>NW_024423453.1:6531638-6572664 GCF_017311325.1 Ursus maritimus
TTTTTTTTTTTTCTTATGAATATCCTATTGCTTCAGTGTGACTTATTGAAAAAAAATCCTTTCTCTTTGAATGGTGTTGATGCCTTTGCCATAAATCAAGTGAATACATACAGGCTAGTCTACAGTTTGGTTCTTTGTTCTATTATCTTTGGTCTATTTATCTACCTTTATGCTAATATCACACTCCTGTAGTTACTATGGATCTATCAAAATTATTGAAATTTTATACTTTGTTTTAAAGATTGTCTTGTCTGTTCTAAGTCTTTAGTACTTTCAAATAGATTTTTAAATTAACTTACCTATTTTAACAAAAATTCCTGCTGTGATTCCATTTTATTGACCCTAAATCAATAAATCTACATCAGTTATGGAAAATCAGTACACTAACGATACTGGATCTGGGTATTCGATCCACTAACGATACTGGATATTCTAAATCTCCATTTATTTAAATTATCTTTAGTATCACCATTTTTTTTTTTTTTTTGGATTTTAGTATGAAGGCTTCCACATTCTTCTTTAGATTTATTTCTAGATACTTGGTGTTCCTTTTTAACTTTTGTTTACTTTTGTAATTGGCATTGCCTTTTAGATTTCAATTTCAAATTCTTTATTTTGTTTACAGAAATCTTATTGATTTTTTCTATATTGACCTGATAACTAGAGATCTTACTAAGAGCCATATATTACTTTAATATGTTTATAAATTTTTCAAATATTCTTGCTATCTATACATATAATTTTCATTGAAATTAATAACTTATGCCATTTAAAGATATCACTTAAAAAATGGACAGTCAAGCCACAAACTGGAAAAAGATACATAAAATATATAGAGAAAGAGAGAGTCAGATATGTATATTCCTGACAAAAGCATATTTGTGGTGTTAAATAACTTTTATGAGTCAATAAGAAAAAACAATCTAATTAAAGTGGGCAAAGATTGAATAAGTAATTTATAAAAAGATTACAAAATAGCTAAAAAAACATATTTTAAAGTGTTTAATACCATTACTCATCAGAGAAATGTAAATTAAAACCACAGTGAGATAACGTACCCATCAAAACAGCTAAAGTTAAAAAGGCTGATGATATCAATTGTCCACGATGATGTGGAACAGCTAAAATTCTCGAATCTTGCTAAAGAGAGTACAAATTATTCTACGCATTTTGGAGGACTGCTACTATGTACCAAAGCCAAATTTAGGTCCACCCTCATAAAAAAGCCATGCCACTCGTAGATGAATTTTTTTTTTTTAATGAGGGCATAGGTCCACCAAATGAGATGTACATGACTGCTGACAACAGCTTTATTCATAATATCACAAACTGGAAACAATCTGAATGTCCAAACCTTTGAAAATGTATGAACACATTGAGGTATGTTTATAGAGTGGAATAATATATTACAATAAAAAAGAAGCAACTGCTCTTACACAGCAGGATGAATCCCAAAAACACGTGTTGAGCAAAAGATGGCACACACACACCCACCCACACACACACACACACACACACACATATGCACACTACATATTGTGTGATTCCATTTATTTTAAGTTCGAGAAGATGCCAACAAAACAAAATGACTTTTATAGTTTTAGAAGTCAAAATAGAACTCACCTCTATGTTGGGAAGGTTTTAACTGGAAAGAGGTAAGAGGAATCCTGGTGTGTTGGAGGTTTTCTGTGTATTATTTGGGGTCGTGGTTACACAGGTGTATCCATATGTAAAACCCACAAAGCTGTACAGTTAAGATCTTGCATTTTACATTGTATAGATTACACCTCAATTTAGAAAATTGACAATATGGAAATGGGAATCTTATATGATGCTGGTAGAAATGGAATAGTTACGATCTCTCTGAGAGCAATTTCGAAGATGATACAAAGTTTGATTTTTTTAATGCTTATGCTTTCTGACCCAGGAAGTCTTGCTTCTAATACCTATTTCTAGGGAAAGAATCTGACAAATGGCAAAAAAAAAAAAAAGCCTATATAAGGTGACTCAAAATCCCTAAACTGTAATTTCCCTGCACACTTAACACAAGGGGTTCGTCTCCCTGATTGTAAAATAAAATGCTGGGCCATCTACAGCATTTTCTATGATAGTGATGAAAGCAAGACAGGAAAACCCTAAATATTTAAAGTTTGGGGACTGGACTGGTTAATTAATGTTCTAGCCACAAAATGGACTACTATACAGGCATTTAAGATTACTGTAGAGATAAAATTAAAAAAAAAAACTAATACTGTTTTTTTGAAGAGCTTCTTAAATGTCTTGCAGTTGGACTATGTGTTGAGTATGGATTATTCCAACTGATGGGTAAGGATGATTAAAATCTTTTTTTTTTTTTCAGATGCAAAAATAGAGACTTAGTAACTTGCTCAGGGATACACAGCTCATGTCAGAGTTAACAATTGACCCCAGATTTGTCTGACTCCAGAGCTGCAGATTTGAATTGGTTTGCTACAGTTTGGCCATGGAATGATGCTCATTATCTATTGTTAAATGAAGAAGCGAGTAGCCAAACTGTATGAGTCATAGCGTGATTTCGTATGCACAAAAATGCAAACACATATACACCCACGTGTCTGCGTCAAATAAAACCCTGTGATAAAGCCTCTGTGATTGGCGGTTAGTTGGTCACCAGATCCTTTGCTCTCCTGTTCGGATATCTAGCTGTGCAGGCTCACCCTAGTCTTTTCGTTAATCTCGCAAGAAAATCTATCCATATTTTATATAATGCAAATTTTACACCCCATTTATATGACAGAGTTTTACTGTATACTCATCACATACAAAGAAACCTGTTTGGTGAAGCCGATGCCTAGCTGCTGACTCTGCTGCTTTCTTGGTGTTGAGATTATGGGTGATTTCAAAATAAATATATATTTTGTAGATTTTAATTTTCTATCTTGTCTACACTGGATGTACAAAATTGACGCAATTAGCTACAAGATGACAAAAAGTCTCACAGGAGAGGTGATGATTGTGTTTTAATAAAAAGAAAGGAATAGAGAACGGGGGGTAATCAGAAGAGGGAATGAAGCATGAGAGACTATGGACTCTGAGAAACAAACTGAGGGCCTCAGAGGGGAGGGGGGTGGGGGAATGGGATAGACCGGTGATGGGTAGTAAGGAGGGCACGTATTGCATGGTGCACTGGGTGTTATATGCAACTAATGAATCATCGAACTTTACATCAAAAACCAGGAATGTACTGTATGGTGACTAACATAATATAATAAAAAGATATTATTATAAAAAAAAAAGAGTAGCCTATATTTCAACTGATGCCCTAACCTCACCTAACTGAATGACGTCTGGCTTTTCAGTTAACAGTAAACACTGAAGTTTATTGAGAGTGTAATTTGTGCCAAGTGCCTAATAAATGTCTCTTATGAATGTGTTAGCCCAGTTAAATCTGCACAATGGCCACCTGAAGTAAGTACTATTATTATCCCTAGTTTGTGTGTGAGAAGACTGAAGCACAGAGAGGTTAAATAAATTGCCCCAAACTACTCGGTGTGAGTCCAGCTCAAACTGTCTAGCTCCAGGGACTTTCCCCAAACCCCTGAACTGTACGTGCCCTCCCGGCTTAACACGAGGGGCTCATCTCCTCAACTGTAAAATACAGGCTCACTCATACATTTTATTATGCTGGGACCTTTAATGCAAGGTTTGCCAAAAAATCTACATCTTGTATAATCAGTCGATCAATACATTTATTCAGTGCCTACTATGTGCCGAACTCGGTAGTATCTTTTTTTTCTTTCTTTTTCTTGATTCTGATTTCATAAACCATTTAAACTGAATGACACGTTTGCCTTGGCCATGAGATTGAGGGCCTATTAATCTGTACATATGCTGGGATTGAACCCAAACAAAACATTTTGATCATTTAACAAATTCTACTTTGAAAAGAGGGGCTGACAGTTATTTTTGAACCTTCGCTAACACATATTCTAATTTTTAAGTCCGTGATTTACTATAATTTTCTTTAGTTGCTAGCTTGATTCAGAATAGGAGTCAAGCATAAAATCACACAAAGGTTTTGTTTTGCAAAGCTCTTTCACAAATCACCCTGGTTTCATGCCCTAATTAATCAGTGTTCATGGGGGAATGAGAGGTTATTTGCTTTTCAGCTTCTGGAGATAATAGCATAGCAGGAGAATTCTGAAATAACATGGGGTATTTTTCATATTTGAAGCAGTTTCCCATGGATTCTTATATAATTATCTAGAAAATGTGAACCATTGTTTCTATTGGAATTTTATTTCATGCTGACAGGAACTCCCAAGATTAGAAAAATCTACCCATTACTAGGTCTTTTGAGCATACTATTATTCCAATATGTTAAATTGAACATATCATTATATTTAGAAACCCCTACCAAAGTCTCTGACCCTTATAACCACAGAAAAATGTAAGCATTTGTTTTTCTCAATTAAATCATTTTTCAAAACATGTAATAAAGCATTTATCATTGACTGAAATAAAAATCATGTACGATTTTCCAATTTAGTAGAATAAGTTAACAAGATATTGGCATCCAGGAAGGTTTAGCCTACGATCAAGTCTAAAGAGAAACATTACTTGATTTCTTTATATGTTATCATTAGCCCCGTAAAATTGGTTTATAGAGCAGAATCTCAAATCCAAATTTCCCACCGTCCCTCCCAGCCCATTGCATGCTAGGGCCTTTCACGCTTATAGGATATTTTCATACTTTCATTCATTATCCAGAACTTAAAAAAAAAAAAAAAAGGAGAGGAAGGGATTGTAGGCTGTGGGGATTGTGACCATTTTTGGACTGAGGCTGTTGTTTTCTCTACTAGAAGGCAAATTTTGTTGCAACAGGTTCCCTGGGTCAAAATAACGGCCATGGTTATGAAATTGCCTTAGAACAGAAAATCTAGGCCAGACATGATAAAGTAAATATGACCCATAGATTTTCATATTTTAGGATTCTGGTTTTTGCTTCTAGTTTTTGAGAACAATTCTGTTTATAAATGTAAAATTATTTACATAATTACAGATCAAACCAGTTACTACCTTGTCAAGCGAAAGGTCATGTCTAGCATAAGCAAGTAGCTCAGATGCCGCGGCTGCTAATACCTGTTCGCTCTAGGGCTGCCGCCCTATTCCCAGGGCTGATTGCCCTCTGTCCTGTGGCTTCAAGTAATGTAAATTGTATCTTGTCCCTGGGTAATCGAGATCAGTGTTGTCTTGTCTGTCCACTCCCTGCCGATGCCCTCTCTGTGCTGCGATAATGGTTTTGGTGGGCAATCAAGGAGGAGGCCTTCTTGACTCATCTCTCATAATAGATTGTCCTCCTCAGGCAAAATTGAATAACCCCCGACATGGCCTGGAGGCAAGCAATGAGAATTCAATAAGTCTGCAGGGTCAATGTCCTGTCATTTTTGGCAAGCAAGTAATTATTCTGCACTAACATTCGGTAATAGGAGGAGGAAACTGCCGTGGACACCTTCATCCCGATGCCCAGAAAAGTCACCTTAACAGGATTTTTCCTCTTTTCAGCAATAATTCCTTCTCCTCTTCTGATGTGATTTGGTCCACTTTTTCATATGAGTTGCATGTGCGGATTTTCTAGACTTTCTTTTTTTTTTTTTTTCCCCCACCAAACCTGCAGTGTCTGTGGGAAAGTTTAACAACTTCACTGCCTGTTGTTTAATATTTTCCACTTTTATGGGTTGCAGTTGTGCTGTCTATTTGCTTTTACTGATTTGTGAAAGATTTATTATAAACCAAATACAGCTGTTCTCCTCTTTCATAAAGTCAAACTATTTTGGCAAACCTGTTTTCCACTATGAAAATACATTGAGAATTATTTCCCTTACCATCTTTCCTACCATAAGCATTCAGTTATGCTTAGTAGCTCAGGGTAGGTGCCAAGGCGGTTGTGGACCCACTTAAGGGAAAAAGAATGCATCTGCTTCGAAAATAAACAGGCAGAAGACGAGAAATGACTTTTTTTTTTTCCCTTGGGCCTTCTGGTGGGATTCAATGTTATTATGTACAGATCCCAAGAGAACAGAATTTTAATATCCCCAAAAAAGGGCATCTGTAAATTCAAGCCACTTGAGCGTTCTGCTGTTGCATTTACATTTACGAATCGTACACATTTTATTTAACTATGTAACCTTTACCCAAAACTAATATTATGATTAACCTTTTAATATTCTTAAGATATTGCTGCTATGTACCATCACTCCATTCCCCACATATACACATAGAGAAATATTCTTATGTATATATTTAAAGAGAACATATTCACTTCAATTAATCAGCTCCCACTGTGCAGATTTAGATCTCTGACTTATGACATTTATTTAAGGAAATGATGAATTACCGGTTTTGAAGAAGGCAAATTTTAGCACCCTTTTAGTGATTTCTATTGCCGCTTTTTAAAAAAGTTACCTTTTTAAATGGGGAAAAAAAGAATTAGAGAACAAAAGTGATTTCTAAACACCATCTAGGTTGCTTTTCTCTCCATTTCTTTCTGAGCAGAAACTATTGCTTTATTCATTGAAAGGGACCTTTATCTTCTCTCTCCTGAGATCAGTGCACAGCCAGTAATGAAGAGGCTTGTACAAGAGCAGAATAAGCACTTTCCATGACTGATTGACGATTGATTATTGCCAGGATGTTTCCCCACGGTCACTCATCACTATGCTTTTTTGACAACCAAGCTCTATTCCCGACATGAAAAAGGTGTTTTGATCTGCATCAATCTGGCTTGTTAACCGTGACAAAACTCAAACTGATACTGATCATGCTCAGTTGTCGATGCTGATTTGGATCCTGGATGTAGAAAAGGTTCATAACAACCTGTACTCTAGTCTCTACTTAAGGTTCCCTAATACTGGCATATTTAATGACTACTCTTCTTGAAATCCTTTTTATTATCCTCATGTGTTTAGTATTTTGCTCACTGTAATAAGCTTTTGACACTATTTTATCTTGTCGTTGCTCCTTTCGATGTATTTTTAATTCTGCTTGCGAATTTCTGGCCATCTTTTCTATAACCATAATCAAACTTTTCACCATTAACATTGGAAACTAGGGATACTTTTCATGCACCCTACGGAAAATAAGTTTTATTTAGAATTATTATTTTCACTGAGCCGAGTATGTATGTTATAGAAGTAATGCATAGCAAAGAGACTTAATTGTAGAGATTATATCAAGGAAAACAACGGGTCAATCCCCATTCTCTTCTCTCCCCGTGAAGTACTTTGGGTTAAAAGAATGAAATGCATGGTGCACTGGGTGTTATACGCAAGTAAGGAATCATGGAACTTTACATCAAAATTTAGGGATGTACTGTATGGTGACTAACATAATATAATAAAAATATTATTATTAAAAAAGAATGAAATATGTTCTTGGCAATTAATTACATTCAAGAAATTCTAAAGCCAAGATTTATTTAAAACTAACAGAAACATTGTCATAATACTTACTGTGAGATAATGATTGCCATTAGGAAGCTCCAAATGACGTGTATTTTTATATATTTAACTTTTGTTGTTTTTGCTTTGTTTTCTACTGAGAAATTACAGCTAAGACTTAACGAAAATTTTATTTTCAAATCAAATTCTGTTTCAAACTCAAAATTGAAGTAATAATCCTTCTTTTTGTATCCCCTTCACCCCTTTCCTCCTAGAATTTTTTTTTAAGATTTTATTTATTTATTTGACAGAGATAGAGACAGCCAGCGAGAGAGGGAACACAGGCAGGGGGAGTGGGAGAGGAAGAAGCAGGCTCCCAGTGGAGGAGCCTGATGTGGGGCTCGATCCCATAACGCCGGGATCACGCCCTGAGCCGAAGGCAGACACTTAACCTCTGTGCCACCCAGGCGCCCCCCTCCTAGAAT
Organism: Ursus maritimus; assembly: GCF_017311325.1. Lineage (NCBI taxonomy): Eukaryota > Metazoa > Chordata > Mammalia > Carnivora > Ursidae > Ursus > Ursus maritimus. The sequence goes on from NW_024423453.1 coordinate 6,539,542, forward strand.
TTTTAAGACCTGTATTTACCCACACATCACAAAGAAAGTACAAAAATTCCAGTGAGCAGTTTTAATTGTGTTTCGTGATGCAGTCCTTGAAAATGGCCATGAGAATTTAGCGACTCTTTAATTCAAGTCAGAATGAAGTTGTCTAGTGAGAACCATGGCATATCATTGTGGGACATGCGTCCTTAACTCTCCTCGCCCCTTCCACATAACTGTTACATTCAGTTTCTTAAGTCAAATGATCACCCATTGTGTTGCATTTGCTAAATTATATTTAATTTATTTTTCTTTAGTTTGTTGGATTGGTGCTACTGCACGAATCACTATCTTAACCCAAATGATTACACAAAACTCTTTTCTGATGTCTTGACTGCTTTATCCTTGAGTTTATGAGGTACTAAAATTTATAAATTAAAACTAGTATCTAAATATCTCTCTATCATTCAAGAAAAAAAAAACTGGATGAAAGTAGATTTTTCTCTAGTGTCTGAGAAGTTGCCTAATTAAGAAGTCTCCTCACTCTTATCTTTTTACAAGTGCTGTGTGCCTGGGTCAGTGAAACCTGTGAGCTGAATGCTGTTCTGAATTCATCACTGGGGTGAGTATCAGGAAGTGACTACACACGACTGTTTCCAGGTTTTGAGATGATTTGTCCCGCTCGTGAGCTTCTGCCTGGCTTGTCTTTTTGCGCTGTCCTGCTACACAGCGCCCACAGTGCCGTGGGATGTGCGTGCAGCGCTTTGGGATCCTGGCTGCCTGCAGGCGAAGGCCCTGGTAGCGGCTGCCTGCCTGGCTCCAGCCCCACCACTCACCTTTGGCTCCGAAGTCTCTGTGAACTGCAAGGAAAAGGAAAAAGACAGGAAGACTTGCTATGGGAAAAGAGGAATCAGAGACTATGAAGATGTAAAAAAAAAATGACTTACACTTTTGGTTTCCTCAATTTGCCTTGTCCTTCCTCAAAAATACTTTTCAATAAGAGCATGCCGACTGGACAGTGAGGTAGCTTACAGTCATGCTATGATGCTTCTGAGTCTTTTTTTCTCTTAAGTGTCTGTTTGTTTGTCTTGGGGTGTTTTGTCTGATTGTTTTTTACATCATTGCATCTCACTCTTCAAGCTGACTTTATAGAAAGTCTCAAAAGGAATGGCAGAGCTGTTCATGAGAAACAACGCTCCAGAGGCAAGAAAGGTCCAGAAACCTCAAAGGCCCATTAGGACATGGATGTCGTCACTGCACAGTGGAATAAAAGAAAGAGAGGTTGAGAACTCAGAATCTGGAGCCAGATTCCTTGGGATCAAATCCTGGCTCTGTCACTTATTTTCTATGTTTTCAATAGGTGCTTTCTATAACGTCTCTGTTCCTCAATGTACTCATCTGTAAAATTGGGATATATAGATGCCCCCATTAGATGGGGGACATGTCACCTTGTAAAGCTGTTGTGAGTATTAAATAAGTTAAAATAGTTGACACCGGTTAGGGTGGTGTCAGCTGCCTAAATTATAAAGTCTTACATATATTATTATTTATGAAGAAGTTGACATATTACGAAGTGTTTTTTCAAATATTATCATTTGAATCTTATAACAAGTCAATAATCCCATTTAAGATGAAGAAACTAAGAAAGTAAGTGATGACCGAAGGCACACAATAAGCAAATTCTGAAAGACTTGATCCAGGTCTTTCATTTCTAAGTCCAAGTGTTTTGTTTTTCCTTGAACTATCTTTGTCTATCTTTGAAGACTGATTACCATTATTTGCTATGATAGCGTGAAATGTGAAAGAAATGAAAAGCTATATTTAGAGTGGTGAATACTAAAGAAGGAGAAAGAGCATGTAAATGTAACTAACACTTAGTAGGTGTTGATAAAAGAAAAATGTGAGCTCTACAGCTTCAGAATATACTCATTTATTCTTTCATTTATTGAGGAAACATTTATTAAGCACTTATTGTTGTTAGGCATTGTAGATACAACAAGAGATAATATGCTATAAATTAAATTCAAGGATTTCAGTGCAGGAGGGACACAAGTAAAATAATTATTGCAGCCTAGCAGAGTGGAAGTATACCTGAATATTGTAAAAGTACAAAATAGGGGCACTTGACTCAGACTGGAGGATGTGAGAAAATCAGGGAAGATCATCTGGAGGATTTGGAGCAAAGGAGCTAATAATCTAACGCATAGTTTAAAAAGATCATTATGATTGTTGTATTAAAACTGTATCACAGGGAGCAAGACTGGAAGCAGAGAGACCAAGTTGGAAGCTACTGTGATAGTTCAGGCAAGATATGTAATGATGGCTGGTAGAAAATTGAATTTTCTTTCCCAAGATGTGGAAGCTTGACTTTGTTTATGGCTGGAAGAGAAGATCTAGTAAAGAAAGAAGGATTGATTTAAAATGCAATTGAGACAATGAGATGAAGGAAAAGCCGATAATAAGGGAGCAAGCATCTTCTCAAGTTTGTACAAATTACAAATTTAGTCATGGAAACAAGTTCTCTGAAATGAGAGGGAAGGAAAAGGTGAGTGAAACCACTGAGAAAACTGAGAGAAGAATGATCTCATCGACCCATGTTTTGCTAACTCATAAAACCTAAACATGGGGGTCAAGTCTTGAACTCATGATGGTCAATCAGGATATTACATTTGCAAACATTAAGGTTCATGGATGACAACAACAGCTCTTCTATAATGTTTGGGTAGTGGTAACAGGCAACTTTGGCAAACAGTGACTCACAGCAACTAAAACCATTTGGATGACTAACACTGACATGGGGCAGCCTAAAATGGAAAAGTCATAGAGCAACAGGCTACCAGATACTTGAGGGGACAAAAACAAACAAACAGAAACAACATTTGAAATCTGAATTAGACAACTACATGGGTTATTTCTTTATATTTTAAAGTCTAATGATATCCATTACATGTACATATAATATATGTGAAAGACACACAAGCAGCTAGTCCAGATATGGTCCTAACTGGGGAGAAGGCCGGAAAATATATGAGTTTACCATGGCTACTCTATCATTAAAGCAGTATCTTTGGGAAAAAGAAATAATTATTTAATAATATAATTTTCTGATTGGTTGAGATGTTTCTCTTATTTTCAGGAAAAAAAAATTAAAAATGTTTCTGCTCAAGGTTCTAATTTTTTTTTTATGATTAACACTGACTTAAAATCTGGATTTTTATTGGTCTGGTTTTCATTAATGCTCTATCTATCTATCTATCTATCTATCTATCTATCATCTATCTATCTATCTATCATCTATCTATCTATCTATCTATCTATCTATCATCATTATCTCTTTCCTTAAATAGAAAAAATCTATATGTTTTGATGAATATAAAATTGGAGACATATTTAATTTGGAAAAAGAAGTCAGAACTTTAGGAGTTACAGGGAAGTCATTCATGGGCGTAATTTGAGAGAGTTTTGGGTAGAATTATCAGCACTGAGAGATAAAAATCTGATTATTTATAGATTTCCAATATATGACTGACTAGAATTCTTCACCATAAAATTTACTCAGGGGATGGTGGTTATTCTCTTGTTTTCTTCTCGCTAAGCTTTGGAAGTTAGGGCCATCACTGCATCCATGTTTTTGGCTAACAGGCATTGACCGACTTTTGTTAATGTTGCTTTGAACGTAAAGCACGTAGCATTTCTTCGTTTGGTGCTCAGAGTTAGCTTTATATAGAAGGTAGTGGCATCAGACCCTTCATCCTTTCTCTGTGTAGTAAACCTTGTTTGCTGCGTGGTGTAAGAGTAAGAGCCAGAAAGAGCCAGAGACTAAGGTAGGCTATATTTTCTATCACATCATTTCTGGCTCTCTGTGTGAAATAATAGAGCTACTTATACTCTATAAAGGGACATGTATGACTAATTTTTTGAATGCCAGAGAACAGTATAAGGTGGCCATATCATTTTCTTGTTTACTTGGTATAAGTTTCAATAACAGATTCCTGGATAGATAACTAACAGAAAGAATGTTTTCCCATCCCACGCTCAAAAAGGACAGTCTAACTCTGAGAAAATTTGTGAAGATGGTGTACAGTTTATCATGGAAGCATACAATCAAGATTGTTGAAAAAATATACATTTATTTTTGCATCTCTGGCAAAGGTGATAAGTTAAATGTACATATGGTTAATTAAGATTCTTCATTCCATGGTAGAATGAATACCTCTGAACATACTAGATTTCAAGCAACAGAAACAAAGCTATTTTAATGATATCAGCTTTCTTTATGAAGACAACATATTGTTATATTTCAAGAAATGTGCCGGATCTATAGTGTCTTGCCTCTAACACTTCTCACTTTTATTTTCTACAAAGACAGGTAGGAAGCTGGCTTCTTCAAATGAACTGTAGAAGAAAGTAAGGAAGAAAGAATTGTGGAGGCAACAATACATTCCAGTGTCTAGGGCTGTATTCCCCCTTGTACTTGCATTGTAATTATATACTGACCTTTGAGATCAGTGGCTGGTTACTTATGGGATAATATGATTAAAGTATACGTAACAAGTATGTTAAACTATTTTTAATGCAATTCTAGTGGAGGAGATCTGTGTAATTGTTAATTCCAGTTCGTTCTAGAGGCATCTGAGATAATGTCCCTTGGGTCCAAGCTTATAAACTAGACTAAGGCTCTATCTACACTGAGGCCACTTTGAATTTTGTTGGTTTTGCTTTCCCGATGACTGGTTTGCATGAAGAAAGAAACTTGTGGCTAGTTAGAAAATGCAAAGGAAACACATGCATTGTACAAGGGATAATTTGTGGCTTACATATAATTCTTAAATAAAATGTTATTTATTGTCATGTTTGGAGTAAACCTTGCTCTTCCACTTGTCTCCCCAAAACACAAATATTAGAGCATATGAATCACTTTTTTATGTAGTGTGACTTACCTTGTTATTTTTGTTTTGAAAGTGGATGGGGGCAATTCTAAATGCCTTAGAAGTATTTCTAGGAGGCCAAAATTTTGTGGCTGATGATCGTTTGAAGGAGCATAGATCTTTATCTGCTGATAGAGATAGAGTACACTGAGTTGAGAGGAGGCTGTTGATGATGGTAGCTTGAATTTCAGGGGCATACCTCCGAAGGGATTGGAAGACTGATGGGGTGGAGAGAAAAAAAAAAATGTTTGCCTCAGAGGTGGTGGTATAAATGCAAGAAAAATAATGCTGGAGATACAGGTAGTGGGGATTGAAGCAGTAGCTGCTGTCTTGTGGGGGGTTCTGTACCATGGCAGGGAGAGATAATCAGCAGAAGATATGCTTATGATACTACCCAAGTCTTAATGAGTCCCTCAAACCAAGTTATATTCTTACTTCCCAATGTTATAAGAATGTGTAAACTTTGATACAGTAAGGTGAAATTGACTTCTGTATACCTGAAGCATACTATTAATAATAAATGATGATGATGATGAGTATGTTTACTATTGACAGACTTATGTTTCATCCACCACTCAGTTATTTTCACAGATTGCCATTATAAGTTGAAAATGCAATGTATTTTCATTTCCCTTCGGGTCTAGTGTTGACTTAAAATTGTTGTCAAGTATCTATACAATTTTTTGGTCTTTAGTTTTCTTCAATCATTTGATCACCATGATGTTCTGGAAGCTTGTTCCCCTTGTTTTCAGTTCTAACTTTCTTCTGTAATTGTTTGGGCAGGTGTCAGTAATCTACTAAAGGCCTCCTTGGTAAAGAAATTGGCCTTTTATCCAAAATTTCACACATTTTCTTAAAGAAAGAAGCCAGAGAGCTCTACGTGGAGACTCTGATGCTCTTAGATGAGACAAAATCAATAATTTGCTTTCACATCCATTCTCAAATACATTAGGAGCAATGTAGAATGCTGTTTAAAGTGAGTACTCTGTTGGCTGACCAGTTTGGTTCCCGGCTCTGACATATACAAGCTATGCAATCTTTGCAATAGCTTTCCTTATCAAAGCTCAGTTTCCTCATCTCTAACATGGGAGTAATGTCAGGACCTACCCCAAAGAGTTGAAGGATTCCATCAGATACTTGACATAAAGCACTCTGTTTAGCATCTACTCTTGCTGTCAAAGATCACATCTAATATATTCTGTGAAAGCAGACTTTTTTGTTTAGCTCATCATTGGATCTTCAGCACCTAGAACAGTGATCGGCAGATGGTAGGCAGCTGGTATTCACTTGCCAAGTAAATAGATAAATTTGAAAAGGCAATGCTCCGCATTTGCTGATTTTAGAGTATTGAAGCTGGAAAAGACTGTACGTATTATTAGGCTCCAGTCTCTCACAGGAGCTTAAGATTAATCCCTTGATCCCCAGCGACGAGAAAGATTGTTAATGTGGGGCAAATTCAAGAAAATGACTCAGCCAAGAACCAGGAATGGGAATATTTAGTGGGACAATAAAATGGGCAAAAGTTTTTGTTTCTGTGTTGAGTGTTCTTCTAGTGCTATTTTCTCTTCTGATTATCTTCCTTTCGAGAATTTCTTTTTCTAGAGCATTTGTGGAAGCCTTGCTTAGTATTCTTCTCTCTTTTTAAAATTATCTTCCATGTAGCAAGGGCAGGAAAAGGGATCATGGATTTGTACTAAAGGAAGTATCTAGTTATCCCTCTTGCTCACTCACAGTATCTATTAGAATATGTACCCCCCCACCTCATTATGAAAGAATATTTACTTCAAGAAATAAACACAGGTCATTTAAGCACCCAGGGCTATCAATGTAATAATAGACTTTGATATGTAATACAGCTTTTTCTAGGTACTATAAGCTGTCTTCACACTGACTAACACTTACCTTATTGAATCTCCTATGTATAAACCAAGAAGCTAACGCTATAGTGGAAACTTCAAGAAACTTGAAATCTCTGGCCTCAAGAAGCTTACAGTTTGTGGCAATTCATCTTTAAGATCTGATGGGAAAGTGATTTGCTTTACCTAGAAACTCCCACAGCTAAAGTAACGAACCACCTCAGATTTGTCCTTAACAGAAGTCTCTGTTGCAGGTGATGTCCATGACGGTCATGCAGGTTGGTCGATATGATATTTCATAAGCTGAGAGGAATCCCTAAGTCTTCTCAACTGAAGGTGTGTAATGGTCACAGCTCTTCACAGAAACCACCACAAAGGTGATGCTATTTTTTGAATAAGTTATTGTGCTCATATAAATTGTTACAGCATTTTCATGTGAATTGATTATGTTGTTTGGTGTTGTTTCTATCCTCAGTAGAGTAAACATATTCAAAACATAATGTGCACTCAATAATTGTTATTCATTTCTTCAACCAATACGTAATTATTGAGTACCTACCTCTTAGTTGCCAGGCACTGCATCAAAGCACGGTATATTGCTAAGAAAGACATCAGAGACTCTGCCCTCACGGAATTACAAGGCAGAAAAAGTAGACATTAACTTAAAATTCCATCATTAATATACTCAAATGCTGATAAGCATTATTAAAGAGCTATAGGATTCTATAAGATTAATTTGATTAAATCATACTTTAAACTTTTTCTTTGAATCCAATTTGTGGATGTACACTTGAGTTATGATTAATATGAAAATGAAATAATTTCTACACTGGCCAAGTAAAAATAATTGTTATATTCTGCTAAATACAGTGACTTCCTTGCTTTTACTACATACGATATTGCTAACATAATTGGTGATGGATCTCAGCTGAAAGGACAGTGATCCCAAACTGCTAGTTGAAACAGACCTTTAAAAAATAAGGTTTGGGAAAAGAGCCCAACGGATTTGGCTATGTAAACACATGTAAGGGTTGAAAGAGCCACATCAAATAGACTCAGGCCGCCAAGCCACTGAAGACTTCCCCAAGTCAGTGGTGGGTCAAATGGAAGGAGTTGCATTGTCATTACTCCTGTGTTGGGTCTGTTGCCACATTTATATCTGCAGTCCCTCTCTTGCTCTGTCTTTCCTACCTCACTCCTTCCCTCTCTCTTGCTGTAAAAATTTTTTAAAAGGAAGAAAAAAAGAATAGTTATTGACAGTTCTAAAAAAACACACTTCTAATGGCTGACATAAAACACCTGCTAACTTTTCATCTGAACTCTCAATTGTGGAAGTCCTGTTACCCTAAAGGAAAGGAGGGGCGAGGGTCTTCTCTGCGTTGCCTTCAGTCCATGAGTCTGAACTGTTCACGAATGCAGTCACTGACTCAGGGCCTGGCCAGACCCTGTAGAGAGTAGTGGGGAGAAACCTGATTGCATTTGACAGACTCAAAACAAGCGAACTCGCCTTCGTGTTTTTTCCTGAGTCATGCTTCCTTTGGATAAGACACTTTGGGAGAGAGATGATAGGGAAATGATACATAGAGACATAGATACACAGAGAGGAGAGGATCAAAAGGGAAATCCTTGCTTCTGAATTCTGTTAAAGGCGCAGAGGTTATGCTGAGTCACGTCTTGCTCTGTGTCCTGAGCTCTGTGTCACGGCTACCTTGCTGAAGGAGGTAGAAGTTGCAAATTTGTAATGAGAACTTTGACTCTGTCATTCCAAATAAAGAAGGTAAATTTTAGAGTCAAGTGGGCATGCATTTAAACCCGTAAAAGTTTCAGCTTTTTCATCTGTAAAATAGGGATCATACTATTTGCTCCGATATCAGCTCTTCATTCTAAGATGTTTACTGAATAACTGCCATATGTCAAGCAGAAGTCAAAGTGATGGGAAGATAGTGAACAAGACAAAGTTCGAAGCTTACCTTTGACCTATTAGTAGTGGAACAAAAAAATGTGTCCTTTTCTATAAAAGATTTGCAACGGATACTTTTCTCTACCCTCAGCTCCAGTTTTATATCATGATAATAAAACTATGTGTACAATATAGAACTAGGAACTTTATCACTAGATAGCCCATAAAGAATATTTTTAAGGAAGCCTTTAAAAAATACAGATTTAAAGTTTTATTCTTATCAGATGGCCTTGATACTCTTTCTCTTAATTAAAAAGCTTTTATTCCTTTGTCTATATCCTATTGTTTAAGTACTTAGGACTAGATGTTCCAAGATTCATCTATATGTTAGCATTATCTCTTATTATTCCAGAATGTGAATCTTTGATCTAACTCACTGTCTTTTCTCAGTTCATTCCAAACTGTGCATATATCCACACTGTTTCTTCAACAGGAATATCTTTCTCATACCCATAGCCTACTCAAAAGCTACCCATGCATCAAGGTCTTATACAAGTCCTGCATCCATCATGACATTTTCCTCAACTGGTCTAGTGTGTTTTGAATTTCTTCTTCTTTCATTGCTTATAGCTACAGTGACCGTATCTCCTGAACCATACCCATGTTATATGTGACTCTGTTCTCTAATTATAGACTGCTGTGAATTGTTATATATTTTTTCCAGAGTGCTTCTTCTGTCTACTTAGTTAGATTGTATGAGTTCCAGATACATACTTACTACTGAATGGGTAGATGATTCAATCAAGCAATCAAACTGCATTTTGACTATTCCCCTGTGCAGATGGTTCATATGTCATTAACTTATTTTGGCAATGAATGTTGGTAATGATGAAAGAGCGATGGGTATGGGACAGTAACTTCTGGTTCTCCTCAAAGCCCAGCACATACTAATGTATATATGACTTGATCCAGGAATTGGGTTTTATGGGGATGTGTATAGAAAAGCAACCATCTGGATGTATCAGGGGGAATTAAAAAAATGTTTCTGTAAGGATTTCTTCCACGTTCTCTTTTTGGTGAGTAATGGAGAAATGAAAACTCACGGTATACAGAAATAAATAAAACTACTAAACGTAGTCCTCAAATGGGATTCTGGCAACCATTCAGAATTATTATGCTTTCTTAAAGGCCAAAATCACTTATTATATCCATTCTAAAAGAATAAATGGTTTTTAATGAGTAATGTAATCATTACAAGCAATATAAATGAAATCCTCCCAATATATTTTGATGAATGATAATAAAAAAAGGGGAATGGCAATTACTCAGTGAAAGATTGAATAGCAAACTTTTTGCCCTCTTTCCTGCTTTCTCTTTTCAGTTACATCCTTATGCCTCGTCTAGATCCAGCACTAACCTATTTTCTGAATGAAATCAATGTAACTAGTAAAGTGTAAAATGCTGGGCCATTATAGTGATGATCTTTGTTCTGCCATCGTTGACATCCAAATTTACCGATATTGATATAATAAGCCATTTTGTGTTTTCATTTGTATAAACCAAATGTGTGGCTTAGCTTATTGATTTTGTAATCAAGATATAGTTTACTGAAGTGTTTATAAAATGAACTTGTAAACACATATTCTTTACTCATTCATTAATCCAACAGGCATCCCTTATGTAGCCTGCCCTTTGCTGAGGTCTACAGAAAATGTAATCTGGAGGGAGTGGTACATGTGAACATGTACCAGAACATGGCATAAGGGTGGAGACTGGCTATTGAAGCAATTTACTCAAGAAATTAGAAGGAGACTACATGAATGAAGAGAAAAAGGAAAATAAACCAAATATATGGTGATAGCTTTTTTTTTTTTTTTTAGTAAGGGGGGAATAAATAATGGAAAACAGATTAAGAAGATACTGGAGAAAAGATACACAAATTTAAGGATTAGGAAACAAAATAAGAACTCTTCACATGCTTTCACATTCAATACCTAACTTAACTCTCAAATAATTGTATTATAAATTAGTACTATCCTCATCTTACAAATTAGAGTATTCAAATTCAGTTAAGGTTAAAGTACTTCCCCAAGTCATATGCTTAATTATTCACTAGAAGCTGGACTACCTCTCAGTTTTGTTTGTTTGTTATTTATTCCAAGTCCTCAGGGATGATGTTGAGGTAAAGAGAGTAGTTGTTTTTTTGGGTTTTTTCTTTGTTTTAAGATTTATTTATTTGAGAGTTTGAGAGAAAAAGAGAAAGAGTGCATGAGTGGAAGGGGCAGAGAGAATCCCCAGCAGACTCCCCACTGAGCGCAGAGCCCAACTTGGTGCTTGATTTCACAGATCCTGAGATGATGACCTGAGCAGAAATCAAGAGTCACATGTTGTGATGAGCACTGGGTGTTATACATAACTAATGAATCATTGAACAGTAAAATATATCATATATATATAGCATATATATAGCATATATATAAATACATATATATAGCATATACATATATGCTCTATATATCATTAATACCACCTGGGAAAAGAAAAAAGAAATCAAGAGTCAGATGCTTAACCAACTGTGCCACCCAGGCGCCCCAAGAGTAGTTTTTAATAGGAGAAGCCATCTTTTTTTCTAAGAGAGGATGGGAAGACATTTTCTGTGTGACAAAATGCAGGGAGTTAAGCATGTGTAGATACAGGAGTGGGCCAGGAATGCTCCAGAGTATTATGGGGAGCTAGAAGATCTGGAATGTCTCCTGCAGACAATGAGTTCCAAAAAGAGAGTAGAAAACTTTTTGAGCAATTGGAGACAGGTTGTGCCTGAAAACTATAACTGCGTAGTGGGTAGGTGAAGTTTGTTAACGTTGCACCTCTATTTAGGAACGCTCTGTACTATTCTACCATGCACACATTCATGCCTACCCACTGCGGCTAAACCCACCCTCCCAACTGCATAGTCCAGTTTAAATTCTTTAGCTTCTCTGATTTTATTTTCCCTCATAAAATCAAACTTAAACTTGTAGATCCGTTCTTGGCATCCCCTTTTATAGTGAAGAAAACTGAAGTTTTAAGATATTGAGTAATTATAATCACATCTCCCTCAGTCTTGTTGTCCTGGAAGATGCATTTTTATCTCTTACACAAGAATAGTTCCTCCAACCACATAACAGACCCTATGACGTCTGGTCTTCTCTAAGATTTTATTCCTTCAGTTTTTTCCCCGCAGCTTTTCCTCTGACCCTGGTCCTTTCTATCAGTATAGAAACACGATTGGTCTTATGTCTTATATATTAAAGAAAAATTCCTTTCTTCCATCTGTTGTTTCTATTTCAAGTTCTAAGTCTCTCCGTCTGTTAACGGGTATCTGAAGAGTGGTTAGGAATATCTGACTTATTATCTGTGGGATCTCAGTCACCTTACTGAATCTTTAAAGGCCTCAGTTTTATCACTTTAAAGTGAGGATTACAATGCTTTTTTAATAGATTTTAATGATTAATGGCTTAGTCACTATGGAGCAGTTGGCACAGAGCCTGACACATGGCAAGCACTCAAAAGACTAAATAATTATAATAATAATTATTATTATACTAATTCACAGATAAGCTTCTTGGAAGTACAATCTATACATGGCCTCTCCAATTCTTTATCTCCTATTTACTCTTTAATTCAATGAACTTTACCTAAAGGCTACACAAAATTCTTCTTGCTAAGGTTGCCAATGTCTTTTAAATTAAAATAATTCACTGGACATTTTCATATTCTCCATCTTGATCTTTCTACAGCACTGAGGCCCACGAATGCTTCTTCTTTTGAAAAACTCTTCCAGGGGCGCCTGGGTGGCTCAGTCGTTAAGCATCTGCCTTCGGCTCAGGGCGTGGTCCCGGCATTCTGGGATCGAGCCCCACATCAGGCTCCTCCACTGGGAGCCTGCTTCTTCCTCTCCCACTCTCCCTGCTTGTGTTACCTCTCTCACTGGCTGGCTCTCTCTCTTTCATATATAATGTATATTATATATATGAGGTCATCTTATTTTTGTTAAAAACAGGAGAAAAGCCTAAGTGTAAGGAAGGAAAGACACTAAAATTAATGCTGTTTTCCTCTGGGGCCTGGAAATAAATAAAATCTTAAAAAAAAAAAAAACACCCCTACTATTTCTTTTTTTTTTTAAGATTTTATTTATTTATTTATTTCATAGAGATAGAGACAGCCTGCGAGAGAGGGAACACAAGCAGGGGGAGTGGGAGAGGAAGAAGCAGGCCCATAGCATAGGAGCCTGATGTGGGGCTCGATCCCATAACGCCGGGATCACGCCCTGAGCTGAAGGCAGACGCTTAACCGCTGTGCCACCCAGGAGCCCCACCCCTACTATTTCTGAAAAGAAAAGAAAAGAAAAGAAAAGAAAAGAAAAGAAAAGAAAAGAAAAGAAAAGAAAAGAAAAGAAAAGAAAAGAAAAGAAAAGAAAAGAAAAGAAAGAAAAGAAAGGGAAAAAGAAAAACTCTTCTACCATGGTTTTTGTAATCCTGTTTTGTTTTGTTTTTAAATCTTCCTATTTCTCCAGTCACTCAATAGCCCTGTTTTTGAGTCCTCTTTCCTCCTCTCTCTACCTAAGAGTTTAAATGCCCTGCAAATCTCTTCTTGAAGCTTTGCTTTCATAGCCTTGTATGTTCTCGTTATCTAACGTGGAACTTCAACTCTTCCTGTGCACTGATGACTTCTGAATTTTTGCTGCATAAATTCTGTACCACATTATCTCTGAAACATTTCCACTTGGTTGCCCTATTGTCGTCCAAAATGTAACAGGTCCATAAGTAATAAAAATACTCCCTTTCCTCACTTTGAAACATTCTCTTGTAATTGTATCTCCTTACCTTTTCAGAAATCTGCACATAACTGCAGACAGCGTTCTCATACCTCATTAGCCGCACAGTTCTGCAGACTATCCCCTCCACATATCCCCCTCTTCATCCGCTCCTTCCTTTCCATCCTACCCAATACAGGGCTCTGGCCTCTTCCCTTAACCTTTCAGTTTCTCTCAGCTTCCAGGCTCACTCTCTTTCGGTTTACCCTCCACCCTGCTTGCAGTGATCTTTTGACTAGAACCGTAAATTATTTTCGTGGCATAGAGAAAACAAAACAAAACAAAACGCAAAGTACTAAGCCTCACCCAGAGGCCTTTGACTCTCTGTAGCCCACCTGCCACTCTGTCCCTATCGACTTGTCCAGACTCTTCCCCGCCGCAGTGTCGCCTGCTGGAGCGCTGCCAGCCGCTTTCCTTTCCGCCTAGCTGTCTCCTGCTATGTTTCATGCTTAGCTCAAGACTTTCCTTCTCTTTAACTCTAAAGAAATGGAACTGAAGAGGTTGTAAGTGAAAAGAACATATCGTAAACACACACACACACAGTATGTATATTATATATATGATGTCATCTTATTTTTGTAAAAACAGAAGAAAAGCCTAAGTGTCAGGACAGAAAGACACTAAAATTAATGCTGTTCTCCTCTGGGGCCTGGAAATAAACTGATGTGGGAGTGGGGTGGTCTTAAAATAATTACCTTGAATAATTTGTATAATATCACCTTTTGGTGTTCTTTGGGTATTTTTTTTTTTCTGTAATAAAAGCATTAAAAAAAAAGGGTTTCCTTCTCTAGAGGACCACTACTATCCTACCAAGATTGCAATACAATTTAGATGTCTCTCCTTCTTACTCAAATCACACCTTGTGCATACAGCCATTGCAAAATTCAAGTATTTTCCAATTGAAATATCTATTTCCATTCTCACATTAGACTATATAATTCTTGAGCAAAAATATCATCTTAAGCACCCTGGCAACTAGCTGACAACCTGGCATACGGCAGCCGTGCAATATGCGTTTGGAAGGATGATGATTCACAAAAAGGTTGTTGCTTTTCCTATTGCATCATATTGCTCCCCCCATCTCTCTCTCTCTCCCTGTCTGTCTCTCCCCCTTTCTTTCTCTCTCTCTCTCTATTATACATACATACATACATAATATGTATGTATGTGTGTGTATATATATATATATATGTATATATATATATGAAATATATATAAAGAGAGGAAATGTTTTAGTGTTATGTGCACACTAAATAGTTCCGAAGGGTGTTCACACGTTGACTGGAGAATCCGGCCCTATATTACTATTAAACTACTATGTTACCCTATTTAAATTAATCGGGCCTCATTTTCCACATCTGTCAAATAAGATTAGATCAGCTACTTTTCAGTTACTTAGGGAACTATAAACTTTTAAATTTCTTACAGCTCTTTATTGTTTGATTACAACTTTTTGGGTAATTCTAAATAATATAAAGATACATGAAATGATAGGAGGATGTGTGTTCTTTGGGGTTGATTGCCATATTTTCGCATTTATTTTCTTTACCTTTCCTTTTCCATTTACTGACACGTTAATGTCATTTTCCAATAAGAGTATAGCACTTTATTTATATATAAAGCAACATCATAAATTGCTTGATCTATTGAAAACATAAACTAAACATGTTACAGAAGAAACTGGTGCCTTTCATTGGTATTATCTCCTTCAAGATGACAGGTGATCTCAGGAGGCCAGAGAATTCTTAGTTGTATGAGTTTGTGACTAATAGGTGGTTTGATGTGACAAGAGCTGGCTGTCTTGGGAAATTGAACTATCTTTATGCTCGATACCCTTTGTGTCTCATTCTTTGTAGGTTATTGTTGGAGGCCTGTGGGGACCTCTTTTACAGTTTGCATTCACGGACAATATGAGATCAGCAAGAACTCTGTAGTTTTACTGTCATTATTGATTTGCCGCCGTTCCATTCAGTAGCTAATTTGCTTGTTAGCAGTTATTTTAAAAGCTATTTCTGTTTTTTTAGCCTGACGTATGTTATCTACCAAATTTTATTTTTTTTTTTGCTGAATTAAAGAAAAATAGTGAAACTTAGCACCGAAAGACTGTACTTTGTGCTAAATATTTCTGATTTGTGGTTTGTGGATAATTATTTCAAAACCACATGTATATTATTGTGGATTTGATATCTTGGATAAGCAAGATATAAGTTCAAAGAAAAGAAAGGAGAATAGTATATTCATAAGAATATATCATTTGTAAAATATCCTTTAGCATATAAAATTTATATACAAACAGTAAGAAGGGTGATGTATTAGGAATTCATGAACACTGCTGCTAAAGTTGGGATTTATTTGAAGTCGAACACTCAATAAACGTGTGCGTTGATTGATTCTCTGTTCCGAAGGTGACCATAATACACCCTTCTTTTTCATACCAATTGTTGAAGGAAAAAAAAAGCCTCTTTCTGCTTCTCTGGAAAAAGATCTGCTTGCACTTTCTGAAGCTAATTTCCGACACGTATTTATCTGAAATGACTTCCTCACAAGCTGAGTGTGCCTATGTGCGTGTCCCCCACCAACACAATACTTCAATAGGGAGAATCCATAGCTCTGGGAAAAACTAATAGAACACAAGGGAAAAACTAACAAGCCAGCAGGGTAGCATAATATGGCATTTCCCCCAACTTAAATATGCCAAACTATTAAAATATACTTGGGTTGTTTAATTGTGTAGCTGATTTTTAGGTATATATGCCATGTGCATGTGTGTACGTGTCTACATCATGTTGTTGCTAACAATGAAGAAACTGAACGGCCAAACAGAAAGCACTGGAGCTGATGTTAATGCTGCCCTCTGCTGGTGGGGCAGGGATAGGAAGGTTATCTCGTTTAGAAATATAAAGGCTTGGATTTTTATCCCGAGGCAATGAAAGTTGCTGCGCGTGTGGTCATCACAGCATTACAAACGACCGAAACCCCTGCATAAAATGTGGAGCACCAAGTAGTCACAAAGACACCGAAAGGGAGGGATAGTGGAAAAAGAATCTGACTACCGTAGAGTAAATCATAACAGATTTACAGTGGCAAGAAAAAGTTCTGCCGTGAGAAGTCACCGGGTGCATATCCACATATTCTAAACTAGGAAATGAATAGCAACAGTAACGACAAACATGGTCTTCGGACAGAGCCTCTTAGCAGAAGCTAATGTGATATTGTTATGGGGAGGACTTGCACCACTTAGGGTATAAGGGATTATCTGAAGAAAATGGAGACACTGTGACAATAAAATTTGGTTGGGGAGGAGAAGGAAACAGAGCTTCTAGAAATAAAAAAGTTATTCAATGAAATAGAAATACCACTGGGAGTGTTTAAAAAGAGATCAGTATCATCTGGAGAAGGAATTATGAAAGTGAATGGGTGATTTGAAGAAATTGCTGACATTGTAGCATGGAGAAAGAGATCGAAAATATAAACGAGGGTAATAGCAGAAAGGCTTTATAGGAGGAGATAAAAAAGGATACTGCTCGAACAGCTACTATTAGAGAAGAAAGTAACAGTGAAAGGGAAGAGACAATATTTGAAAATTTCCCAAATTTATGACAGACATCAGATTCATCAGCATGGTCAGATTTAAGGAGGAGGGTGAGACTATAGTTGGATAAATATAAATAAATCCACATCTAGATTTATCATACACTTGAAGAACATAAAAAACAATGAGGAGTAGAGGAAAAAGAGATAACCTACAAAGAGAATGGGGCATTAAAAGCATTTGTGAATAAAGATACTAGGGATTAATATAAATGGATATTGATTATCCAAAAAATGAGACTAATGACTATATATATTAATAAAATACTATAAATCATTAATTCGTAAAATGGGTGGGTTATTGGGGATATAGCGTACTGAGATCCTTGTGCTCATCCAAAGACTTACAGCACTGATCAAAGTTAGGCTTTGCTAAGCCAAGCATTCATATTAAAAGTATAGGGGACATTTCTAAAAATAAAAATACTAGTAGGGTAAATAAAAAGGTATCAGGATAATTGATTAATTGTATAGAAGAGAAGCATGGGACATTAAAAAGATTTGTGGATGAAAATGCTTATTAGGTAGACAGCCCACAATCTTATGGTGGGATTTATTCCAAATTTATTGATAATTATAATAATTGTGAAAAGAATAAATATCTTAAAAATGAATATCAATGGGAGGACAAAAGTTACATGCAGTCATATGATATAAAGTGCAGGTGATAGGGGAAGGAAAAATATAGCAGGCAAATATTAACCAACAAGAAAGCTGATACAGTGAGATTAATATCATTCTACTGTAAGGAATTTATTTGTTTATAAGCAACAAAACCTCTAAAGTTCCTAGAAATAAAATC
This sequence comes from Ursus maritimus, assembly GCF_017311325.1. Lineage (NCBI taxonomy): Eukaryota > Metazoa > Chordata > Mammalia > Carnivora > Ursidae > Ursus > Ursus maritimus. The sequence continues at coordinate 6,557,447 of NW_024423453.1, forward strand.
TTACATACATATATACATACTTACATATACATATATGTGTGAGTTTGTAAAATATTTACTTGGAAAATTATGAAACTTTGTCTTCTTATTCCATAAACAAGACTCAACTTTCAACTCCAAGAAAATTAGAGATTTAATATAAAAAGGAAAATTTGGAAACTCTTAGCAAAAACTATAGACAATGTCTTTACCAATTTGTTAAAAAACTACAGTAATTAAGATAAAATGATATTGGCATAGATATAGACAAAAACTTAATGGAACAGAGCCTCGAAACTAATTCATGTATATGTCAACATGGTGTGGTAGAAGGAACATTAAAAATAAGTGCAGAATGGACTCAAAAAATTACACTTCAATCATTTAATCACATGGTTAAAGATAAAATTAGATACCTACATCATGTCATTCAAAACGTTAATTTCAAATGCATAAAGTACCTAAAGCAAAAGCAAAATTTAGAAGGATTTAGAAGAATCAAACAAACATAATAAAGACTTCAGAGTAGGGAAGAACTTCTTTCAAAAAGACACAAATGTACAAACTATGAAAGAGAAGAGTAATGTAATTTGCCACCTTAAGTACCCAGGTGTCCATTGAGAGATGAACGGAGACAGAGAGGTGCTGTATACATACAATGGAATATTTCTCAGCCATCAGAAAGAATGAAATCTTACCATTTGCAATGATATGGATGGAACTATGGGTATTATGCTAAGCGAAATAAGTCAGGGAAAGACAAATACCATATGACTTCACTCATACGTGGAATTAACGAAACAAAGCAGATGAAAATAGGGTAAGAGAAGGAAAGATAAAATAAGATGAAAATAGAGAGAGAGGCAAACCATGAGAGATGCTGAACTATAGAGAATAAACTGAGGGTTGCTGGAGGGGAAGGGGGGTGGGGGGATGGGTAACTGGGTGATGGGCATTAAGGAGGGCATTCGATGTAATGAGCACTGGGTGTTATATGCAACTGATGAATCACTACATTCTACCCGGAAACCAATAATACAGTATATGTTAATTAAATTGAATTTAAATAAAGAATTTTTAAAAAGACACAAAGTGTGAACTATGAAAGCAAAGATTAAGGTAATTTGCCACCTTAAAAGTAAAACTTTTCATAAAAGAACAGGTAACACAAAGTGAAACCTGTAGATTGGAAAGTGATATTTGCAACCCATAAGAATCATAAAGAATTTACCTTCTGCATAGTCACAGAAATTCTACAAATTATTATAGAAGAGTTGAACAACTGATAGAAAATGTGAGGATATGAGCAGGAAACTCAGGCAGGAGGAAATCAAGTGGACAATAGGATAAAAGAGTATATTCATTCTTAGTTGTAACCAAATATGAAAACAATAACATAAAGTTTCGTGCCTCTCAGATCAGAAAAACTATGCTAATGCTAAGTGTTGCTAAGCTGAGGAAATGTGGACTCAGAACTTAAATTATTGCATCAACTTTAGAGAGCAATTAAGAAACATCTTTACATTCAAGAAAATAAATCTGTGTGTGTGTGTGTGTGTGTGTGTAGCAAAAAAAGTCTTTTCAGGTACACATTTTGGGATATGTTAAATAATGTATACAAACTTAACCGCATGCTCCGTAACTGATCATTTTAAAAGGTAGCATGTTCCTCTTAAAAAGAAATTTTTTAGAAATAACCAGCACAATTGCTGGAAAGAAACATTTGCGTAATGGGGTTCTCATTTTAGACAGAGTCTATCTGTTATAGCTATGTTAAATCAGTCCTAATTACAAAGCTTAGTAAATTTCCCGACTGTAAAGAATAGTTTCTAGAAAAGTTCTTACTTCAAAAATCTTTTTCCCTCCCTCGTGGCTTTCAAATATGTCTAGATCACTGTTTGGAAAAATAAAAGAAACATAAATTTCATTATACCTATTATTTCTTGAAACATTCTATTTCTATCATTTATTTCTCTTTTAAACTAGGGAGTATCTATTTAAAAAAACAGGGGGCGCCTGGGTCACAGTCTACTTGCCTTCAACTCAGGTGATGATCCGCTTTGGGATCGAGTCCCACATCAGGCTGCCCTCTGTTGGGAGCCTGCTCTCTTCCTCCCTGCTTGAGTCCCCTCTCTCCGCTGTGCTTTCTCTCTGTCAAATAAATAAGTAAAATCTTTTTTAAAAATAAATAAATAAAAATAAATAAAATAAAAAACAACCAGGAAGGGGTGTTCTGTGACCTCAGTCATAGAGCATGTGATTGCTTGATCTCAGGGTCATGAGTTCAAACCCACATTGGGCATGAAGCCTACTCAAAAACAAATGAACGACTAGGGTTTTTAGTAAAAAATATAAGATAAAATTGAGCAAACATTGTAAAAAATGCTAAGTCATATCAAATATTTAGGAATCCAGATTAATTTTTAGATTTCTAGGTAGGACTTAAAAATACCTCAATATGTTGACAGTGGGTCCATTGCCTCTAAGAAAAAAAAAAAAAAAGAGGTCAGGTTAAAAGACCAGAGACCTTATTGGAAATTGTGTTTGAGAGTCTGCCAGGCTCAGGAACTCTGCAGCATTTAAACCAGGTTACTCATATTCTTGGAAGTTCAGAAAGACTCTTAGGGGCTAGAAGGGCACAGATAGTATTGAGGAGTCAACTTTTATTATTTATTTATTTATTTATTTATTTATTTATTTATTTATTTATTTAAGACCTTATTTATTTGACAGAGAGAGAGACAGCCAGTGAGAGAGGGAACACAAGCAGGGGAGAGTGGGAGAGGGAAAAGCAGGTCTCCAGCAGAGGCAGGGAGTCCGGATGCTGGGCTCCATCCCAGGATCTGGGATCACACCCTGAGCTGAAGGAATGCTTAACGACTGAGCCACCCAGGCACCCCGAGTCAACTTTTAAAAAGCTTCCCCATATTCATTTTTTCCTCTAAAACTATTCTGTTGCAGAACAAGCCTGAAAGTTGAAGCATCTTAAAAGTTCTCCTTTCTTACATTATCTTTAGTTACCCTTTCACACTCTACAAGAAAAGCATACCTCCCATCATCCTGAATTGTAGAAGATACATTGGCAGAATACGATAGAAGAAACCGAATGTATTTAGGCTACCTGGCAGAGCCTTCTTTTATTCAAGGCATGGACAAGACTACAGTAAAACTTAAATTGTCTTTCTGTATCGTATGCACATGTCTGTAAGGGCTAAGTTGTGGCAAAATGGAGTGTCTGGATTCCCTTAGGAAGCATGTGAACTAGATGTTTTGTGCAGATATTTTGTATCGCAGTAATGGTCTCACCCCTTTTATCTCTCAATGTGGTAAAAGAACCATAGATTTCCTGAGAGAATATCCTGAGCTGAAGAGAGAGCTTCAGTAAGAAATATTACCCATCCTATTTATCCATCTGTATCTATCTGTTTTTGTCTACCTATCCTCTATCTTGGCCTAGCTACCCTCTTTTCTCCCCCTCTTTATCTATCAACTTATCATCATCTATCTAGTTTCACTTTTTAATGTCATGGCACTGGGAAATTTAGCCACATAAATAAGTAAATACAGTAATTGCAATTAAAAGTGTCTTAATAAAGGCATGATGAATAGCCGTGATGTTAGCTTGCATTCTGACTTGTTTTCAATCTAGGGGAAATTTTGATAAAGTGATAAAAGAATTTGAAATTGATAAAGAATAAAGAGAAGAACCAAGGTTAAGAACAATAAAGACAAAATTCCTACAAAATACTATACTTTAAAAAGCTTCATACATATATTGATAATTCTAAATAGAAATGGCAAATTCTTCAAAAAATACAAATAAATAACTTTAGAAAAGCAGAGAATAGTAAAACATTTATGTCTCTACTAGTTTAAAAGTAATTAAAGACTTCATATTCCTGTTTAGAAAAGATTTCAAGTCATGAATTAATGTTGAATTTTATCAAATGCTTCCTCTGCTTTTGCAATCATATAATTATGTTTATTTTTCTCTTTTCTCTTAATGTGGTTGTCAGAACTGGGATAGCGTGAGTTATTTCCTACTTGCAAGCTAACGAGTTACGAGCAGCCATGGCTTATGGATGCTGGTAGAAAAGATGTATGTATGTGTGTATACACAAATATGTATATTTATCTCTTTCTTTTCTCACTATACAGATATGCGTATATATGTATATGAGTATACATCTTTTTTATATATATCTTATATTTGTGTATATATCTTATATGCATATATATCATTAATATACACTATATATGTATATATATCTTTCTCAGGAATATATATGTATATATTTTTAGTTTATTCTTTTAAAGATTCTATTTATTTGTCAGAGAGAGACACAAAGCAGGAGAGAGTGGCAGGCAGAGGAGAAGCAGGCTCCTCTGATGCGGGGTGAGAAGCCCTGATGGGACTTGATCCCGAGGACCTCTGGGATCATGACCTGAGCTGAAGGAGTCGAACACCAACGACTAGGCCACCCAGGCATCCTCTCTTTAGTTTAATTTTTAACTCAAAAAAAGTTCACAAAATTTCGCATTGCTACTTTCTTCCGAAAAAATATAAGAATCTCTGAAGTTTAAATTTAATTATTCTTCTGTGCTACTGTTGACCAATATTATTTGATCTTTCCAATGGTTTTTTTATGCTACCCAAATTTAGAATTTTTGTATATATATTTATGTTAATTTTAACCACTTGGCTACATTTCATTTTTGCCTTGTTTCTTGCATCACAGTTCTTTCCTTTGATCCAATCATGCCTTCCCTAAAATAGTTCTTTTTGTTAAGTGTAACTCAGTTTTCTTTCTCAGAGAATGTCTTTATTTCTCTCTCTTTTTCAAAAGGGTGACTTCATTAGATATGAAAAAGTCTAAGTTGACAAGTATTTTTCCTCAGTCTTTGGAAGGTAAAAATGTTCTGCCAGGCTCATCATAGTTTTTGTATTCTTTTTTCTCAGGAAGCTTATAAGATCTTCTTTTGCAAGTGGAGCGGTGTTTGACCATTTTACTTCCTGATGTGCCATTTATTCAAAAGCTATCTTTTCAGCATGAGCAATTCATCTGAGTATTGATCAACTCACCTATTACAACGTTCAATCTTTCCTCTCCATTTTCGTTTTTCTTTCTGGTATTCTATTAGATGAATTTTGGGCTTACCATTCTTTCTTTTTAGCATTTGATTACTCCTTAAGATTTTCTAATCTATTCATGTCTTTACGTCTACATTCACGGGTATATTCTTCAGATCTCTTCTGTTTACTAATCATAAGTTCAACTATAGTCCAATATGCAGCTTAACCAAGGGATTTAGGTGTTAATTTAAAAAATAAACTCAATTTAATTTTTTGAGAAACTTTATTGGTTTCTTTTACAATTTGCTATACTTTTCAAAACTATGTCATATAATTTTGATCATTTTGTGCTTTTTTCTTTTTAAAATTTTGAAATTTGAAATTCATTTAGCCAACATATAGTACAATCATAAGTTTCAGATGTAGAGATGATTTTTAAAGATTTTATTTATTCTTTTGTCAGAGAGGCACAAGCAGAGGGAGGGGCAGGGCAGAGGGGAGAAGACAGGCTCCTTTGCTGAGCAAGGAACCTGACGTGGGGACTTGATCCCAGGACTCTGGGATCATGACCTGAGTACTGAAGGCAGATGCTTAAGCTACTGAGACTTCCGGGTGTCCTTCAGATGTGGAGATCATTGTAATACACTTATGTAAATTTATTTATTAGAAGACTTAGTCCTACTTGATCTACACCTTGTTGTGGGATAACAGTGTATATTTTAAAATATTTTATCTGTAATAATTACCCTTATTGTTGTGTATTTAAATTATATAGTCATATACAGATTGACTTTCTAAATCACTATTATGCTCAACTTTAGAAGGGGGTTTTGAGTGTAAATTCATTCTCAATACCTTTTATGGAAATGAGAGGGAGAAGAGAGAGAGATTAATTATTGAATTAATTTTTTCCATGTAACAATGTATCTTTGAGGGGAACTATTCATACCTGCACATTTGGAACTCTATTCCATACCTTTAAACTACTGTATATGTCTTTATTTATTTGACTATGCCTATTGGTATGTATTTAATTAGTTTCTCTATTCACAGTATACATGATCGAGTACAAAATTTGTCACTAAGCAAGGATTTGTACTCTAATTTTTGTGTGTGTTCACATGCAGCGTGCTTCTATTAAGGTACATTTCTGCAAGAGAAATTACTGAGCTAAGGCATGTACATTTTACATTTTGATAACATGAAATTGTCTGAATTTTGAATACAGAAAAAAGAATAAGGGACTTCTGGATATGCCTTGAAGAATTAGAGCTAATACAACAATTGAAAACAGAGAGCCGCCAGGTGACCTGGGGCTCTTGCACTTAGACACAAACATGTTTGATCCTGTTCTTATGCAGACACTAGTGGGAGCCAATGCCGTGTACAAAGCAGAGGAGCATAATTCAAATTATTCGTGAAGAGTTTTTGGTGTTGTATGACAAGATAGAAGTGGTAATCAAGTTGTTTATTGCAATGTCCTCTCCAGGATTTTGCTAAAAGTCTTCATACACTTCAGGTAGCTTCTTCAGCCCTTTACGAGAGGAGGAGTTTCTTTCCAGCTGGGTGCTGATTTTTATGGTTGCTACTGACAGCTGAAAACCGTGTTTGTCTTAGAACTTCCCTACTAAATAGCACATCCTCAAAGGTTTTTCCAGTTCCTCTCTTCTTCTTGGTATTGGGCAAGAATTAGATATCTTTTAAATACATTTCCTTCTTTTATAAATGTATACTTTTGATTACATAGCATTATGATATTCTTGCTGAAAATGCTCATTTTAGGAAGCGCTGGAGTGAGCTCTGCCGTTTAGCTGGCGTGTGCTCTCGGAGCTCAGGTCATAAGATCCCAGGGTCCTGGAATGAGTCCCACATTGGGCCTCCTTGCTCAGAGGGAGACTACTTCTCCCTCTGCCTGCCTCCCCTGTGCTTGTGCTCTGTTTTCTCTACAAAATAAATAAATAATGAAATCTTTTTTAAAAATGCATACATTTTAATATAACTAATTTCTTTTGCTTTCATTATCTCTTAATTTTTTTAAAGATTTTATTTATTTATTTGACACAGAGAGAGACAGCACGGGGAGAGGGAACACATGCAACAGGAGGAGTGGGAGAGGAAGAAGCAGGCTTCAGCGGAGCAGGGAGCCCGGTGCGGGCGATGCTCAGGACCCGGATCATGCCCCGGGGCCGAAGGCGAGATGCTTAACGACTGAGCCACTCAGGCACCCCCATTCTTAATTCTATATTTTAGAACTTTCCCCTGGGTCTTTTTTCTTTTCTTAAATGCCCTATCTAACTGATCAAGGGCTCTTCAGTCAATAACAGAGAAAAAGGGCAGAATCAAGTTTTAATCTGTTACTTGGTGACTTACAGACTCAGTTTCATGGAGCTGATATTTTCCTCTCTCTCAAGTCTTAGAGAATCAGGCAGTCTAATTAACTAAGCAAGAGTGTAGAGATACCTTTTCTTTCAGACCAACTCTGAAAAGCAACAGTTAAATATAATGGTGCTCTTAAGTCAAACTAACGAAGGTATTGGTTGCCTCCCAATTCCCTACCTGGGAAAAGGCTACCAGTACCCATGAGAGACAAACAGACTGGACTCAGACTCACTGGATGAGGTGCTATTAACCCATATTAAATGAGTATCCTTGGGAGAGAGACAGTTGGGACACCTTTATAACATTCCACATCATACGATGCAAGGCAAGAAGAAGCTGTCAGGAGAAAAGCTCATTTATTTTATCTCACTCTTTGCTCATCATGATGGTTCACTGCCTCTTATTATAAAATTTCAACATTCCCATGCTCACTTGTAAGAATGCCTTTTGTGCATATTTATGCATTAACTTATGTTAAAAATAATTTATTTTTCAGAGTAAGACAGCTTTGTAGCTCTTCTGGAATACATTGGGATGGTTCAGAAGGCCGATAAGCAAACACTTGATTCTAACTTTATTATATTTATTGTACTATTGATTGATTTACCAAAAACATTCATATTTCACGTCCAGCATTGACTGGGCACTTTGGGTTTTAATTTGTATTTCTCTAATGACTAATGATATTGAATATCTTATCATGTAGTTACTCCATTTATACGTCACCTTGGTGATGAGTCTGTTCACTTTTGCCTACTTTTTTTATTGGGTTGTCTGTTTTCTCTTAGTATTTGAGCTTGAAAATCTTGATATCCTGAGACAAGTCTTTATTAGATTTTGTAAATATTTTCTCCCAGTCCGTAGTTGTCTTTTCATTTGTTTGAATGGTATCTTTCAAAAGCAGACATTCTTCATTTTGAAGTCAAATTCTGTCACTTTGTTCTTTTTTATGGATCATGTTCTTAGTGTAGTACTCAAGAAATTTTGCCAACCCAATGTAATGAAGATTCCTAATTCTATCTTTTCTTCTAGAAATTTTTATACAATTAAGTTTTACTTTTTAGATCTATGATATATTTGGATACTAATAAAGAATAAAATTTTGATAGTTTCCTAAGTTGCTATCATTTTCCCATGATTTGTATTTTGTGTGTGTGTAGTACGGTGTCCATCTGGTATCCTGTCTTTCTTTTTTACAAGCATGTAAGTCTGCTGGTGATAAACGTACCATCATTTGTATGTTTGAATAAATCTTTATTTTGCTTTTGCTTTTGAGAAGAATTTTTTACTGTATAAAGAGTTCTAGGTTGATAGTTTTGTTTTGTTTTTCTTTCATAACTTTAAAGATAGTTGCTCCATGACTTTTATTTATTTTATTTATTTATTTTTCAAATGTGGAACACTTCATGAATTTGCACATCATCCTTGTGCAGGGGTCGTGTTAATCTTCTCTGTATTGTTCTGATTTTAGTTGTAGTAGCTGTTAAACGAGACACACTGCATGACTTTTAGTTTACACTGTTACTAACGAAAACGCGTGCTATCGTTATCTTTGTTCCACCTGTTACATAGCGCATCTTTTTCTTTGATCATACAAGGTGCTTTCATCTTGTTTTATTTTTCATATATATTTAAATAAATAATGTAACACAGATTTGTTTTTGTTCTCTCAAAAAGGTCTCGTATTGTCAAGGCAGGAAGCAGCCTTGAATATCTATATCTATATCTATATCTATATCTATCTATATCTATATATCTATATCTATATATATATAGATATATAGAATATAGACAGATATAGATTTCCTCATGGAAAGGGAATCAGGTCAAATTCATAGACTGTTGCTTGGTGCATTTTATTTTATTATTTTATTTAAGATTTTTGCTTATTTATTTGAGAGAGAGAGAGAGATAGGAGAGACCATAGCAGGGAGGAGAGGGAGAAGCTTGAGGAAGCCCCATGTGAGGCTTGATCCCAGGACCCCTGAGATCATGACGGTAAGGCAGGCGCTTAACTGACTGAGCCCACCCAGAGATCCCCAGCCCACTACATTTTTAGAAGGACCTACAAATAAACTAAGGTGCATAAATTCAGTGAGGTGGAAAAAAAAATGCATGGTATGTAAATTACGCTTTAAAAAATGTTTTTCTTTAAAAAAAAAACATTAAAAAATGTTTTTCTTTGATTAGGAATCATGTTTGCTTGCTTTTATATTTCCATAAAAAATAATAGAATGAACTTTTGTTAATTTACCTAAGTGTCTCCAATTGAAAGAAATGGTGATTAAAAGTCTTTTAGATTTTGCTTGGAATGGAAGAGTGAAAAAGAGTCTGAACAAATTTCCCCTTGTCAAGCTTCCCAAGTTGTGCTCAAAGAGATTCATCTGCAAATGCAAACAATCCATCTTCTTGCTTTTTGTTTAGCAGATTCAAGCCCCAAAATTTATTAGTGAGCTGAAGAATCCCACCTTCAAGATAGAATCTATCATTTTAGGACTAGGCCCATCTGCATGTCATAGGGACAATGAAAAGCTAAACAAGGTGAAAACTTATTTCTCTCTCACATAAAAAAAAATTCCAAGCTTAACAGTACAAAGGGTGTTATTGGACTCTGTTCCACACAGTTTCTTAAAACCCAAGGTTTCGTTTCAATTCATTGTTCTGCCATAGTAGAATATGATGTTGCCATCCTTGTCAAGACAATGGCTAGAGTTTTAGCCATCCTTATCCAGGAAGCCAAGTATGAAGGTGATGAAGAAAAAGAGCAAAGGCATACACTGAATGACATCTGAAAAAGGGATTTCAGAAGCTGACATCAATATTTAGCTACTATTTCACTGACCAAAAATTCAATCCACAATGCTGCACTTAACTGGAAGGAAATTGGAAATTATAGACTTTTTATGGACATTATGTAGACTTTCATATATCCAGCTATGGTAAAAGAAAGAGAGGAATGGGGACTAGGAAATTAATAATCTCTGTTTAGATGAGTATTAATAAGCACTGTTATATCATCCTCTCACAATATGAGATCTGCCTTATTTTTCTTAACTTTACTTCCGTCCACTTACTTCCACATAATTCTTATTTTATAATAATTTGTTTCATTGTTATTTTTGCTGACCAGAATATTGCACATTATGAGGGGCGAAGAGGGGATTTTTGTTCGCCTTTATAAAAGGGATAAGAACAGAACCTGGCATGTGATTGATGCTTAATCAATATTTGAATGAAGAATAAAATAAAGTAAACATGGAGCCCTGTAACAGTCTCTGTCACTGTAATTAGAGTAAAAAACACTAATCTTCTCCACTTGAAAAATTAAAACACCTTTAATTTGACAAGACATAAGACATAAGTAGATATGTAATACAAAAGAATCAATGCAGACAGGACAAATTAAGAGATCTGAATGCAGTGGGAGTTAAAACGAGGTTTTGAAGGAATTAGAATTGTGAGGAAGAGAAAAGACTTTCCTGACAGAATAGTAGCAAGGAAAGCATACTGATGCTAGATTTCTTTTCTCCAGGCAGATGCTATTGTAAAAAAGCAAAGTTGGTTAGATGAATTCTGCTTAGGAGTCAGGAAGGAGACAAACTTTGTCAGCTTATTTCCTCACACATTTGAAGGCTTTTCCCTTGGTAAAGCCCTTTTAGTATTGTTTGATCATTTTATTTTCATAATAAGTTGATTTAGAAGGTGTTGTTATCACCAATTAACAGGAAGGTTAAAAACCTAAATTTGATAAATTACTTATTTATGGTCACATAGTTTATTCATTAATTACTTCTTATTAATCCACTGCAGTCAGAAAAGGAGCCCAAACACTAATCTATTGTCTTTTTAGCTTAAAGCTCTTTTGTTCGAATACCTGCTAAGGTAAAAGTAAGCCTTACAAAGAACACATAAGTTGAATTAGGGATATATCATAATCATTAAAGAAAACTATTTTTATAATCTTTTTTTGTTATATTAGTCACCATACAGTACATCCCCAGTTTTGATGCAATGTTCCATGATTCGAGTGCACCGTGCAATATAATGCCCTCCCTTAATACTGATCTGGCTATCCCAATCTGCCACCCCCCTCCCCTTTGAGGCCCTCAGTTTGTTTCCCAGAGTCCACAGTCTCTCATGGTTCATTCCCCTTCTGTTTACCCCCCTTCATTCTTCCACTTCATTCTCCTACCAATCTTCCTATTTCACTTATGTTCCATGAGTGAAAACCATATGATAATTGTCTTTCTCTGCTTGACTTATTTCACTTAGCATAATCTCCTCCAGTCCCGTCCATGTTGCTGCAAATGTTGGGCAATCGTTCTTTTCTGATGGCTGAGTAATATTCCATTGTATATATGGACCACATTTTCTTAATCCAGTCATCTGTTGAAGAGCATCTCTGCTCCTTCCTGTTTAGCTATTGTGGACAATGCTGCTATGAACTTTGGGGTGCACTTTATGGCCCTTCTCTTCACTATCTGTATCTTTGGGGTAAATACCCAGTAGTGCAATTGCTGGGTCATAGGGTAACTCTATTTTTAACACCTTGAGGAACCTCCATACTGTTTTCCAAAGTGGCTGGCGCAACTTGCATTCCCACCAACAGTGTAAGAGGGATCCTTTCTCCACATCCTCTCCAACAGTTGTTGTTTCCTGCCTTGCCCATTTTTGCTATTCTAACTGGTGTAGGTGGTATCTCAGGTGTGGTTTTTGATTTGAATTTCCCTGATGGCTAATGATTTTGAACATTTTTTCATGTGTCTGTTAGCCATTTGTATGTCTTCATTGGAAAAGTGTCTGTTCATATCTTCTGCCCATTTTATGATTTGTTTATTCGTTTCTCATGTATTGAGTTTGAGAAGTTCTTTGTAGATCTTGAATACTAGTCTTTGATCTGTAGTATCATTTGCAAATATATTCTTCCATTCCGTGGGCTGCCTTTTAGTTTTATTGACTGTTTCCTTGGCTGTGCAGAAGCTTTTTATCTTGATGAAGTCCCACAAGTTCATTTTCTTTTATTTCTCTTGCCTTTGGAGATGTGTCATGAAAAAAGTTGCTGTGGCCGATGTGAAGAGGTTGCAGCCTATGTTCCCTCCTCTAGGATTTTTGATGATTCTTGTCTCCACATCGAGGTCTTTCATCCATTTGGAGTTTATCTTTATTGTATGGTGTGAGAGAGTGGTCAAGAAGTTTTATTCTATTGCATATAGCTGTCCAATTTTCCCAGCACCATTTATTCAAGAACTGTCTTTTTCCACTGGATGTTTTCCTGCTTTGCCAAAGATTAGTTGCCAAAGGCCGAGGGGGTCCATTTTCTGGGTTCTCTATTCTGTTACGTGGTCCATGTGTCTGTTTTTGTGCCAGTACCATGCTGTCTTTTGTGATCACAGCTTTGTAGTATAGGTGAAATCTGGCAACATGATGCCCGCAGCTTTGTTTTCCTTTTCCAACAATTTCTTGGCGATTCGGGGCCTTTTCTTGTTCCACACAAATTTAAGGGCTGTTTGTTCCAGTTCTTTGAAAAACTATTTTATTTTATAACCAATTTCTGTACCTGGACAGTGAGAGCAACATGTTTTATTCCTAATACTGAGGTGTATATAAGAACAAATAAGATTCAACCTACACTTTTTATTTTATTTTTATGGTGAAAGAAAATAAACCAATTGCCCCACATTTAACTTATGGACCTGAAGTCACATATGCAAGTTATAATAACATTTACAATTGTACACTTTATAGGGTTTCAAATGTCTTCTTGTAAAGAAAACGACATTAAAATGAAGATAATGCTTGTTCTTCATCTGTCCTCGAATTTTTACTCCTTTGGGATAGTGTTTTTGCTAACTTTTACCTTTTACTGAATGGCCAGTAAAGGGAAAGAAAAAAGAAACTAAGGCTCTTAGTCATTAAGTGTCCGAAATCCAATATGAAGATTTCTTTGGACAGATAATGTGAAATGAATGAAAACCGAGAAGCCTTCATGATGTGAATGTGTCCATGTACATATTCTGCACAATTCCCAGAGTAGACACAACTCAAATATGAATAAGCATTTCTTGTTACTTCTATTTGAGTCATTGATGGATTGAAGTGGTGAAGAATATTAAAATCACCAGCTGTTCAAAATGTTTCACACGTGCAGTAAAAGATATATTATTAATCTCATCACACAGGAGCTATCACTGTTACAACAACTAACCCTGGAGCTGTAAATAGGCTGCATAAAATAGATTTAGAATATTACAAGTTTCTGTCATTATGGCTAAGATTAACTATATAACCTGATAAAGGTCTATTGCTTTTAGTGATACAGCAATGTCGCAGACGAAACTTTGCTTGGTAATTATAGCTGACTTACCGAAGCCAAAATGGCGAAAGGAGCACCTTTGAGTAATTATCAGTAATAGAAAGACAAGTGATTTGAGCAAAGGTAACTAGGAATATTTGGTTTCATAGTGATAGATGATAGAAAGGTTGAAGTCCTAAGTAAGTTAGAGGCTTTAATGGTGGAATAGTTATAAATTTATTTTGGTCCAATTGAGTGCTCATCTAGAGCCTTATCTGAGCTGAGGGATTTTCTCTGGTGCTCTCTACAGATATTCTGCCTTGATGATATAATTTGCAAACTTGAAGTTTGCATTGCATTGTAGCTCTTTGATTTAGGTCTTCCTTGTTGGTTATTTCATTTACTGAAGGTGAATATATGTATTCGGCTCTGACAGTAATCAAACCTGTATTTCTCTTCTGGTAGTATTTTCCTCTGTTCAAGCTCTGTTTATAATATTTAAGTGTTGGATGATGTATTAACCTCTCAGGCTGTGTATACCATATAAAAAGTATATAGAGGTTGACTTTATTAAATTGTGCTTTCAAGAACTGAACCAGAAATACCATCTCTACTCTTGGCCTTCAGCATGCTTCTTAGATTCTCTATCTATAAAATAATGTCCTTAAGTCCAATGATTTTTCTTGGCAAAACTCCAGGTGTGGCATACTTTATTTGGTCTCTTTGGCATGGGCAATCTGGGGGAAATGATTTTTTTTTTTAGATTTTAAATTCAAGGATTCTATAACATATACTGTATTATTGTTTCGGGTAGAATTTAGTGATTCATCACGTTGCATGATAACACCCAGTCTATTACATCCGAAGTGCCCTCCTTAATGCCCATTACACCCAGTTCCCATCCCCACCTCTTCCCTCCACAACCCTCAGTTGTTTCTCATACGGTTCACAGTATCTCTATGGTTTGCCTCCCCTCTCGGTTTTATCTGTATTTATTCTTTCCTTCCTCTTACCTACTTTCATCTGTCTTTGTTTCTTAATTCACATATGATGAAGTCATATGGTGTTTAGTCTTTCTCACTGACTTATTTCAGCTTAGCATAATACCTCATAGTTCCTCCATATCATTGCAAATGGTAAGATTTCATTCTTTTGATGGACTGATAATATTCCATTGTATGTACATACCAGCATCCTTCTGTCTCCGTTCATCATCTGCATGGACACTGAGCTCTTCAATTGTGGCAAATTGCTACGTTTCTCTTATCATGTTGGGCTACATTTGTGCCTTTTGAATCACTGACCTGTATCCTTTGGATAAATACCTAGTAGTGCAATTGCTGGGTCGTAGGTAGTTCTATTTTTAGCTTTTGAGGCATCTCCATACTGTTTTCAGAGTGGCTGCCATTTTGCTTTGGGAGATGGCTTATGTTTCAACATAAAAATTCTCGTAGTAACTCAAAGTCATAGTCTTGGCAACCCTGGCCCCTCAAA
>NW_024423453.1:6572689-6678200 GCF_017311325.1 Ursus maritimus
TGTGTGTGTGTGTGTGTGTGTGTAGCAAAAAAAGTCTTTTCAGGTACACATTTTGGGATATGTTAAATAATGTATACAAACTTAACCGCATGCTCCGTAACTGATCATTTTAAAAGGTAGCATGTTCCTCTTAAAGAAATTTTTTAGATAAATAACCACAATTGCTGGAAAGAAACATTTGCGTAATGGGGTTCTCATTTTAGAACAGAGTCTATCTGTTATAGCTATGTTAAATCAGTCCTAATTACAAAGCTTAGTAAATTTCCACGACTGTAAGAATAGTTTCTAGAAAGTTCTTTTAAAAAATCTTTTTTTCCCTCCCTCAGGGCTTTCAAATATGTCTAGATCACTGTTTGGAAAAATAAAAAGAAACATAAATTTCACTTATACCTATTATTTCTTGAAAGCATTCTATTTCTATCATTTATTTCTCTTTTAAACTAGGGAGGATCTATTTAAAAAACAACCAGGGGGGCGCCTGGGTGGCACAGTCCTTAAGCGTCTGCCTTCAGCTCAGGGTGTGATCCCAGCGTTCTGGGATCGAGCCCCACATCAGGCTCCTCTGCTGGGAGCCTGCTTCTTCCTCTCCCACTCCCCCTGCTTGTGTCCCCTCTCTCGCTGGCTGTCTCTCTCTGTCAAATAAATAAGTAAAATCTTTTTTAAAAATAAATAAATAAAATAAAATAAAATAAAAAACAACCAGGAAGGGGTGTCTGGCTGACCTCAGTCATAGAGCATGTGATTCTTGATCTCAGGGTCATGAGTTCAAAACCCACATTGGGCATGAAGCCTACTCAAAAAACAAATGAACGACTAGGGTTTTTAGTAAAATATAAGATAAAATTGAGCAAACATTGTAAAAAATGCTAAGTCATATCAAATATTTAGAATCCAGATTAATTTTTAGATTTCCCTAGGTAGGACTTAAAATACCTCAATATGTTGACAGTGGGTCCATTTCTAAGAAAAAAAAAAAAGAGGTCAGGTTAAAAGACCAGAGACCTTATTGGAAATTGTGTTTGAGAGTCTGCCAGGGCTCAGAAACTCTGCAGCATTTAAACCAGGTTACTCATATTCTTGGAAGTTCAGAAAGACTTTTAGGGGCTAGAAGGGCACAGATAGTATTGAGGGAGTCAACTTTTATTATTTATTTATTTATTTAAGACCTTATTTATTTGACAGAGAGAGAGACAGCCAGTGAGAGAGGGAACACAAGCAGGGGGAGTGGGAGAGGAAGAAGCAGGCTCCCAGCAGAGCAGGGAGCCGGATGCGGGGCTCCATCCCAGGACTCTGGGATCACACCCTGAGCTGAAGGCAGATGCTTAACGACTGAGCCACCCAGGCACCCCGGGAGTCAACTTTTAAAAAGCTTCCCCTTCCATATTCATTTTTTTTCCTCTAAAACTATTCTGTTGCAGAACAAGCCTGAAATTGAAGCATCTTAAAAGTTCTCCTTTCTTACATTATCTTTAGTTACTCCTTTCACACTCTACAAAGAAAGACATACCTCCCATCCATCCTGAATTGTAAGAAGATACATTGGCAAGATACGTAGAAGAAACCGATCGGTATTTAGGTACCTGGCAGAGCCTTCTTTATTCAAGGCATGGACAAAGCACAGTAAAACTTAAATTGTCTTTCTGTATCGTATGCACATGTCTGTTAAGGCTAAGTTGTGGCATTAGAAATAGGGTGTCTGGATTCCCCTTAGGAAACGCTGAACTAGATGTTTTGTGCAGATATTTTGTATCGCAGTAATGGTCTCACCCCTTTATCTCTCAATGTGGTAAAAGAACGCAGATTTCCTGAGAGAATATCCTGAGCGTAAAAGAGAGAGCTTCAGTAAGAAATATTACCCATCCTATTTATCCATCTGTATCTATCTGTTTTTGTCTACCTATCCTCTATCTGCCTAGCTACCCTCTTTCTCTCTCCCCCTCTTTTTATCTATCAACTTATCATCATCTATCTAGTTTCACTTTTTTAGATGCAAGCACTGGGAAATTTAGCGCACATAAATAAGTAAATACAGTAATTGCAATTAAAAGTGTCTTTAATAAAATGATGAATAGCCGTGATGTTAGCTTGCATCTTTGACTTATTTCAATCTCAGGGGAAATTTTGATAAAGAAGTGATAAAGAATTTGAAATTGATAAAGAATAAAGAGAAGAACCAAGGTTAAGAACAATAAAGACAAAATTCCTACAAAATAATATACTTTAAAAAGCTTCATACATATATTGGATAATTTAAATGAAATGGCCAAATTCTTCAAAAAATACAAATTATTAAATAACTTTAGAAAAGCAGGAAATATAAATATTTATGTCTCTACTAGTAAAAGTAATTAAAGACTTCTATTCCTAGTTTAGTAAAAAATTTCAAGTCATGAATTAATGTTGAATTTTATCAATGCTTCCTCTGCTTTTTCCAATCATATAATTATGTTTATTTTTCTCTTTCTCTTAATGTGGTTGTCAGAACTGGGATGAGTCTGAGATTTTACCCTACTTGCAAGCTAACGAGTTAGGCAGCCATGGCTTTATGGATGCTGGTAGAAAAGATGTATGTATGTGTGTATACACAAATATGTATATTTATCTCTTTCTTTCTCACTATACAGATATGCGTATATATGTATATGAGTATACATCTTTTATTTATATATATCTTATATTTGTGTATATATCTTATATGCATATATATCTTATATATACATATATATGTATATATATCTTTCTCAGGAATATATATGTATATATTTTTAGTTTAATTCTTTTTAAAGATTCTATTTATTTGTCAGAGAGAGAGCACAAGCAGGGAAAGTGGCAGGCAGAGGGAGAAGCAGGCTCCCTGCTGAGCAAGGAGCCCGATGTGGGACTTGATCCCAGGACTCTGGGATCATGACCTGAGCTGAAGGCAGACACCTAACTGACTAGGCCACCCAGGCATCCCTCTTTAGTTTAATTTTTAACTCAAAATAAAAGTCTAAAATTTAAAACCATTGCTACTTTCTTCCGAAAAATATAAGAACTTCAGAAAGTTTAAATTCTAATTATCTTCTGTGCTACTGTTGACCATTATTTGACTTTCCACTGGTTTTTTTATGCTACCCAAATTTAGAATTTTTGTTATATATTTATGTTATATTTAACCACTTGGCTACTAATTTCATTTTTTGCCTTGTTTCTTGCATCACAGTTCTTCCTTTTGGATCCAATCATGCCTTCCTAAAATAGTTCTTTTTGTTAAGTGTAACTCAGTTTTCTTTCTCAGAGAATGTCTTTATTTCTCTCTTTTTCAAAAGGGTGACTTCATTAGATATGAAAAGTCTAAGTTGACAAGTATTTTTCCTCAGCATTTTGAAGGTAAAAATGTTCTGCCAGGCTCATCATAGTTTTTTGTATTCTTTTTTTCTCAGGAAGCTTATAAGATCTTCTCTTTGCAAAGGCGTGGAGCGGTGTTCTGCCATTTTACTCTGATGTGCCATTTATTAAAAGCTATCTTTTTCAGCATGAGCATTCATCTGAATATTGATCAACTCACCTATTACAACGTTCAATCTTTCCTCTCTCACATTTTCTGTTTTTCTTTCTGGTATTCCTATTAGATGAATTTTGGGCTTACCATTCTTTCTTTTTAGCATTTGATTACTCCTTAAGATTTTCTAACTATTCATGTCTTTGTGCTACATTCTGGGTATATTCTTCAGATCTCTTCTGTTTTACTAATCATAAGTTCAACTATGTCCAATATGCAGCTTAACCAAGGGATTTAGGTGTTAATTTTAAAAATAAACTCAATTTAATTTTTTGAAACTTTATTGGTTTCTTTTACAATTTGCCTATACTTTTCAAAACTATGTCATATAATTTTGATCATTTTATTGCTTTTTTCTTTTTTTAAAATTTTGAAATTTAAATTCATTTAGCCAACATATAGTACATCATAAGTTTCAGATGTAGAGATGATTTTTTTAAAGATTTTATTTATTCTTTTGTCAGAGAGAGCACAAGCAGAGGGAGTGGCAGGCAGAGGGAGAAGCAGGCTCCTTGCTGAGCAAGGAACCTGACGTGGGACTTGATCCCAGGACTCTGGGATCATGACCTGAGCCGAAGGCAGATGCTTAACGTACTGAGACTTCCGGGTGTCCTTCAGATGTGGAGATCATTGTAAATACACTTATTGTAAATTTATTTATTAGAAGACTTAGTCCTACTTGATCTACACCTTTGTTGTGGGATAACAGTGTATATTTTAAAATATTTTATCTGTATAATAATTCCTTATTGTTGTGTATTTAAATTATATAGTCATATACAGATTGACTTTCTAATCCTATTATGCTCAACTTTAGAAGGGGGTTTTGAGTGTAAATTCATTCTCAATACCTTTATGGAAATAGAGAGGNNNAGAGAGAGAGATTAATTATTGAATTAATTTTTTTTCCATGTAACAATGTATCTTGGGGAACTATTCATACCTGCATTTGGAACTCTATTCCATACCTTTAAACTACTGTATATGTCTTTATTTATTTGACTATGCTATTGGTATGTATTTAATTGTTCTCTATTCACAGTATACATGATCGAGTACAAAATTTGTCACATAAATGATTTGTACCTAATTTTTGTGTGTGTTCACATACGCGTGCTTCTATTAGGTACATTTCTGCAAGAGAAATTACTGAGCTTAAGGCTATGTACATTTTACATTTGATAACATGAAATTGTCCTGAATTTTGAATACAGAAAAGAATAAGGGACTCTGGATGACTGCCTTGAAGAATTAGAGCTAATACAACAATTGAAAACAGAGAGCCGCCTAGGTGACCGGGGCTCTTGCACTTAGACACAACATGCTTGATCCTGTTCTTATGCAGACACTAGTGGGAGCTTCGCCGGTGTACAAAGCAGAGGAGCATAATTCAAATTATCGTGAAGAGTTTTGGTGTTGTATGACAAGATAAAGTGGTATCAAGTTGTTTATTGCAGCATGTCCTCTCCAGGATTTTAGCCAAAGTCTTCACACTTCAGGTAGCTTCTTCAGCTTGCTACGAGAGGAGGAGTTTCTTTCCAGCTGGGTGCTGATTTTTATGGTTGCTACTGACAGCTGAAAACCGTGTTTTGTCTTAGAACTTCCCTACTAAATAGCACATCCTCAAGTTTTTCCGTTTTTTTCCTCTCTTCTCTTGGTATTAAATAGAATTAGATATCTTTTAAATACATTTCTTCTTTTATAAAATGCATCTTTGATTACATAGCATTATGATATTCTTGCTGAAAATGCTACATTTTAGGGAACGTCTGGGTGGCTCTGTTGCTGAAGCGTGTGCCCTCGGCTCAGGTCATGATCCCAGGGTCCTGGAATTGAGTCCCACATTGGGCTCCTTGCTCAGAGGGGAGACTACTTCTCCCTCTGCCTGCCTCTCCCTGTGCTTGTGCTCCTGCTCTCTCTCTCTGACAAATAAATAAATAAAATCTTTTTAAAAATGCATACATTTTAATATTTAACTCAATTTCTTTTGCTTTCATATCTCTTAATTTTTTTAAAGATTTTATTTATTTATTTGACACAGAGAGAGACAGCCAGCGGGAGAGGGAACACAAGCAGGAGGAGTGGGAGAGGAAGAAGCAGGCTTCCAGCGGAGCAGGGAGCCCGATGCAGGGCTCGATCCCAGGACCCCGGGATCATGCCCCGGGGCCGAAGGCAGATGCTTAACGACTGAGCCACTCAGGCACCCCCATATCTCTTAATTCTATATTTTGTTTCCCCTGGGTCTTTTTTCTTTTCTTAAATGCCCTATCTAACTGATCAAGGGCATCTTCAGTCAATAACAGAGGAAAAAAGGGCAGAATAGAGTTTTTAATCTGTTACTTGGTGACTTACAGACTCAGTTTCATGGAGCTGATATTTCCTCTCTCTCAAGTCTTAGAGAATCAGGCAGTCTAATTAAACTAAGCAAGAGGTAGAGATACCTTTTTCTTCAGACCAACTCTGAAAAGCAACAGTTAAATATAATGGTGCTCTTAATGTCAAACTTACTGAAGGTATTGGTTGCCTCCCACATTCCCTACCTGGGAAAAGGCTACCAGTACCCATGAGAGACAAACAGGACTGGACTAGACTCACTGGATGAGGGATGCTATTATACCCATATTAAATGATATCCTTGGGGAGAAGACAGTTGGGACACTCATAACATTCCACATCATACGATGCAAGGCAAGAAGCTGTCAGAGGGAAAACATTTATTTTATCTCACTCCTTTGCCTATCATGATGGTTCACTGCCTCTCTATTATAAAATTTCAACATTCCCATGCTCACTTGTAAGAATGCCTTTTGGCATTTATGCATTAACTTATGTTAAAAATAATTTATTTTTCAGAGTAGACAGCTTTGTAGCTCTTACAGGAGATACATTGGGATGGTTCAGAATAAGGATAAGCAAACACTTGATTCTAACTTTTATTATATTTATTGTACTATTGATTGATTTACCAAAAACATTCATATTTCACGTCCAGCATTGGACTGGGCACTTTGGGTTTTAATTTGTATTTCTCTAATGACTAATGATATTGAATATCTTATCATGTAGTTACTCGTCATTTATACGTCACCTTTGGTGATGAGTCTGTTCAAACCTTTTGCCTACTTTTTTTTTATTGGGTTGTCTGTTTTCTTAGTATTGAGCTTTGAAAATCATTATATCCTGGAGACAAGTCTTTATTAGATTTTGTAAATATTTTCTCCCAGTCCGTAGCTTGTCTTTTCATTTGTTTAATGGTATCTTTCAAAAAGCAGACATTCTTCATTTTGAAGTCAAATTTGTCACTTTGTTCTTTTATGGATCATGTTCTTAGTGTAGTACTCAAGAAATTTTGCCAACCCAATGTAATGAAGACCTAATTCTATCTTTTCTTCTAGAAATTTTATACAATTAAGTTTTACTTTTAGATCTATGATATATTTGGATACAATAAGAATAAAATTCTTGATAGTTTCCTAAGTTGCTATCATTTCCCATGATTTGATTTTGTGTGTGTGTAAATACAGGTGTCCATCTGGTATCACTGTCTTTCTTTTTTACAAAGCATTAAGTCTGCTGGTGATAAACGTACCATCATTTGTATGTTTGAATAAATCTTTATTTTGCTTTTGCTTTTGAAAGAATTTTTTACTGTATAAAGAGTTCTAGGTTGATAGTTTTGTTTTGTTTTTCTTTCATAACTTTAAAGATATTGCTCCATGACTTTTATTTATTTTTATTTATTTATTTTTCAAATGTGGAACACTTCATGAATTTGCACATCATCCTTGTGCAGGGGTCGTGTTAATCTTCTCTGTATTGTTCTGATTTTAGTTGTATGTGCTGCTTAAACGAGCACACTGCATGACTTTTAGTTTACACTGTTACTAACGAGAAATGCGTGCTCATCGTTATCTTTGTTCCCCTGTACATAGCGCATCTTTTTTCTTTGATCATACAAGGTGCTTTCATCTTGTTTTATGTTTTCATATATATTTAAATAAATAATGTAACACAGATTTGTTTTTTGTTCTCTCAAAAAGGTCTTCGTATTGTCCAAGGCAGGGCAGCCTTGAATATCTATATCTATATCTATATCTATCTATATCTATATATCTATATCTATATATATATAGATATATAGATATAGATAGATATAGTTTCCTCATGGAAAGGGAATCAGGTCAAATTCATAGACTGTTGCTTGGTGCATTTTATTTTATTATTTTATTTAAGATTTTGCTTATTTATTTGAGAGAGAGAGAGAGATAGTGAGAGACCATAGCAGGGAGGAGAGGGAGAAGCAGGAAGCCCCATGTGAGGCTTGATCCCAGGACCCTGAGATCATGACCTGACCCAAAGGCAGACGCTTAACTGACTGAGCCACCCAGGAGTCCCAGCCCACTACATTTTAGAAGGACCTACAAATAAACTAAGGTGCATAAATTCAGTGAGGTGGAAAAAAAATGCATGGTATGTAAATTACCTTTAAAATGTTTTTCTTTAAAAAAAAAACATTAAAAAAAATGTTTTTCTTTGATTAGGAATCATGTTTGCTTGCTTTTATATTTCCATAAAAAATAATAGAATGAACTTTGTTAATTTACCTAAGTGTCTCCAGGTGAAAGAAATGGTGATTAAAAGTCTTTTAGATTTTTGCTTGGAATGGAAGAGTGAAAAGAGTCTGAACAAATTTCCCCTTGTCAAGCTTCCCAAGTTGTGCTCAAAGAGATTCATCTGCAAATGCAAACAATCCATCTTCTTGCTTTGTTAGCAGGTCAAGCCCCAAAATTTATTAGTGAGCTGAAGAATCCCACCTTCAGGTAGATCTATCATTTAGGACTAGGCCCATCTGCATGTCATAGGGACAATGGCTTAAACAAGGTGAAAACTTATTTCTCTCTCACATAAAAAAAATTCCAGACTTAACAGTACAAGGGTGTTATTGGACTCTGTTCCACACAGTTTCTTAAAACCCAGGTTCATTTCAATTCATTGTTCTGCCATAGTAGAATATGATGTTGCCATCCTTGTCCAAGACAATGGCTAGAGTTTTAGCCATCCTTATCAGGAAGCCAAGTATAGAAGGTGATGAAGAAAAAGAGCAAAGGGCATACACTGAATGACATCTGAAAAGGGATTTCAGAAGCTGACATCAATATTTAGCTACTATTTCACTGACCAAAATTCAATCACAATGCTGCACTTAACTGGAAGGGAAATTGGAAATTATAGACTTTTTTATGGACATTATGTAGACTTTCATATATCCAGCTATGGTAAAAGAGAGGAATGGGGACTAGGAAATTAATAATCTCTGTTTAGATGAGTATTAATAAGCACTGTTATATCATCCTCTCTAATATGAGATCTGCCTTATTTTTTCTCCACTTACTTCCCGTCCACACTTACTTCCACATAATTCTTATTTTATAATAATTTGTTTCATTGTTATTTTTGCTGACCAGAATGTGCACATTATGAGGGCAGGGATTTTTGTTCGCCTTTATAAAAGGGATAAGAACAGAACCTGGCATGTGATTGATGCTTAATCAATATTTGAATGAAGAATAAAATAAAGTAAACATGGAGCCCTGTAACAAGTCTCTGTCACTGTAATTAGAGTAAAAAACACTAATCTTCTCAGAAAAGTCAAACACCTTTAATTTGACAAGACATAAGACATAAGTAGATATGTAATAAAAGAGATCAATGCAGACAGGACAAATTAAGAGAGATCTGAATGCAGTGGGAGTTAAAACGAGGTTTGAAGGAATTTAAATTGTGAGGAAGAGAAAAGACTTTCCTGACAGAATAGTAGCAAGGAAAGCATACTGATGCTAGATTTCTTTTCTCCAGGCAGATGCTATTGTAAGCAAAGTTGGTTAGATGGGTCTACCTTAGGAGTCAGGAAGGAGACAAACTTGTCAATATTTCCTCACATTTGAAGGCTTTTCCCTTGGTAAAGCCCTTTAGTATTGTTTGATCATTTTATTTTCATAATAAGTTGATTTAGAAGGTGTTGTTATCACCAATTAACAGAGGAAGGTTAAAAACCTAAATTTGATAAATTACTTATTTATGGTCACATAGTTTATTCATTAATTACTTCTTATTAATCCACTGCAGTCCAGAAAAAGACCCAAACACTAATCTATTGTCTTTAACTTAAGCTCTTTTGTTCAGATACCACTGCTAAGGTAAAAGTCAAAATATACACAAAGAACCATAAGTTGAATTGGGATATATCATAATCATTAAGAAAACTATTTTTTTATAATCTTTTTTGTTATATTAGTCACCATACAGTACATCCCCAGTTTTTGATGCAATGTTCCATGATTCAGTGCACCGTGCAATATGTGCCCTCCTTAATACTGATCACTGGCCTATCCCAATCTGCCACCCCCTCCCCTTTGAGGCCCTCAGTTTGTTTCCCAGAGTCCACAGTCTCTCATGGTTCATTCCCCCTTCTGTTTACCCCCCCTTCATTCTTCCCTTCATTCTCCTACCAATCTTCCTATTTCTTATGTTCCATGAGTGAAACCATATGATAATTGTCTTTCTCTGCTTGACTTATTTCACTTAGCATAATCTCCTCCAGTCCCGTCCATGTTGCTGCAAATGTTGGGCAATCGTTCTTTCTGATGGCTGAGTAATATTCCATTGTATATATGGACCACATTTTCTTAATCCAGTCATCTGTTGAAGAGCATCTCTGCTCCTTCCACAATTTAGCTATTGTGGACAATGCTGCTATGAACTTTGGGGTGCATATGGCCCTTCTCTTCACTACATCTGTATCTTTGGGGTAAATACCCAGTAGTGCAATTGCTGGGTCATAGGGTAACTCTATTTTTAACACCTTGAGGAACCTCCATACTGTTTTCCAAAGTGGCTGTACCAACTTGCATTCCCACCAACAGTGTAAGAGGGATCCCCTTTCTCCACATCCTCTCCAACAGTTGTTGTTTCCTGCCTTGCCCATTTTTGCTATTCTAACTGGTGTAAGGTGGTATCTCAGTGTGGTTTTGATTTGAATTTCCCTGATGGCTAATGATTTTGAACATTTTTTCATGTGTCTGTTAGCCATTTGTATGTCTTCATTGGAAAAGTGTCTGTTCATATCTTCTGCCCATTTTATGATTTGTTTATTCGTTTCTCATGTATTGAGTTTGAGAAGTTCTTTGTAGATCTTGAATACTAGTCTTTGATCTGTAGTATCATTTGCAAATATATTCTTCCATTCCGTGGGCTGCCTTTTAGTTTTATTGACTGTTTCCTTGGCTGTGCAGAAGCTTTTTATCTTGATGAAGTCCCACAAGTTCATTTTTCTTTTGTTTCTCTTGCCTTTGGAGATGTGTCATGAAAAAAGTTGCTGTGGCCGATGTGAAAGAGGTTGCAGCCTATGTTCTCCTCTAGGATTTTGATGGATTCTTGTCTCACATCGAGGTCTTTCATCCATTTGGAGTTTATCTTTGTGTATGGTGTGAGAGAGTGGTCAAGTTTTATTCTATTGCATATAGCTGTCCAATTTTCCCAGCACCATTTATTCAAGAGACTGTCTTTTTTCCACTGGATGTTTTTTCCTGCTTTGTCAAAGATTAGTTGCCCAAGGAGCCGAGGGTCCATTTCTGGGTTCTCTATTCTGTTGCATTGGTCCATGTGTCTGTTTTTGTGCCAGTACCATGCTGTCTTTGTGATCACAGCTTTGTAGTATAGATTGAAATCTGGCAACATGATGCCCGCAGCTTTGTTTTTCCTTTTCAACAATTTCTTGGCGATTCGGGGCCTTTTCTTGTTCCACACAAATTTAAGGGCTGTTTGTTCCAGTTCTTTGAAAAACTATTTATTTTATATCAATTTCTGTACCTGGACAGTGAGAGCAACATGTTTTATTCCTAATACTGAGGTGTATATAAGAACAAATAAGATTCAACCTCACACTTTTTATTTTTTATTTTTATGGTGAAGAAAATAAACCAATTACTTACATTTAACTTATGGACCTGAAGTCACATATGCAAGTTATAATAACATTTACAATTGTACACTTTATAGGGTTTCAAATGTCTTCTTGTAAAGAAAACGACATTAAATGAAGATAATGCTTGTTCTTCATCTGTCCTCAATTTTTACTTTTCCTTTGGGATAGTGTTTTTGCTAACTTTTTACCTTTTACTGAATGGCCAGTAAAGGGAAAGAAAAAAGAAACTAAGGCTCTTAGTCATTAAGTGTCAAGAAATCAATATGAAGATTTCTTTGGACAGATTAATGTGAAATGAATGAAAACCGAAGCCTTCATGATGTGAATGTGTCCATGTACATATTCTGCACAATTCAGAGTAGACACAACTCAAATATGAATAGCATTTCTTGTTACTTCTATTTGAGTCATTGATGGATTGAAGTGGTGAAGAATATTAAAATCACCAGCAAAACTTAGCTGAACAAATGTTTCACGTGTTTAGTAAAAGATATATTATTAATCTCATCACACAGGAGCTATCACTGTTACAACTAACCCTGGAGCTGTAAAATGAGCTGTAAAATAGATTTGATTTTAGAATATTACAAGTTCTGTCATTATGGCTAAGATTAACTATATAACCTGATAAAGGTCTATTGCTTTTAGTGATACAGCAATGTCGCAGACAGGAAACTGCTTGGTAATTATAGCTGACTTACCAGAAATAAAATGGCAGAAAAAGGGCACCTTTGAGTAATTATCAGTAATAGAAAGACAAGTGATTTGAGCAAGGTAACTGAGAATAACGGTTTCATAGTGATAGATGATAGAAAGGGTTAAGTCCTAAGTAAGTTAGAGGCTTTAATGGTGGAATAGTTATAATTTATTTTGGTCCAATTGAGTGCTCATCTAGAGCCTTATCTGAGCTGAGGGATTTTTCTCTGGTGCTCTCTACAGATAAAATATTCTGCCTTGATGATATAATTTGCAAACTTGAAGTTTGCATTGCATTGTAGCTCTTTGAGATTTAGGTCTTCCTTGTTGGTTATTTCATTTACTGAAGGGTGAATATATGTATTCGGCTCTGACAGTAATCAAACCTGTATTTCTCTTCTGGTAGTATTTTCCTCTGTTCAAGCTCTGTTTATAATATTTAAGTGTTGGATGATGTATTAACCTCTCCAGGCTATTGTATACCATATAAAGTATCATAGGTTGACTTTATTAAATTGTGCTTTCAGAACTGAACCAGAAATACCATCTCTACTCTTGGCCTTCAGCATGCTTCTTAGATTCTCTATCTATAAAATAATGTCCTTAAGTCCAATGATTTTCTTGGCAAAACTCCAGGTGTGGCATACTTTATTTGGTCTCTTTGGCATGGGCAATCTGGGAAATGATTTTTTTTTTAGATTTTATTTAAATTCAAGTTAGTTAACATATAGTGTATTATTAGTTTCAGGGTTAGAATTTAGTGATTCATCACTTGCATGTAACACCCAGTACTAATTACATCAAGTGCCGCCCTTAATGCCCATTACCCAGTTATCCCATCCCCCTATCCTCTTCACCTCCAGCAACCCTCAGTTTGTTCCATACGGTTCAGAGTATCTTATGGTTTGCCTCCCTCTCAGTTTTTATCATGTTTTATTTTTCCTTCCCTTACCCTACATTCATTTGTTTTGTTTCCTAAATTCCACATATGAATGAAGTCATATGGTATTTATCTTTCTCTGACTGACTTATTTCACTTAGCATAATACGCTCTAGTTCTGTTCACATCATTGCAAATGGCAAGATTTCATTCTTTTTGATGGATGAGTAATATTCCATTGTATGTACATACCACATCTTCTTCATCCATTCATCAGTTGATGAACATCTGGGCTCTTTCCATATTTTGGCAATTGTGGACGTTTCTGCTATAAACATTGGGGCACATGTGCCTTTTGAATCACTATTTTTGTATCCTTTGGATAAATACCTAGTAGTGCAATTGCTGGGTCGTAAGGTAGTTCTATTTTTAGCTTTTTGAGGCATCTCCATACTGTTTTCCAGAGTGGCTGCACCATTTTGCTTTGGGAGATGGCTTATGTTTCAACATAAAAATTCTCGTAGTAACTCAAAGTCATAGTCTTGGCAACCCATGTTCTTCCCTCAAATAGAGAAAATGTGGGGGATGGGCTAAATGGGTGATGTGTGTTAAGGAGAGCACTTCCTGTGATAAGCCCTGGGTGTGATGAATCACTAAATTCTACACCTGAAACCAATTGTACCATATGTGCTAAGTAACTTGCATTTAAATAAAAATTTGAAATTAAAAACAAACAAACAAAAAGCAAAAATGAAACAAAATAAAACAAAAACAACAACAATGAAAAAAGAAAATGCTTTTCTTGGGGACGCAAAGAATTAGGGAGGCTCTGCGTTATAATCTAAAACTTGTTGAAGATCCACTGATCCAAATAATAAAAATAGATCACATGTAGTCTCATCAAGGTGTCCATATGCTATTTATACTCTTAGCACATGGAAATGAGAAATTATAGTGTACTAAATATTTTGAAATATGTAATTTCAAAACATGAGATACAGCTAAAATGGTGCTTGGGGGAAAATTACAGCTTCCAATGAATATATAGTACAAGAAGAAAGGTTGAAAGTCATCAATCTAAGCTATAATCTGAAGAAGCAAGAAAAAAATTTAAATTCAATTCCAATAATGTAGTAAGAGAAGATAAAGATATGAGCAGAATCAATGTAATAGAAAACAAATGTATAATAGAGAGATGTTTTAAAAGCCAAGAATTAATTCTTTTAAAATACTAGTAAATCTGATGAACTATCAGCAAGGCTAATCAAGAAAAACAAAGAAAATAAAAATTGCCTGTATCAGAAATGAAATTCTATAAGACAAAATAAGAGATCAAAATGAAAAACTTTATGCTAATACATTTGACAATTTAAATGAAAATTGTCAGACTCCTTGAAAAACACAAGTGGTCAAAACCAACACGCATAGAAGTAGAAAATTTCTTATCTGTTAAAAAGAAATAAATAAGTCCTTTTTTAAGAATCTTCCCCAAAGAGAATCCAGAACATTCTCTGGTATTTTCTCCCAATTTTTAAAAGAAGATATAATGCCAATTTTATTTAATCTCTGTCAAAGACTATAGGAAAAAAGGATGTTTCTCAACTTATGAAACTAGCATGGCCTTGATACCAAATCTGACAAAAGCATTACAAAAAAGAAAACTATAAGCTAATATCTCATTATAGATGCAAAAATCCTATCTCAGTAATAGCATATGGAATATAGCTATGTAGAAAAGATAACTGGGGAGCATTCCAGGTATGTAAATTCATCTAACATTAAAAAGTGTAAATCAAACCTATTTATTTTTATAAAATGTATAAAGCACAATATAAATCACAAACAAAATACTAGAAAATAAATCTATATTCTCAATAAAGGTGAAAAAGGCATAAATTCAACACTTATTTATCACAAAAACTCTCCATAATCTAAGAATAGAAGGGGTCTTTTTGAACTGATGAAAGATATTAACAAAATATCATCATACTTAAAAGTGAAT
The DNA here is from genome assembly GCF_017311325.1 of Ursus maritimus. Taxonomy (NCBI): domain Eukaryota; kingdom Metazoa; phylum Chordata; class Mammalia; order Carnivora; family Ursidae; genus Ursus; species Ursus maritimus. The sequence continues at coordinate 6,587,793 of NW_024423453.1, forward strand.
GGCAATATTCACTTGATGAAATCTTGAGTATTTCCCCCCTGAGTTGATGATGCACAGAAGAACGTCCCCTATTACCATTCTATTCAACACTGTATTAGACATGCTAGCCAGTTCCATAAGGAAGATAAAAGAAATAAAACTCTAAGAAGATTGAATATTTAAAACAAAGGAAATTATTATTATTTTTATATGGCTTGATTATATAAGTGGGCAATTTTAAAATAACTTGATAGTATCTATTAGATTTAAGAAATGATTCAAGCAAGATCACTGTGAATAAAGTCAATTTAAAATATCAGTAGTATTTCCATTTAATAGTATAAAACAATTGAAAAATAAATTGTAAAACTGTCACAACAGCATAAAATTATTACAAATTGCTGATGAGTGTTTAAATAGTGCTATTTCAGAACACTAGTAGTATGTACTAAAGTTAAACATAATCTTGTCTCATGACCCAGTAATTCCACACCTACATATAAACCCAAAAGAAATTAGTGCATATGTCCACCCAAATAAGAACATTATGTTCATATCAGCTTTATTCATAATAGCTCAAAAATGGAAATAGTCTTAAAGTCCATCAACTATTCAATAGTCATTGGATTACTAAACAGGAAATTCTAAGAAACAAACAAAATTACTGCCATGTTCAGCAACATAGATTAATCTCAAAAATATAAAGATAATCAAAATAAGTCAGGTCAATAGAGTACATACCCTTTAATTTAATTCATCGAAATTTAGGAACCAGCAAAACTAATCAATGGTGAATACAAATGGATTCTTAGATTTATTATAAGATATAAAATTTGTTATAAGATTATCTCTGGGGATACAGACCTGGAAGAGACTCAAGGGAGACTTCTATGTGTTAGAACTGTTTTATACCTTGGTATGGAAGCTGGTTGTGTAATATACTTGTAAAAATTCATTTACTAATGCACATTTCTAATTTATACAACTTTCTGTATCTTTGGAATCCTGAAATAAATCCATTTTAAAAAGTGACCCACAATAAATATAACAACAATAAATATGCATGTGTTGAATGACCCACCAAGATCAACATCGAATTCTATATGCACAAATTTTTAGAAATACCACAGTGAGTTGGTAGATTCACATTTTTATAACAGAGACTAACATTCCCCTATATATCACTGTAAAGTATGGGATAATGACCCATACATTGTGTTGAAATTATATCAAGAGGACAAATAAAAGTGTAAGTTTTATCTACTAAAAATATAGGAAACATCAAATACTCACCAACGTAATATAGCCAGAACCAGAAAGATTGTTTTTCACAATTGTAAGTTAACAAGGTACACTTAGAGAATACAACTGAACCAATTTAAAAGTCCTAAGAAAAATTTGGTAAGGTAATAAAATATAAGAAACTATTTTTTATAAGAAAGCAACTATATATTTATATAAGCACTTTAAGAATGTTTTCTATTTATTAGTTTAAACGTAATATGAAAAAACATAAGATTAATTTGAAATAATCCCCAAATCATGAGAATAATCTAAAAAAAAGGAATATATAAGATTATAAGAACACTATGATCTTTTTCCTGAAAGATATAAAAATATGAGTTGATTTGATTGAAAGATTTATTATTTTCTGGAATAGAAAGAATTAAGATATTCCCTAATTTTTTTTAGATTTTGCTTCTTTCTGATTCTGACTACATAGAAAAATTTTAAAGCTAATAAAAATAACAACTTCACAATATTTAGATCATAAAGTCTTATGAAATATAACTATATTCTGGTTCTTTCATATAAAATTATAAGCAATCTTTAATATCAATAAATGTTCAGAGAACAGTTTTAGTGACCAAAAATTACATTTAGTGGATCATTAATAATTCCCTTAATCGTTTTACTAATTTGTACATTATATTAGGAAAGATCTTTATAAATGGAAGAATGGGAATAAAGGAAAATATATCTATTCTTTTCATAATTGATTCTTAGATTTAATATAATCCCAACTAAAATCCCTGTAAGACAAAAGGTGCTAAATAATATTTATAGGTTCATGTAAAAAAGGAAAAAAATAGAAAATATTGAGAAATGAAAGAATAATAGAAAAGGATTTGCCTTATTGTGTCAAGAACTACTGAAAAAAATGTGTTTTTAACTGAAAGAAGAAATGCATAAATTCTATATACATATGATTAGCTAGAAAGATATTTCTGTCAAAAAAAGAAAGAAAGAAACAGGGCACCTGGGTGACTCAATGGGTTAAGCGTCTGCCTTCAGCTCAGGTCATGATCCCCAAGTCCTGGCATCGAGCCCCATGATGGGCTCCCAGCTCAGCAGGGAGTCTGCTTCTCCCTTTCCCTCTGCCTCTCCCCCTGCTTGTGCTCTGTCTCTCAAATGAATAAATAAAATCTTAAAAAAAAAAAGAAACAAAAATTTTAGCAAACCTGTAAGTTTCTTTAAGTAGGGAAAATATTTACAATGTAAGAACATATGTTTGTAGATGTACACATAGTTGTATCGATATAAATATTTATGCAAAAACCTCTAACAAGCACATTAACAACAACAAAAAAGAACTCTTGAAAATGACAGGATATGAAAAGTCACTCTATAAGAACAGATCAAGATGGTTACTAAAGACATTAAAAAATCATCAAGGAACAAACTCAAATGGCCTTCTGGAAAACATACAAAATTTCTAGAAATAAGGGAAAGATAATTTATTTATTTTTTTAAAGATTTATTTATTTATTTTAGAAAGAGAGGGAGCAAGAGAGAGCAGGAGGAAGGGGCAGAGGGCGAGGGAGAGAGAATACCAAGCAGACTCCCCACCACACTCGGAGCCCTGTGAGGGGCTGGATCTCACAAGCCTGAGATTAGGGCCTTGAGATCACGACCCTGAGCTCATGACTTGAGCCAAAACCAAGAGTCAGTTGCTTAACCAACTGTGTCACACAGGCACTCCAATGAGGGAAAGATAATTGAAGGACAAGATCGTACTTTACAGTCATCAGTTTGAAAAAATATATGTAACCACGCCGGTGGAAATGCAGGGATAAGGTTACTCTTGCAGAAGCCTGATGGCTAAGTTAATTTTTACACTAGCATTTTTTTTAGAAGAAAAACATTAAGAGTGAATGCCCGGGAATAATGGAGTGGTAGAATAAACAGTAGTGCATTCACACTATAGGCTACCATGGAAACATTCAGGTGTCTTTAAAATCCACACCAGTTCATCAGTTCACCTGAACAGTGGAACAGATTACTACAAAAATATCCATTCAACTATTTAAAAAATTTATTTATTTTTATTTTACTATTATTATTTTTTAATTTAAATTCAATTAGCCAACATATAGTACATCATTAGTTTTTGGCATGGTGTTCAATGATTCATGAGTTGTGTATCTAAAATCAGCAACTGCAATGCTCACTTGTCCTGCCTTGAAATTGTAAATATGTTTAAATTTTTCAAAGTGCTCCAAGCTGTAGGTGAATTCTTCACTTCTTTGCTGTTCATGGGGAATTTCTTTCTTATCTATAAGCAATGGAGAATAACACTTACCAACAGATAGCAAGACAAATATCCTTTAAAATTTCTAAAGAGAATATACTTGAAATGTGTTTCAGTGTGATTTTATGGAGTTAATGAACCTAACTTTCTTTGTATCTCTTGTCTGATATCTGTCTATCAATCTACCAGCAAAAGATGAAGCAAGGATAAGAACTCAGAGATTATCTTCACTTTAATAGGACACATATATGACATCATCAGCTTCTATTTATCTGTGGCCTAATAAAGTGCAGATAATCTTTGAGTTCTCAACCTTGGTTCATTTTTTATTGCTCATACAACTTTTAAGCAAAAGCCTCCACTTAGCAGAGTAAGGACCTGAGGACATTGCACATGTTGAATTAAGAGGACAGGGTGGGGGTGGGGAGTAGAGCATCAGGGAGAATTCACACCAAAGTTTATTAATAGTTTTCTCTGAGTGGTGATATCACAAATGATTTTAACTTCGTCTTTATTGGTCAAGGATCATTCATCAATGTCCCTTATCACACAACAAAAATAAGGGATATTTTCAATAATAATACCAGCAACAAGAAAGCCATGTCCTAAAGATCTAAGCATTTTGGAAATGGGGGAATCAATTAAAATTAAGAAAATAAATAGAGGGCTCTAAGTGTTCTAGCTGTTAATATGGAAAAAGCAATCTGGTCAACAGGCCTAACTCTACTCTTTCCTCTTTCTCTTTCATCACTGAGACATGCTGACAAGAGAAATCATATTGTCCACTTAAGTAATTTTTGCTTACGTACATTTGTTCCTTGGTGCTCTGGATAGAACAGAGCGGTTTAGCAATATACAACTTGAAGCCTAATAAAGCGTGGGAGATCCCAAAAAAAAATGATTCTCTGAGTCGTTTAATTCTAGACATATCGGTTTAATCCTATATTCCTCTTTGTTTTCAATAGAGAAGTGACGTTCATGATTTAAATGTGTGTTTGGTTATGTTCACGGTTCAGAACCTGTCATGTGGCTAGCAATACAATTTCAGACATGAGTTCTGAGTCTCACTTTTGAGTTGGAGTTCCAGAGATCATTTTCATTTTTGTTAATATGGCCGATTTTGCAATGAGTATGCATAAGATTTTTCATTATGGCACTCTTTTTTTCCACAGTTTTGTATCACTTTTACGTCTTTGTCTTGGCATCGTATGCACAGCCTCACTGTAGAGATGCAGAGAAAACTCTGAGGCACACGGCTTTGGTAGTAATTAAATGGCAGCACATTTCAAAGCTATGGATATTTAATGTCACCGAAGTATCGGTTTCACATTTGGTTCAATACTGTGTGCGGGAATTAAATGCAGAACAGTGTGTGTGTTATCACCGCTTAATCATGTAAATGGTATTCACATGTTAGGCCTCTGTTCTTAATTGAATTTTTGCTTCTTTATTTAGAAACAAAGATTTCTTGATAAGGTTAAATTGGTTTTAAGCAGAAGCATATTCTTAAGAAATTAATTTTCATATTTTCTCCCCGGTACTCAGTTGTAAGTGAAAGTCAGTGTGTGGTATGACAACACTGTACGTTTTCTCTTCCTTCCGGAAGGGCTGCACGAAGCTGAGGAGCAATGCTCAAGATGGAAAAATATCTGTGGCAACAATGTGCTTTCATTCTGATTTTTTTATCATAAAATGGCCTATGAACACCTAGAATTAATACAAGTGGACATTTAAAAAAGCTCCTTAAGCATGAACTTCAGATGTACCTCAGATATCTAAGTTACACAGATATTTAGATACTTTGGTTGTTTAGGCAGCAATAGATTTCCTTAGCTCATTTGCATCTAAGAGAAATTTCTTCTAACTTGCTTAAATTTTCTATTGCAGAACTCACTTTAAGGCAAGTGGTGAGAAACTTTCTGTTCTTGAAATTACTGGTTTTGCTTTTTAATCAATCACATCAATGAATTGTGAAGGCTTTCTCAATTGGACTTCTGAAACTCTTTTAAGGCATGTGGAATTTTTAAGAAGGAGCTAGTCCACTGCTGAATTATTATTATTTTTTTAAATTTAAATCTAGTCAGTCAACAGATAGTACATCATTAGTTTTTTGGTATAGTTAGTCCATTGCTAAATTAAACATGGTTGCTCACATATTAATAACATGCATATAAAACAGTTGTTTTGAATTTCAGCTGAGTTTATTTGTAACAAAAAATAAAAAATTTAAATCATTGGCATAGTTTTACTTCCCAAATTGAGGTATTCTTTTTATTAAGATTATTACTGTTCATTGATTTATCGTAGCAGTAAACCTTTGCTGATAATAAAGTATTCATTTAGACTTAGGAAAGTTGCAATTAAATTTAGGAAGTTGTTTGTCACTATTTCATCTCATTGAATGAGTAAACAGCATGAATTTATCATCTACCAAATCCAATTTGCATTGTAATAATATAGTCATTATCCTACACCAAGAGATGTTGGAGAAAAATATTGAGAATGACTGGCTGAATATTTAACAGGAGTCCAGGATTTTAAGGATTTCTGAATTCAAATCCCAAGTCTTATAACTGATCATGCACTTATTATCTAAACATTACTTATTCTCTGCAAAAGTGAAAGCTGAAAAATACTAAGTATAGAATTAAATGGATAGTATCAAACCCATTTTGAGATAAATCTACTTGATAGGTGTCTGAGAAACTATAGCCCATTCAGGACCCACTTCTTTTAACATATTCATTTGGATGAATACACGTATCATCCACGATTTCTGATCCAGAAGCCATTCTCATCCACCGCACCTTTGACCTATATTAATTTCTTGCTTATAGATCTGCTTTCTCTGCTGGACTGAGAGCTTTTCGTAAGCAGCCTTTCTTAAATATTTTTGCACTATAAGCCTTATTTTATAGTACTTCATAATAATAAGTGCTCAATAACTGCTCCTTGGCTCTAATACAAAATGGCTTGACCATTCTTCAATGACTTTAAACCCCTAGGCACAGGAATTTTTAAGTTCCTTTACAGCTTCAGGACCTTTCCAAGAAACAACCACAGGAGCAATAACAACCAAACCAAACCAAATGAAACCAGACCATCTGTATTCTATTACCCTTTATTCTTAGAAAAGTGGCCTGCTGCCTCCTATGTCCATAATAGAAAAGGAGGGGTCTTGGCTGGTTCTTCAGAGAATTATGAAGTTCTACTTCTAGGTGACCTGAAGGAGATGTCGGTAGAAAGATTAGATGTGGGTGTTTTTTCTCTTTATAAGCCCCATTAAATTTAAAGGAATTTGGAGATATTTAGGAGGAGGCATCGAGTTAAAAAAGTCTAGTACAGGAGAGACAACTGGGATGGACATTTAGATTTGGTTATTCTGTGAGCTTTAAGCATGCTTTATTTATACTTGTAAAATTTAATGTATTTTAGTAAATGAATCTTGCTTAGAATATGCAATTACTATAACTATTGTATTTATATGCTTCATTCCAGGATAGAAATATTGATAATACAGCTATTTCCTCAGGGATGAACATATTATTTAAGGAATACATACCCAAATTTAGTCATCTGAGCTAGTCATTTCTCATGAATTCCTATTACTTATTATACTGAATATAATACATTTTTCTTAGATGAAACCTCATACAAAGTTTAAGTCCCCAAAAGTATAAGTGCATAATTCTTCACCAAAGAAGGAAAACATTATTAGACCAAATCCATGTATCCTTTAGTTTTAGAGATACAGAAGTTATTGTTTTATGTGCAGGATAGGCGACGAAGTAGGAAAAGCACCTCCCGAAAAGCCCAGCAGAATCCCTGCCAACACAGGTGAAAAAGCAGATACTTACCACACCTTGGTACTCCTATTACTTGAATTTAAAAGCCTGCCACCTGCATGTTCCTCTTTTTTTTTAATTAAGTTTTTAATTCTAACTCCTGTATAGTTAACATACAGTGTTATATAGTTTCAGGTGTACAATATAGTGATTCAACAATTCTATACATCACCCAGTGCTCATCAAGATAAGTGTACTCATAAACCCCATCCCCTATTTCACCCATCCCCCACCCACCTCCCCTCTGGTAACTATCAGGTTGTTCTCTACAGTTAAGAGTCTGTTTCTTGGTTTCTCTCTCTCTTTCTCTTTCACCATTTTTCCTTTGCTCATTTGTTTTGTTTCTTAAATTCTGCATGTGAGTGAAATCATGTATTTGTCTTTCTCTGATTGACTTACTTCACTTAGCATTATACTCTCAGCTTCATCCATGTTGTTGCAAATGGCAAGATTTCATTCCTTTTTATGGCTGAATAATATTCCATTCTATATATACACACCCCATCTTCTTATACGTTCATCTATTGATGGATACTTGGGCTGCTTCCATAATTTGGCTAGTGTACATAGTGCTGCAATAAACACAAGGGTGCATGTATCCCTTTTGAATTAGCGTTTTTGTATTTTTGGCATAGATACTCAGAAGTGCAAATACCCTGGATCATAGTTCTATTTTTAACTTTTTGAGAAACCTCCATATTGTTTTCCAGAGTGGCTGCACCAGTTTGCATTCCCACCAATAGTACCCAAGGGTTCCTTTTTCCCCACATCCTTGTTGTTTCCTGTGTTGTTGATTTTAGCCATTCTGACAGGTATGAGGTGATATCTCATTGTAGTTTTGATTTGCATTTCCCTGATGATGAGTGGTGTTGATCATTCTTTTCATGTGCTTTTTTGGCCATCTGGATGTCTTCCTTGGAGAAATGTCTGTTCATGTCTTCTGTCCATTTTTAATTAGATTATTTTGGGGGGACATTGAGTTTTAAAAGTACTTTATATATTCTGGATACTGACCCTTTATCATATATGTCATTCGTAAATATCTTTTCCCATTCAGTAGGTTGTATTTTCATTTGGTTGGTGGTTTTCTTTGTTGCCACACATTCCTCTTAAGGCCTAGATTTATCATGTTAGGCACCTCCACATCCAAACATGAGAGAGCGCTGTCAAAGTGCTAAGGCCTTCCCTTCCAATAGTCAGTATGGTAGAGCTATTACTTTAAAACATATTGATGCAGTAAAGCAGATGTGCATTTACATACACAATGTGTCAAAAGTCACCTGACTCTCAAAGAATTTTTCTGTGGAGGAAATGATGAGCTTTAATATTGAACAAACCATTACCTCTGTTGTAGGCATTAGGTCAAGATGAATGGAGTTATAAGAGGCCCCTCTGAAGTATGTAAGGATTCATTTGTTAAGTTGTTAACAATGCTGTTAAACATGAGTTAACAGTATAACCTGGCTTGTCACTTAATAATTGCAAATATTTTTAATGACTGACTGAGTGATTTAAGATTCCTTCATTCCAGAAATAAGCTGAGACACTGGACTTGTCATGTATAAACTCTACATGGCAACATGTTGATCTGTCTCTTTAAAATATTAGAATATTTTTATTTTAAGGGATAATAATACCTTGAAGGTTTATTATGAAAATTAAATAAAAGAATAAGTGTAAAATACTCAGCCTAGAGTCTGGGATATAATCTGCTAAAACTGGTAGCTCTTACACACTGATGATAAAGACAATGATTACATTCAGGAACGAATTATCCTGCTTTCATAAAAATCAAATTTTTGCTCAGTGCTTACACATATATATAACCATTAAGATAATCTTTACACAAACTAAAGAAAGTCAGTATCTCATTTGAATGCAATTGCATAATTATGCAATTGTATTCGATGAGTCAAGAACTTTTACAAGAAACTATGGTGCTGGAAAAGATTTTATAATCCTTGGGTTAGAAATTAATGATTAATAAAATCAATGTGAACATTTTATCATAGGGGAAATTTCTTACTTTAGCCTACTATAAAGGGAAGAAAAAACAAATAAAACTTTAGGTACACAGATTCATATGACATTTACAGAAGAAGGGGGACAGGCCCTGGCCACAAAGCCAGAAATAGACAGTATGTTAGATCTGCTGGAACTGAACAAATATTCTTTTTCCATTGCTCTCAAAACAAGAAAAAGGTTCCTGTCAGGAAACTAGCACTCTATTACTGACCAGGTGGACCTTGTCCTTATAAACAAAACTTATTATAGAATCTTGCAGTCCGTGAGAGCTTATATCTAAAGAGATCTCCGACCTACCGAGGAGAATAAACAGCATAAAAAACATCATTCAGATGAAAGAATTTCAAAATGTTCATATCACAAAGAATGCCAAACCTTCTAAATGGCTTCATTTAATTATGTCAAAAGGATATGATGGCTATTTTAGAATCAAAGACTTATTTCAACCTTTACCAAAAGCCTTCTCTGTTCAGTGGGAATAGACAGAGCCTCTGTCATCTGGAATCTCATAGATTTATTCCAGGGAGCTGATGGAGAATTAGGCAGAAAACTGATGGAGAATTCTGACCTCTCACTCCCAAACAAGAAACATGAATACCAGGGAGGGCATCGCACAGTTAATTACTGGGAGACCCAGGTCTAATTCTCCAATATATGAATTCCATGAACACCAAGAATGTCCCCAAAATATTTTCAGTACTATCTATTAATGTTCATTTGAGTCAAAAGTACTCTTGGGCTCTTGCTGGCTCTGTTTTAGGTTTAAAAAGATGTCAATTATAATTTTTTTTTAAAAGTTAAATTAAAAATAAAACCAAACAAATTCCCGGGAAATTAAGGAATGAAGTCTTGAGCAGCAATTTTCTCCCAGATCCCACAGAATTTGATGATGTTCACAAGCAAATAATTTCAGCCCAGAGTGGAGATTCCTGAGTTCATCCTCATATGCTGGTAATCTGGAACTCTGTCTTTCTCTTCAATAGATCTGGAGAAATGCACATATTTGCTATTATAATTATCATTGTTTTCAAATTTGCAAGTATTTAGTATGTATTAATTATGACAATGGACCCTATTCTTCAATTTTGAAGAAAATAAAGAATATTATTGACACAGGTAAAAAACTTAAATTCTGACAGACATTACATCCCCTTTCTTCTGCTGTTTTTTTTTTTTTTAAGATTTTATTTATTTATTCGACAGAGACAGAGACAGCCAGTGAGAGAGGGAACACAAGCAGGGGGAGTGGGAGAGGAAGAAGCAGGCTCCCAGCGGAGGAGCCTGATGTGGGGCTCGATCCCATAACGCCAGGATCACGCCCTGAGCTGAAGGCAGATGCTTAAACGCTGTGCCACCCAGGTGCCCCTCTTCTGCTGTTTTAATGGTAAACCAAGACTACGCAAATCATTCTTAGAAATGATTCACCCATTTCCCTAGGTACCCACTTCTCCAGGGTGACTTGGCAAATAATGAGCATACCAATTTCATATATTTTATTATTTCATTTATTATGAGCATGTACCAGAAGAGAAAGCTGTTAAAATATTGCTCTGATAAAGTGTTAAGTTTCCTCATAAATGCTGTTGTTAACCACTTAGCAGCAATTTCATAATAATGTATCCTTATGCATCCACAGTGACTGAACTTGTTTATCAGGTCAATAAATATGGCCTTCTAAAAATGTTTACTTTTGTTTTTTGCTGTCTATGTGTATCAATTTTTATATATTAGCCTACTGTGGATGAATGAATAATATGAAGTTTTTCTAAGTATGTAAAGGAATTTATGCCAATGCTAGCAATGATCTCTGCAGAACAAAACAGTGGGCAAGTATGGAAAAATTGTGACCAGATTTTTATTGCTCTAAAATACAACAAGGAGCATACACTTGTTCTAGCACCCATGTTTTAATGGTTTTGGACCTTTGAAATCTGTTACACTTAGCGTATGTAAAAATCAGTTTTTAATCATGGCTATGTCTGTGCAGAAGAAAGAGAGAGAGGGAGAGATGGTTAGAAAAATGGTAAAATCAGGTTATCAGTGGAAAGATTTTACATATTCGTCCCCAAAATGAGAAAGGTAAGGTAATTTGTGACATAAACTGAATATGGGCAATGCCCCAAGTGTCCATCACTGGGGTTGAATAGAAAAAAATATATATGTTTATATAAAGAACGTGTGTGGGGGGGTGTGTGTGCGCACGCGCGTGCGGATAGATAGGTAGATAGATCGGTATTATTCAACCATGAGAAAAAAAGGAAATCACACATTTACAACATGGATGTACCTTGAGAGCATTACACCAAGTGAAATAAGTTAGAAAAAGATAAATATTTTGTATTACTTATATGTGGAATCTAAAAAATCGGAACTCACAGAAACAAGAGACTAGAATGGTGGTTACCAATGGCTAAGATATTTTCCTGGGGAAACAGGGAGATGTTGGTCAAAGAGTGTGAACTTCCAATTTCTTCACACTATGGTGATGTGCTTGGCCTGTGCTCTGGTTGGTCATTTGTTAAATATTTATAGTAGCATGCCTAACTATAGAGATCTTTTTTCATGTGTGCTTTGGTTAAATCACATTTATTTTTGCATCATTATGCTTGAATCTTGTGTAAACTTATTAATTATTATGTACACTTGTTAATTAAACAATATGAGTATCATTGGCTAAGTATAACACAATTATTGCTGAGCCAAATACCTCTTAATCATACAACTTATGATTATTATTTCAAATATCTAAGCAATAAATTTCATTCTCTTTTTTCAGTGCTTTTGATATGTTATTTTAAGCACTGTGTGTGTATATATATATGTGTGTGTGTATATATATATACATATATATGTGTGTGTATATATATATATATATATATATAAAACTTTACCTGCAAGCAACCCTATGAAAAAGGTGGGATTATTATTCTCATTTCACAGATAAGAATAAAAGAGACACAAAGATGTGAGGCACCACCTTGGAGTTCACACAACTATAATTAGTCATGGAGCCAGAATTTGAACCCAGCTACTTTCACTCTTATTCTTACACTATATAGTCATTGTGTAAAATTACCCCCCATTTGGCTATAATTGCATTTTATGGTTTTATAGCTAGAATTTGGCAAATCAAACTAATTACCTTGGGAATATTCCATTTCTTCCTCACTAAAATCATCAAAAAGAGCAAATGATTGGTTCTTCTTTTCCCATCCTCATTTATGTAGGACCTTTAAATTATTTCCACTTCCATGTTTCCAAATAAAATATTTGGGCAAACAGAGTAATGTGTCCCTGTGTAGGCCTATTTGAAATTGATCTCAAACCTTAATAAATTACAAGATGCATATAAAAATGTGTCTAGAGAAAAGAGTTAAGATTTAACATGGTGTCACCCAAGTAGCCGAGAACAGAACTCAGGTAGACAATTTCATGGCTTTTTCAAGAGTATAAAATGCCTTACTCTATATATGATCATACATTTAGTAGGGACTCAGCAAACTGAACGAATGTGGCCCTTCAACTCTTTCAAGTAACTCACTAATCCTATATTTGTAAACATCATCTTCTCTCCTACAACTTTTCTTTCTTCAGTATTCCTTAACTAAGAGAACGGCCTTATGTCAAAAATATAGCGGCATTGTTGACATCCTTCTCCTTTACTACATACCACAGAAAATTAAGAATAAGTTATTGGCCCTGGGCTCATCCTAACAGAATGCTCACACTTGGTCAGCCTGTTTAAATTGCAGTAAAGAAAAAATATTTCTCATACGTGGAGATCTTCTTGGGTTCTATCCAACAAGAAGAAAGTGGTTATGATTATCCATGGTGATATAAGTCATATTGAGAATGAAATGTTTTAATTTATAAAATGGTTGGTTACTTGCTTTGATTTCTATAGTTATACATCACTATTTTTGCATGTATGTGTATGTGTTTATGTATGTAAATACCTCCCTAATCAAAACTGGAAAAAAATGGCTGCAAATCATTTAAAAGTTACTAGAGAGGCATTGAGGGAAATAATGGAGTTACAATCAACATGTGTGATCTAAATGAGCAGGTGTCTTTTATGAGAGGAATCTTTCAAAATTCAAACACATTACAATGTCACAAAATATAGTCTTACAAAATTTGTTCACATAACAATATTTTTGTATAAAATTTTAAAAGTCTCAGTGATTCTAGTATAAATTTATTCGAATTTTCTGATGCTGTTAGTCAGCCTTGGAAGAAAAATATATTACCAATGTAATAGATATCTCCATTTGTTCACAGACTATTAAAAACATTTGAATTTATCTCAAAGTTGCCTGTAACAAAAGTTAATAATGCCAGTGTTCATAAAAAGAAACAAAAAAAGCTTAAACGGAAGTTTTAAATAAATGCTCAAATGTATCTGAATATATCATCTGTTTCATGGCTTAGATCTAGAAATTGTATAAGATTCTATTTAAGTCATTCTATTTTTTTAAATATACTTTCTGTAGGTTCCTTTTTCTCTTCTCTCTTTTCTTTCTTCTTCTATGCTCTGCCCCCCCTTTTTTTCTTCTCTCCTTTTCTTTTTTCCAGAAAATTGGTGCTGGAGTGGTTATGATACAGGAGATCTCCTGGGCCTATCACCTTTAGCATTAGAAGGGGCAAAAAGGAAAAGGAAAAATTTGAATCTCCAAACAACAGTGTATCCTGAACACATTTTTGGTATGAACTCTCAGGCTGGGAAAACAGAATTTTGTGTTACACAATATAGGATGAGTTTATTATACTATTTCTGGTGTGCCTAATACCAGCAGGATGACAATGATATACCCCCAATTAAAAAGTGTGCAGGAAGAAACAGTGCTGGTTTCTTATGCTTTGTCAACATATGGCAAGTGAAGATCTTCACTGCCCATTATCTTACGTCATCTTGGTCAGTTCCATAATTTGGAGACTTCCATTTGCAATACTCCATGTTAGGCAGGACCCTTTGGATGAAAGAGACAACTTTATCTTAGGGATATAAGGGACTTTATTAGCAGGATATTATGTAGGCTTCCAAAATTGTTGATGATATAGGGGTGTTGCTGAGAGACTTAGAAGACATTGGGATTCTCTCTCTCTCTTTTTTTATTCCTTATTTTTAAATTTCTATTTCTATTTTCTACCTTGAGTCAGGTGACCATCACATGGCCAATCAATTGTAGTACACAGAAAATCTCAGAACCCCTCATCTATGCCTCAGGGCCATCGCAGAGAAAAAGAAAGTGCTGGGAGTAGGTACCACTCTATTGAGACTCTCTGTATTCCTTATTCTTGGTTTCTTAATTATGATTCCATTCTTGATTTACTGAGCTATGTATTTAACAAGTTTTTCAAGATGATTATGCTAGTGTTAGTGTATTTTGTGAATTTTTGAACATTTTCAAATATCCTCCAATTACTCTGCACAAAAAGTTTTGCTGGCTAATCTGCAAGTTCTAGTAAGTTTACACTAAGGAATCTGTGCTTACTTCTCAGACAAGACTTAACTGAGCCTTTTCTCAGTCCCACCTTTTCTTGCAGAAATTGAGGTTTCTTACATGATAATGGTATATCTTCCACTTTTTAGAGCCAATATAAGAATTTTCTTTGAAAATAAATCTTTTTTTCTTTTTCTTTTATTTTTTTTAAACAGGGGAGAGTGTGAATGCAGTCCCCCACTAACACAAATTATGCAGTCAAGTTTCCCACATTTGGGGAAATCCCAGGAGTCAGCACATCTGCAGTGCAAAGAACAAGCAAATCTTGTATTTCTGAGTCCATTCGATAGAAATACACATCAATGGAGTGATAAATATAGGTATTTAGGGATGCCTTGGTGGCTCAGACAGTTAAACGTATGTCTTTGGCTCAGGTCATGATCCCAGGGTGCTGGGATCAAGCCCCATGTTGGGCTCCCTGCTCAGGGAATCTGCTTCTCCCTCTCCTCCCTGCTCCTGCTCTCTCTTGCTATCTCAGTCGCTATCTCTGTCTCTCTCTCTCAAATAAATAAATAAAATCTTTGTATATGTATAGATACATAGGTATTTAAATCATCTTATATAATAAGTGATTTTGATATGAATAGAATACAGTAATGGGATTCTGGTATTTTTCCCTAAATTATGTTTTTTATTGGATTTTTTTTTTACTGATTTACATTTATATTAAAATACTTGTGTTTGGTCTTACCAATACCATTTGATATATAATTTCTGACTTTTGTTTTCTTTCTGTATTGTCTTTATCTTCTATATTTTAATACACGAATTCTGTTTATACTATTGAATTTGATTCTGTTTCACAGTAATTATCTGGGAGCTATTCATTCTTTTTTCTTTGGGTGTATTTTTTTTTAAGTTAAAAAGTGTGTGTGTGTGTGTGTGTGTGTGTGTGTGTGTGTTATTCAAATAATGACTAAATACTCCCAGAACCTAACATAATCAGGAGTTATAAGTCACTTTCATGTCAAAGTTATCAGTCAAAGTTCTTTGGGTAAAGTGATAGAAGCATAATTCAAACAAGCCTGACTAGAATAGCCAAAGCAATCATGGGAAAGAAAAACAAAGCTGGAGGCATCATAATTCCAGATTCCAAGCTATATTACAAAGCTGTAGTCACCAAGACAGTATGATATTGGCACAAAAACAGACACATAGATCAATGGAACAGAATAGAGAACCCAGACATGGGCTTACAAGTAAGTGGTCAACTAATTTTTGCCAAAGCAGGAAAGACTATCCAATGGAATAAAGACAGACTCTCAACAAATGGTGTTGGGGAAACTGGACAGTAACTGGACAGCAGAAGAATGAAATTGGACCACTTTCTTATATCATACACAAAAATAAATTCAAAATGGGTGAAAGACCTAAATGTGAGACAGGAATCTATCAAAATCCTAGAGAAGAACACAGGCAGCAACCTTTTTGACCTTAGCTCCAGCAACTTCTTGCTAGACATGTCTCTGGAAACAATGGAAACAAAAGCAAAAATGAACGATTGGGACTTCATCAAGATAAAAAGCTTCTGCACAGCACAGGAGACAATCAACAAATCTAAAATGCAACCTGCAGAATGGGAGAATATATTTGCCAAAAGCATACCTGATAAAGGGTTAGTTTTCAAAATCTATAAAGAACTTATCAAACTCCACACCCCAAAAACCAAATAATCCAATTAAGAAATGAGCAGGAAACGTGAATACACATTTTTCCAGAGAAGACATACAGATGGCCAACAGACACATGAAAAGATTCTCAACATCACTCATCATCAGGGAAATACAAATCAAAACCGTGATGAGATGTCACCTCACACCTGTCAGAATAGCTAAAATTAACAACACAGGAAACAACAGATGTTGGTGAAGATGTGAAGAAAGGGTAACTTTCTTACACTGTTGGTGGGAATGCAGCTCATACAGCCAATCTGGAAAAAAGTATGGAGGTTCCTCAAAAAGTAAAAAATAGAACTACCCTACGACCCAGCAATTGCACTAGGTATTTACCCAAAGGATAAAAAATACTGATTCGAAAGGTCACAAGCACCCTGATGTTTATAGCAGCACTATGAACAATAGCCAAATTATGGAAGTAGCCCAAATGTCCATTGACTGAAGAATGGATAAAGAAGAGGTGATAGATAGATAGATAGATAGATAGATATAGATAGATAGATAGATAGATAGATGATAGATATAATGGGATATTACTCAGAGTGTATTATGCTAAATGAAACAAGTCAGTCAGAGAAAGACAAATACATATGAGTCCACTTGTGTGTGAAATTTAAGAAACAAAACAGATGAACATAGAGGAATGGGAAGAAAAAGAGAGGGAAGCATACCATAAAATTCCTAACTATAGAGAACAAACAGGGTTGATGGAGGGAAGTGGGGGGGGATGGGCTAAATGGGTGATGGACATTAAGGAGGGTACTTGTTGTGTTGAGCACTGGGTATTCTATGTAAGTGACAAATCACTAAATTCTACTCCTGAAATCAATATTACACTGCATGTTAACTAGAATTAAAATAAAAATTTGGGGAAAATAAAAGAAAACAAGCCTAGCCAAGCAAAACCAAAACCAAAACGAACAAAACAATAACAACAACAACAACTTAAGTTCTTCACATTACGAAACTTTGTGAAAGATTGCAAAAAACTAGGTTAGAAATAACTGTAACCAGGGACCCAAACACTGTGAGAATCCTTTTTTTTCGTTTCTTCTCCTTTCTAAACCCTGGCTTATTTTGTTCATGCTAGCTATTCCTGTATATTTGCAATTGAGATTTTTAAGTAGCTGTGATTCTAATCCTTATGGTGTCCTGCCTATTAAAAAAGAATCCTATCCATCAGACTTAGAAAAAAAAAATATTAGGGATTCATTTTGTTTGGCTCAGACTACGTCATGCACCATCTTAGTGACTAGGGAAACTTAGTTTATTAAAACTGCAAGGCTGCACCGTAAATCACAGAAGAACATTTACACAAAACAAGAGGAGGGCTATTCCATATAGAAACGATGATAAATGCCCACCAGCTTTCCCACCATTACATAGCTGATAGCCATAGAATATGATTTGGACATGGTAATTATGACTATAAATTCTATAATCTTTCAAAAACAAATTGGCCACCCTCAAAATTCTGAACTTTTCATATGGATTTTGCTGCATAAATAACATATACTCATTTTCCAGTACATCTAGATTTTAAACTGCTTGAGGGCCAGATATATGCTTAATTTTTCTTAAAGCTCTCCTAGTATATAACAAAATAATTTGTACTGGGACTCATAGTATGTATTTGGAATTGGCTTGTAGCCCAATTGTCAAATTTTTTTTCAGCATATCTAGCAATTTTCCTATTTGTCATATGCAAATGCAAAAACCTTTCTTAAGTACAGTAAGAGTAAAAAGAATAGAAAGATATAAAATACAAGACCAGGCAAAGAGTTCTAGGAAGCCGTAATTTGAACCACTATATAAAAAGCATGGAGAGCTCTGGAAAATAATTGACCTGAGAGTCCTGGTTATTAATAAGTGCATCTATAAAACTTAGGTTAAGAAGACCATCATGAGGTATATTGTACTCCTTGCCCGCAGTGACTTAACTTTCTAGCCATTACTTTAGGTTTTAATTTGTAAGTTTATTGAAGAATGAGTTGTGCAATTAGTGTAAATGACTGATTATTTTAACTATGTGGTTTCGTGCTGGCCAAATTATTGTAAGCCTCGATGCTATTGTGTTTGTATGTTTTTTTAATTTATAGACTCTGGATTCATGCTGAATAATTATTTGGGTACAAAATACATACAGAATAAAAATTTACTAACTTTTTAAAATATTTTCTCATAAAGACACCTAAAAATCTCTAAGATGCCTGTTCAAACTTTTATTTTTTAAAAATAATTTAACGTATCTTTGATGATATGCTTTAATACACAGTAGGACAAATTTATTTTTTTCTTACTAATCCAGAGTCGAATTACATTTATTAAATCTTAGAAATAAAAGACACCCCAAGAATCCTACCATACAGTGGGGGAAATTTTCCTATTCAAATATTTTGATATGGAATGATTGTACCTAACAAATCTCTGTTACAGTTCCCAAACATAGATAAAAATCCCACCAAAAAATTTTTCTAGGCATATTCTCTCAGTTTGCATCAGTCTCCAAAACAATGATATCATTTATTTGTGACTGCTTTTATTTCAGATGTAACCACACCTCCACGTAGGATTGACCAGATTGGTGGTTGTTGTTAAACCCTTTTTGAAGACATCATGGCATTGCCTGTGAAGATTTACTTTGCGAAAGGCTTTGAACTCAGCACCAGTACTGGAAGTCTTTCACAGCATACACGAGGGGGAGATTTCTTGTTATGCCAATTGCAAGCTTTACCACAGCTGTGACACAAAATCTGGAAGTTTGTGTTGGAAAGACAGCAGTAGGCACAGATGCTGGGAAATGATACCAAGCATTTTTCAGTCACCTTATGGAGATGACAACACACACACACACACACACACACACACACACACACACACACACTCAAATGAGCTTACAAAAGAGTCTGAGTTTCTTCAAATGATCCTGGTCCCATGGGGGTTGGTTACTTAAGAATTAGAGGAATCTTTATCGTTACTGGACTCCTTCCTGCCTTTGCGAGGACTGTTGATTTGGAAAATCCAAATTGCTTGCTTTGTGTCTTCCAAGTCTACAGCTGAGGTTGGGCAGGCTTTCAAGATGAGCTACTTGAACAAATAGAACTGCAGGCACAGATCCAACATTTCCCAGGGTGCACTGCAGTCTATTTAACAGAGCGAGCTCCTTAGCATACAGAGAATGGCAGGGCATCCTATTTACCTTCACTTCGGATTGTATGTTTAATGCACCCAGAATAGACAAAAGACAATATGACTGCTAGGATCTGATTCACATTAATTTGTAGCAGATGGAGAACCCGTGTTTTTCCAAGATGTTTGTGGTAAAGCAACCCTTACTGTAGAAGAGAAAAGAAATATGGCATTCAGCTTTTTGCTATATTAAACGTCTATATTAATGTATTTTAGAAGCAATTATTTTATTAAGTGATTTTAATATAGTGGGTGTATGGGATTAGCATGGTGTTATGTTAGGCTGGCCTAAATTAAAGCTGTGCAAAACTAGCAAAAATGTGATGTAATTGGCAAAATGTCTTTTCTCCCCTTTGAATGAGGTTTTGAAACCTACCACATTTTCAGAGAATTCGTATTGGCTCCAAATGGCCTAGGAAATATATGTTTTAGAAATGTTCATGTTGAAATGTTAGTGCTTATGAAACTGGAGCATCTTCCTCAAGGGCCCCTCTGATGTCTTTCTATTTTTTTAACTCAGCTCTCTGTCATGTTATTTGCTTGGCTTAAGAATTTGTGGGACATCTGGTTGGCATTGCCCTAATTACACGTAAACTGTAGATATATGAGTTAGTAGCATTTTCTACTAAACCTGACTACATAGGCATAACATTAAGTCAGCATGCAAAAAGATATCCCAATTCTCTGCTGTATTCACCAAACACATATGAAGCTGTTAGTTGAAAAATGCTATACCTTTTAAGTGACACTGAATTTATTTAGCTAGCCCTACTACATATAGAGGGAATTTCAATGTAAATTAGTTATTTCTAAGAGTCATGTCTTAACTAGGTGTATTTGTTCATAAACATTCATATCATGACCATGTTATGAAAGCCTTCTTACTTGATAATTTTCACTCCATTTTTTGAGTAAGGCTAAAACAAATTCCCATGTTCTTTATATCAAACCAAAAGGCGTTATTTAAGCATTGTATAAATTTCAAAGTGGTCCATTTGTTTTCAGAATTCACATACTCTCTTTAATTAAAGAAAAACAAACTCATTTACATTAAGGGTAATTTAGTCCATTTTAAAATGAAAAGGTTATTAATACATATTATCTAAAAAAATTATTTCTTAGGAAATTAAACACTTTCTTCATGAATGAACTAATACCAATGTGCAAGTATTATCAAGTGTGCAAAAGACCTAGAGCAATCATAATGAGAATTTTATACATCTAACATTTCATTTACCCTCAGAAAACGTTCACAATGTTGAATATTCTGTCTTCCATTCCTTCATAAACATCCACAGGTACAACTCAGCATAGATTCAGTGTTCAATGACTTGATATTCCTAAAAGGTGCTGGTCCTCTCATTTCCTTGAACTTTAAATGCTGGAGTGTTCCAGAACTTTGTCTTTTTTTTTTTTTTAAGATTTTATTTATTTTTTTGACAGAGAGACAGGCAGCGAGAGAGAGAACACAAGCATGAGGAGTGGGAGAAGAAGAAGCAGGCTCCCAGCGGAGGAGCCTGATGCGGGGCTCGATCTCAGAACACCAGGATCACGCCCTGAGCCAAAGGCAGACGCTTAACGACTGAGCCACCCAGGCGCCCCCAGAACTTAGTCTTTTGACCACCTCTCTATGTAAAGCCACTCCCTTTGGAATCTTATAAATTCTTTTTAAAACATGTGACCCTATTGATTAATCTCCTTTTCTTGGAACATGTTGTCTAGGCTTCAGTAACATCTACTCTCCTGACAGTATCCTCTCCTATTTCTATTTGCCCCTTCGTTTACTTTCCAGATTTCTCTTCTTTGACTTTCCCACAAGGAATTGCAGTCAATTTCTTGCCATTTTTTGTCTTCTCCTTAGAAAATCTTCTCCATTATTAAGGCTTCAGTTGCCCTCTATATACTGAAGATTCTCAATACCATTACCGATAGGTCATTACCTTTAACCTACACAATTGGAACTGTTATCTGATTGATCCAAATTCACTTTTGATCTGATGTAAGCAATTCAGCTCCTATGATAAAAGTGATTTTTCAAAAATAAATTCTGAGCATGTTAGTTCATGCTTAAAATCCTTAAATGGGTTCTCATTGATCTTAGATAAAAATCTAAATTCCCTAACTAGCCCCTGGGAACCTCTCACTACCTTAATCCCTTAATTCAATCCCTCCTGAAACAAATAGTATGTTGATTCTCTCAGCTCCTTGAATAGTGAATACACCTTATGGTATCTGGTCATTTGTATATACTGTACCTTTTAATGGGAACACACAATTTCACTTCTTCTCTCGGGTAAGTTCAGAGCATTTCTTAGATTTCAGCTTAAATGTCAATTTAAGAGCAAGTTTTCCCTGACCCAGCCCTTTACTTGGACCATATTATACTTTAGCTTATTTATGATTTAAATGTCTATATTTCCTCCCTCAATAGTCCTTGAAATCGAGAATTATATCGTCAGAACCTACCATAACTCGATCATACAGTACATATCCAATTCATATTTGCCAGGAAACAAAGGCAAATGAAATTGCCTCTACACACTAGGAGTTCAGATTGGTGGGAGAGATAGATAAGAAAACAGACAATTAAAAAGAGTAGAGAGGAGGAATAAAATTCTTGAGAACAAGACCAGAAAGCTTACTTCAAGTCTCAGCAGAGAACTAGATTTCGACAAAGGATTCTATCTCAGGGCTGTATGGTCTCAATTAAGTTATGTGGCAAGTGAGAGGAATACAAGAGGTTTAAGAAGTTGGGAGAGAAGAAAAAATGTAATTAATGATTATCACCATATGAGGAAAAATGACTTTTTTAGAGAAACATAATTGGGCTTGTGGACTTCTGGGCTATACTGAGAGCCCATCTGAGGCTACTGATCGTAAACTCCAAACCTTTAGACTTGAGTGTGTGATTTTTCTCCAGTCATAATCAGCTTTTTTGGTGTAGGTGATGAAAAAGTGGATAGCTGAATTAGCACAGAATGCATTTTGAAAATACAGTGCAATAAATTCTCTGCCTAGAGGGAAAAGAAGGCCAAACAATTCAGATTACCAGCATCAACGATTTACAAAACTCCTTTGGGGGATTTCTTAGTAAAGAAGGGTTTGAAGAAAAAGTAAAATGGGACATTTCAGGTGAAGGAATGCACATATGCCCACATCCAGGCATGTGAACGAGCATGGCATGTTCAAGGATCTCTAAGGAAGAAAATTAGGATGCCTGGAGCACAGGGCATAAACTGATGGAAAGATTAGAATGCAGTGGCCAGATCCTAAAAGATCTTTAAGAATGTGGTAAGGAGATTGGATTTATCCTGAAGATATGAGGTGCTATTAAAGGATTTTAAATAGGAGAATGACAGAATTTTTCTGGCAGTAGGGTGTGAAATGAATTTAAATGTAGGAGGCATTAAAATTTTGTAATTGAAGTTATACAATTAGGAGAAAATGAGGGAGGGACTGAATTAAGGTGGTGATGACCAGATGATGATGGTGATGATGATGATGAATGATGATAATAATGAACTAGATTATTTTGAAAGATTTTCAGAGACATTAAATAATTTTATATAATCCCACAAGTCTTTAGTGGTAAATGTAACACTAACACCCAGACCAGGTTCTAAGACCAGTTCTCTTCATACTATTAATGGGAAGCTTCCCAAAGTTGGAGAGTATAACTTGTTCATCCTTTTTTGTTAATTCTCATATAACAGATTTTATTTTTTAGAGCAGTTTTAGGTTCATGGCAAAATTGAGCAAAAAGTACAGATATTTTCTGTATATGTCCTACTTCTACTCATGCATAGCCTCCCTCATTATCAATATCCCTCACCAGAGTGGTACATTTGTTTGATGAACCTACAATGATACATCATTATCATCCAAAGTCCTTAGTTTACCTTACTGTACATTTTATGGGTTTAGGAAAATATATCCACCATTTATACTCATTATGCTATACTCTGTATACTTATTATACAGAGTATTTTCACCACCCTAAAAAGCCTCCGTGTTCAACCAATTCACCCCTCTCTCCACCCTCCCAACCCCTGGCAACCACTGACATTTTTCTCTCTCCATAGTTTTGTCTTTTCCAGAATGTCATATTGTTGGAATCGTATAGTATTTAGTGTTTTCATACTGGCCTCTTTCACTTAGCAATGTGCATTTCAGGTTTCTCCATGTCTTTTCATTGCTTGATATCTCATTTCCTTTTAGTACTGAATAGTATTCCGCAGTCTGCATGTATCAGAGATTATTTAGCCATTCATCTGCTGAGGAACGTCCTGGTTGTTTTCAAATTTTGGCAATTCTGAATAAAGCTGTTATTCATACCTGCATACAGGTTTTGTGTAAACATGAATGAGAATTCCTGTTGCTCCATATCTTTGCCAGCATTTGGTGTCGTCAGTGTTTTGGATCTTGGTTGTTCTACTGGAAATGTAGTGGTGTCCTGTTTGGCTAATCTGCATTTCCCTAATGACATATAGTGTGGAGTATATTTTCATGTGGCTATTTACCATCTTTGTATCTTTTTTCATGAGATGTATATTTAGGGTCTCTGGCCCATTTTTAATTTTTTTTTCTTATTGTTGAATTTTAGGACTACTTTGTATACTTTGGATAATGTCTTTTATCAGATGTCTCTTTTGCAAATATGTCCTCCCAGTCTAAGGTTTGTCTTCTCCTTCTGCTGACATTGTCTTTTGCAAACTTTTTCATCTTTTATCCTCAGTGTCTAGCTCAGGTGTCAATGATGTGGGAGGAACTGAATACTAAGGAGTTGAATTATCCCATGGTGTTATGAGCAGAAGTCATAGAAATGGTTCATGTATCTTTTAGCAGCTCTTCTTTATACTAAAGAAATAAAGACAAATCAGAAATTTGGATTCTTCACATAGAAATAGTGGAAAAGAATTTCAGGACTATTTGATCTGACTTTAAAATAACACCCAAAGTGGGGCATCTGTGTGGCTCAGTCAGTTAAGCATTGCACTCTTGGTTTAGCTCAGGCCATGATCTCAAGGTTGTGATATCAAGCCCTGCACTGATGAGGGCACCAACCCCTTGACCTAATCACCTCCCAAATCACTGAGCACGGGGCTCCGTGCTCAGCAGAGAGTCTGCTCAAAGGTTCTCTCCCTCCATCCCTCCCCCCACTCATCCATGTGTGCTCTCGCTCTCTAAAATAAATTAACAAATTTTTAACATAATACCCAATGTACTCCATTATTGCATCATATTTTGTCTACTTTTCCTTCTAAAACCGTCTTATCACCCACCCTCTCCAAACTAATTTATTTTGAACAACACAGCTGTTTGTTGATATCCTTTTTTTTAAAAAAAAAGATTTTATTTATTTATTCGACAGAGATAGAGACAGCCAGCGAGAGAGGGAACACAAGCAGGGGGAGTGGGAGAGGAAGAAGCAGGCTCACAGCAGAAGAGCCTGATGTGGGGCTCGATCCCACAACGCTGAGATCACGCCCTGAGCCGAAGGCAAACGCTTAACCGCTGTGCCGCCCAGGCGCCCCTGTTTGTTGATATCCTAATCTGAAAAATTTCTCAGCTCCTTTTTTTTCATATTTTCATGAATGCAGTATTCATCATCTGTCTGCAAACTGATCACTCTTAGTAGTAGGACCTGTAATCTCTGTACCTTAGATGATAAGAAATATGACACACAGTACACTTGAAATGTCGTATGAAATAGCAAGCAGAATAGGGTTATTTATTTTCAAGTGCTTACACTTTCACTTTGTAACCTAGGTAAAATCCAAAAGCTCAGATGTGTGAGAAAATTAGTTGTTCTATCCCAATTTTCTTAGCATTTAAAAGTATACAAAAATAAAATAAAATAAAATTTTGAAGTAAGAAGGGGAGGGACATGATTGAGAATAAAGATATGAAACCATCTGAATGGCTGTGCCATTATGGACGTTACACTTGACTTTCAAGGGACTTAATGACTATACAACTTGAAACACAAGCCCACTTGCACAAGCATCATATGCACCACAGAAGTTATGGTTTTAAAGCCCACTGTCCAATGGTGTTATAGTTGGAATATTTGTGTCCTCTCCCAAAATTTTTAAGTTAAAATTCTAGCCTCCAAAAGCGATGGTATTAGTAGGAGTGATTTGGGAGGTGATTAGGTCAAGGGGTTGGTGCCCTCATGAATGTGATTGGTGTTCTTATAAAAGAGATTCCACAGAGACCCGTTACTCTTTCCACCATAGGAAGATATAAGCAAGTCTGCACCTAGAGGAGGGCTCTCACCCAACCATGCTGGCACCTGGCTCTTGAAATTCCAGCCTCCAGATTTGTGAGAAATAAATTTGTTGTTTATAAGCTACCCAGTCTGTCGTATTTGTTACAGCAGCCTGAACTAACAAAGACAAATGGGTATTGTTACATATTCTAATAATTTCACTTTTCAGTCAGAATTTAAACTGCTGTCTTACTCTGTCAGATTTTTGTTGAGAAAAATCAGTGGTAGGCTAAGTGAATTCACAAAGCTAACTGGGTAGGCCTATAATGTGTAATCCATGGTGACAGTATTTATAATGACAGCTATTAAAAGAATGCTTAATATGTGCTAAGCATTGATTTATCTGACCTTTTAAAAATATTTATTTATTTATTTGAGAGAGAGAGAGAGAGTGTGGAGGAGGGGCAAAAGGAGAGGGAGAGAGAGAATCTCAAGCAGACTCCCCACTGAGCCCAGAGCCTGACTTGGGGCTCAGTCTTATGACCCTGAGATCATGGTCTGAGCCAAAATCGAGAGTCGGATACTTAACTGACTGAGCCACCCAGGGGCACCAAATTTATTTGATTTTCAATAAATTAACTCATTTAATCTTTAAATTCTATAAAACAAGAAATATCAATTTTATTTTCAAGGGCAAGCAAGGCTGGACATTAATTAAGTTGATTAATTAAAACCCAAGTTCTTAAAAACTATGCTTTACTTTCCCCTGGTATTTTTTTTTACCATCAGTGGACTATTAGATAAGGGTAGGTGTCCCAATGTGTCATTAACAATACATCTGCTAAGTTGTTTTACCATCCTGCATTGCAACTCAGACAAGTATGCAAGTATCAGGAGACTTCTTAAAAGCATTCAGCTATTTATTCATTCACTCAATGAATATATATTGAATACTTATTTTCCAGGTACTGTTCTATTCCAAGTGCTGGGCAGAAGAACATGTAAAATGTGTATATCTTCATTGAATGAACTGGGAATAATTCTCTAGCAAAAGTATGATTATTATCCTTGTGGATTATAAAATTAAAACAACTACATGTGAACAGAGGGAAAAGCTTTAACTAAGTACGTTTAGATGTTTTGCAATTTTCTTGTTAGCATTTTCCACTCATTCATTCATTTACTCAACTGCTATAGATTACTAACAACCAAGCACTACTATATGCACAAAAAATAATTGAGAAATTTTAATACTTTTTTATGCAAGCTGAAATAAGACTTCTATTATTCAGTTTGCATTCAATTCAAGTCAAGGACTATCAGTGTTCTCTTACAGCATAATTTCATAATTACTAACTTAGTAGAATTCAAGTCTAAAAGAGGAATTTGTATTTACACTCTGGATATATTTTGAAGATTTTTGGTAATAAAAGCATGATGTTTATAATTACAATATAAGAGTCTTTGCTGCATAGCAAACATTCTCATTTGTATTTCAAATGATTTTATCTTTTATTATTCATAAAAAGTATGAAGTAGATATTCATTTGTCCTCTATATGCTGAAAATTCCCAACCCCATATTTTAATTTTATTTGAGATGAGAAAATTTAAACTAAAGAGGCTCAGCACTTGCTTAAGATTACACATAATAGTGAGCAATAAGTAACTGAGCCAGGATTTGAGTATAAGACTTTTTGCTTCCAATTCTAAATACCTCCAATAACATAGAAAATTATTTTCCTCTATGATCTGATATTCAGGCAGAGAAAGTATCTAAAGCATGCTTTATAGAATATCCTTGTGAACACATAATTTGGGAAATTAGTTCTATTCAATTTGACTTACTGCCATCATTTGGCCAGCGAAGAAAACAAAGGCTACTTATGGAAGTTTACTGAAAGGGGTAAAGAGAAGAAGGCATTTGATATATGTCCATTAAAATGACTCACTTTTGAGCATCAAAACATGTCATAAATAATATTTTAAATATTACACATTTTATTATTTTGTGCATGGTATTCACACGGGAAACAAGATTCTTAGAGATACCTAAAGTTAAACAAACATAATATTTATGATAAAAGGGGGAGAATTGCTACGATGAAACCACTAATAAACCTATGAAGCATTCTATGAGAGCAGAATTTTTTTTTCATCTTTCTGAAATATTTTCTATAATGTATATGTGCAAGTCTTCAGATTGCTAATATAACTCTACCTTCTCATTCTATTTAAGAAACATGAGACTGAAATGGAATCCTGCAGGGGATTAATAGAAAAAAAAAAGACAATGAAAATGTGACTTCCATACGAAAGTCATCTGATCTAGAAAGAAATCGAGATTGGTTTTGTAGAGCTGCAGCTTTGTACTTTTGAAAAGTTATATTCTTTCAACTTAAAAGTAATTATATATGAATGAGGGAAGGAAACATTTCTATGAAAAGAATGTACAATATATGAGCCATTTTGAATGAGAGTTTTCTTCTAGAATAATCCACATCATAGCTAAGAAGAGTGTAGAGGGACAATAATATTTATTAACCTGAATATGAAGAAAACTTAAGTCATACAAAATTATTTTTTAAAAGTAAATCTTTTCTATGTAGTTAGGTCATCAATAGCAGGGAACTCTGACAGATTTTAGAGCAAATAAACTAAACAGTACAACACAGAGTTTATAAATTTAAACAAACCAAATTAAGGAAAGCAAGACCAAAACTGTCATAACAGGAAGTGTATTCAGTTAAATGACTCATTAGAAAATCTAAATAGCATTGAAAAATTAGACATTCATGAAGTGTTACTAGGTCCTCAAAGTT
Organism: Ursus maritimus; assembly: GCF_017311325.1. Classification (NCBI taxonomy): domain Eukaryota; kingdom Metazoa; phylum Chordata; class Mammalia; order Carnivora; family Ursidae; genus Ursus; species Ursus maritimus. The sequence continues at coordinate 6,616,575 of NW_024423453.1, forward strand.
TGTGGTTTCCAAAATATTTTAATTAGCTTTGCAGTAGAAAGAATAAATATATTTCTACACCAAGATATAACTCTAAACTGTCCCATACATATATATTTTAGGCCAGCTTAGTGTCTGGACAAAACATGGAATTTTAGTCTTCATTAATTTAGACATAATTGTGCATAAACTATAAAATCTGATTCTTTTCCCATTGACAAATCAGTTAAAATAGTGAAGCAACCAGTAAAAAATCTCTCTCTATCTCAATGTATATTCCTATGACCCTTTAAAACAATCCCTTCCATTCAGCAACTAATAAAAAGACAAATTATGGAATATTATAGCTACAAGTAAACTTGAAAGCCAGTTTACCCACTGTTATATATTTATATTTAATTCATTCTTAGTAAATCATTCCTAAACACTGTAACATCACTAGCTACATTTCTTTACCATTTTAAATACCATAAAATGTGAACATTGCTTAAGTAGAGATGATAGAAAACTGCCTAACTGTTCAACTACATGGAGTTTTAAAAATTAGTGTTATTTCATGTGTTTTAGCTAAATATTAATTCCATAAGACATTAAAAGGATTTACATAAAACAAAGGGTCTTTGACAGAATAAGTTTGAAAAAACCTGTGTTAACCAAAACTTAAAACTTTCTTCATGCAGAACTACATGGATGAGTTCATTCGTACATTGTAAATCCTTAAGAAAGGGATATACTATGCTGTTTTTCCAAATGCGTTTAACCACAGAATGTATCCAGAACCTTATGGGCTAATGGTTTTGCAGGATATATTTTGAGAAAATTAAATTTAATAACTTACAGTATATAGAAACAATAAAAAAATTAGTAATTACAAGTGACACAAACTATCTAAAGGAAACCTTTATGAGTTAAGCAGATTACAATATAGATTAATATTTATTTATTTATTTATTTATTTATGATATAACATATATCCATATTATATACATATATATGTATATATAATGTTATGAAGGCCAATTTAAACTTCATAAAATTGCACTAATTCACTTTTTTAGAAAACCCATTACAACCATGCCCTGCAGTCTACATTTAAAGAAAATTTACATTACATACCCTGATCTTAAAAACCTTCATAAAGTTTGCACTAGATTAAATGTTCAAACAGTAAGCAAAGGATACATTGAAATCCACATTCTCTCCATAAAACTGTTCCTTGGACTTTGATTTCTCCAGTTAAATTTTCACTTATTTGCCACAATATATTAGGGATCATGTTTTTCTTTATCCATTTTGCCTTTGAAAGAAATTCCCTAAAGCAAATTCTCTCCAGTTTTTGGAGTAACACTGTCTTAAATTATTGGGGACAGATTTTAATACTGCATGTTTATCATGTTACATTTTATTTGCTCCCACAAAGAAAATTAAATCCGGAAATAATTTGAAATCACATGTCAGAAGGAAGCTATTAACTAGTCTGATTTCCAAGTTGAAAAAGCATCCAAAAATCATGTAAGACAGTGGTCTTATCATTGAATATGAGCACTACAAATGCCAAATTTAACTTTCCTTTCTCATTTTTGTTAAAAGTAGGTGTGAAAAGCTATCTCAGTTGTTGGAACAGTCGTATTACATCCATTGTTCTGGTGTGATTTTTCATAACATCCTTTTTCACTCTCATAGATGTCTCAGCTTGGTTGATAAATTATATGGTCATCTGAGTTCAGTAGCAAGAGCCACTGTTTCCACCATTTACCCATCTCATGTGCAGAAAAGGTCCATAGGCTTTATAATCTGTTTAAACAGGCTTTGGAGCTGACTTTCAGAATTTGTTATTATTTGTTATGTAAATTACTCTCCAACTTAGGGATCTAATGATTCAGTCAGGTAACTTAATCCTAAAATTACAGAAGCAGAAACTGTTTAAAAATTCCAGGTTGTGCCCACTCTACCACCTCTATTATATATATAGAAAGAGAGAGAAATTTCTTCCTCCACTAACCTGCTTTTCCCTTTGAAGTACTCCTCCACTTACTGTATTTTTTGGTTGCTTTTTTTCTTTGCTTGTTTTGATTTATTTTATATTGCCTCAGGGACAACTAACATAATGACTTTAGTGCTTTTAAGATTTGGAAATTTTAAAGAGTGACTTTGAGGTTATTTCTGCTTTCTACTCTGCCATTTCTCCCTGAGGGAATAAATCCCAAATGGACAATAAAATTAAATGAGGTCAGAAAAGGGGAGGATAAGGAGAACATATTGAATGAAAAAAACAATATTTAAAATTTATTTTTGTATCCCACTTTTTTATTAAAATATTTTTCACTAGGCATAGCAAATGAGTAGGAATGGACATTAGAAACAAGAAAGCAGAAAATAAATTTTCTTTAAAGAAAAAAATTCTAGTCATAAAATACCTTAAAAATAGTTTGCCAGTAATGAAACTTTGTTTTAATTGAAAAAGGCATTGTTACCATATCTTGTCATTAAATGCAGTTATAATAAATATTGACAATCACTATGAAAATATCTTTTATCTGCATGATCGTACTAGTTAAGATATTTTGATGATGTGAAACAAAGAATCTTTGCAACGGTTTATATTAAAAATGATTTTACTACTAACTCACTCCCCAAAGACAGAAAATCAATTCCCACTCCCAATCCCCCAAATTCTATTTTAAATATTTCATCTTTTGACTAAAATGGACCATCATGTAGGTGTCTAACTCTTCTTATTTGGATCTCTTCATAGAACTAATTTTAATTCACTCTGCTTTGGTAGATTGAAGACTATTATTACAGATAGGTCTACAAAATCTTATAATGTACAGTTACTTTTATAGAAATGGTATTCGAATTGAAACCTCTACTTTTTTTTTTTTAATCTCTACTTCACTCAGTGATGTATTTATGGCTTCAGCCCTAAGAAGGTACTCTATAAATCAATTGTCTTATTTTAATCATGTTAACATTGACTTTTGCAACTATGTTTTGTTGTTGTTGTTGTTCTGTTCTATAGGATGCTCATAAGCAGATATACAGAAATTAATAAGTATGTTTTCTGTAATAACCTTGTCCTTTATTTCACTTACTTTTTCTTTTATTTTTCCTTCTTCCTAGTATCTTTGTTTTTCATTAAATCTTGTTATGTTATATATTATTCCATAAAATGCCACAAATTGTTTTTAGATTAAAGTAGGCTATAAATAATGCAATACCTATACCTTAAAATATGTATATTTTGGGGTCCCTGGGTGCCTCAGTCAGTTAAGAGTCTGATTCTTGATTTCAGCTCAGGTCTTGATCTCAGTTGTGATTTTGAACCCTGTGTCAGCTCTGCATTGCATGTGGAGCCTGCTTAAGATTCTCTCTCTCCCTCTTCCTCTGCACCTCCCCCCAACATATATACATATATATATATATAAATTTAAAATTATAGAAAATAATGTTTCTTATTAATTTTCTTCTAAATACGAGTGCATTTTTATATGATAAAATTATGTATTTCAGAAAAGTAAAAGAGAAAAAATAGGTTGATTGTGACATTTGCTCAACTTTCATATCAATTTATTTCATATTTACTTTCTCAAACTCTTAGCCATTATTTATATTAGATATATTATTTGCATTATTTACTATATAACATATACTATATTATTTATATTATAATCATTATCTACACTACATACAATTTATCTTTAAGATATCTGCTTTTTTAAATAAAGGAATAATATTGCAGTTTTATAGAATTGATTTAGTCATTGTCTTAATTATGTATCTTCAGCAAAAAACATTTATAGCAAAAAGGTTGGTTCTAATCTCCCTGATGTATGGTGTAAAATAGTACTCCACATTGAAGCATATCCAACAGCTGTCTTCTGCCAGGAAAGCCCAAGCATTATAACCTCTGCCAGCTATAGGGTAACAAGGGAGAAAAATATATGTGAGAGTAAACATATATATTTCCGGTCTACATATCTTTTGTCTCTAGGTTTTTAAAGTGAAGTCTCTGCTCCTATTTCCAGCATAAAAATAACAGCTAGCAGCATGACTTACATTGGGCTCATTTTGATAATCCTGGCTTCTGTTCTACCATTTAAAATATTTTCCTTGTTACCCCTTTATCTCAGATGGGCTCTTGATGGAAGACTCTCCAGAGAGGCCAAGAATTTAATAAACATAAAAATGAGCTCAATAATTCTAAACAAGTGAGCAACTCATGATGATGAGCATGATGGCAAGTGCCCACACTGTTCAATTTGACAGATGGTTTATGAGCATAAATGGGCCAGGGAAGAATGCTTGGATACTCCTGATCTTTCTATAGAAGTTAATACAACTTGCTTGGGTCACTGCTTAGTGGAACAATAACAATAAAAAGCAGATCTTAATTGTTACACTCGTCACTTCTGATGCAGAGCCGCTTAGAAATCTGCCTGAGAAAGCAATAACTTGAAAGACAAGTTTTATTTGAAGATGAATTCTAAGTAAATGATTTGTCTTGTAGAAAGATAATGAAAAGACTATATGAATGTGGTAATAGCTGCAAAAAGATTATTGACAATCACCTCTTTAGTTCAATACATCCAACCGATCACTGCCAATGACATCATCTTAAATAATAATCAAGGCATGGTAGTACATGTACAGATACATATTTAAATATCCAACAGTAATCTGTATTAATTACCTCCTGGCACTCCTAAATGTTCAAAAATAGTTCAGTGAGAATTATGTTATCATCCCCATTTTACACATAAAGAAAACTGACTTCAGTCAGGGTAAGTAGCTCCGAATCCCAAATCTGAAAAATAGCAATAAAGTTGCTCAAAAAACTAATGGAAGACATGGAGAAAGTCAAGAAAAAACTGGATGCAAAAAATAAATAAATAAAAATTTAAAAAGAATTCAAAAAGAAAAAAAAGGAAAATTATGTATGAACAAAATGGAAATATCAATAAGATCAAAAACCTAAAGAGAAGACAAAACGACTCTGGACAGCTATATGCAAAACAATGAAACTGGATCACTTTCTTATACCATATAGAAAAATAAACTCAAAATGGATTAAAGACCTAAACGTAAGACCTAAAATCATAAAACTTCTAGAAGAGACTATAGGCAGTAATTTCTTTGACGTCAGCCATAGCAACATTTCTCTACATATATCTCCTAAGGCAAGAGAGAAAAGCAAAAACAAACTACTGAGACTGCAACAAAATAAAAACCTTTTGCACAACAAAAGAAACCATTAACAAAACAAAAGACAATCTTCTGAATGGGAGAAGATACTTACAAATCGTATATGCAATAAAGGGTTAATAGCCAAAATATATAAAGAATTTACACAACTCAACAACAAAAAAACACCAAAAAATCCAATTTAAAAATAGGCAAAGGACCTGAACAGATATTTTACAAAGAAGACATACAGATGGCCAGCAGACACAAGAAAAGATGCTCAACATCACTAATCATCAAGGAAATGGAAGTTAAAACCACAAAAGATATGTTATACCTGCCAGAATGGCTAGAATCAAACAAACAAGAAAGAACAAATGTTGACAAGAATGTGAAGAAAAAGGAAACTTTTTTTAAAAAGATCTTTTTGCTAATTTTTGTGAGAGAGAGAGCACAAGCAGGGGGGAGTAGCAGGCAGAGGGAGAAACAGGATCCCCACTGAGTGGGGAGCCCAATGCTGGACTTGATCCCAGGACCCTGAGATCATGACCTGAGCCAAAGGCAGACACTTAACCAACTGAGTCACCCAGGCACCCAGAGAAAAAGGAACCTTTACACACTGTTGGTGGAAATGTGAATTGGTATGGCCACTGCAGAAAACAGTATGGAGGTTACTCAAAAAATTAAAAATGGAATTATCATATGATTTAGTAATTCCACTACTGAGTATGTATCCAAAGAAAACAACAAAAAAAACTAACTTGGAAAATATATGTGTCCTTATGTTTATTGCAGCATTGTTTACAATAGTCAAGATAAGGAAGTTGCCCAAGTATCCAACAGTAGAAGAATGGATAAGGAAGATATGAGATATATAGCTATAGATATAGATAGATATACACCATATGGTGTGTGTGTGTGTATAAATATATTATATATATAATGGATTATTACTCAGCCATTAAAAATGACATTTTGCCATTTGCAACAACACGGATGAACATAGAGGGTATCATACTAAGTGAAATAAGTCAGACTGAGAAAAACAAATACCATTTGATTTCACTCATATGTGAACCCAAAAAAGCAAAAAAAAAAAAAAAAAGAATAAACAAACAAGGAGTGTATCAGACTCGTAAATATAAAGAACAAAGGTGAGGGGATATGGGGATATGAGGATGGAAAAAATGGTTGAATGGGAGTGGAAGATATGTGTTTCTAGTTGGAATGCATAAGTCATAGGAGTAAAAGGTACAGCATAGGGAATATAGTCAATGGTATTGTAATAGTGATGCATTATGAGAGATGGTAGCTACACTTCAAAGACCATAGCATAATGTACAGTGTTATTGAACAACTATGTTGTACATCTGAAACTAATATAACATTGTGTGTCAACTATACTCAAAAAAATTCTTGAGGTGAAAAGTACAATAACTGACAAATTCACTAGAAGAATGTAAAGGCAGACTTGAACAAACACAAGAATCAGTGACTTGAAAATAAAAAAAATTGAAATTACCGAGTCTGAGGAAGAGAAAGAAAGTTTGAAGAAAAGCGAACAGAGCCTAAATGATTTGTGAGATCCTATTTAACAAGCCATCATACACATTATGTGAGTCTCAGAAGAGGGAGAAAATGGCAGAGAATATTTGAAAAAATAATAGCTGAACATTTCCCAAATGTAATGAAAGACATGAATATAAACATCTAAGAAGCTTAAGGAAACTTAAGTGGGATGAATTCAAAGAGACCTACACTGAGACACATTATAACCAAGTTGTTGAAAGACAAGGACAAAGAGAAAACCTTGAAAGCAGCAAGAGAGAAGCAAATTGTCACCCAAGTGATGCTTACTAGATTCTCAGCAGATTTCTCATCAGAAACTTTGGAAGTCAGAAGGCAATGGGTTTGATATATTTAAAGTACTAAAAGAAAAAAACTGTCAATCAAGAATCCTATTTGGGGCAGATTGTCCTTCGGAAGTGAAGGAGAGGGGCGCATGGGTGGCTCAGTCGTTAAGTGTCTGCCTTCGGCTCGGGGCATGATCCCGGCGTTATGGGATCGAGCCCCACTCAGGCTCCTCTGCTGGGAGCCTGCTTCCTCTCCCACTCCCCCTGCCTGTGTTCCTTCTCTCACTGGCTGTCTCTCTCTCTCTCTGTCAAATAAATAAATAAAATCTTAAAAAAAAAAAAAAAAGAAGTGAAGGAGAAATTAAGTGATTCCAGATAAACAATGCAGAGTGTGTTTATTATTATTAGACCTGCCTGCAAGAAAAGCTAACTGGAAACCTACAGGTTGATATAAAATGACAATGGACAGAACTCAAAGCTGTAAGAAGAAATAAAAATAACAGTAAAGGCAAATACATGGGAAATTATAAAACAAATTATAACTTTGGTTTGTAATGCCATATTTTTTCTACGTAATTTTGTGTGTTGTTTTAGGTAAATTAATTGATAAATTCAAGTAGAATGTTATAACTTTAGGATGTAAAATGGTAACCACAAAGAAAATAGCTATAGAATATATGCAAAAGAAAATGAAAAGGAAATTAAAACATTACACTACAAAAAGGCAACTAAACACAAACGTGAAGAGGATGTAGAAAATGAAGGACAAAAATCTGTAAGGCATATAGAAAACAAATAGCAAAAGACCACGAAGGACATTATGTATTAATACCAACCAATATGGCAAGAAGATAAAATAATAATAATAAGCATTGGCACACAGAACCTCAAAATATATAAGCAGAAATGGACAGAATTAAAGATAGAAATGGACAGCTTTTTACTAATAGTTGGAGACATCAGTACCCTGCTCTCGATGATGGATGGAAGAAATAGAGTTCTTGAATAACACAGTAAGCCAGCTAGCTCTAATGAACAAATATAGAATATTCTACCTAAGAGCAACAGAATACATATTCTTTTCAAGTGAACATGGGACATTTCCCAGGACAGACCATATATTAGGCCACAAATGAAGTCTTAACAATTTTTGAAAATAGATATCATACAAAGTATTTCTTTTTTTTTTTTTAAAGATTTTATTTATTTATTTATTTGACAGAGATAGAGACAGCCAGCGAGAGAGGGAACACAAGCAGGGGGAGTGGGAGAGGAAGAGGCAGGCTCATAGTGGAGGAGCCTGATGTGGGGCTCGATCCCATAACACCAGGATCGCGCCCTGAGCCGAAGGCAGACGCTTAACCGCTGTGCCACCCAGGCACCCCTACAAAGTATTTCTTTAGTCACAATGGGATAATCTTAGAAATCAACAACAGAAGGAAATTTGGAAAATCCACAAATTTGCAATATCAAAAAAAACTCTTCAACCGATCGATCAAAGAAGAAATCATAAGGGAAATTAGAAAATACTAAGAAACTAAATAAAATTAAAATTCAACATAACACAATTTATGGGTCACTGTGAAAGCAAGGGTAGGGAGAAATTTATGGCTATATATGCCTATATTAAAAAAAGAAGAAAGATCACAAATCAACAACCTTACACTGCAACTTAAGAACTAGAAAAAGAACAAACTAAATGCAAAGAATGAAAGAATAAAGATTAGAATCAAAATAAAGTAGAAAAGAAAAACAATAGGGAAAATAAATAAAACCGAAAATTAGTTCTTCAAAAAGATCAACAAATTGACAAATCTTTGGCTAAGTTGACTAAGAAAAAAGAGAAAAGACTCAAACTACTAAAATCAGAAATAAAAGTGTAGACATTATCACCAATTCTACAAAAATAAAAGGACTATAAAAAATATGATAAACAACTGTACACCAAAAATTGGATGACCCAGATGAAAAGGTCAAATTTCTGGCAACTCAAAACCTACCAAGACTAACTCATCAGAAAATAGACTTATAGACTAATAAATAATAAGGAGATAGAGTCAGTATTCCAAAATCTCCTGACAGAGAAAAGCTCTGGACCTGATGGCTTCACTGATAAATTTTACCAAACATTTAAAGGAAAACCAAAACCAATCCTTCTCAAACTTTTCCAAAAAATTGAAGGTATGAAACATTTCCTAACTCATTCTGAGGCCAGCATTACCCTGATATCAAAGCCAGAGACACTATAAGAAAACTACAGGTTAATATCCCTGATGAATATTGATGCAAAAATTCTCAACAAAATACTAGCAAACCAAATTCAGCAGCATATTAAAAGGATTATGCACCATGAGCAAGTGGGATTTATTCCTACAATGCAAGGGTGGTTCAACACACAAAAAGTGATCAGTGTAATACACCCATTAGAAGAATGAAAAAAAATAAAGATCATTGCAGTCAATGAAGAATAAGTGTTTGGCAAAGCTGAACATCTTTCATGATAGAAATATTCAACAAGTGAGGAATAGAAGAAGGAGACTATCTCAAAATAATAAAACCTATATATGAAAAACCCATAACAAGCATCATACTCAATGGTGAAAGCTTGAAAGCTTTTCCTGTAAGATCAGCAACAAGGCAAGGAAGTTCGTTTTCAACATTTCCATTGAACATAGAACTAGAAGTGTTAGCCAGAGGACTTAGGAAAGAAAAAGAAATAAAAGACATCCAAATTGGAAAGGAAGAAGAATTATCAGCTCCCAGATAATATGATCTTATGTGTAGAAGATCTTAAATACTTTACATGAAATTGTTAGAACTAATAAGCAAATTCAGCAAATGAGCTGGATACAAAGTCAACACACAAAAATCAATCTCATTTCTGGATAACTACAAAATATAATCTCAAAGGGAAATTAAAAGAACAATTTCATTTCAATAGCATCAGAAAATACTTAAGAATTAACCAAGGAGGTAAAAGACTAGTAAAATAAAAGCCATGAAACATTGCTGAAAGAAATGTAAAAAAACACAAATGAATGGAAAGACATCCATGTTCATGAATTGGAAGACTTAGTATTGTATGATGTCATTAATACCCAAAGTGATCCACAGATTTGATGCAATCCCTATCAAAATCTCAATGAGGTTCTTGGAGGCAAATCCATTCTAAAAGTGATATGGGATCTCAAGGGACCCCAAATATCCAAAACAATTTTAAAAAGGAAAATAAAGCTAGTGGATTCAGACTCCCCATTGCAAAACTTACTAAACAGCTAAAGTGATCAAAACAGTTTGTACTGGCATAAAAACTGAAATGTAGATCAATGGAATAGAAGACAGAGCCCAGAAATAAACCTTCACAAATATGGTCAAATGATTTTCAGTAAGGGACCAATATAATTCCATGGGGCAAGAACAGTTTTTTCAATTAATAGTGCTGGGAAAAATTGGATATCTAATGTGAAAGAATGAAGCCGGACCTTACTTAACGCTGTATACAAAAATTAACTCAAAGACCTAATGATAAGATTTAAATGTGTAAAAGTCTTAGAAAAAACTTAGGTAAAAACTTCATGGTAGGGTGCCTGGGTGGCTCAGTCGTTCAGTGTCTGCCTTCGGCTCAGGGCATGATCCCGGCGTTCTCGGATCGAGCCCCACATCAGGCTCCTCTGCTGGGAGCCTGCTTCTTCCTCTCCCACTCCCCCTGCTTGTCTCTCTCTCACTGGCTCTCTCTCTCGCTGGCTGTCTCTGTGTCGAATAAATAAATAAAATCTTAAAAAAAAAATTCATGGCATTGTATTTGGCGAATATTTTTTGGATATGACACCAAGAATACAGGCAATGAAAGAAAAATAGACAAACTCAACTTCATGAAAATTAAAAAAAAATACATCAAAATGTACTATCAGGGTGCCTGTGTGACTCAGTCAGTTAAGCATCTGACTCTTGGTTTTGGCTCAGATGGTGATGTCAGGGTCATAAGATTGAGCCCTATACCCAGTTCTGCACTCAGCAGGGAGTCTGAGATTTTCTCCCTCTCCCTCTGCCCCTCCCTCTGCATGTACTCTCTCTCTCTCTCCCAAATAAATAAATTAAAAAAAAAAGATACTATCAGCAGAGTAAAAAAGCAATCTATGGAAGGCAGTAATATTTGCAAATCACATATCTGATAAGGAATTAATATCCCAAACATATAGAGAACTAATAAAACTCAACAACAAAAACCAAACAACTTGATTTAAAAAGAGGCAAAGGACTTATATAGACATTACTCCATAGAAGATAATGACCAATAACTACATAAAAATATGCTGTACAACACTAATTATTAGAAAAATGCAAATCAAAACTATGACGAGATGTCCCCTCATACCTATTAAGATAGTTACTGTTAAAGAACAAAATAAAGCAAAACCAACTAAACAAAACCCAGAAAGTAGTAAGTGTCACTGAGAACATGGAAAAATTGGATATTTTGTGCACTGTCGATGGGAATGTAAAACGGTGCCCTTTCTACAGAGAACAGTTGAGTGGTTCCTCAAAAATTTTAAATAAAAATACTCTACAATCCAGTGATTCCATTTCTGGGTGTATACCAAAAAAAATGAAAGTGGAGTCTCAAAGAGATATTTGTACACCCATCTACACAGCAGCATTATTAACAACAGTGAAAGGTCAAAGCAATCCATTTCCATTGGTAGAAGAGTTTTCTGGCAATGGATGGTGGTGATGGTTATACAACAACATGAATGTACTTAATATCACTGAATTATATACTTAAAAACTTTTTTTTTATAATGATTTTTTATTATATTATGTTAGTCACCATACAGTACATCCCCGGTTTTCGATGTAAGGCTCGATGATACATTAGTTGTGTATAACACCCAGTGCACCATGCAATACATGCCCTCCTTACTACCCATCACCGGCCTATCCCATTCCCCCACCCCCCTCCCCTCTGTAGCCCTCAGTTTGTTTCTCATAGTCCATAGTCTCTCATGTTTCATTCCCCCTTCTGATTACCCCCCCTTTCTTTATCCCTTTCTTCCCCTACTGATCATTCTAGTTCTTATGTTCCATAGATGAGAGAAATCATATGATAGTTGTCTTTCTCTGCTTGACTTATTTCACTTAGCATTATCTCCTCCAGTGCCGTCCATGTTGTAGCAAATGTTGAGAACTCGTTCTTTCTGATTGCTGAGTAATATTCCATTGTATATATGGACCACAACTTCTTAATCCAGTCATCTGTTGAAGGGCATCTCGGCTCCTTCCACGATTTAGCTATTGTGGACATTGCTGCTATGAACATTGGGGTGCATATGGCCCTTCTCTTCACTACGTCTGTATCTTTGGGGTAAACACCCAGTAGTGCAATGGCTGGATCATAGGGTAGCTCAATTTTTAACTTTTTAAGGAACCTCCACACTGTTTTCCAGAGTGGCTGTACCAACTTGCATTCCCACCAACAATGTAGGAGGGATCCCCTCAAAGGGCTTCGAATGTTTCTGATTAAATAACCTGCAACTTTTGGAGGTGTTCCGGGAGATGCCTGGTGGCGCGCATGTAGGCAACTCCCACAGTTTGAGGGGAAATTATACATCAAAAGCTGTGTCTCTAGGTTCTAATTTCTCTCTACCCCAAGCATTTTTAATAGGGGCAATATCATTCTTAAGGTTATGAAAAAAAATTTTAAGAGGCAAAATATCCTACAAATATGAACAGATAAATAGTATATTTATGTTATTAAAAGGTCAGGCAGGGGGATATTTGGGGAAAATGTCTAAAAAGGGTCTTTAAGGGGCAATAATCAAAACAAATTTGAGAAACACTGTTCTCTTCTAAATGTCTGGTGACACCATTTTTTTTTCCATCATGTGCAGATTTATCACCATCATCCAACAAGACTATTTGTAATATAAGGTAAGAAAATCAGAAAATCATCAGATACAAACTGTGTAATTGAGGTGGCTCACAGGTATGATCACTGAAAGTTGCATCTATACATTTAAAGTGTGAAATAAACCCTTCTTGTTACAATTTTTCTTTATTTCAAAGGAAACATTTAAAAGATAAATTTATTTAAAAAAAATAAAAAAGACCTGTCTTATGTTGCAATCATATGTACCCATCTTCCCCACATTAGTCTTGGGTCCTCCCAATGACAGTCATCTTTATACCTTTGGAAAAATAGCTTTTTCCCCTGTTGAACTCCAAGGTGCAAGTTCCTTGGCGTCCAGCCAATGTTTCTAGTGTCTTGGGCCACATCACACAATTGTCTCGCCTGCAGTCCCCTGACTGGGAGATTTCTAAAAGCTGTTTGTGATTATCTCACATTCGGAGATAAGAAAAAGATAGCAAGAGTCTGTTTTATATGAACCCAAACTACTTCACTTAAAAAAAAATAGCAAAGTTTAACATGTTGTATTAATCAGCAAGATGTTTTAATTTTTTCTATTACTAAACTTTGCCTCCCTAGGCAAGATAAAACAGTGGAGCCAATCACAGTAAGATCCCTACTTCTAATTCATGTGTCTGATGTGTAAATAAGTCACCAGCATGAAGTTTCTGCATCTGAGATACAACCCTGGGGGAAGAACTTTTGAGGACCAAGACCTGCCTCTAAACCACTGGAGCAAAGAGCAAGCAGAGGATAGGAAGGGCACCATAGGGGACCAACAAATTCCTAGTGCAGTTGGAACCTGTTTAAAGGCTTCTCTAAGAGCCAGCTAGATTTTGTTCATTTTCTCCTGGTGAGAGCCCTGGCAAAGCAATAAAGCCATTGGCCAATCAGGATCATATGACTTTGCACCTCCTATCGCCACTGTGTTGCCCCTGAAGGGATATGCCTGGACTATGATGATATTCTGCCTTAGCAAAAGGGATAGGAGATTGAGCTGAATGGACTTCTGCCCATTATTCTTTTTTGTTCACTGCATCTGATAAATATATTACTTTTTCTTTATTGGCATTCTGGATCGAGAGTTATATATAATCTTTTTTTTTTTTTAATGTGGATCAAATAGAAATGTTCTTAATTCCTCTGGATTAAGCAGAGTCTCTCTATATAGTTCTCTTTTTCTCCTCCCCTAAATGGGGAGTCCAAGAATTAGAGAAATTTAGGGCTAACAGTGCATATAAGATTATCTGGATTCCCTAGAACAAGGATTCCCTTCTAATTCAAAGTCTTCATTTTACAAATAAGCTCAGAAAAATTGTTTTCCGAAAGATTCTGCAGTTAGCCCCTGACAGGTCTCAAATCAGAACCCAAGCCTACTGATCCTCCATCCAGTGCTTTTTTCACCATGAATATCCTGCAAGCCATCCCCATTCATTAACTCTTCTTCACCCCACTCCAATTCTCCATACCCATTTCTTCCTTGAAGTTACTCCCATTTGACTGTTTCTCCTATTTCTCAAAAAGCACTGTAACACTGTTTAATTATCCGTCAGGCATCTGTGCCCCATCATTAAACTGAAGCTCTTGTCATCTTTCTTTTTCTCTATATATGACTCCCTTACCTCATCATGCTCTCACACTTCCAAATTGTTCCTACAAAAATATTAATAACACATTAATTTCGAATTCATTGTTTCCTGGATAGACATTTTCTTCACTGAACTTTGATTTGGATTTCCAGCTCTGTTTAGATACAGCTACCTGAGGGTCTTACAAGCACTCACATTCCACTGTCTAAAAATGAACTCATTATCTTGCTATGTGCTCCTGCCACATGCCTTCTTCTCTAGTGTTCTTTACGTATTGTGAGACAATGATATTTGCCAAGTCACTTAGAAGAGAAACTGAATAATAAATAGCTTTGGTTTTTCCCCTCTTCTTTTTCTTATGTATCCTATGCACGAATGGTCAGCAAGCCCTAGAAACTACTGCTTAAATGTCTCTCAAATGTGTCCCCTCTGTTCTAGTTTCATTGCCCTTGACCAAGTTTAGGTCCTCATTGTCTTTCATTAGGACCATGACAATGGCATCCCAAAGTGCCCTGTCTCTCCTTTCTAATCCACATTCCTCAAGGCTGCCAGAATTCTTTTCCTAAATCATAGATTTAATTATATGAGCCTTGGATATGTTAAGTCTTCATTTTATATCTAGATTTATTTTTTTTTAAAGATTTTATTTATTTATTTGACAGAGAAAGACAGCCAGTGAGAGAGGGAACACAAGCAGGGGGGGCAGGAGAGGAAGAAGCAGGCTCCTAGCAGAGGAGCCCGATGTGGGGCTCGATCCCAGAACGCTGGGATCACGCCCTGAGCCAAAGGCAGATGCTTAACGACTGCGCCACCCAGGTGCCCCTATATCTAGATTTAAGGAGGGTTTAAGTTGCCTCACAGAAACAGCTAAAAAATGAAACATTAAAAAAGAAAGAATTTGAAGGGGAAGAAAAATAAGATGAAGCCAGAAGTGAAGATCAATCTCTTGAACCCCGTGTTTCCTACTGACAGACACAAATTTGGCTCTAAGATTTAGAACAGGGAGCAAAGAAGAAAATATGACTTCCAATAACTGTTTCTACATACATTTGCTTCTTTTGGTTGATTGTAAATTTCTTGTGGGAAGTTACATGTGCTTTTGTTTGTTTAATTTTGTATTCACCAGAATTTAGTGTAACGCTTTGTCGACATGGGCAGAAGCACAGCCTCTCATTGAAATAAATAGTTCTGCCTCTTTAATATTTTGAAATTCATACCACTATTTCTTGTTGGCATTTGCATAAACAATACAAATTAATAAGTGCTGAATATGATACGTAAAAAACATACTAAGAGTCTACGTCCCTGATATACCACCTATTCCTAAACATTCACACACATGTGCCCACAGTTCAAAACATTGATAAGAAATCATTTTTCCCTTGACTTTCCTCACCCTGTTTTATACATTAAGTATTTTTTCCATAAATGATTTTACCAGGTAACACAGTCTTTCTTTAGAGCTACATGATTTATTGAGAAACATGGTCAAGATTTCTACTCAGGTAAATACACTGTGGACATGACGTAACTGTGTAAGTTCTCCATAGAACCAATGTACATATTCTTGTAACTATTACTGTGCAATCAGGGCATATATGTCTGAGGGTGGGATGGGAAAGATGCATCTGATACTCATTTGGAAAATAAAGAGAAGCTATTATTAGAGATTATAGTTTGTCTTCTTAAAATTTATAATCTTTCTGAAATGATTCAGTTTCCCACAGTTGTGGGGCGAAGTGGCATACTTCTTGCTCTTTTGAATAAAGGAGCTATAAGCATTTCTGCTATGTTCTTCAATTTGTATAATTATTTGTGTTTGTTGTGAAAGTTGATGTCTACAGCTAGGCAAAATGGCATTTCATGGGTTTTTGTTGATGGATCTGGAAAGGGAAGAAACAAAGTTTTTCATGCTGAAGAATTGATTGCAGCCACATGATCTTTTCAACATTAGTGTGATTACCAGAGAAGGAAACATCATTAGTTTCATAAAGAAGATAGTCCATTGAAAACATGAGCTTGGGTATCCACTGTGTGTAGCATCAGGTACTAATCACAGACACATACTTCACAGGTCCTGGTGTTTTTGTTTGAAAGCTCTGCTGCCACAGCATCGTACAATCACCACCTCGACATATTGTTGACAAGAACTGCCAAGCACCTCGACTTCATTTCTCACACAAGAAAGCAACAGAGAGTTGGAAATGATCTCCAACATGACACCGCTTATACTTTTTTCAGCTGGAGCACAGATACTCTTCCATTTGTACCCTCTTAGCCAACTCACAGAGTTTTTTCAACATTCCTCTAGTTCTAGGAAATGCAAATAAAATAAGAAATGTGTGGCTGTGACACCATTTTAAACACATGTCATCCGTTCCATACTACATGTTTTGTTAGAGTTGGGGTATCTCCTTCTTTCTCTTTTAATATTTTAGTCCATAAAATATGAGAGGACTTGCACAAACAAGACAAAATATCATTTCGTGTATTTTTCAGATAGGTTTGGTTTTGATCATGGGGAAAAAAAGGAGTTTTGCTAAATACGTACTATGTGATTTATTTATGAATCTTTAAATTTCCTATTAGTGTTGGGCTTATTCAGTTTTCCCTGATCCTAAAGGGTAAGGGAGACTTCTCCAGTCTCAAATCTTCTTTTTTGTCTCCCAAAGCCCAGATTATTCTTGCTGTCTAGTGGAATTGTTCTTCCTTATGTAGTAAGTAGCCTGGGCACAGGCTGAGAAGTGGTAGCTTCATAGGCATGGAGACTCCAGGACTATGTAACTCAGAGTTTTTTTATCCTTCATAGCTAGGGCACTATAAGATACCCTATCTATGCCATTTCTTCCCGAATATCAGTTGTTGATCTCACTTGTTGACTACCTTTACATTTTAAATAGCCAATAATAAAATATTCCAATATAAATAGCTTTTGTGGCATTCTTACAATGACTTTTCTGCTTTTGTCTTTTAAACGAGGCATAACATAGAGCACAGCCTTCTAGTCACAAATTCTTTCTGAAATCAAGTAGTATGGAACTATTATTAACTATTTCAGATTAGATAGATGCATTAAATAATTACTCAAATCCAAAAATTCAATGTTAATGTGTAGAAAGAAAATATGCAAGCACCAGGTCCCCAGATATGATCCATGACCTAAGCTGGATTAAAAAGATTCAGCCCAGGGGTTTCTGTCTCCCATATTTCTTAAAAGTAAGAGGGAGAAAGCATAAGAGTGGTCAAGTGGATGGATTTAAATAACATCAATTTCTGAAATTACCAGCGAACACTCTCATAAGAATCTAAGCAGAGTTCGAAAACACAATGCTATATAACAGGACTGAAAAACATAACTGATATCATTCTATTTTGTTTTTTTTTTATTTGTAGGCATGAGTGGGTTTTAAAAATGAATTTAGGCAGATAATTCTGATAATTATGTATTTGAAACCATGCTTGCCACACAAAGCTTTTTCTTCCCCTCTTCTTCCTTTTTACTGAAGGCTAATCACAGATCATGTTCCATGTAGAAAATGTTTTTCCAAATCAATGATTTGTATTTCCACATGATATAAAATGTATGCTTCTGTTTGTGAAAGAGTATTTCAGAACTTGGTGTTTTCTTTTGATGATTAGCTTTCTATATTGTAGTTTCTTGCTGATATAGCCTCTTTATTCTTAGCTTATTTTAGATTACAAAAATATTCTTCAGGGAACCCTGGGTGAGTCAGTTGGTTAAGTGTCTGCCTTCAGCTCAGGTCATGATCCCGGGGGTCCTGGTATCGAGACCCACATCAGGCTCCCTGTCAGTGGGGAGTCTCTTTCTCCCTCTCCTTCTCCCCCTGCTTGCGCTCTCTCTCTCTCTCAAATAAATAAATAAAATCTAAAACAAAATTCTTCAAAAATTGATAAGTTCTGAATATGCATTACAGTCTTAGAATATTACTTCAATTTCCATCCTATGTTGGTTATACAAATATACGAATGAGCTGGCCTTGAAGCCGCCCACATCCTGGTACATACTAAACACAAATCAAGCCTCCATTATGAAACAGGAATCAAATCCACATCCTCTGTGCCACACATTGAAATTCTTGCCTTTTTTAGCTAGTATATATGTCAGCTCTTTCTTTTTTTTTCTTTTTGTGAACTTGCAGCCTCAGATGTTAGTTAAGTTTTAGTATTCTTCAAAAGCACTTATTTGAAAAACATGTGAATGGAAAATGAACATGCTAAACTAATTAGGATATGCAAATGTGGTTCAGTGGGACTGCTTTTTAAGTGAATCATACTCATTTGAATACACAAATAAAAGAAAATTTGTTTCAGTAACAATCTGGAAGTTAGTTCATGTGGAACAAATAAGGGCTTAAATTATAAGGATTAACTTTTCAGAATCTACTTTGCAGTTCACCTTTTTAATGGAAGGAAATGTAGACTCAAGCCAGAGGCCCCTGTTGGCATTCGGGGAGGTTTGGTGAGCCACAGAATACTTACAAAGTTCTTGTCCTCATTTAAAGTGAATGAAGAGACTGAGAAAGGAAGTTCTGGAGGTTTATTTATGTCTTTCAAGGCAATTTAAGGGCAAGCAGGTGCAAATCTAAAAAACTTTTCTTGTAAGAAAAATTTTTAATTATGGATTGGAAAATATTTGGCATGTTCTAATACTCTGTTCCTGATGCAGAAAGAACCACAAATGATATTAAAAGAGAGAAATAACATTAAAAGAAAAGGGGGAATGACATTAAAAAAGATAAAAAGAACTCAAGGCAAAATAATGTGGGAAAGAAATGGATTTTGAGGATACTTGGACTAGGAATATATCCCCAAAGTACTAGTGTTATATTTAATATTTTGGATTCACTTTACATAGGCAGAAAGGATTGGGATTTATTAAGTCATGGTTAAATCAAAGAATAAGCCATAATGACTAAAAATGTTATTCTAGCTCACTTTACTACTTAATCAATATATGTGCCTTTTTTGTAAGGGCATTCCAACTTTATGTGTGGTTACTTATAAACCTGTTTAATTAAAAACATTGCATTATTCTGATGACATAATTCAATACTTTATATTAGATCATCTACCCTTAGAATCTTTAATAATGTTTCATTTGTTCCTCAAACTATGAATATTTGTTCAGCTCCAACTATATGCCATTCACTGTCAAGGTGCCTTGGGGAATACAAAAGTGACTATGACATGGACATGACCTACACTTCGCTAGCAGACTTGTAGAAGAGACCATGTATAAAATACTCATTCTCCAAGAGAAACATGTCCACCTAAAATACTCCAGGTGTCTACCTACGTGAGTTGATTTGCTTGAGGACTTGAGTATTTGCCTGGAGGGGGAGTGAAAAAAAATATTGATACCCAAATGCTTGGGGGACAGATGAAAATAAAGCAATGGAAAGTAGCTTACACATTGATTACCTGTTGATACCAGAGGCTGATTTTGAGTCCCCATGGAGATGAAGAATATAGGAAGGAGCTAAAGGTATTATTTTCAGGTGAGGCTTAGAAAGCTTGAAACAAAGTAATATCGCCTTGGAGCATACACATAAAGATGTGATGCAAAGTTAGGGAAAGTCAGTCTCTTGTGATAAGTTCCCTTTACCTTGGAATACTATATTATTTTGTCCAGTCAGTGGCCCCAAAGGGGATAGGCTGCATATACTGGGAAAATCCTACACATGGCTTTTTCTGAGATTAGCTTCAATAGACCGTTAACAAGCCGACATGGCACATCTGCTATAGAAACTTGGTGGCAAAATAGCTTAAAGGCCTAAGTGTGCCACAGAGCACACAGAGGCCCTGCCATGAACTCTCAGAGGTAACTAGAGACTTTGTGGGATGGGAGTGACTTGGAGGCCTGAAGTCATAAGTGGGGCCTTATGAGTCAATGAAATATAGGTACGCGTGTTGAAGCGAATTTCAAATTTACAGTTATTTAACTTTATCATAAACTATAATGTGATAAATGCATATTAGCAACATAAACTGTGAGTTGTCTGATCTCAACAACCTAGTGTTTCTAGAATGTTTGCTCACTTGCAGAATGAAGGTTTAGACTAGGTCACTTTCAATACAAAACCTCCAATAAACTATGTGGCTCTAAACTTAGTACAAAAGAGAATAATTAATTATAAAATCACATTCATTGAGTGATCTTTATGTTTAATGAATTTTGACTTCTAGGCGGAGGAGAAAGGTAATAGACTGAGGTGGAGCAAGTGCAAATAATGAAAAGACACAGTTATGTTCAGGTAATAGCCAATAGTCTCATTTGCTGAACTTCAGAACATAGGTCGCTATAAAGATAAGTTAGTAAGGAAAAAGTAGGCGAAAATCAGATCATACAGTTGTTTGACTACCATCCCAAGTACTTCAGAATTGACACTGTAGGTAGTAGGGTATTTCAAAGGTCTTTGACTTGGCAAATGAGAAAAATATGTATTTTAGGGAGAACATGCTATTCTTAATGGAAGGTTGAAGTTTTCAGAAGACAGATTTGAAGCCAGAAAAAAATGAGGACTCTATTGTAATAATCCAGATACTGAAAATGTAGGAAATGATCAAGCTACAGAAATGGAATCCATAGTACTTGCATAGGTGTGGGAGACGGAGGAAGGTTAGTAGATGAGGATGACTACAAAGTCACCTGGGGGACTGGAATCCACTCTAATAAGTTTGTTAGTTTGGTTGGTGTGGAGAAAAGTAGGTAGTATTTTGGCGGAGGCCTAACCAAAACACCATCTTGATTTTGTGATGATCAAGAGATCACCTAGCTCTAACGAATATGGCTAGTATGAGAACTGCCAAATCTTTGAATCTGTATAGACCACTTAATATGAGTATTCTCAAGTTTTCTGATGGAAGTAGACACAAAAAACAAGGCCAACTAACGGTGCTAGTTTTTGCCAGATTAGAGTAGGCTCAAGCCTTTATGCGAAAAATTGCTATAGGAAATGTGCGAACTAATGGAACTCTCTAAATTTGTCTAGATTAACCACAGACAAAACTGCTTGCATGATTATGCTTTTATTTGGAGTCAGATTCAAATGTCTTAAGGTGGGAACTTGTGCTGAGTGGGAATTATCCCCAAGTTTGTTTCATCATTTCAACCACACATAGTTTCAAAGAGAGAATTAGAATAGAAAATAAACAACAAAACCAAAAAGCAGACCCCAAAAAAAGTGAATAAAAAAGTAAATAAAGACACATTGTTAAATGGCTACAAGAGCTTTTTAACATCTTTTTTTAAATCAGAACCAATTTCCAATATCAACACTGTGACTTAATAGTTGCATGATGTTCATCCTTCTTCAGATAAGTATTCCCTCTCTTTAGGTATCATGAGTGGCTTCCCTTTAAGAAGCAGGAGACTTTGATGGAGTTAGAAGTCCTAGGATCTGCGCTAAAACTATAACATGCTGCTTTACCCTCAGGCACCCATGAAGGGGAAAGCACATCCTATAGTCTTTAGAAAGTTTTAGATTTCAAGCTTCTAAGTTTAAGGTGATGAACCCAAAAAGTAGTGGGTCTCAAAATAGGACACAAATGGGAGAGGTGTAATCAGGTCAGAAGTGCATCAAAGAAAAGAAAGTGAGTGTCCAGGCAATGACTATAAGTGTAGATACGGTGCTTGCAGCTCATTTTTCTTGACACCCAGAGCAAGGACCATGGGGTTATACATGGATTTAAATGTGGAAAACTAAGGCAAAAACTTAGAAAATAGAGATGTCATTGAACTCAAGGTAGAGTTTTGGGAGATTACGCCACATTTGATGTCTTTCCATGATACCCGTGGAGAAATTCTAACATGAAAATAGAAATATGCATAAGAAATAAAACAGAATTTAAAACTTTAAATGTAAATTTAGGAATTATTCATATATAGAACAATAGAAGACACAGGAATGAATGATATTAAGTGCAAAGAGAAAAGAACTATATGATATTTTATTTCTCTCTAGTAGGATATGGATTATATATTATATTTTAATCATTTCTTTGAGTATGTCTTAAAAAAAAATCCCTAATCCTTGGTTTAAGGATTAGCATAGAGATAGAGCCTTTTGCACACTGGGAATTCTGTGGTGATGAATATATAATCCCAACCGTAAAATCAAGCATGCTTAAATAATAGGAAGAGGGAAAGGATGCATATGCCAAATCTTAAACCTTACCTACAAATTTTGGTGCTAAGTGGCTATTTAGAGTTTCTTTTAATATATCAATGCACATTCTGTGATCAGAAAAAAACACCACTTTTGACTTCTACTGTGTTCCAGACCAATAGATGAACTCAAGATGTATCCCCGTGTGGTAAACTCATGGGATTTTCAGAGCACCATAAAAGCTTTTTATTGTACACTCCAATGCTGTCATCCGCAGTTAGCTAACAAATATGATAGGTTTTTAATATAATCCACCCCGTCCTTGCCAGTGCTCCTTGTATGTTACGTCATCGTTCCGTGGGCCAAGAGTTTGTTTTCCCCAGATGGCCTTCATGAAGCTGCTGACAGCCCTTCTGACTGAGAAACTGTAGAACAGCAATCTTCCAATTCATTTAGTAGTACTGACAAAGAGAGAGCTGTTGATATCCTGATGCAAAAGCACTCTATCAGGCATTACATAGTGTCTGTGTTCTCAGCATGTTTGGGGCGTGATAAGTCATAGCACATGCTTTTTGACATCTTTCTGCATTTCACTGCCGTGTAGGGTTTCCTGCAGTTGAAATTAGGGTGACAGAATGTAAAAAGCCAAGTGTGACATCATCAGCAACTGGTAGCAGTCACTGTATCATAAATAATACTTTGCAGACGTGTAAAAAATTAAGTTGTGAAAAGTTCACGACAATTCTTTTGAAGAAAATTTGAAATCAACGGTTTTGCTAATTTCCACACACTATTTTATCCAAGTAATGACAACATACAAAAATATCTGTAATGCTTTATATTGATAAGCCAAAGATCTGCTCAGTGAAAGAGCTGGAGATTGTTTTAGCAAATTGAAAAAAGGTTTCTTTGTGTGTGTTTTTTGTTTTGTTTTTGTTTTGTTTTTTAAGAGATAGCTTTTCTCTTTAAAGGGAGATCACGTGTCAGTGACTAGGTCCCACAAAGCAATGGGTGGCTCTGCACAGGAGGTGGCTCTACTCTGGATGGAATGTCTCCTGATTATGATTACGCCTTGGTATTAATAAGGACGGCAGCTGCAGCAATCTGTTCAATTTTATGCAAATTAGCCCTGGCCCTCTGGCTTTTGGCTAGTGGCCAAGGCAGCCTTTGGCTGGGCAAAGTTTGGATGTATGCTTTATTCTACTGCCGCAAAGGTTTATTTAATTATCTGTATTTATTTAAAGCAGGACAGTACAAAGCATTTCTGCATCTTGGTCAACTTTGTGATGGCTGAATTGTATGGGATTTCCCACCCACCCACAAACTGAATCATTGACTATGTGTATCATTGACTATGTCCCCAAGAATAAGGGTTGACTTTTCTCACTGCTTTCTCTGATAATAAAGGGCTCAAAGTTGTTTCTCCTGGCTGCACCACTGAAGGCCTTTGAAATCAAATAGTGCAGGTATCTTTTAATTGATACTGTAAATCATCACTAGCTGGAACTTAATGGGGGAAATGATCTGAATGAGAGAACTTGATTCTATAAAATTTTTAAAGAAATAGAAAACTTTAAAAGAAATGGGTGAAGGTGGTCAAAGGTACAAATTTGCAGTTATAAAATGATGCAGTCCTGGGGATGTCATGTACAGAATGGAAACAACACTTAATCATACTATAAAGTTGCTAAGAGAGTCGATCTTAAAAATTCTCATCACAAGAAAAAAAATTGTGTAACTATGTATGGTGATGAATGTTAACTAGACTTGTGATCATTTCACAATGTATACAAATAATGAATCACTATGCTGTACACCTGAAACTAATATAGCGTTATATATCAGTTATATCTCAATAAAATTATTTAAAAAGAAATGTATACCTATCATTTCCAAGTATATATACTTAACAATCCAAAATGATCTAGCATGCTATGGTTAAATACATGTTCTTTTCTGCCTGTTTTCATGTGTCCATATAATGATTTGTACTAATCATCTCAATTTTATATCCCTTCTATATAAAATGTTAAAAATAACTTATTACCACTTTGTATGAATTAATTACTCCCTTTACAGACTTGCTTACAGTCTGGTATAGAAAACTAATTTTTTACTGAGGAGTCTAGGGGAGAAGCTGAGACCATCTTAATGTCTTAATCCTCAAACATCAGAATTAACGAGATTATAGCAAAATTTAAAAATGTAGTTACTGGCCACCTACAATTCGTCAATTTCATATGCAGTGAAGTAATATGAGACATGGCTGGGCACCCACTTCTGAACTTGCTTTTCATGTTTTATCATAATTATATTTGCGATCCTTCTTGGTTTTCATGTATTCAGTTTTCATAAATACTACCAATTAAATATTTCATAGGGCACTTGGGTTACAGGAATCCTATATCCTATTTTATCAGCTAAGTCATCTGCAATCGTATTAAAAGCCACAAGAAATGTAGGGACAGCACCCACCGTTTTCAGCTACTTGTACTAAGATTTCAGCATTAGATTGTCCCTTCTTCCTGTTAATCTAGGCTCTTATGGGCCTTCTTTTATTTTAAGCACAGATTCAGCTGACAGCCAGCACTTGTTCTGGTTTTGAATCAAACGCTGGCAGTGATCCCAGAATAGGAACCAGTTGTTTCTTTTACACACTCTCTCATTGTCCCCCACCATTGCGACTGCTTTCAAAGCAACGTGCCATAACCAAACTAACACTTGCTTTAATGAGAATTAAAGTGCATGAATCAAAGCAATGCCTCCCATGCGCCACTGACTATCTCTGGGGTGAATTAAGACAGTTGATATGCAATGTAGTAAAAGAAAAGGGAAAAAAAAAGGGTACAAAGACATCTCCTCCTCAGAAACAAAGCAAAGAAATTTTGTCTTTATAAACAAGTTTCCTGAATTATCCATTCCCACCCCCCTAACTTTAGGTATTAGAAGCCTAGTCTAAGACTTGTCTTAAGTTTTCTCACTGGAACTGAAAGCAACTCTTCCACTTTTGCCTTTAAACATCCTACTACTCTCCTTTTTCTGATAACGACCAATCCCTTACTTTCAATTTCCCATCCTCTTTATTGCTAAAATGTATTTTTAGCACAACATTATTTCTATTATGGCAAAGTGCACTATAAACTATGTTTATTCTGGGCCCTGTTCCATGGAACTGCTTTCTAAAGTTCTGAGAGGATGTTTTCATTTGAGTTCTTCCTGGGCAAGGATTCGGAGGACAATGTATTAGAGGGACCCAATGAACATCTGAATTTATACCACAGTGCTAAGATAGTAATCATTATTTTAAGTATGAAGAGTTTAAGCATCTAATCCTTTAACATTGTGAAATATCATTACCTAATTTTGCTTTTGAAAAATGATGATTTAGAATGTTTTTATTTCGAAAACAAAAAGGAAATAATATAAATGTGTAATAAAAAGTGGTTAGGTTAAATAAGTTACGGCACATTTAATACATGACCATATTAGACATAAAACCTATTAGACGTAGATTATACTAGTTTCTATTTTACACACACACACATACACACAAGACTGAGAGATGCACAGACATATAGCACGGTTGCCTATTTAAACTCTGCTCCCCAGATGGAAAATAAGTATAGCTTCTTTATGTTCTATTACTGATCTGATTTTTTTACTATTTCCCATGCTTCCAGGTTGGAAGGGATAGATAATAGATGGGGATAAATTAACTGGCAAGTAATAGATTTTTCCAGTTGAATAGTCTATTCAAAAGATCCAGTAACTTTGGGGGAATTTCCCTATATGCCCTCCATGTTCATGTCCACGGATTCTCTCTACATGAATCCCAGTGGACGGACGATTTATATCACTTTCTGGCTGTTGGAGAAAAAGACCTCCTTTTCCCACAATGGCCTTTCTTCTGCACTAATTTCTACAGCTCATTTCTCCTTGCCCTTGTTCTGGTATTCATTAAGGACAGACTAATACCATCTACTCTCCTTGGGTTTCATACCAGTACCAACAATTTATGTTCATGGCCTTGGCTCCTCACATCTAGTTACAAAGTCCCTGATCACCATGGCCTCTTTGTCCATGCACTTTGTTTCTGCTAGCCCCCCAGCCAACCTTACAATTTCGTGTTCCTTCAGGGATGCTCAGTGGGGTTTCTGTACTCCCAAAAGACCCGTGTCAGGCTCACCTCCACTGTCAATGTTATGTTATTGGTCACCTACCTTGTTTGTTATGGTTCCAAACTGAAGTTGGCCTTCTTCTAGCAGCTTGCTTCTTTCTAGGGAAGTGGACACTAGCTCAAATGTTCTCAATATTATCCCTTACTTATTTGGATGGTTCAATGGCATCTGTCTTCAAGGTTAGCCCAAAGTGGGGTGGGAATAAAATACGAGCACCTGAATAAAAATTCTTGCCTCTTTATTTCTTCTTTCTGTATTACTTTTGGTCAGAAAAGGTATGCTTTACAGTTATCTATCTTCTCATGAAGGGGTATTCCCTCTTCCTTGGGGGCATTAAGCTCAGTTTCCCCTTAATGGCAGAAAGACCATACTCCCTATATAGCTATGTGTTGCTCTTTTTATCAAAGTAGTAAGACAACTAGGAACTACGGATTCCTAAAAACAAAAACATAGCTTATGTGAAGAATTCTGTTATGTACAGGCCCTGTTATATACAGGCATATTTTACATACATATGTACAGATATATATATAACATGTTGATATATTATGAAGTGTACAATATAAATATTTATATTTTTATATTTATATATATTTTACATTTTGCAACATAGCAAAACATTATCATTATTCAATCTGAGTGATCATTATAAGTGATTTTCATTTTCTCCCTCCTGTTTTTTTATATATTCTAAATTTTCTGAAGTTTGTACATATTATTATACAATAGAAATAATTTATCGAACAAGAAAATGCATATTTGCAAAAATGCCAGTACTTCTGTCTAAGAATTTTATCTAATTGGAGTAGTATTTTCCATAGTATTTGAAATTATTCTAGTAAAAGCATCAATAGATGAATTACTTTAAAAGTCTAATTTAAAGGGGTGCCTGGGTGGCTCAGTCAGCTGAGCACCAGACTCTTGGCTCAGGTCATCATCTCGGGGTCTTGAGATCAAGCGACGCTGCAGGCTCTGCACTGGAGTCTGCTTGGGATTCTCACTCTCCCTCTCCATCTACTCCCACAGTCACCCCCTCTGGCACTCAGTCTCTCTCTCTAAAAATAAATAAATGTCTAATTTAAACATTACCAAGGGCTTAAATATTTAAGCAATTCCTCAGAACTTACAGTAGTCCCCTCTTTTATGCAGTTTAGCTTTCCATGGTTTCATGGCTTCACTTAGGGAAGGTCAGTTGCAGTGGGGAAGCAGATGACCCTCCCTCTGACATATCATCAAAAGGCCATATGCACCCCAATGTTCATAGCAGCATTGTCCACGATAGCTAAATCATGGAAGGAGCTGAGATGCCCTTCAGCAGATGACTGGATTAAGAAGATGTGGTCCATATATACAATGGAATATTAGCCATCAAAAAGAACGATTTCTCAACATTTGCTGCAACATGGACGGGACTGGAGGAGATAATGCTAAGCGAAATAAGCAGAGAAAGACAATTATCATATGGTTTCACTCATTTATGGAACATAAGAAGTAGGAAGATCGGTAGGAGAAGAAAGGGAAGAAGAAAGGGGGGTAAACAGAAGGGGGAATGAACCATGAGAGACTATGGACTCTGGGAAACAAACTGAGGGCTTCAGAGGGGATGGGGGTGGGAGAATGGGATAGGCTGGTGATGGGTATTAAGGAGGGTACGTTTTGCAAGGTGCACTGGGTGTTATACGCAAGTAAGAAATCATGGAACTTTACATCAAAAAATTGGGATGTACTGTATGGTGACTAACATAATATAATAAAAATTATTGTTTAAAAAAATGCCAATAGTAGCCTGACACTACGTCACAACTCCTACGTCATTCACCTCACTTCATCTCATCAGGTAGGCATTTTATCATCTCGCATCATCACATGAAGAATGATAAGCACAGTACAATAAGATATTTTGAGAGAGACAACATTCAAATAACTTTTATTATAGTATATTGTTATAAGTGTTCTATTTTATTATTAGTTATCACTGTTAATCTCTTACTAATTTATAAATTAAATTAAAAATATAGTGTATGTAGGGTTTGGTACTATCTGCGACTTCAGGCATCTACTGGGGGTCTTGCAATGTATCCCCATGGAAAATGGAGGACTACTGTATATGCTGAGATGGTTATAATATTTCACATTTTGCATGTTACATTTAGCAGAGATAGCCCTTGTTCTCCATTTGAAAACTGAAGTTCTAGGATAGTTACCTATAGATGATTCTAAGAGGTCCCTCTCTCGATCCTTCTGCCGGTGGTTGTCGACAGAGATTATTAGAATCACATGGGTGTGGCCTTAATGGGGAATTGTCAAGAATGTTAAGTGATGTCTACCAAAGCTACCAACAGCTGATCTGCACGTGGAGTTCTGGATGTGTTCCGCTTCTCCAGTCTGAAAATCGCAATACATCTTATCTCTTCCTCCCCTAGATGGACATGTGAGTGTGCACACGCACACACACACCCACCCCCAACCCTAACTGGATCAAGACCTCTAAGCACTCCAGTTTTGAAACCAAATAGCCCCAATGTAAAGATTTTCTTTCCCATTCATTCCTTTCAGATTGATAGCCTACTGAGTAAATGACTTTGCAGTACTTACTGAGTAAATGAGTTTGCAGACCACCAAAACAAAACTTATGCTATGTATAAACTGTACGTAGAAAACCATTTTTTAAAGATCTCTCAAAATTCCAAACTACTCAAGTCTGATATGCATATTAAAACTTAAGTTTGGCTTGTTACATTTAATAATTATTTATTTTTAATAGTGCTGAAGCTTATTCTAAACTAACTTAAGAGCTTGTCTCATGAAAGGTCTCTGAAGTCAGGCCAAAAGTTGTGTTTATGAATGTTAAATAACAGTATCAAGCTCTGTAGAAAATAAAGAATATTTTTATTCTCTGATCTCAGTAAACATTACAAATCTAGGGTGCTCTGCCCTATAGACATCGAGGACAATATTACACTATTCGTTCTTTTTATTAAAATTCTGCTTTTTGAAAACACAACATTACTTTCAGCAATTATTTGAAAATTCACTTTACAGAGTATTTGCAGAGCCAAGTGGAGAATCACCTCTGTGAGATAGTGTGGAGACTGGGGAGTGAAAATTGATGTAGTTTGTGCAAAAGCAAAGCTTGATCTTGAAAAGTTATGTCTTTTACTTTAGTGTACATCGGTGATTATCTGGCCTTTTCTGCCTGGTGTTAAGTGGAAGGATATTCATCTGAATCCAGTACCTGTACTCTTATTTGGATGAGATTTTTTGCTCTTCAGTATGCAATCTCGAAAATAAGTCTATTATTCTTGGGTGGTCACTGTAGAGATAGCTTCAAGCATACAGAATATAAAAAGCATGCATGAAATATGCCAGTATATTAAATTAACATCTTGCAAAAGCCCCTCTCCAAAATCCAGATGCTTATATTGCTTTTGACAGACTGTAGGCGGTAACGTTTTAACTTTAAAGAAGGGGCTTTCTGTTTCTGTTTTCAAGTTAAAAATAATGAAAGGAAAACACACTGAAATTCCCACATTATTAAATAAAACATTTAAGTGGCCAAGGGCCAATCATTGTCACGCCATGAACAAATGCCTTACGGTAATATGTTCCATAACTGTTTGCTAAAAACTACCAATTTTAACACATTTGCACATGATTAGACACCATAAAAAGTTGCTTATTGAAGCCAGTGTCATAACATTGTTACTCATGCCCAAGGGGAGGGAAGCTTCAATGCAAACCTGAACAAGAAAGGTGGTGTGAAATAAGTTCCACGTTGTGAAAACAGATCCTAAGTAGATTTGCCAAATAGCTGACTCCATTCAATGGTCAGAAGTTCATAACATCGGCATCACGAGACTGTGCAGGGCTAAGAAAATGTTAACTGAAGAGTTTCCTAAACAATTAAAGTATTCAAAGATGGATGATTAAAATTAAATTTTGGAAAAAAATCTATTTGACCCGAGAAATCTCCTTATGCAGAAAATAAATGTTTTATGCAAAGAGAGAATTGGGGTCGGCTTTGCTTGAGTAAGCACTTCGAAAAATAAAAAAAATAAAGTAAAAAGCAAAGGAAATCTATCATATCTAACAATTAGTATGCTAAGGGACAAAACAAAACAGGAAGAATTTTTGAAGCTTAGATATAATGAGAAGTTATCACTTCATAAAAACCAAGACAAAAATGGAAAAGTGAAAAACTAATCTAGCCATCTTCAGTGTTTCTTGCTTTCAAACTGCAGAACTATAATCTCTGTCTTCATCATCACGTGTTGTCCTGTGTGCCTTTGTTTTCGTGTGGCTGTCTATTTTTTTCAATTATGTTCAGTTAGCCAACATTAGTTTTTGATAGTGTTCAAAGATTCATTCGTTGCTATAACACCCAGGGCTCATCACATCACATGTTATGTGCCTGTCTATTGTAGGGACACCAGTCATATTGGAGTCGGGTTTACCCTCCAGTATGATATCATCCTAACTAATTACATCTGCAACATTCCTATATCTAAATAAGGTCCAATTCCAAGGTACCTGGGCTGAGGACATCAACTTACCTGTTCTAGGAAGACACAATTCAACTCATAACAGTATTTGTGGAGTCAAACATTTACAACAATTAATGATAAATACTAAACTGACAGGATGATTCCTTTATAAAGGAGAAATATGCATTCATTAATTCAGAACTTGTATTAATTCATATGGTGTTAACATTGTAAGGGTATTGAGAATACATTTGCAAAATTACATCCCCGATTAAGGAAAACAAAACTCGGATTTGGGTGGCAGATCTTTAAAAAGCTTTATTATTTAATTTAGATTCCTGAGAAGAATTTCTAAATGTAATTGGTCTCTTGAATTTCTCTACAGGTGATTTCCAGATACGTAAAGCAATAGATTTCTAAAAGGTGGGAGTCTCACAAAATCGTGCCCATACAGCTTGTACATTTAAAAATAGCATTAACCTTAAATATAGTCCCATTCTGCCACTGAGCAAGTAAATTACAAAACTGCTATCTTAGTTTCTCTGTTTGTGAAATAGAGACTCTAAAACTGACTTCATTTAGTTAAGGTAAGTCTGAAGTAAGATAATCTATACAAAAATACTATAAGTAGTAAGACTGAATTTCATAAATGTTTATTAGTATAATTCAGTTTATTTATCAAAATAGCTCCAAAATATGTCCTATTAGGCATGCAAAGAGGAAGACCCAAAGGACTGCATTATGGTATTCCCAGCTCCCACATGATGGGGTTCCCAGTCCTCTGGAATACTATGCCAGTGGTTTTAGCAATTAGAATCCTGTCTGAAAAGAGTGGAATATATATAATGGAATATTACTCAGCCATCAAAAAGAATGAGATCTTGCTATTTTCAATGATGAGGGTGGAGCTAGAGTGTATTATGCTAAGTGAAATAAGCCAGTCAAAGAAAGACAGATACACTATGATCTCACTCATCTGTGGAATTTCAGAAAGAAAACAAATGAACATATGGGAAGGGGGAAAGAAAAAAAGAAGAGAGAGAAACAAACCCTAAAGGACTCTTCATGATAGAGAACAAACTGAAGATGGATGGAGGGAGGTGGGTGGGGGATGGGCTGGATGGGTGATGGGTATTAAGGAGGGCACTTGTGATGGGCACTGAATCACTTAAGTCCATCCCTCACTCTCTTTTTCACATAAAAATACCATAAGTTTAAAAGTAGACCTTTCAGAAAAAAAAAAAAAAAGATTTAGGAGTTATTGTAAAACACATTAGATCAGAAACCCCCTATTGGGTGTTAAAGTAACTTCTTATTTATAGACTTCTGCCTCTTTCAGAACTTTGGGCTTTGAGGCACTTTAAATTCTTCTGTTTCTGCTTGTTAGGCAGAAAAATAGAAGGAAAAGGTGAGTCCACAAAGAGGTGAAGCGGGATTCTGAGGCCAGTACTATTTTATTTTGAATTTAATATACATATTTTAAAATCAGGTATGATTTAATTCCAACAAAACGCACAGTTGTTAAGTATTTACTTCTTGGAGTTTGGATAAATGCATACATTCATAAGTTCTCTATCTCTATTAAGATAGAAAAAAATTTTTATCACTCCAGAGTTTTCTAGCTAATTCTCACACACTGTAATTAGAGATCACTCTTCTGATTTCTATCATGATAGCTTAGTATTACCTTTTCTAGAATTTTATATGATGGAACTATAGGACATGATTTTTGTGTCTGGTATTTTATGCTTAATATGTGATATTCTCTATATTTTTGCATTTGTCAATAGTCTGTTCCTCTTTATTGCTGAGTATGTTGTATCATATGGATATAGCACAATTGGTTAATCCATTCTCTTATTCATAGGCATTTGTGTTGTTTCCAGTTTTTGGAATAATAAACAACACTGTTGCAAACATTCATACAGAAGTTTTTTTATGGACCATAGTTTTCATTCCTTTTGAGTAACTAGGCAATAGTGGAATAGTCATTGGGTATGTGGCTGGTTTTGTAAGGAACTGCCATATCTTTTTCCAAAGTGGTTGTAGCATTTTACGTTCCCTCCACAAAATTTCAGTATTCCAGTTTCTCCCTATCCTGATAAACATCTGATGTTGTCAGTCTTTTTAGTATAGTCATTCTCGTTGTGATTTTAATTTGCGTTTTCTTAATGGCCATTGATGTGGAGGATCATTTCATGTGCAATTTATTGGCCATTTTTATACCTCTTGGGAAAAGAGTCCTTAATGTCTTTTACTAATATTAATTTGTAGGTGTTCTCTATAAATTCTGGATAGAAGTCACCTGTTAAATACTAGTATTGATACTATTTTCCCTAAACCTTTGGCTTACCATTTCATTTCTCTAGTTGAGTTTTTAGAAAAGCATGGGGTTTTAATTTCAATAACTTACAATTTATCCACTTTAATGATTGGTGCTTCTTTGTATTAAGAAAATTTGCATCCCAAGTTTCTTAAGATATTCTTCCCTGTCTTTTTTTTTTTCTTCTGTAAGATTTAATAGTTTAGCTTTTATGTTTAGGTCTGTGATCTATCTCAAAGTTTTTTTATTGAGGTGTGAGGCAATAATTGTGGTTCCTTGCTTTCCACAGGAAAGTGGTTTCAACACCATTGTTGAAAAGAATATCTTTTCCCAATTGGATTATTTTGGGTGAAATTCAATTGATCGTATGTATGCGGATCTATGTCTGGACTCTTTATTATGTTCCACTGACTTGTCTCTTTTTAGACCAATACCACACACTCTGGTTTATTGTGGCTTTAAAGTCTTCTAAACAGCATAATTCTTCTAATTTTGTTCTTTTTCAAAATTACTTGAAATATTTATGTTCTTTTGCATTTCTGTGTAAATCTTAGAATCAGGTTGCCATTTTTTGCCAGGAAAAACAAAACTGCTAATATTTTCATGAAAACAGTGTTAATTTATAAATAATTTTGGGCAAGATTAGCATTCTAGCATATTGAGTATTACAACTAATTAGCATGTTATATTCCTGCATTTATTTTGATATTTTTACTTTCTCTCTGGGATTTTTGTGGTTTCAGTGCAGAGGTCTTACACATTTGTCTTTTTTATATTCCTAAATATTTTATATTTTTCATTTTAATGCTGGTATACATTTTTTTAAATTCTATTTTCCAGTTGTTTGTTGCTAGCATGTAGAAATATTTCTACATTACTAGTTGCTAATATTTGAAATTCACATATATTTTGGACTTGTTTGCTATAAACCTATTAAATTATCAATCAGCTCTAGTAGTTTTCCTAGGTGCCTCAGTGTTTTCTATATAATCAATCATGCTTTGTGAAAATAAAAACAGGTTTTCCCCTTCCTTTTCTAATTTTTCCATTTTTTTTACTCATATACAGCATTGGTTACTATCTCCAATAAAATGTTGAATAAAAGTGGTATGAATAGAGATCCTTTCTTTCTTCTTGGTCAATATTCTATTATCAAGTATAATATTAGCTGTAGGTGTTTTGTAGACGACATTTATTACATTGAAGTTCCTTTCTACATCTATTCTCATTGAGCGTTTTTAATATAAGTGGGCATTTAATTTTTTTCCAGATGCTTTTTCTGCATCCATTGGAATTATTCCATGATTTTTCTTCTTTATTCTATTAATGTTATTGCCTACACCGGCTAATATTTGAATGTTGAACAATGCATTCCTGGAGTAAGTCTAACTTGGCCCTGATGTATTCTTATTTCTATATATTTCTTTATTTGATTCATTAATTTTTTTTAGTATTTTTACATCTTTGTATATGAGTGATACTGATATGTAATTTTCATTTCTTGTAATGTCCGTGTAAGGTTTTGGTACCATTTTTATGAATGAATTAAGGATTGTTCCCTCCAATATTTTCTGTAAGACCTTGGAAATACTGGTATTATTTCTTGCTTAAGTGTTCAATGTCCTTTGCTAATGAAGTCATCCAGGAATGGAGCTTCCTTAGTGGGAATATTAGTTTCCTAAGGCTGCTGAAATGAAGTACCGCAACCCAGGTGGCTTAAAGCAACAGAAATGTATTGTCTCAAGCTTCTGGAGGCTAGAAGTCTAAGGTGTTGGCAGAGCCCACTCCCTCCACAACCTCTTAGGAGGTGATCCTTCCTTGTCTCTTTCAGTTTCTTGTAGCCCCAGACATTGCTTGATTTGTGGCAACATCACTCCAGGCTCCACCTCCATCTTCCCATGGTGAGCTTCCTGTGTGTCTTTGTCTTTGTGTCCAAATTTTCTGCTTCTTATAAGGACACAAGTCATACTGAATTAAGGGCCCATCCTACTATAGTATGTCCTCATCTTATCTTAGCTAATTACATCTGCAATGACACTATTTCTAAATGAGGTCACATTCTGAAGTACTGGGGTTAAGGCCTCAACATATCTTTTTTGGGGACAAACAATTCAATCCATAACAGTGGATATTTTAAAAATTGTATCAATGGAATTTCTCCTTTGTGTTTAGGTATAATTGATATACAATTAAACACACAGGTCATAATTATTCAGTAAAATAAGTTTCAACAATTGTACACTTTGTACATCCATCATACAAAACAAGAAAGCACATTCTATCACCTCAGAAAGTTACTTTATGCTGCCATCTGTCCATCTTCCTCATCTCCATATGTTAGTATTTACCATCTTAGATTTAATATAAATGGAAAGGCATAGCATGTATGAATATGGTATGGCTTCTTTCGATAAACATAGTACTAATATATGTTATTGATTACATCAGCAGTTTTTGTTGTTTTGTTTTGTTTTTGTAGTTAAGTAATATTCCATTGCATAAACATACCATCTTCTCCCCTCCCCCCATTATTGTGCTAATTGAGTTTTGCTTGTTTACAAGTTAGGATAATTATGACTAAGGTTGTCATAAACATTGTTAGATAGTTCTTCTTTCTTCTTGATTTAAAGTCTATAAACATTAATTAATACTAGTTGTTAATATTTGTATCCAATTCTATTTACTTATTTTTTGTCTGCTTGTTCTAATAATCACTGACAGAATTAAGATCTCTATTTTTGTGGATTTCTTTGTTTTCCTTAGTTCTTTTTTTTTAAAAGTTTATTCATTTAAGCAATCTCTACATCCAACATGGGGCTCAAACTCACAACCCTGAGATCAAGAGCTACATGCTCTACCACCTGAGCCAGCCAGGTGCCCTATGTTTTCTTTAGTTCTTTTAACTTTTGTTTTCTGTATTTTTTTTTTTTTTAATGAAAGAGCAGAGGGAGAGGGGCAGAGAGGAGAGGGAGAGAGAAAATCTTAAGCAGGCTCCATCCCCGTGTGGAGCCCAGTGTGGGGCTGGATCTCATGACCTTGAGATCATGACTTGAGCTGAAACCAAGAGTCAGAAGCTTAACCAACTGAGTCACACAGGCACCCCTGTTTTATGTGCTTTGGGGTTTTTTTTCCATTTAAATTTTAGTTAGTTAACATATAGTGCAATGTTGGTTTCTGGAGTGGGATTCAGTGATTCATCACTAATATACAACACCCAGTGCTCATCACAACAAGTGCCCTTCTCAACACCCTTCACCCATCCAGCCCATCCCCCACCCACCTCCCTCTATCAATCCTCAATTTGTTCTCTATCATTAAGAGTCTTTTATGATTTGTTTCCCTCTCTCTTTTTTTTTCTTTCCCCCCCTTCCATATGTTCAACTATTTTCTTTCTTAAATTCCACAAATGAGTGAGATCGTATGGTATCTTTCTTTCTTGGGCTTATTTCACTTAGTATAATACTCTTTAGCTCCACCCTCATCATTGAAAATAACAAGAGTTCGTTCTTTTTGATGGCTGAGTAATATTCCATTACACACACACACACACACACACACACACACACCACCTCTTTTTATCCATTCATCAGTCAATGGACATCATTTGGGCTCTCTCCATAGTTCATCTATTGTTGGTAACACTGTTATAAACATCAAGGTGTATGTGCCCCTTCAAATCCATATTGTTGTATCTTTGAGTAAATCCCTAGTAGTGCAATTGCTGGATGGTAGGGTAGTTCTACTTCTAACTTTTTGAGGAACTTCCATACTGTTCTCCAGTGACCACCCCAGTCTCATTCCCACCAACAGTGCAAGAGGGTTGTCTTTTCTCCACATTCTCACCAACACCTGTTGTTTCCTGTGTTGTTAATTTTAGCCATTCTGACAGGTGTGAGGTGGTATCTCATCACGGTTTTGATTTGTATTTCCCTAATGATGAGTGATGTTGAGCATCTTTTCATGTGTCTTTTGGCCACCTGTATGTCTTCTTTGGAGAAATGTCTATTCATGTCTTCTGCCCATTTCTTAATTGGATTATTTGGGGGTTTTGGGGTGTTGAGTTTGATAAGTTCTTTACAAATTTTGAATACTAACCCTTTATCAGGTACGCTATTGGCAAATATATTCTCCCATTCGGTAGGTTGCATTTTAGATTTGCTGATTGTCTCCTATGCTGTGCAGAAGCCTTTTATCTTAATGAAGTCTCAATAGTTCATTTTTGCCTTTGCTTCCCTTGCCTCTGGAGATGTGTCTAGCAAGAAGCTGCTGAGGCCAAGGTCAAAGAAGTTGCTGTCTGTGTTCTCTAGGATTTTGATGGATTCCTGTCTTTCATTTAGGTCTTTCAACCATTTTGAATTTATTTTTGAGTATGATGTGAGAAAGTGGTCCAGTTTCTTCTGCATGTTTCTGTTCCCAACACCATTTGTTGACGAGACTCCAATGGAGACTTTTCTCCATTGGATATTATTTCCCGCTTTGTTGAAGATTAGTTGACCATAGAGTTGAGGGTCCATTTCTGGGTTCTCTGTTCTGTTCCATTGATCCATGCGTCTGTTTTTGTGCCAGTAACATGCTGTCTTGATGACTACAGCTTTGTAAAATAGCTTGAAATCTGGAATTGTGATGCCTCCAGTTTTGTTTTTCTTTTTTAGAATTGCTTTGGCTGTTCAGGGTCTTTTGTGGTTCTACACAAATTTTACGATTGTTTGTTTTAGCTCTGTAAAAATTGCTGGTAGTATTTTGATAAGGATTGCTATTTTATGTACTTTGAAGCACTGTGATTAGATATATGAACATTTAGGAGTCTTAGTAAAGAACTTATTATTTAATCATTATAAAATGATCTCTTCTGGTCATATATCTTTTTTGAAGATTACTTTGTCTGATTTAAATATAGGCAATCCATCTTTCATAAACATTATCTTTTTTCAGGGCATATCTTTTGCATCATCTTAGTTTATTTGTTGGTATCCTTAAATTTAGTGTCTCTCCTGTAACTCACCTTTGCATTTGCTTCCTATTTACCCATTCCAGTCTTTTTGTTTTTTAGGGTTTTTTGTGTGTATTTGTTTGTTTGTTTGTTTTTGCTCTTCTTTCCTATGTTCTTTTGGATTAATCAAGCATTTTTTTTATTCCACTTAAATTTTTCTATTACCTTTATAACTATATCTTTGTATTATTTTTAGTGATTTTTCTGCAAATTGCACTCTGAATCTTCCTAACCGGTCACAATATTGTAATGTAAGAATATCATAACACCAAATGTTTGATATAAGAAATTTATAGCAGTGCTATATTGCCCTTTCAAAGCCTTTCATTATTTATGCTGCTGCTGCAATTTATTTTGTTTCTCTACATGTTGTATATCCATATGCTTTGTTATACATTTGCTTTATATAGGCAGTTGAGTTTTCAAAAGAAAATTAGGAAAGGAATATTTTATTACTATTTAGTGATCTTTTTTATAAATTAAATTTTCCATCTGGTGTCATTTTCATCCATCTGAAGGACATCCTCTGGGTTTTTTTTTTTTTTTTTTTTTTGGTAATGTGCACATGTTGCTGACAATTTCCCTCAGCTTTCATTAATCTGAAATTATGTTTTATTTCATATTCATTTTTGTAGGCTACTTTTTTCATGGTAAATAATCCTACGCTGATAGGTTCTATTTATTCTGGATTTTAACTATGTCATTCCATTTTCTTATGTTCTGCATTATTTCTGACGAGAGGCCTACAATAATTCTATTCTTGGTTTCCCTGGATTTAATTTGTACCCTTCTTCTGGATGCTCTTACAATTTACTTCTTCATATTTTACTTTTAGCAATTTGACTATAGTCTATGGAGCTGGGTTTTTTTGTTTGTTTGTTGTTTTTGTTTTTGTTTTTAATTTGTTTTCCTATGAATTATCCAGCTCCTTGGCTCTTTGGGATGGTGTTTTTGTCAAATGTGAAACATTTCGGCCAATATTTATCAAAATATATTTCTTGCATGATTCTTTCTCTTCCCACTTTCTGGGACACTAATCATACAAATGCATAATTACATAATTATATAAATATATAATATTACCTCACAAGACATTGATTGAGACTCAGTTTTAATAATTTTTATCTCTCTGTGCTTCAATTTGTGTGATTTTTAAAATCTGTCCTCAGGTTTATTGGTTCTTCTATTCTTTCCAATCTACTGTCAATCTTATACAATAACTTTTATTTCGTATATTTTTCAGTTTAGTAATTCCCATTTGGATCTTTTTTATATTTTCCAAATGTATCGTGATAATCCTCATCTTTTTACCAATTTTATCCATCCTTTGCTCTATTTATAAAATACTTATCAAAAATATTTAAAAATGTATATCTGTGGATTCCAATATTCAGGACGTTTTAGGTCTGCTTCTAGTAACATTTTTTTTTTCTTGACTATGGTTCACATATTTCTATTTCATTGCATATCTATCAATTTTTTAATAATGTACAAGACCTTGTGGGTGATACCTTGTAGAGATTCTTGATTATGTTCTTGTTCTCTGAAGAATTTTGTTCTAAAAAGCATTAAATTACTGGCACATAGCCTTGAACTTGTAGATACTTGGTTTTATGCTTTATTAAATTGGGTCCTTGGTTTTGATCATAGTCCAAAAGAAAATCCCCTACTCCTGGGATGTAGTTTTTACTTCTAGAGTGTGGTCCTTCCAAGTTTTCAACAGAAAGCACAGCTTGCTTACCAAGCTTCTCTAACTTGGCAGGATTCAGACTTCAAATTCTGTCTCCTCTACAGCATGCAGTTGCTAAAAAAATCTGGTTAGTTCCTCTGGACTTCTTGGATTATTGCCCAGGCATGCATAACTTAGGGGCAAATCATAGATTCAGGGGACTTATATATAGATTTTGGGGACCTCTCTTCTGTAACTCCCTCTTATCTAGAATTTCTCCCTGTACTTTTCAACTGCTCTTGCAGTTGTGAACATCTCCTCTCACTTCTATGATGAATAAAACTGTGGTTTTCTTTTTAAGTTCTAGCTGCTTCATCTATGTGTGCTATGAAGTGCCCTCACAGGAAAAGCCATGTATATCCCTTGTCTCATCCATAATGGGCTTCTTCTTTTAAAAGTTAAACAGAATACAGTTTCTGCCAGATTTTGATACCTTCAAAGAGTTGTCTTTATATTTGGGCCAGACTTTATAATTAATATTTGTGGGAGGATTAGTCCAATTAAAGCTTTTCGTCCATTACCAGAAACCACCTCTGGCCCAGTGATTTAGTGACTTACTCTTCTGAATCACAAAGATTCAAAGAGGATATGTCACTTTTGGTAAGATGGTGTTCTGCTATCTCCATTTATATTTGTGTTGTGTAGACTTGAAGAAAATGTTCCACTATCTGGAAGTCATTATTTTTAGTCTTAGGATCAGCTCCCAGTTTGGGAAACAAAATTATTCCTAAAAATCTGATTTTTCTGATTGAGTATATTTACAAAGATCATATTATGACAGAATCTGTGGGAATGTTACTCTACTCCTGGGTTATTCAGAAATGTTGCTGATCCACAGTTGGTTCTAAATGCTTGAGCCTTATTAGAACATCTTGGAGTTATCAAGGCTGATGCTACTGATGCATTATGGGTCACAGCGTACTTGAGACTGTGGAAGTACTGCAGGAGCCAATTTAAGTTCTCAATATATGGGCTCCAAAACATCAGCAGTTTACATAACACCTTTTTAATTTTTATTTTCTGGAATGATGTTGTTTGTACTCTGTCTTAATAGTAATGGCCAATCTTTTTCTTGTGATTTAAAAATTCAAAACTAGGGGCGCCTGGGTGGTGCAGTCAGTTAAGTGTCTGACTCTTGGTTTCAGTCAGGTTGTGAACCTTAGGATTGTGAGATCAAGACCTGCATCTGGCTCTGTGCTCAGCATGGAATCCGCTTAGGACTCTCTCTCTCCCCATCCTCTGCCCCTCCCCCACTCTCTCTTTCTAAAATAAACAAATAAATCTAATAAATAAATAAATAAAAATTAAAAAATTCAAAACTAGCTGTTGATTAACCATAACAAATGCTTATCTGATATAAGAAAACTGACATCAAACTAGAGCTGCTTGTCACAAGTTGTTTCACAGAGATTTGAGAAATGATACATAAAATGAAGAATGTGAAAGAGCTAGCTGATATGCATAGTTTATCATGGCCACAACTCAATTTTACAAACAGACATACAGAAAGAAATGGTGGAAGGTCCCCTTCATTTCCTACTACTCCTAAAATAACTTTGGCCTTGGTCAGGAAAAATATATAGAGAGAATGCAATGAAAATGTTTGGTTATTCATTTACAAGCATGACTATGAGCTGCATTGTGTAACTTGTTTATATGTGCACAAGTACATAATAGTTTGTGAAATCATCTCATACCATCAGCAAAAGTCAGTGCCATGAAATAACATCCTATAATTGAGGTGGAGGCTGAGGCAAGAAGAAAACCCTCATGTAGAGATACAGTTTCCTTTTTATAATCTCTTTACTACAATATTGACCAGTTTGCTATTAATTTTACATGCATTTCTAATATTATAATAACTTGTTATAATCACTCAACAACAAATATTGAGACAATAAATTCACAGGCACTATGGAAAAAAAAAAGAATTAGAAACAATCCTGAGCTTGTGGAGTTGATAGCATCTTAACGAGATAAACTGTAATAGAAGATGATGAAAGCTACAACCGACACTTGTGGATCATATTATGGAAACATTAAGTCTGCATGGATAATGTACTTTACAATATTTTTGTTGTGTGGTATATTAAACATAAAAAATTATAGAGAACCACCTATTGCCAACACATTTTACCTGTGGTTTAGCTATTAGAAATTCCTAACATTTTCAGTTAAAAAATTTTAACAAATAAAATAATAAACTTGAATTCCCTTTCGTACTCCCTCTCCCTCCCTTTCCTGAAGATAATTAGTATAGGAAAGTTGTCATAGCCCTTTTTTCCATGCTTTTGAAACTTTGACTACGCATGTTTATATCTGGGAACGACATGTACCATTGCCCGGCATTTCAAAAAACTTTCACAACGTATTCTATCACTCAAAATTATCCTCGGGAAATTAATCCATTTGATACACAGAGTATACTTCATTCATTTTCACTGCTGAAAAGCATTTAGTTTTGTGAATATACCACCATTTGCTAATCAGTTTTGCAGTTGCTTTCAGTTTTATGCTATTCGAAACTAGGCCATTATGACCGTTCTTGTATATGTTTCCTTGTCTACAGTTCTAAGAGGAAAACTATCTCTAGAGTATTTAAGTGTGGAATTACGGTGTTTTAAGGGATGCAAATTCTCAATTCTACCAGATATTGCACAAGAAGTCTCCAAATTTGTTGTAACAACTTTCACTCCAGCTGAGTGAGTATGAAACCGTGTTTTCTTCTACATTTTAATAGTATTTGGTATTGTTAGACTTTTAAATCTATTGGATATCACACTGCTTAATCTGAGTTTCCTATTTACTAA
This sequence comes from Ursus maritimus, assembly GCF_017311325.1. Classification (NCBI taxonomy): domain Eukaryota; kingdom Metazoa; phylum Chordata; class Mammalia; order Carnivora; family Ursidae; genus Ursus; species Ursus maritimus. The sequence continues at coordinate 6,659,728 of NW_024423453.1, forward strand.
TGAGGTCTGTTGATATGTTTATTAATCATTTAGGATTCTTCTACTGTAAATTGCTGGTTTCTGTTTTTTGCCCATTTTCAAATAAATTATGTGGGTATTTCTTTTTGATTTGTATGATTAGGGTTTCTTTTATACTTCTCTTAAGTCTCTCTCAATATCAGGAGTTAACAATTGATAGATAGCACATGTGGTAAAAATTGTGCTCAAAACAATTTTCTGTGAAACATGAGTAGGTTGTCAAAATCCCACCTATACTTCACCAATTTAAGGTGAAACTGCACACACATACACACACACACACACACACACACACACACACACACATATGCCTTACTTCATATCTTAGAATGTAAGCATCACTACAGAAATAGGAAATTAGCTCATTTATACAAGCTGTAATACACAACATATCTAGAGAGGAAATTAATACATCTGGATTTTCTATGTGAAAGAAACATTAATCTTGGACAATACTAGAGAAAGGAGACTTTAGGTGATGGTTCTCTAGCCTAAGGGTATATAAACCCAGACAGGAATTTGAAATAATAACTTTTGCTTTCTTGTCCATCCATCTCTTTCTCTGCTCCTCTGCAGTTTCAAGTCTTCTGACATCTCTTCTGTTCTTCATTGGCTCAGCTCTCTGGGTTTGGCCTTAATGCCTCATGCCAGTGAGCACTGAGCTATAGTGTTGTTAGATACCCAGAGAAAAATGATATGATTCACAGTAATGTGAGAATAATTGATTACATTCTAAAATTGCAGTTATTTTATAAAGGTGCCAATGACTGATAAAATTTAGAAGAAAGACATGACGTGTATTAAATAAAATAGTGCTAGGCACTAAGTTAGTGTCATGTGTTTTAATTTTCAATGCCAAGAGTACTTATGAAAGACATACAAATATACTTACCCTTTCCATAATGCAGAAGAAAATTCAGGACATACATAGTAGGATGCTGGCAGTGGAAATCAGTCTTCTACCCATCACTTATGTTACTAGGATGGACTATGCAAAAGACCTCTCTCTTACCCTAATACATGTTGGTGTCATAGCAGAGGAAACTGACCAAGTTTAGGGGGGTGAGAAAAGCCTTACTTGGATGTAATGTCTGAGTCTAGATACAAAAGTTGAGTAGAGATTAACAGATGGAGGGGAGCTTAGGCATATAGGAAGAAAGAGATCTTTCCAGGGATGGAAATAGCATGTGTAAAAGACCTGAACCCCAGGGATTTGGTATGTTCGAGAAGGTGAATGAAGACCCATGTTCTACAAGCACCAGGAACAAAAGGAGAGTTGGTGAAAAGTGCCATTGGAGGAATAAGCAGGAAGCAAATCACCCAGGGCCCTGAAGGCTTTATTAAGAATCTTGGCCTTTATCAAAAGATCAAAAGGAAGCCATTTAAATTTTTTAATGATGGAAGTAACATAAAGTTATACTTTGAAAAGATCACTTCAGCCACATTGTATAGAATAAGTTTAAGGGATTTGGATGAACCAGGATTGTTCTAGCATTTGGATGAACCAGAATGAACCAGAACCAGTAGTATCAAGATGGAAAGTGCAGGAATAGAATGAAGGTCCAAAATTCAAGAGATCTTCTAAGAGTGAAATCAACAGCATCTGATGACAAAATTAGCACAGAAAGTTGAAGAAGAAGAAGAAGAAGAAGAAGAAGAAGAAGAAGAAGAAGAAGAAGAAGAAGAAGAAGAAGAAGAAGAAAAGAAGAAGAAGAAGGAGTCAAAAATAGCCTTCATATTTCCAGCTTATGAAACTAAATTGATGGCGGTGCCATTAACTGTGGAAGAAATACCAGAAAATGACTAGGTTTGGAGGGGATGCCCACAAATCCTATGAACATGTTGAATTTGACTTGGAAAAAACTCACTAGAAAATATATTGTTCTAGAGTTCAAAAGAGAGCTATTTTAAGATTCTAAATGTCTTGTATTATGTTTTTCTTCTCTACTCATCAAAATTTTATTTTGAGAAATGAAGGCTTAAATAAAACTATCTATAGGATATGCCCGTTAAGTAATTCATGCTAAATCTTGTCCTAATTAAATTTGGAAAAGTATAAAGGTTAAATAACATAGTTTTAAAATGCAATACTTGCCTGCATTTAAAAAAAAAAAAAAAGAAATCCTGATGAGTAGATATGGTTTGACTCCAAAGAGAATCTTCTCACCAGTACCAGTCTGAACCAGCTGTCAAGTCAGAAACGAATGCAACCTGTTGTCATTATGTTATATGTTTCACCTAGAAATAATTTAAGAAGAATAAATTTGCTGCCAGACCACACTTAATGCATTCCTAATGTGCAGTGAAACTATGCATCTTCAGCCCTGTTAAGATTCCTGTTTAGCACAATCTCAAAGAACTTTTCAAATGTAGACAAGTATAAAAAAATGAGCATGTGGAGAAAAATCAGAAAGTGCACGAGAATTGATCATTATGAGAGCTACTCAGTTTATTCTTTTAATAATATATAAGAAGCTAAATGCGCTCTGTAACCGGAGTACTTAAACACATGTCTGAGCCAAGGGCCTCATCATTGATATGAATTTTGATAAATAATCTGATTTGGGGGATTTAATCTATACCAATTAACAACAACAGAAGTACATTGTTGCTACATTCTTGCACATATATCCTTAGTATACATGTACATAATGACATATATCTACAGGTGCACACACACACGCATATATGTAGGGATATATCTACAAGAATGCTTATAGCAACGTTGTAAGGACAAGAACCTAGCAGCAACATAAATTGTCATCAATAAGAGAATGGTTGCATAAATTATGATAAAGCCAGGCATGTCTATGTGTATTTACCTGGACAGATAAAATAATGTAAAGTAAGTGAAAAGGAAGTTGGTTTATATAATACAACCTCATTTTGGTAAATAAACAAGATATGTATATATTCATAAATATTTATATAAATATAGATGTGTTCAAGGATAACTATTTTACTAAATGAGATGGGCCTAGTAAGATTCAAGCATTAAAAAAAAAGTATTCTTTCCTGCCACTCCCTGTTGAACTCTCTATGTTGACATTTTCTTTCCCAGAACTCTGTGGAATTTCAAGCAAATCTCATGGTTCTTACAATCCCTCTAATATAATTTTTAGAAGTCCTTTAACAATGGGATATTCCTAAGAGTCAATGGGGAAAAAACAAAACCAACAGAAAAGCAATAGAAATGGCAAAGTTCTTTCTAAACATACACTCTACAAAAGAATATATCAAAATAGTCAATAACTATATCTAGCGATATTGAACATACCTGCACCTCATGACCCAGCTATTCTTAGATTTATACTCATCAGAAATATGTGCATATGTTCACCTACGGGCATACACTCAAATGATCACAGCAGCACTCTCTGCTCTAGTCAAAGCCAGAAACTATCCAAATACTCATCAACAGTACTTTTTAAAAGTTGACTGGAACGTAGTTTACGGAACAGACAGCTTTTGTAGGCAAGCCAGAAAGACTGCTTCAAATGAGGATTATGTTTATCTCCTCTATCCCTGTGCCTTCTCATCATGCTGTTACTTCTTGCAACCACCCCCATCCGTCCAGCCAGACAGATATTTACACAAACTTTAAAACTAACTAAACTATTTTCTACCCCACTAAATATTTCCTGATGCAGCAAAAATCTTCTCATTACCTGAATTCCCATTATATTTTATTGGATCCACTCTTTCAGAGGTTGGGGTTCAAGGAGGCTAAAAAATAGCACCCTCTCTTCCCTGTTGTCTGAGTTACAAATCAATCCACGGATAGAACGATAGCATATTCATTACTGATAACAATCACAATGGAAGTTGAGGCCTTAGCCACAGTGGGCTTCCTAATACCGAAGCCCAGAATTATATTGATTTACCAACTCAGTTACAGAAAGTATTGAAGGAAAACAGGTCTCTGAAGAACATGGATTTTCTGCATATTTCTTGGAAGCAACTGACTTCTAAGGAAAGAGAGAGAGAGACTGAGATATTCATGTCCAATTTCTTTACCAAACTCACAAACCTAGTAACTTATTCTTTCCCCCTAGGGAGGAGCACAGAGGGAAACAATAATTAGCAGTGTTGAGGGAAAATCCTACCTCACAGAAATCAAAATCATGGGGAATAAATGTTTTCCTAACAGTAATTTGTCATATTTTAAGTGTAGAATTATCATTAATCTGTTTGTCTTAACTCTGGATTATAAACTGTGTAGAGTAAGGAATGAGTCTACTCAAGTTTTTGTTATTTTCGATACCATAATAGACTTTGCTGTTAATAGACAATAAGTAATATATTAATTTATATATAATACTGTTTGTGTCCTCCATTGGGAATATGGGAATTACAATTTGGGAAACAATCAAAATTTAAAGAGATTATTTTTATTTTTTTTTAAGATTTATTTATTTATTTTGCCAGGCGGGGGGAGGAATAGAGAGAGGGGGAGCGAGAATTGTAAGCAGAATCCACACTGAGCTCAGAGACTGCCACGGGGCTCAATCCCATGACCCTGAAATCATGACCTAAGCTGAAACCAAGTCACCCAGGTGCCCAAATTTAAAGAAATTATTAATAAAAATTTGGAGCTGGTCATAAAGATTGTTACACTAAAAATGTTTACCAAAAGATCACTAAACTTAAAAAAAAAATTGGAGCAACCATAAATGACACAGCTACCTCACCTAACATTTTTTAAAAATTACGAAAACATCAAATACTTGAAAAAATCAAGAAAGTAAAATTCTCCATGATGGATTATTATTAACAAAAGAGATTCTGTTTAAAATGGATTTCTTCTGGAACTTGCCTACATATTTTACAAAAATGAATCATCATGGTCATAGTCTGCCTTTAAAATACTTATTATATTTTCTAACTTTGCACCAGTAGTTTAAAAATAATTATAATAGCTACCCAAGGCATTGCACCATAAGTTACTAAAACACTCTCCAATCACTGAATGCTGTATTCAAGTCTTCTTATTCAGGGAATACTTCAATAACAACAGCTTTTAATTTTGGAGAATTTTATCCTAAATATAATTTCCCATTAGTGGATTTGGTCAGTCAAAAAGAATGAAAAAGCATTCTTTTATCTTGTTTGAGCCATTGGTTAGTGTTGTCTCTGATGGAGGACTCAAACAAATCACCTAGCAGTAACAATATTCTAATATCAACCGATCCACCAGGATTGTGAGTTAAGAGAATTTAGTCTTTCTTTATTCTGACTCAGAATGTCTGGCATTTAAGAGCAGGGAGCATTGCCCTCATAAATACTAAGTCACAAATACAGTCTCACTTCAGTAATTAGTTTATCCAGTTCAATATATTAATTAAAACTCAAAAACAAAAACAAAAACAACTCTAAAACCAACTCAATATTAAATCTTCCCCTTCCCCAACTTGAGACCTGCTCCAAACTGGAAATCTGAAGTAGAACAGGGTGGTGTTTGCAATTTCTTCTCTGTCTCCTGTTTTATTTTTCCTCCTTCACACTCCCTCCAGGTATTAGTTGTTTCTGACCCCTCCAAGGTCAGAGTTTGGAGAGGGATTTTGCTAGGTAGAGAGGTAAGCTCTTGATTGATTGGGTACTATATCCATAGGCTTTGTTCTCTCTAGACCTGGACAATATTTACATATGACTCATTGTCTTGAAGTGTAATTTTCTGGGCTCTTGGTAGGACCTATCACTGGATACTTCTCTCATGCAGATCTCTTGACTCTGGAAGATGCATTTGTATTCCAAATGGTCACTTTGACTCCTCCCTCAGATCTTAGTAAACTGATTTTTACATCGATCTTCCTGCTTCTGAGATTCTACTGTCCTTCTAGAGTCCACATCAGTTCCAAGGAAAACACTCACATAGCCTTTCCCCTGACACAGTCTTGGAGAAGAGGACAATCCTAACAGAGCCACCTGTATCCTATACACACACTGCCTGCTTTACCTTTGTCTGGAGTATGGCCCCAGACCCCTGGCTTTCCAGTAGCAGAGAACACATTTCAAGCTCTTTGAGTCTTCCCAAGGAAGAGCCCATCATTAGGCTTAAGGTGTTTCAGATAGGAGCCCCCACCCCCTGTCTAGTTCTAAAACATTTATTTTAAAAGTTCCGTACTAGAAATTTGTCTTTCTTTGATATCTGATATTTTATTGGCACCTCAGTTCAAACTGAGGGAGGAATAGTTTTGTCCTGTGTTATATTCTCTGTTACAGCTTTCAAATTTATGAGGATTTTGATGAGAGTGTATATTTCATTGGCCATTATATATAATCACAGACATGCACGCAGTAACCTCTATGTGCCAAGAACTGAGTATGGGAGATAACAAGGATAACAACATGATTAATACTGGATCCCTATCTCATTGTTACTTTCATGATTAAGGCAAAACAATATCAGAATAATAATCTAGCTTGGAAACAAATATTCCAACTATTTAGCACTACCTTTTTAAAATTTTAACATATTTAATAGTAACTTCCAACTAAATATAGCAAAGAAGCACCAGCATAATTTTGTTCTTTTTCTGCTTCATTGGATACCTACTTCTATGTCCTGATGCTCATTTTCTAGGGTTAATAACCAAAAAAATAAGTTTCCTTTCTAAACTCTCTATGAAACTCTCTTTTTACTTTCTATGAACTTGGACTCAGTATTACTTCAAATACATGAAAAACTGGTTGGCATTTTTAAACATGTTTCAGAGGTTTCAAATGACCCAGCTTATACCAAATAAGAGATCTTATCAGAAGCCCCAAAGGATTTTCTGGAACATGGAACAACGTGCTTCTAGAAGTCTGTGTAGAGTCACATAAAAAAAAATCAGGGCTATTTGGGTTACAGTAAAACTGACTAATTCTTTTAGTTCTGTGTCTTTGGTTAGTTTACTAAACTTCCTGAATTATAGTTTCCTCATCCTTAAAAAGATGATGTTGCAGCCCACTTTAAGAAATTGTCTAATGGATGCAGACATAACGTATACCTGATGCTCGCCATCAAATAATACTTCTTACCCACTTATCTGATAGTATTCCTATGTTAAAATATTCCTTTCTAAATACTTAAAGTTCGTTTCTAGTTGAAGAACAGTTTGAGTCTTAAAAATTCCTTTGGTATGGTGATTATATTTTAAAATACTAAATAAAGTAGTTAATGGATACCTAAGTGTTTCACAAGCACTGGGGTACTAAGGCCTGGTACTCCTGGGCAGGAAGCAGAGGGCACAAAGGGAACAGTCCTTACCTCACGCACTTTCCTGAATTTGCTGCAAATAAAAAGAGCATCACTTCTGGTTGGTCATTTTATCAGGATCTGCACCATATAAGAAGAAATAAATGTATAACTTAGATTGGGAAAAGATTCAATTCACTCTCAAACGATTAAGAATAGCACACCTCTTTTTTTTTTTTTCTTTTTGACAAGCTGATGGTGGGCGGCAGGGAGGGGAGGCGGAAAATGGCCCTACTTAAGAAAAGTAAGCAAAGTATTGGCAGGCAGTGACTTTAAATTGCACATTAAACTAATCCAGGACTATGCCTTAATAAAGGCTAGGGCTGGGAATTCTTATGGATTTTCTAGCTCATTGCAGGGACAACATCGAAAGGCAATAAATGTTCTATTACTTACACAAGCTGCTAGTTTTCAGAAAATTAGTCACCAGTGACCTTTTACCCTTTGTCTTGCTCCCCTTCTCAGTAACTGTACCTGATCTGAATCAAATGCAGACCAATGCACAGAGAAGTTTCTTTGCTCACCTGCTGCGAGTCTGAATAACTGGGTATTGGTATAAGCAATAAAACTGACCTATTAAGAAAAAATATCATTCTATGCATTTATTTCTCTTCAAACAAAAGCTATATTCCCGAATTATTGTTTTAAGTGAAATAAATTAAACCACATTTTAAACTAGTAAATCTCAGCACAAAGGAGTTAAATATGAAAATGACGTTCAGCTAAAAGTTCTTGATTTTTATACGCTTAGCCAATAATATAAGATTTTTGAAATTTTTTATTAGTGGATGCCTAGCGGGACTATGGGTTTGTGAGCAATGGGGTGGGGGGAACCATGAGGTGGAGGAGGCTGGAGTCTCAGGGTTGATAATGGAGGGGGACAGAGAAAGAGAGAAGTTATGTGATCTGGGGGCACCAGTCCTTATATTGAATTATATTGATTAGTTTTCCAGTTAGCAGGGAGACCTCCTTCTGACCCTATTTTCAGGGTCACTAGATCATAATGCAATCTCACGAAGAGACTGGTATCCCTCCCCATATTGCTTTCTGAGGAAAGTATGGACCTGAAAATCATCCTTTTAAAGCTTTCTCTTTTTGCCTCCTTTTGCTGGACTCTACCTAATAAATGCATACATAAATTGCATATACAGTGTAATAACACATGGTGCAATGGACACAAGATAAGATATAAAAATGGTTCAAACCTTTTGCAAAAAAGCTATTTTAGAAATTGAATTTTGTGAAACAGCATTCCATCTGAATCAGGAAAATAAAATGACAATATCTGACAAACAGGTGGGTCTGCTATAAAATCTGGACCCCTTACCAGAGAAACCTTAAATTTGTGTTGAGTATGGTTGAAGCAAACAGCAAACACAAAATATTAAAGTCATATAGGAGATATTTTAATTTATTCATGTACATTTACCAAAGCATGAACGATGAGACCAAACACGAATGACTAAATGGTAGACCAAATAATTTTATGTTTCTATGAATACTTACGAACCAAAAAAGTGCCTGAGGTTTCTTCAAGATGATGGCATAATTTCAAGACTTTCTAAGTTTTATTTTATTTATATGAAACAGCCTGAAAAGTCGGTAGTTTAACAAGCCAGTTACTGTAATTCACAAGAAACTAACAAAGAGACATTTTGACATCACATGGACCAAGTCAATTCACATTTTTCACATTTTGACTAATTGTACTGACATTGGACTATCATACTAACAATCAGTAGTATGATGTCATTTGACATGCAATTATAGCTATTAGGTAGGGCCTGTTAATGCTTTAGAATCTGTTTCCTTATTTGATATGCCTCTATGTCTTCACATCTTATTTGACTAAAGGAAACTGTCCCATCTTTGAACACTGACCTGTCCATAATGCAGTAACCCAAACTTCTGACTCTGTGCTGAATTAGTGGGTCACTGAACCCCACTTCTCCTCCCTTAGTCTCTATGTGCACACTTAATAGTTTGTTATTAATATAATTTTCTCTTCCTCTAGAGAAATCCTGGGCTACTAAGATCACTCCATAAATCAAAACCTTTGGTTGACTCACCAGACTCGACAGATCATATCATCTTGAAGATGCCATGGAACAAACTTCTTTTTACTAATTTGGGTCAGCCTATAATGTATGAATATTAATAAAGTGTGTGGGGTGGAGATATTGTTGGAAAGGCTAAATCATAGTTTTGCTAGAACCACAAAAACACAGTATTTTTAAATAATTCTCACCAATGAATAAGCAAGATTCAACCAATTATGTCCAAGTCCTTAAAAAATATCCCAGAGCATACCTATTTCCCATGCAAATGTTCATTCCCATTGTTTCAACTTGCCAGAACTATCAAGGAACAGAGAGAATACGTTATTTATTTTTTAAAAATTTCTTTCATATCACTGCCTCTGATACTTTTATACCCAAAGTGCCCACATATTTCCATCAACATATTTTTCCCCCATCAAATATGTTAATGGGCCTAGATTCCCTAGGGATGCGGGTGAAAGTAACCCACTGGCTGTGACTTGGATGTCCTGCTCAGCAGAGCAACTGTGAAGCCCTGACCCAGGGAACTGACCTTGTTACTGTTGATAGTTATGTGACCACAAAAAATATGTTGAAACCAGCCCAAGGGTTGGTTAAGATTTTTGTGGAGAATAAAGGGAGAGCTACAGAGAGAGAAATAGCTCTTGGAAGAATTCATTTTAGCCCCATTTCTCACTGAGGCCCTGGAGTATCTTGTTTTATTTATATTACTTTGGTTATAGGTAAGTTATAAAAGAGATGGTTGCCCAGGTTGTGCATTTGCAGATATCACTGAAACCTTAGTTTGATGTTTATATTTTGGGTCATGTACAGACACTTGTTTTTGGCAGAAAATTATATGCCTGTCATCCATCCATGAGACTATGTTAATTATAACACAATGTGCAATCTTATAGGATTCCTTTTCTGTTGTCATATTATATTTTATTTGTAATATAATCACAAGCAAGAATAAAGCAGAAATAATCTTGGTTGACTGTCCCAAATAATTTATTCTTTTTTTTTAAAGATCTTATTTATTTGTTTGTTTGTTTGAGGGAGAGAGCACAAGCAGGGTGAAGGGCAGAAGGAGAAGTAGACTCCCCTGCTGAGCAGGGGAGCCTGATGTGGGACTCAGTCCTGGGGATCATGACCTGAGCCAAAGGCAGATCCTTAACCATCCGAGCCCTGCCTTCGTTGGACTCCGCGCTCTGCTTGGGATTCTCTGTCTCTCTCTCTCTCCCTCTTCCCCTCCCCCACTCCTGCTCACTCTTGTCTCTGTCTCTAAAATAACAAATATGGGGCGCCTGGGTGGCACAGCGGTTAAGCGTCTGCCTTCGGCTCAGGGCGTGATCCCGGCGTTATGGGATCGAGCCCCACATCACGCTCCTCTGCTATGAGCCTGCTTCTTCCTCTCCCACTCCCCCTGCTTGTGATCCCTCTCTCGCTGGCTGTCTCTAACTCTGTCAAATAAATAAATAAAATCTTTAAAAAATAAATAAATAAAATAAAATAACAAATAAATAAATCTTTAAGGAACAGACAATTCCACCTATTTGAAGTGGAAAACAATTTACTACAAGAAATGAGTGCTCCTACATTGCTAGAGGAGTAGAATTTTGACAGGGTCTCCAGGAAAGACTCCTGAAACACCATCATCACTTTGGCTGTCTGGGATCTGCACCCTACACTCTGGGGGCACCAGGAGGCTTCAGGAGAACTGCTGTGTCCAAGAAGCCTGTGTCAACATCTGCTGTCCAAGGCTCAGGAAGTCCCTGCTAGCCTACCAATGCCTCTTGACACCTACAGAGCTAATGACTAGACACTCAAATTCTTGGGCAAAAGTACATAATATCTTCAAAATCACGCCTGTTAGCAGGAACAGCTGAAGCAGTGGAAATATAGTCTTTCAATTCTGTCTTCAAAATCTCATGCAAGTTCTAGCTTCAAATTGGTAGGATCTAACTTGCATCCTGAGCTTTTCCTTTAAAGAAATCCAGTGAATAAAATTTTCAGCCTTCCAGGCTTTGAAATCTAGAAAAAAAAAAATAGGGATAACTGCTGCCTAAGCCCACTACACCTGATACAAACTGCCAATCCTAAAATTTTCCAAATTTTCTTCAAAATCTTTTAGCTAATTAAGACAGAAAAATACTCAATGTCTGAGTACCCATGAGACATAAATGTTTCTTGAACTTTGTATTTCCTTCCCAGTGAATTACTCCCTTTGGGGTTTCTTCTGGGCCATACACACATTCATCTCTTCCCGGAATACCTAACATTCACCAGGCTTTGCTTCCTCCAGGACGCTACGGACACCCCACTGAGAGACCTGTGCCCACCTAGATCACAACACTTTACTTTCTGTGAATAAATTGGCTTTTTACTTGTGTGTTTCCTCAACATGACTATAAGCTCATTGAGAGCATGAAATGAGCTTTGTATTCAGAGTAACTAATTTATTGCCTGCTACATATTGTGCGCAAATGAATGAGTGAGTTCTTTTAAATATGACAATTTATTTTATTTTGTGTAAAAATTATTTTTTTCATACTAGTCCATTCATGTATGTATTTATTCTGCAAGAACTGATTAACAATCTGCTATGTGTAATGCATGGCAGATTGTGTGTGGTCCTTGACATATTCAAACTATAAATTTTAACCTATCCCTATCCCTGATTTTTAAATGGTATAAAAGAGTATTTATTGCCCTGAACTTTATATATTTTAACTTTCCCAGGATGCTATATAACAAATCATTTAAAAATAATCTCTTCATTTGTTTGCAATATTTCTGACTTTGTGAGAGAAAAGAACCAGTAAAACGTATTCTCATGAAAAAGTAGAAAACAGAGAAAATAGAATATGTATTGTAGTTCTAGTTCTCCTGTTGATTTGCTGTGGGACCTTCAACAAATCACTTCACATAACCATATCACTATTTCTCGACTTTCAAAGTAAGTCTGCTTTAGTTTCCACTGCTTACCTAATATAAAACTCAAACTCCTTGAAATATTAACAGAAAGGATAAAGAGAATAACAGAAATTTTCTCGGAACTCATTAGAGAAATCGGCTGTATAAAGCTAGACAGTATTGGAATTACACAGGACAGAATGTGGCGTAGTGTTTAAGGAAGCCTCCTCAGACAGAGACAAGGACTTAAGATTCTCTTCACCACAGGTGAGCTGGAGACTTGAGGCCATGTACTTGACCTCTGCATATCTTAATTTCCTCATACTTAAAACTACTAAATACTAAACAATAATTTCTACCTCTACCTGCTATTTCAAGTTCTAAATTCACGATTTTATGCTTCATTTTGATTGGCTGCCAAAGTTGCGTACATGTAGATTAAATGATGCACAAAATAGACTCATAGTTGCCTCATGTTGAAGTATTTTACATACCTTAGTGTGTAGCATTTTGATTCATAGAATCATGTGAATATAAAATAATCATTTTAGGACAAATTAATTGAAAGCATGGATTTCCTCATCAGAACAGTATCACGCCATTGCTGTTGCTCCTAAGAAAGCAGTATCGTTCTTTTGCCTAGATTCCCTTTAGTACGGAGATTTTTCACACTTCATCTCCATAGCAACTCATATGGCTGCAATAAGGTATGTATATGCTCTCCAAAATACACTTGACACATCAGCACTATCTAAAGTACAGATTCGTACTGAGATGCAGAAGCTTTAAATAAAACTAGTGAATTAAATTTTATTATGTATCATCAATGTAATTGAAAATAGCCAGGTGTAGAGGAGTCTTACATAGAAAACTAGAAGTAGAAGACACAAGGTAGTTCAGAGTTGACATTTTTGAAAGGATAATGAAAGTAATTTATCCTAAGATCATTCCTTTATCATCTTAGACATATTTACGAGTCTCGTTTTACAGATAGTATTAGTCTTTGTTCATTTCTTTTTGAATATTTTACATAAGTAGAACTTGCATGATAGGTAAATTTAAGAACTCAAATTGACATGAGAGAAAGGTACTTACTATAATATAGTAGTCTTTAAAGTTGAGCCTGTTTTTGCCATGTGTGTATATATGTTTGTATATCTGTTTATTATCAAGGTCCTGGGATCGAGCCCTGAATCAGGATCCCGCCTCAGTGGGGAGTCCTCTTCTCCCTCTCCCACTGTGCTCTCTCTCTCTCAAATAAATAAATAATCTTAAAAAAAAATAACTGCTTGTTTTCAGTCCCCAATGAAATAAGTACAAAAATTGAGTAAATGCTTAGAAACTTTCACAGCAATTCAGCAGAATAATTTTATGTGAATTAAATCTAATGATTAAAGATGTGACTTGGATTTTGTACATTTGAATTTTCTTTTTTTTCTTTCAATTTTCTAGTAATTAACTTTCATAGATTGCATTTTACAAAATCATGGTCTGTGGTGTGTTGGAATAAAAACATACATACATACATCCCTGGTCCTTCCCTTCTAGACAGTGTGAAAAGTGCTGCTTTAAATTATTCTCTTAAATGGTCTTACTAGACACATAGAACAGATGCTACTATATTTGCTCACATACAGAAAATACATATCTTAGGGAGATTATGTATTATTGTTAAGGTCACAGTACAAGTAAGTGTTGAAATCAAACTCCAAGTTTTATTATTCCACTATGCTCTTCCCCTTATATCACACCCTTTCAGAGAAAGTGGTACCTCATGCTAAAAATCTATTTGCCTAGGTAGACTTAGCTTGCTTAATTATTAACGGTGTGAGGAGAAACACCAAGAAGTTAAAAGACATCATCTCTTATCTATCTATCATCTATCTATCTATCTATCTATCTATCTATCTATCTATCACCTATCTATCATCTATCTACTATCTATCTATCTATCTATCTATCTATCTATCTATCTATCTATCATCTATCTATCTATCATCTATCTATCATCATCTACCTGGAGACAGACCTCAATGTCAAAGGAACATTTAAAAATTGTCTCAGTATAAGAGAGAAGGAAGCAAACGTCAAAGTCAAAATACTTCTTAGGCATATAAGAAAGAAGAAGAAGAGGTGAAATATGTATATACACACATATATATTCTGTTGAATTACTGTGAAAGTTTCTAAGCATTTACCCAATTTATATATGTGTGTGTGTATAAATATATATATATATAAAAGTGAAATATATAATAACATTATAATAAAAACAATCTAATGCTTGCAAAGGTTTTAGAGCTTTAACCAGTTATTTCCTAAAAGCCGTCTATAAGGCAATCTTCTAGAGATAACCCAGTATTTGAGGTTGTCATTCTAAAGTTACCTTGGATTTAATTCTCAATAATTTTGGGAGAAGTCTGCATGATATTTGTTATAGACAATAATGGTGCTCGATTAACTCAGTGATAAGGCCTGTATTTACAAACTTGGAAAATTAATATAAATTTAGTTTCCTTTCCCTGCATGTCAAATTTCCTGGCTGGAGGAAGACTTTGGACCAACCAAGGACTGCTCTGAGACTGCACAAGGCACTACAATTACCTAGTGGCAGCTACCTTGAATTTCTGACATGTGGTCCCTAGAATTTTAAATGATTTGCTGGCTGATATCTTCCTCATTAGCCTGATTTTCATGACACCAGGGTACAGCATATACCAAATCCGACAGCCATTATATTTTTTCACTTGATGGCATTCGGAAATATACTAGTTTTACCTAATGAAGTTACCAAATTAAAACTTTCATTTAAGTTATTAATGCAGGGTATGAAGTTTATTATCATTTTAAGTAAATGTCCTTGCTTTTTAAGAAAATAGAGTTATTCATTGAAACAACCACATATTAAATATTATATGCTTATTTTTTGTATGATTATATATTTATTTTGCCTACAGGTTCTTAAAACTCAGAAAAGTTCAAATGATTATATATTTTTTCATTTGTAGGATATTTATGACTTAAAGACAGTACTTAAGGATTGTGTTAATGCTGCTTTCACCCCAGTGACCCTAGCCTTCTAGTAAATTCTGTCTGGATATTAGTTTTCATAAGTCAGGAAACATTTTCCAAATGTCACGAAGCATTACCCAAAGGAAGCTCAGAGCCATAGTATTCATGCTTTATCATCATCATTCTGGCTGAAAGAAAAGCTCTTCTCGGTGATAGCACCCAACTGAGAAATTATACAAAAACATTTTTGGTACACTATTGGTCTTTCTTTGGGTCATCTGCTTCCTTGGACTGAAATTGTTTCCCAGTTTTTATTAAAATTATCATGAAAGAACAGCCAAAAACATAAAAAATGTCTGAGTGAATCTTATTTAGTGTCATCAAAGAAAAATTATCTGCCCTAGAGCAATATAGTGAAATTTAACAGCTAAATTGAATATCTGGAAGTAAGCAGAGGCATTAGAAATTGCTAAGGATTCCAGACGTGCATTACTTTCAATAAACTTAAAAAGCAGCAGAGAAAGGAAAAAGAATGGAGAAATGTCAAAATTAGAAATTGTTTTAAAGATAGAAGGAAAAAACACTGTTAAAAAAGAAGCCTACATAAAAGCATAGCAATAAAGACAAAAGTGAAATACATTATCTAAGGCTAAAATAATTGGAACAGAAATCAAAATGTGTAATTATAAAGTTGTTGCTTCATATACATCAAAATTTAGGTATGTTTAAAGACATCGAATGAGTAAATATGCAGGGAAAATCAGCTATTATACAATTTCTATAATTTGACGAGAGCAGGTTCTTATAAACATTAATCTTATAGATTCTTATATCTTAATCATTGACAAGTGGGACAGATTTACATTGTTCAGGAATTCAATAGACATGAATTTAGTGCCTGCCAAAAAAATACTCAATAATGCTATTGGTTTTTTCTTTAATAATTTGAAATCATTAGATTCATTAAACAATAAAACTCAAAATAAGATTATTTAAATTATTGAGGATTAAAACTCAAAATGAGATTAGTTAAAATAATCAGATCACACACAGTTTAATAAATGTTCTTCAAGGAAATCAACCATATGATTAATCAGAGAATGCACAACTTAGAAAGAAATGCCTTCTGTTTTGACATGACACTTTATATGGAAAACCCAAAAGACTCCACCCCCAAATTACTAGAACTCATACAACAATTCAGTAATGTGGCAGGACACAAAATCAATGCTCAGAAATCAGCTGCATTTCTATACACGAACAATGAGACTGAAGAAAGAGAAATTAGGGAATCGATTCCATTTACCATAGCACCAAAAATCACAAGATACCTCCAAATAAATTTAACCAGAGAGGTAAATGATCTGTACTCTAGAAACTACAGAATACTGGTGAAAGACATTAAAGAAGACACAGAAAGATGGAAAAACATTCCATGCTCATGGATCGGAAGAATAAACTTAGTTAAAATGTCTATGCTACCCAGAGTAATCTACACTTTCAACGCCATCCTGATCAAAATACCAATGACATTTTTCAAAGAACTGGAACAAACAATCCTAAAATTTGTGTGGAACCAGAAAAGACCCTGAATCACCAGGGAAATGTTGAAAAAGAAAAACAAAGCTGGGGGCTTCGTGTTGCCTGATTTCAAGCTATACTACAAAGCTGTGTTCACCAAGGCAGCATGGTACTGACACAGAAACAGACACATAAACCAGTGGAACAGAATACAACCTCCAGAAATGGACCCTCGACTCTATGGTCAACTAATCTTTGACAAAGCAGGAAAAAAACATCCAGTGGAAAAAAGACAGTCTCTTCAATAAATGGTGCTGGGAAAATTGGACAGCTACATGCAAAAGAATGAAACTTGACCACTCTCTCACACCATACACAAAGATAAACTCCAAATGGATGAAAGACCTCGATGTGAGACAGGAATCCATCAAAATCCTAGAGAAGAACATAGGCAGCAACCTCTACAACATCGGCAAAAGCAACCTTTTTCATGACACATCTCCAAAGGCAAGAGAAACAAAAGATAAAATGAACTTGTGGGACTTCATCAAGATAAAAAGCTTCTGCACAGCCAAGGAAACAGTCAAAAAAACTAAGAGGCAGCCCACGGAATGGGAGAATATATTTGCAAATGATGCTACAGATAAAAGACTGGTATCCAAGATCTACAAAGAACTTCTCAAACTCAATACACGAGAAACAAATAAACAAATCATAAAATGGGCAGAAGATATGAACAGACACTTTTCCAATGAAGACATACAAATGGCTAACAGACACATGAAAAAAGGTTCAAAATCATTAGCCATCAGGGAAATTCAAATCAAAACCACCTTGAGATACCACCTTATGCCAGTTAGAATGGCAAAAATTGACAAGGCAGGAAACAACGATTGTTGGAGAGGATGTGGAGAAAGGGGAACCCTCTTACACTGCTGGTGGGAATGCAAGTTGGTACAGCCGCTTTGGAAAACATTGTGGAGGTCCCTTAAAAAGTTAAAAATAGAGCTACCCTATGACCCAGCAATTGCACTACTGGGTATTTACCCCAAAG
Organism: Ursus maritimus; assembly: GCF_017311325.1. Lineage (NCBI taxonomy): Eukaryota > Metazoa > Chordata > Mammalia > Carnivora > Ursidae > Ursus > Ursus maritimus. Next base: position 6,677,528 of record NW_024423453.1, read on the forward strand.
ATACAGACGTAGTGAAGAGAAGGGCCATATGCACCCCAATATTCATAGCAGCATTGTCCACAATAGCTAAATTGTGGAAGGAGATGACATGCCCTTCAACAGATGAATGGTTAGAAGATGTGGTCCATATATACAATGGAATATTACTCAGCCATCAAAAAGAATGATTACCCAACATTTGCAACAACATGGACGGGACTGGAGGAGATTATGCTAAGTGAAATAAGTCAAGCAGAGAAAGACAATTATCATATGGTTTCACTCATTTGTGGAACATAACGAATAGCAGGGAGATCAGTAGGAGAAGGAAGGGAATAATGAAGGGGGGGTAAACAGAAGGGGGAATGAACCATGAGAGACTATGGACTCTGGGAAACAAACTGAGAGTTTCAGAGGGGAGAGGGTAGGGAGATGCGACAGCCCAGTGATGGGTATTAAGGAGGGCGCGTATTGCATGGAACATTGGGTGTTATACGCAAACAATGAATCATGGAACACTACATCAAAAACTAATGATGTCCTGTATGGTTACTAACATAACATAATAAAATTTTAAAAAATAAATAAATAAATAAAATGGGCAGAGGAGAGAAAACCTTAAGTTTGGGGTTGCCTTCAAAATTGTATTGAAATGATACTCAAATATGATCTGGGAAAAGCAAAAAAAAAAAAA
>NW_024423453.1:6678210-6918158 GCF_017311325.1 Ursus maritimus
AAAAAAAAAAAAACGCCTTCTGTTTGACAATGGCTAAAAACTGAAAACGATTATATTCAAGATATTTAAACTAAAATTATAGAGCAAATTTTTTTACAATGTGTGAATGTCATAAGTAATACTCAGCATAATATGATGATTTCTTAAAGGGCGCCTCTTAAACATAACTCTTTCTATTATGATGCATTAGCAAAAGAGCATTTCCTTTTCTGCTCTTTACTAATCTATTATTCTGCTTTTGTATCATTTCTCAAATTTGTTATTCCTGCTGTAGCTTAATCATGAACAAAATTCAGATAATGGAAATTGTTCTTGACCATGGGGTTGTAAGCTAAGTAAAATAGAGGGTAAGAAATTTATCCCTTGAGTCCTCTAGATTAGAAGTACAAATTTGATTAGCAAAACATATACCTGACAATAAGTATGTTAGGTTACTCTGAGTCAAACTAAATATTATCCTCAGGAACTGGCTGAGAGTTGGGCATTGGTTGAAGATCAAAGGATATAAATTATAAATGGAAAGATTTGAATGAGACAGATATTTTTAAATGTATATTATTATATACATACATAATATTAACTAGTTAAAGATTTCTAAGCAGTCTCACAACAGCTGTTCTCAGGACAATAGGACTCTGCAAAAATTTTTTCAAAAACTATCTTATCAAAAACTATCTTGTCAATAAATGTCAAGCCTTGGGAATAAAAAAAATACAAACAAGATTTGAAAGTTCTCAAAAAATTTTTTTAAGACGCAACAGACTAAGAAAAAATGCTATCACATAATTCATGAATTTTCACCTCTTATGCACATGAAACACTTCTAGAAATTATTGTACTTCCCCAAATACACAGCTTGAGATTTTCAGTGAGTAGCTAAAGCAAAATATATAAAGGTATTTGCTAGGTTTTAGATTAAAGGTGCAAAACATTTAACAAATTAAGCCAGTCTTTAGAACAACATAAATTCTATCTCAGATTTTCATGAACAGGTAATGCAAAATAAGTCTTTTCCCTACCACCTCCAATACCTTAATTGGTCACTTATCTTTCATCAGCACTAAAGTTTTCGTGTTTCATTTTTGCCAATTATCAAGATAATTGGGCAGCTTTTAAGACACAAAGTGACAGGCTGGGATTATTTAAAGTATTTTAAAAATGCATTCAAAATGAACATCTACGATGATTAATCTCTTTTGTACTAACTTTCTAAATCCACAGGGCAGTGTCTCCTTAAGAAACCCACCTAAATACTTTGAAAATCAATGAAAAAGGCCCATTGCCAAAATCAGCCTTCTCCTAATGAGAAAATTCTTTGAAGACCACGTTTCATCTTTAGAATTTGTGCAAATGTGTAGATGAAAACATATGTAAAACTATCTATACTGAAGCATTTCACACTAAATACGTAATGTTTTGTTTCTAAAACAAGTGTTTTAGAAGAAGAGACAAAGGTTCTTACATTTCATATTGGGTATGTCCTTACATTTTATATTGGGTATGTTTTTCTACCTTGAATAGAGAAAAATCTTATTCAAAAAAAATCACAAAATGGAGGGGAATTAAAACAGATGTCAAAATTGATGTTGATGGGAGGACCAAGATACAGAGGAGAGAGAAAATAGTTTTGCATCCCTGAATCAATTTGCAATGAACTATATGTGGATTGTCGTATGCAGAAAGTAAAGCCAAACCTCTAGGAGAAGTACAGAAGAGCATGGAAGACATCGTAACAAGGGCAAGACATCTTAACAAAGGTCACTTAACAAGTGACCACTTGTCACTGCCCCTGAGTTGAAAACATGCATTAGGGGGGCAGACCCATTCCGCTAAGTGGCATAGAAGGAAATATATGTTGACCTATATGGAACTGTGCCCTCTTTCTAAATTATTCTGTATGCATTGTAGTGTAAATCCTGGTGAGGGTTACTAATCTCAGTGACAAACAGTTACTTGGATTCCTTACCAGAAGGGATATAGGAATAATCTTTAAGGACTATGAAGTAACAGAAAGAAATGTGAAGAACTTGAGAGTAATGAATGTTTATAATATTTTTCTAATGAAAATGTTATAACTTTGTGAAGAGAACCAGGGCTAAGTGATGTAAATGGCCAATTACTTAATGGTGTAAAGTACTGATTTGTTATTTAGGTGCTTCACAATATCAGCATGACTACTTTTTGGAAGTGGAGTGCATCTCAGAATGATTACAATATGTGTGCCTGCTGTGGGGTTTATCCATTTATTGCCTCTCAGCCCCAAATTCACTCCTTTTGACTAAATTGTGAGAATGGATTTGGGCCCTGAAAGTACTTTTTCCTTTGCCATCTGACACTGAAGGTTTGTCAGTACACAACACTGGAGAAGGAGGTGAGGTTTTGTTTGGGTTTGTTCTCTCTGCAGTCTCCTACGGCATGCTTGGTTTCTCCAGTCCTGGGGTCCTGCAGCATTCCCAGCTTCTCAATGCCTGGTTCTCACAGTGCGTGCTAACCAGCAGTACCCAGAAGGTAGTAGCTACCCCTGGAATGCCCCCTGGGGAACATCTGAGGTACCATCTCTCCCTGGACAAGGATTAAGGTTCTTTCTGTCTACTATCAAAGTGATGAATACTCTTAGATCAGTCTTTGTCTCCAGCGGTGTTGTGTGTTTGTGTGGTTGTGTGTAGGTATCCACATTCACCTCCCTGAGTTATTCTGCGGAGTTGGTGAGCATCAGAAACCAGCAGAGGGGAGCCTGGGTAGCTCAGTCAGTTAATTATCTGCCTTCAGCTCAGATCATGATCCCAGGGTCCTGGGATCAAGCCCTACATCATTGGGTTCCCTGCTTAGCAGAGTCTGCTTTTCCCACTCCTTCTGCTCCTCCCCTTGGTCTTGCTCATGCTCTTTTGCTCTCTCTCAAAAAAAATAATAATAAATAATAAAATCTTAAAAAAAATAATGGGAAGAAAGAGAAGGAAGGAAGGAAGGGAAGGAGGGACACAAAAGTAAAGTTCATGCTGCCTACTATGCTGTGAGTAATAAAGTTCTTTGTCTCTAACCCATGGATTTTGTGTCTTCTGCCAGCATCTATGAAATAGTAATAGGATGGCTTGTGAGCTTCTAAGTAAGGTAAAATCACACTCCTGGCACAGCTCTTCACATTATAATTCACTAGTCTGCTCTGTCTGATCTGCTTTGAAACCCTGAATTTTAATCAAAGTAAACCATGAGTTTTCATTCTAGATCTTATTGTTTTTACTTCAAGTGTAGTCACTCTTGAAAGACATTGAAGAAGACACAAAAAGATGGAAAAATATTCCATGCTCATGGATCGGAAAGACATGAACAAAAACTTAACATCCATTGATGGACAAATAGAGAAAATATGGTAAATATATAAATGGAATATTATTCAGCCACAAAAAGATGATATTCTTACCATTTGTGGCAACATGGATGAGATTTAACGGTATTATGCTAAATGAGATAAATCAGACAGAGAAAAACAAATACCATATGATCTTACATATATGTGGATTTTTTAAAAAAGAACAATGAACTCATAAATACAGAAAACAGATAGGTGGTTGTGAGAGGCAGGTGAAGAGAGTGGGCAAAATGGGTGAAGAGGGTCAACAGGTACAAATTTTCAGTTATAAAATGAATAAGTCCTGGGTATGTAATGTACAGCATGGTGCCCATATCTAATAATAACAAAATATGCATATTTGGAAGTTGCAAAGAGATTGATCTTAAAATTTCTCATCACAAGAAAAAATGTAATTGTATTGTGTTGGGTGTTACCTAGATTTACTAGATATACTGTAGTGATCATTTTGCAATATATACAAAAGATCATTCTCTTGTGCACTTGAAAATAATTTAATATTATATGTCAATTATATCTCCATTTAAAAAAGAGAAGGATTTGATGAACTTACTGAATGACCAGATGTGAGATAAATGGTAGGGGAAAAGAGAAGAGAGGAAAGGGGAACTTAGGCTCAGTGTTCAAATTGCCTGTCTTATTTCTGACTCTGCTACTCATTAGCTATGGAGACATGACAAGTCACTTTACTTCTCTGTGCCTCAGTGGGGCCTAATTCAGTAACTATATGGGCCTATCTGTAAAATACAGAAACATTAGGTGATCTACAAGATCCTGTCAAGGTCCATATTTCTTTGCTTTTGAGATTTTGTACCCATTACTTTGAGGCTGGGGAAGAGAATAGGTAAAAGAATCTGGGGAAAGGCATGAGAGTTTGGAAAAGCTACCAATTTCTTATAAAGCCCTAGCCTACCTGGTGAAATGTGGTCTCTAGAGGGCACTCAAAAGACACAAAGTACACAATTAAAGGTTCTTAGAGCTACCACCATAATAAGCTGAGCTGGCATTGGTACAGCCACTCTGGGAAACAGTGTGGAGGTCCCTCAAAAAGTTAAAAATTGAGCTACTCTATGATCCAGCCATTGCACTACTGTGTATTTACCCCAAAGATACAGACGTAGTGAAGAGAAGGGCCATATGCACCCTAATGTTCATAGCAGCATTGTCCACAATAGCTAAATCGTGGAAGGAGCTGAGATGCCCTTCAACAGATGACTAGATTAAGAAGATGTGGTCCATATATACAATGGAATATTACTCAGCTATCAAAAAGAATGATTTCTCAACATTTGCTGCAACATGGACGGCACTGGAGGAGATAATGCCAAGTGAAATAAGTCAAGCAGAGAAAGATAATTATCATATGGTTTCTCTCATCTATGGAACATAAGAACTAGGAAGATCAGTAGGAGAAGAACGGGATAAAGAAAGGGGGGTAATCAGAAGGGGGAATGAAGCGTGAGAGACTATGGACTCTGAAAAACAAACTGAGGGCTTCAGAGGGGAGGGGGGTGGGGGAATGGGATAAGCTGGTGATGGGTAGTAAGGAGGGCACGTATTGCATGGTGCACTGGGTGTTATACGCAACTAATGAATCATCGAACTTTACATCAAAAACCAGGGATGTACTGTATGGTGACTAACATAATATAATAAAAATATTATTATGAAAAAAAAACAAGTGTAGTCCAGTTTATTGTTGTTTTAATATACTTTGATTCTCTATTGAAAGTTTTCCTGTTTTTATCTATTTTTTTCTATATTTTCCCCATTTCATCTAACTTGATCTTTAGGTCATGTGAACCAACTTCTAGTATGCACTTGTTCTCTTTGATTATTGATCATGTCTTTCCTCTTTGTTTGCCTTCTTATTTTGGATCATGTTAGACATTCTAGATAAAACATAAAAAATCTAGACTTCAGATGATGTTATTTCCCACGCAAAATAGATTTTTTTTTCAGTCAGAGAAGGGGAAGATCTGATGACCATAATATACTCAGAGGTGAAACTGGGTTGTGGCTAGGTTTAGTTTCAGTAGGATTCAGTTTACTTCTGGTAATCCACTATTCTTCAGGTCTGAACCACACGTGGTTTTGATTGAGAGCCTGGCATTGGGCTGTATTCTTAGCCCTGAAAGATTCAAGAGAATTCTTTTTACCTAGAATTTTACTTTACCCCAGTGCTTCCACAGCCAGTGACTGTCTTCAAAAAAGACAATTTTATAAATTATCTGTGTTTTACTATTTGAAGTAGTGGGACCACTAATGCACCACAACCATTCTGCATTCTTCTCAGAAGTGGAAGCTTTTACCTGTACAATTTTCAAAAACTATGGGTAACTTAGCCCCACCCCCAACTATTCAATCAGAATCTCTAGGGGAAGGGTTCAAGTTCTACTAAATCTTCTAGAACATTCTACTTTGGCTCCAGGAGGGAAATTAATAACCAGAAAAAACCATCACCAACCCGTGTGAAAAGAGAAAAACAGATGAACAGGTACTTGTTTTTTGAAAGAGTGGAAAAAGGATAGTTATTTATTTATTTATTTATTTATTTATTTATTTATTTATTTATATTTGAATATAGTTGTCACACACTGTTTCATTAGTTTTAGGTGTACAACATAGTGATCCAACTATATGTTATGCTCGCAGCAAGTGTAGCTACTGTCTGTCACCATAAATGCTATTATAATATTGTTGACTATATTTCCTATTGGGTACCTTTATTCCCATGACTTACTCATTCCATAACTGGAAGCCTGTATTTCCCACTCCTTTTTACCTATACTGCTCCCCCCCCCGACCCCCTCCCTCTGGCAGCCATCAGTTTGTTGAACTGGTACTCATTTAGAAAACCACCATTGGAGTATGATCTCCTCATGTATATAGAGTTAAAATCAAGTGCCTCCAATAATTAAAAAAAAATAGTTTACACAATATTTTTTGAAAAGCTATTTGTATCCCTGTGTGGGCTTCCCTGTTATTCCTCCATTCAGGTAAACCTAGCTTACATGAATGCATGTTTCTTCTCTCTGACAAGAATAGATGCATACAAGATAACCAGATATAGAATGACCTCTTGTTATCTGTGTCTTTAAATGGCCCTCAGAAGGCCAATGGCTTATCATGATTAGAAATATTAATCATGTCCATTTGCTTTTTTAAACTTTCCTTTCAGCCCAGAGTTGGAGTTGCTGATCATAATATAAGTGGTTATGGAAATGAACAAAAAGTTCCTGAGTATTAGGAGTTGAGCTAGGTTTTTTTGGTTTGTGGTTTTTTTTTTTTTTTAACTCTGGTAAGAAAAGCTAGCTATACTTTCTCCATCTGATAGCATAATCTGTGGGATGGATATATATATATATATATATATATTTTTTTTTTTAGGGAGCAGATGTGGTATTTTGCTTCTTCTTATGGGTTATGTCCCCAAGCAATTGCCATTCTTCCCCCAATTCTCCTAACACTGATTTACAAAGACATTAAAAATATTAATTTTTAAGGCTGCCATTTGCTCCACATTGCCCTTGGCATGGAAGGCAATAGGGACAATACATAAAAAAGCACCTAAGTGCATGTTCAAGTTGGAAACACTTAATCCAGACCCATTAAGGAAAATTGAAGTGATTTAATGGAGCACAGATCAACACCTAAAGAACACACAACATGAGTGAAAGATTGAGGATTATATCATAAAAAATGGGAGAGGTAAACTAACAGTTTTCAGAAAAGAATCCTAGGGCAAACTTAAGAAGTCATCAAAGGGAGGCACTGCTAATGGCTTTAAGGCTTTGGGTAAATTAATGAGACTGACCTAGGTTAGCCCATAAATTAGCTAAGTCAACTATCAGTGTTATTTATGGGAGCAACACATTGCCAGAAAAGAAAATTTAGGTATTGATGTATAGGCTCATTTCTGTGTATTCCGAACGAATTGAGTTTTAAATATCTTCCAGATATATTTCACATTTATAAACTGTTATGCATTTTGTAACCATCCATTCTCTCTGAAAGCTTTTTATTTTTTAGCACAATATTCTATTTCAAGAATCCCCTATATAATGCACATTTATTTTTCGTTTAAGCTGTATACACATTATGGCATGATCTAGATAGATGAATTATAGTAAATGTTTCCAAAGTGTTATTCATACTATTTCTAATTAATTTCTGGATCTATTTCTTATAAGATAATTCCAAACTAGTTCCAATTCATTATAGAGCAAAGCATAACAAAAAATATATATCTAAATAAATATATAAATAAAAATAAATTTTATATTTTTCACTTTAGAGTGATATTTCAGACATCATTTATCACGTAGTCTTCTTTAGTATCAGTGGTCATTTGTTTTGGATACAAATTAGGTTTTGGATAATTTGAGAAAACTAAGCAGTAGTATATCTTCTCTACAGTTCCAAGCATTCATTACTCCAGAAATTCAAAACATCAGTAAAGGCAACAAATTTGTTCAAATAATGTAAACTAATATTCCCAATGGAAGAATTAATTTAGGAAATATTTTCTGAACCTACTGATAGTAATAAGGCACCAAAATATAATGTGCTGCCTCTGTTGATCTCCTTATATTGTGAAAATTCATTCAAGTTTTTATCATTTGTCCCCACTCAGATTTATGGAAACATATTTTTTTATTTAGATTACTGATACAATTAATAAGCAATAGCTTAATGATACTTCCTTATATTTGAAACACCAAATTCCTTTAGTTTTTATATTATACAGTAGTTAATTGATTGATTTAAAAAGAAAACTTTGAAAACTAGGTATAGAAACAGGCATATTGTGAACACACTTCCTATCATCGACCTTCTAAAGATAATAAATGTTCATATATCTGTTTTATTATAATTAGACTAACCAAATTAATTCGAGTTGATCAATGGAAGTCTGAAATATTTAAATGGGGTAAAAATCAAATTCCTGATTATACTTGTAAAAGATATGTTGCCTTAAAATACTGTAGGACTCAGGCATATAGAAATTTAATTGAAAGTTGCCAGCATGATAGCTATGCTTCTCCAATTATGACACAAGTATTATCAGATTGAACACTAACATGAAATTAAGTGTGGAGAATCTTGGTGAAAATATTCATCGCAAATAAATATTAGGTGGGCTAAAATATAGTGTAAATTTTTTCATCTACAATAATCTAAAACAGCACTTCTTTGGTTGTATATTATACAACAGAAGGTCATCCAAAGCAAAGGAATGAGAAGCTAATGGAATAAAGGAACACGAATCCTTTCAGAAATACTCTGATGTAAAGCATCTATGTATGAAACTAACCTTTGAGTATCAATCATCTTCAGTGTGTGGCTTCAGGTTTCAGATTCCATTAATTTGAATGAGCATCAGTCGGCTGAACAGAGAAAGCATTTACAATGGAGGAAGGTGCTTTTTCAAAATCAGGATATAAACCCTCTTTTGACAATCTGAAGTGTAATTTTCTCAGAGATAATCCATTTCAAACCAACAGTGACTACTCATTTTAATTAGTTGCAGGCAGTTTGTAAATTAAATTCCCCTTTCTAAAGTCAAAATTCTAGAAAGAGAATGCTTTCATTTTGTTAATTGCTAAATGAGTTTTCAAGATAGGGGAAAATGAAGGAAGGGGTTCCTAATCAGCAGGCAGTTCTTAAATGGCATACATCTGTGTCTATCGATCGGTCTCTTAGTAGGGCTAGAACATTAGCATGTTGAATGTACGTGTTTGGGGTTGTCTTTCAAATCAACCATATTAGTGGATTCACTTCAAGTTAAAGCCAATCTTCCCCTGCCCCCGTCAGTCATGTGCCTTCATGGTTCTGACTTGAATTGGACATACGTGAAATTATTTGAATTCAAAGTATGATCTAATACCCTAATACACGATTTGATGCTATGAAGTACAGCATGCTAATCCCTTTTGCGATATTCACTCCCTTAGTGCCCCGAGGCAAAAATCTTTGTCTAGGTTTCAAAGACATACGAAAGGGTGTGTAAATGTACAAATCACACGCACCCTTGCAAGCCCCTCTATCTCAAAGGAAAAGACTTGCTTGAGATTCACTTCACGTTTGAAAGAAAACTTAGAACTGGTTTCTCTACGCAAGTAAAATTCTTGAAGGCTTCTTCCTACCTGAGAGTCTGCGATTCTTAGAAGTGGCTTCGGGCGGTTCAAGAAAGGATTTTCAAGGAGAGACTGACCCCTGGAGGCAGAAGAAGCTCCCTTTTGGCCAGATCCTGCTTTTGTAATTCTCAGAAATATTAAGCAAAGGACTGACAAGAAGCATCTGTGGCAAATTCCAATAGGTATCTCGTCAGCTTCTCCAGTTTCTCTCTCCACACTCGCGCGGTGATTTGTAGAAGAGCTAATAGAATCACAAGTAGTGGAATACGAAGATTTTTTTTAAATCATGTACCACTGGAACAGAAACTCCATGAGGGTAGAGCTTTGTTTGATTTGTATTTATATACTCATCTCTTAACAAATGCCTGATACATACTCAGCACTAAATAAAAGTTTGTAGAAAGATTAGTTGAATGAATTAGTAAATCTAGTATAATTGCTTTATTTTACAAAGATTAAATGGCACAGGTTTCCATACTTGCCAGAAGACATGAACGTTGGTTGAACATCGTCAGAAACAATGTGGGAAGATAAAGGAGTTTAAATCATTCAGTCCGAGATGAGAGTCAGAAGGAGCCCTGTGCAACAGATAGTCGCTAGAGTTTTTTATCCCCGCCCTGATCACCTACCCCTATGTGTCCATCTTTGGAATGACTTCGATAGTTTGTTTCTGAAAAAAATCCATAATCTTCACTGGTTTCCTATGAACAAAGAAATGAAAAGGGGACGGGGAGAGCTACTTGTTTTGTGTGACTCAAGCTTTAGGCCAAAATACAAAGTCATAATGAGAAAACTAGTTTCTCCAAGATTCTTCCCCCCTCCTACCAGATAATGCAAATTAATCTAATTTAAGACATTGAGCATTGCTAACTAACATTAGTACTGGTGAGGTAACGTGGAAACATTTGATCAGTTACTTAAATCTTTTTTTTTCAGTTACTTAAATGAATCTTGTAATGGAGACTTTGGTTGGGGGGAATATCATAAAGCTATTGTAGTTTGATGATTAAACATTTGTCAAGGCACCAGCAAAGGCAGGAATTTTTTTTCCTAATCATTCAACATATGATATTTCCAAAAGACTGTAGAATTGGAAAAATCCAATACTTGTTGAAATTGCTTACCTACTTTATATTTTAATACCATTTTTAATTATACTGTGGTTAGGGATCTACATTTTTCTCTGCTGCTTACGGTCTCCCATGGGCTTTTGGCCATTGAGTGCCCAAATGTGTAGTACTTAGCATAAGAACAAAAAAACAAAAGGAACTGATGCAATTAGAAGATAGACTTCATAAACTCCATTATTTTATTAGGGTCAATTATGCTTTCTCTCCATTTAAACTGTGCTCCTGGGAGCTGTCTTTAAGTTGAGAAAAACACAGCTGCAAATATAAGCTAACATTCTCCTCTTTCTTGCCCCACAGATATGTATATCTTTTTATATACTTCTAAATTCTTGCTTCAAACCCTAAGTTCTTCTCAAATTTCCTCAACTCTTAGTTTCTCTGTCATACAATCTAGAATTCATCTATATTGGCAGTCACATTTATTTCTTCTCTTTTTTGAAGAACAGCTTACTTTCTGATTATAGAAGTAATTTTGGGCTCTCTGTATATAAAACAAAGACAATTACGAAGAAGAGAACAATTTTAAGTCCACTTCCAAAGATAACTACTATTACTATTTTATTTCTTCTTGAGTTTAACAGTTGAGCCTATACTGTATATTTATTTTCATGTCTTGATTTTCTCATGTAATATAGTATTCTGATTAAAATTTTGTTTGAATGTTTTCTTGTTATATTTGTTTTTGACTTGTTTTGTTTTTCTAACTTTTTAAATCTTTTAAAAAAAATCTTTTAGTAATTCTACTAGTGATAATTTAATTTAAAAAATATTTAAAACATACATTTATCTATTTACCAAAATCAAGACTGCATTTTATTATGTGAGAAAATACTAGCCTATTGTTAACCTTCCTCCTTTTGTCAGCATCTCTCCTCACTTTCCAGGTTTGGTTACTATGAAGGGGATTAGGAACAAGATTATCATTATTAACATTTTATTTTTCTCTTACCCATTTTCTATTTTAAGTATATATTTTTAACATTTCAAAACTTGTTAAGAATAAATTTCTAGTGAATATTTTGACTTAACCCCTCTTGACTAATTTAACGTATACACTATAGCTTTTACTAAACATTTATTCCCCTTCATTTCCTAATTTTTTTTTAGTTCCTTAATGGCTGAATGTGCCTTTAAGTCTTTCTCCTGCCTTATTGCTGTAAGTTTGTGATTGAGATTGATTAATTTTGAGTTTTACCCATTAAATCTACAAAATTCAGTTGTAACTAAAGAAAGGTATCTTCAGTTATGCAGCAAATACCTCTTGTTCCAGATATTTTGATCTATTTCCTCAACATCCTTCCTTAAAAAAAAATTACCTTATTGTGGTAAGAATACTTAACATAAGATCTACCCTCTTAACAAATCTTTAGGTGTATAGTTCATTATTGTTGACTACAGGTACAATGAGTATGGCAGATCTCTAGGGCTTATTCATCTTGATTAACTGAAACTTTCTGCCTTGTGATTAGTGACTCTCCATACCCCGCAACCCCACCCCCAGTCTCTGGCAACCACCGTTCCACTTTTTGATTTTATGAATTTGTTGTTGCTGATCTTTTCCCCAAGTGTATGTCCAATACAATACAGCAGAAATCAATTTCCACTTATTTCTCTTTGTCTTTACCCCTCAAGAGAACACACACCTCACTAAGACTGGGCTCAGACTCAACCAGTAGAAAACTTGGTTTATATATGCAACGGAGAGATGTCATCTTCCCCTTTCATACTGATCAAACTCCTGATTCTCCTCCTTCCTCTATGATCCATTTTTCTGTAGCTCAGCATTAAACAAACAAAAAACAGTATTAGAAAAATCTGATTCCAGGGATTGAAAGAAGTTCAGGCAAAACTTGAAAAAACAGAAATCTGGGTGCCTGGGTGGCTCAGTGAGTTAAGTGGCTGTCTTTGGCTCAGGTCATGATCTCAGGATCCTGAGATCAAGACCCACATTGGGCTCCCTTCTCAGGGGGAGTCTGCTTCTCCCTCTCCCTCTGCCTCTACCCCCAGCTTGAACTCTCTCTCTCTCAAATAAATAAATAAAATCTTTCAAAAAAGCAGAAATCTTATTATTTAATGCTTCCAATATTACTTTTATATTGCTATTAAATTTTTAGTTTCCATGTATTTCTACTTAATTTCAGGAAACTCTTTTTTTTTTATCAATAAGTTTTTTTCAATCTCTGTCAACTTTGTCTTTAGTTTTTTCTTTCCATTTCAAAGAACCATAGATTCTTGTTTTATATTGAGGATGACAAATTATTTTATAAAATATTCCTACAATCCCTGTGTCATTTTATTTTGTGAGGTATATTCCTCTTCTGAGTCCTACAATTGGTAATGTCTTATTCTAATGATGGCATGTGTTTACTTTTTTCCTTTTTATGTATCCCATGTAATTTATTTTCTCTTATTGTAAAACCAGGAGAAGTCTCATTAAAGAAATGAACCCAATCCTCAAAAATGCCAAATTCATAATCACATAAATGTGTCGTCAATAAGAATGCATAGAGTATGCATCCATTCTCTGCACATGTTTAACTTTTTTTAGATCTAAAGCTGGAATTTAGGTGGGAAGACACAACTTCTATCCCAAATCTCACCTTGGTGGACATGTCTCCTGTGAAGTTATGATGTCATGAGGTGAGACATTCTCCCATCCTACTTCCTACAACAAGGTTCTTCCTAGGTTAACAACAAATCCCCAGTAGTCCATCTTACTTTCTGCCTATAGAACAGTTATTCACAGAGAATACACTAACAAGGAGGTGTGGAATTGGATAAGGGAAGAGAAGGGCAGAGGCATCATGCAGTAGAAGATACCTCTGGAGTTCTCAAGTTAATTCAGAAATTGTTCTTTGGAAATAGGGATGAATAGTGGGAAATAAATATTTCCATTCACTTTCAGGAAAGGAGGCTTTTTATGATCTTATAATGCATAATGATTGTTGTGTTTCAATCCAGTCCCATTAGCCTTTCTGCTAATGGAAATTCTTCCCAAATTCTGGCACTAGACTAATATTTCAGTGCTAATTTTTAGTGTCATTTTGAGTTCATTCATTTTGTTCTTAAACATTCTACTGGGAAATAGAAATGATTATATAAGGGGATACTGACCATCCCAAACTAGAATCTACTCTGTAACTAGTTTCTGTTAGGTATATCTTCAAATAGATAAATCTTTTTAATCTGCTGAATTGTAACAATGGAAGCAATCTCAAGTCAATTTAACTCAATCCTGTTTATGTGGTAATTACTGTATTTCTATTACCGGAGACAGAATCCCAAACCAGCGTAAGTGAAAAGGGAAATATATTCCTCGTATAACAGAAAGGTTAGTAAATAGAATTGTTTTCATGCTTGGATAGTTCATGAGTTCAAACAATATGTTCAGTTCTTGAGCTTTTTCAGTTTCCCAATCTCTCAGATCTACTTTTTAAAATTGATTCATTTTTCAAGCAAAATTGTCTATGAGTGGTATACGGGTTCTCTAAATTTAAGTTCTTTTGATACATCCTCCACACCAGAAAAGAGTTTTTGCCTTTCATATTATTGGCCACTTTGGGTCATGTGTTCATCTGTGAAACAATCCCTGTGGTCAGGATGATGTGGAAATTTTAATGACCAAGTCTGAGTCAATCAGGCATCTGAGCTGGAGACCAAGTATTAAGCCAGCCCTATCAAAACACAGGGAGATAATTTTGGAAAGACAAATAGAAGTAGGATTTCTCAGACAACAGAATTTTCCTAATGTTTGTGGGCTTTTTCTCTATTTGTATTAGTCTAATCCCATAAACTAGTAACTAAAGACAGAGATCTTACAGTATCATAATCCTTGAATGTAGATCCCATAAGGGTGTCCATGTCTAAGTGTCAAAGTCCTGAATGCTTTCTGCTTGTCCTGGACTGGAACAATGTACACCATAGCATGGGATGTGGTGGTACGAGTTGCCCCTTTACTGCATTTCAATTTATAACTCTTTACAATGGTCATGATTGTTTCCCTTGATTGGAAGGGGAAATAAAGAGCAGGGAAAATTTGGGAGGCTTTCTCCAGGTCCTGGTATAATCCCACACTTGCACTCCCATCTTTCTGCATTTGTTGAAACCAACAATAACCTCGGACATATATTTCAATTTTTTTCAATCATCTGAGGATTAATATCATTAAACTTTAAGCCACATAGATGTGTTTGTTCACAGATAGAAAGGGCCACTGAAATTTCTTTACCAGGTCCCTAAACTCTAACCTTGGTTGTCTTATTATCAATGTTCTACGATAAAGAGATTACCATTTAACAGATGTTGTGCTACCACATAACCAGAACTGTAGCCTTCCCAACCTAGAACAGAGGAATCCTCATTGCCCCCATATGTTAACTTAGTCTCTTCCACACTACCTACTTTGTGGTTTTATTATCCCATGAACTGAGAGTAAGGAAGAATTGGTTCCACCCCCCCAAAATCTTGAAATACTGTTACTTGAAAAGGATGACTATGTTCTGAACAGACAAAAATGATAAATTGGATTCCTAGTTATTTCACAAGTAGGCTTAGCAGAGAAAACAGTGCCAGGATTTCCAGGAAAAGAGATAGTTGCCTATGTTCTATCTACTAATAAGACATCCTTCTATCACTTCTGTGGACTGAGAATCAAAACTGATTACAAAGTCCAAGGAACAAAATGCAAAAGCTGGGTGCTTGCGTGGCTCAGTTGGTTAAATGTCTACTTTGGGCTCAGGTCATGACTCAGGGTCCTGGGGTCAAGCCCTGTGCCAGGCTACTTGTTTGGTGAGGAGTCTGCTTCTCCCTCTCCCTCTGACTCTCTCCCCTGTTCATGCTCTCATGCACACACTCTCTCTCTCAAATGAATAAATAAAAAATCGTTTTAAAAAATGCAAAAGCCAAGGCAGAAGGCAGAGAAAACATGTTATTCCAGACACTTAAAATGGCACACACCAAGTTTGGATGTGTGCATGCAAATATGCATGACTCGAGAGCATAGGAATATTCAGAAAAAAAATGAATATATAAGTTCAGTTAAAACATGCAATATTGAGAGGTAAAAGAATTAGAAATGCAGCTGGGAAAGTAGGTAGTCATCCTCCTGTGAAGGACTTTTCACTCTTGGATGAGAATTCTTTCCTAATTTGATGAAAAACAGAAAATCTTTGAAAGCTTGTGAGTAGAGGACTCATTGCATTTAGAAAGACAATTCTAGCAATGGCATGTGATATAGATTGAAGCTGGAGGAAATAGAGGGTAAAAAGACTCATAAACACACAATTACAATAGTTTAAGTGATAATTAACGGGAAACATACTTATAGTGATGGGGAAAAGATAGAAAGAAAAGTGCAAGATAGATTTGAATCCCTGGGTTTAGCGAACTTTGTCTGTTGTCTAGCCTTAGCCACATGGGTTTCTCCCTCCCTCCTTTCCTTCTTTCCTTCCTTCCTTTTCCCCTTTTCATCTGCATTTTTCCTTTCTGTATTCTCATTCTTTTAACTACACTTAAATTGATTAAAATTTTCACTTTAATCAAAGTAAAACAGGTTGGTGGGATTTTTTCAAACAGCCTACCATTTTCTGAAACTACATGTCCAACAAGGTCCCCCAATTCTCAGAAACATTATTAAAGAATTCTCTAGGACCACACTGACTATTCAGTATTGAGCAGGTTATTTCACTTCTTTTTGCTTTGCCATAAAAAAAAAAAAATGACGCTTATATATGAGATCATCCTTCAACATTTTAGAACTTGAAAATGTTCCACGTACCTGAATAGCTTTTGTATACAGTAACACTCTAGATCACTGGACAAAATATGTCAAACTTACATCTACTGTCAAATACATATTCTTTAGGTTTACTTTTGTTTTGAATAATAATCATTTTATAGGTTCCAGGAACTGTGTTAAATACTTTATTTTAATAATTCATTAGGTAGAATTTAAAATATATACAGTGGTGGACACGACAACAAAAAGGAGCCCCTGTATAACCATCACCTGGTTTTAACAATATCATGGCAAATATATCTTTCTTTTCAAAGCAGAATTAAATTCCTATCTTTTTTACATCCCTGATTTCTTTGTTTTTTCCTTAGTGAAGATAAATAAATATATATAACTTTCTGCTCTAGATTATATTTGAAAATTTCCTCAAAGAAGGTACATTAAGATGGTGTTCATCTTATTTGTTGGTGAAAACAAACTATTAATTTCTTCTAAATATTTACGTATTTTTTATAGTTTTACTAGTATAAAAGCAGACTCGAATTTTTCCTTCAATTATTCACCTGCTATGATCCAAACTATTACAGTCCTTGGGTAAATCAGGCAATTTTGTCTTTTTAGAGGGTGGATAATTGTGTCACGAGCAAATTATTTGGACAAATGCCAAATGGCATTATCCAGTAAATTATAATCAATAGGTGTTTATTTAATAAATTATTTGTCCAGAGAGTAGAGCCCCATGTGAACCAATAGTCAACGATTCCGTGTGACCTCCCTTTATGCCGTGACTTGCTTTGTGAATTGGAAAAATCAGTTAACCTCTCGGTGCTTCAGTTCACTCGTCTATGAACTGAGAAGAGTAACATTTGCCACCTAACTCACCAGGATTTTGTGAAGGTTAATGAGCTTCACAGTTTATAAAGGGCCTTTTCTTGTTGGCTGAAAGACTCTTGGAGAGTACTAAGTATCACCTGCTATTGTTTTCTTACAGATCCAGTAAATCATCCTTCGAAAGACCCATAATATTACAAAATATGTGATAAGATACTTCTAGCAGCTTTATCCTACATCTATCATGAGAGGAAAGAGTAGTTCCAACATTACTGCTCAAGATTCCCATAATTCATATTATTAGGGTCTGAAACATTTGTGGCCCAATAACACATGCTTGTTAGACAGAGTTTTTCCAACTTCAGCTTAAAATATTTTAGTTCTAATCAATTTTGTCAAAGCCCTATCATATCTTGACATAATTTTAAGAGTTGAATATTAAAAAGGAAAAAGTTTATCCAGTGAACAAATGCACCTGTTCTTCATTGTCACACTGAATGAATAATATTAAGGTCATGAATGAAATCCACAAAAATAAGTTGATTTGTTATAAGTGGAAAAATCTGTACTGTCACTCTGCATTTTCTGAAACAGTTTTGCTAAGGCTCTCCTTGAGATAAAGAAGAATAGCACAAATTTGTAGGATCCTGGACTTCAGATGTGATGCTACAAACCCTATTTCATGGATTTTAATTAATTTTTACTATTTTATGTAATTTACAATTTGAGTGAGAAAAAAAATTACATAATTTTCATGCTGTTAAAGGAATTGAACTTAGAATTCTAGAAAGATGACAATGCATAAGCTATTTAATGAATATTTCCTAAATTACAGGTCATCATTTGACTTTAAATATTATCTCCTATTGCACTTTATATTGGGACAATCTATATATGTAAAAAAAATTCATACATCGTTCTTCCTTTATTTCAGAAGCATAATAAAGGAAAAACTAAAAGGGAAAATACAAAATACATATATTTTGCTCTTTCTATTTCTCTTTCAACCAGAGAAAGAAACTATATAAAACACCTAGAGGAATTCTTCAATTATACCTGTATTTTTCCCTGAATATGGAAATCAGAGAAATTACCTATTATATTTTTGGTCCTAAGTAATAAAAGTATAAATCAACATCATTTGAAAGTTTATAGAAAAAAAAATCCAAAATAATGTTAGAAGTTTGGAGGCATCATGCATCCAAAGACTGTTTCTGGTGGGGAATTAATTTCTTTGGCCTCACAAAATTTATAGATTAAACTGAGAAAGTGTGAAGATTATCAATATATTATCATGTTATTCTTTCTTCTTTCCCAGAAATACAAACCATTTTCCTAGGTGGGAGCCAGCCTACATCCCCAAGTCTGCATGGACACATTACAGAAGGCACTTAACCTGAGCAGCCAAATACATTTTCTTGCTCCCTCAAGAGAAGGTGGGAGGAGTTGGTCTCCTAAAGCACATTCAGGTATTATAACTGTTGTGACTAGATAGCCTGACGGCCAGAGAGTTTACACAGGCATCCTCAATTTAGAGCAGTTCTTTTTGAAAATGCAGAATTTTTGTTCAACGTTCTTTCTCCTCTTGGGGAAATGTATGTGATTGTTCCCCATGCCAGTTCTCAGGCCAAGGCTGGTTTTGAGCAAGTCTTCACAATGCAAGACAAATTGAGAAAAGTAAGACAAGATTTTTATGTATGTGAAGGTAAAGTTGTCAACAACACTGTGTTGTAAACATAAAAATTTAGTTTAAGAATTTGCCTTTCTTGGGGTCCCTGGGTGGCTCAGTCATTAAGCGACTGCCTTTGGCTCAGGGCGTGATCCCAGAGTCCTGAGATCGAGCTCCAGACTGGGCTCCTCTGCTGGGAGCCTGCTTCTTCCTCTCCCACTCCCCCTACTTGTGTTCCCTCTCTTGCTGGCTGTCTCTCTCTCTCTGTCATATCAGTAAATAAAATCTAAAAAAAAAAAAAAAGAATTTGCCCTTCTTAATTTTTTGTGATAAAGTGACTCTTTCATATAATAGTGGTAAAGTGGGATAGATTTTTTTTAAATGTCCTTACTTAGTAAAATAATAAGTTAGAAAAGCTACATTATTGCTGGCCTTCCCCTAGTCTCACTTTTTAGAAAAAGCACTGATGTCTGAAGTCCAAAAGTTTAAGGCTTTTTGGTTTTAAATGCCATTACAATTCTTTCAGACAACCAAGGAAAGTGAGATTCATAAAGTCATTATATGTATAACTTAGAAAAGTTTTATCATTACCTAGAACATATTAATGTGAAAAATAACAAATGGTATACACATTATCTGTAATATTCTTAAAGATTTTAAAATGAGCAAATATGGTAGGTGATGTGTGAATTTGGTGCTTCTTTTTTTTAATAAATTACAATTGTTTTTAATCATATGTAACCTCTGATTAATGTGACAAGATTTCTTTAAAAATATATAAGATAAAAAAGATTATTTGGGGGAAAATATGAATGCTATATTGTAAATTAATCAGAAATTACTGCCAAGAAGCCAAACCAGCCCAGACAGTGGATCCATGTTCTCCAACCACTGTCACTGCGGAGCCCAAGTCGAAGACTCTAGAGTAGCCAACTAGAGTATTTGCCAAACATCTAGATGTTCTTTTTGGAATGAGGCATTTCAGAATGAAGCTTACCAATTTTTTATGACAACTCTGTTTTTGGTAAAGGAAGAGAAATTTCTGTGGCTCATAGGAAGATTCTGGATATTTTCTAAAGGCTTAACAAATACCTGGTAGAATTTGAGCAGTTCCCTAATTCTGTTGTACATCCTCATTACAAGGTTGTTATTGCTGTTGTTGTTGTTGCTGTTTTTCCCAAATTTCTTTTAGTAAGTTCCCATGCATCATATGAAACCTCTCATAGCATTATGGCTATTTTTATATGAAAAATATCCCACTGCAAGTCATCACAACTTTCTGGCTAATTCCTGTTGACCGACATCTGCCCAGAGGAGTTGCTAATGTTCACCACTAAGCAGACAAAGCAGAGTCCTTTTCTGATCTCTCAGTGACAGTTTTATGAGGCCACATGTTTTGAAATTTGTATTAAGTTTATGGGTTTGTTTTCTCCCTGTATATGCGAAACTTGGTTGCACTGTGGAATCTTTGCTGGGACTAACTTTATCTGCATATTTTTGGTCTCCACAGACCAAAAATGTTAGTGCTGGAAAATTCCTGGACAGTGTTTTTAGAGGTACATGGCTATGAAAGAGAAGTATTTCCTTCTTTTTACTGTTTGACTTAGCAAAATAAACTCATTTTAGTTTTATAAAATGCAGGCAAGAATTCAATTCAATTATTTTTACTTTAAACGATTTAATCTTTTACCTTTTCATAACCTTTTAGTATTATCTTTTAATAAAGAGAATAGGCTACATAATGGTACTTTTGGCATTGCAAAGAGGTTTTGAAAATATCATTTTCAACCCAATATATATTGCACGCTAAGTACGTGGACAGGAAGTTTGGTTTGGAGAATAATTATATCAATCTACCAATCAGAAAGCTGAATGTGCTGGTCTTCATTCTTTCACTGACTTCATTGTTTTTCCAAGTTTATTGTGCTACCCATGGTTTCTCACCTATGAAAATGGGCTACTTAGAAATAAAACAGAGAGAGAGAGAGAGAGAGAAATAGAGACATTTTAGAATTTTATTTACATAACAGTAGACTTCACATTTTCCGTAGAATTTAATGATCTACAAATTCGTTGGGAGGTCTGATCTCAAAATAATAATCAAATATGAAAGAAATGGCCATATTAAATAAATCTGTGCTCATGTAATATTTCTATGATAAGATTGAAAAAATATTAACCTATGAGAAGACATTTCTTTCATCTAGAGAGTTCACTGTTTATTTTTCTTTTTTGTCAGTTTAATTTTAACTTGCCTATTTAGTGTTGGAGGAAAAATATTTTTTTGGTGTGAAATAAATCAGTTCTATCAAGTCACTGGTATTAGGTACTCAGCAGTCAAATGAGCTCATTTTCATAAGCACAAACACAGTCGTTTAGCTATCTTGTCTTTTAAAGGAATTCTGATTCAGATGACTCCGTTTCCTTGAGGAAGGGAGTAAGGAGGCCGAATTTACCTCATTTAGCCTATTTGACTCATTTAGCTTTGCCACTGCATTTTGATGGGAATCTTTTTCTAGTTTGACTTTACTGATAAGGCAGCAAAGAAAGAAATATATTTACAACGTTAATTCTCAAGGAAGAAACTTTCTCTCTCTCTTCCTCAAAAAACACCAGTATGATATCACCCAAGGATATGTCAAATTCCACTCAGCAGAAGACCTAGAATGTTCTGGAAGTTCCAGGAGTTATACTTTGTATGTCAGACTCTCAAGTACAACTGGGATACTCTCTCAACCAAGACACTTTTAAGAAAAAGAGGCACTTTACAGAAGACTTGAAGGTCCTCAGAAGAGCTCATTGTTTGTTTTCTTATTGTATATCAAAGGCTACAAAGTTGAAGTTTGTCTGTATTGGTCTGTATTACCAGGAATATTACTTTGCTAGGGCTGCCATAGCAAAGTGCCACAAACTAGGCGGCTTAACCAACAGAAATACACTGTCTCACAGTTCTGGTGGTAGAAGTCTGAGATCACGGTGTCAGCAGGGTTGTTCCTTTTGAGGGCTTTGAGGAAGGGTCTGTTTCAGACCTCTTGTCTAGCTTCTGGTAGTTTGCTGGCAATCTCTGGCATTCCTGGGGTTGTAGAGACATCACCCTGATCTCTGCTTTTATGTGAACATGGCATTCTTGTGTGCACACCTGTGTCCAAATTTCCTCTTTTTATGGGGATGCAGTCATATCAGATTAGTCCCACTGTTATTAACTTGATCATCTACAAAAACCCTATTTCTAAATAAGGTGATATTCACCAGAACTAGGGGTTATGACTTAAACATCCTTTGAGGGGGACACAATTCAGCTCATAAAACCATGTCTATCCAATTTGACATTTGCATTTCAATCCTATTAAACTCTAAGAAGATGGCACAGACTAGACTATTGGGATTTTTCTGTAAGGATTACATATATGAAAGAGAACAAGACAGATAAAGGAAGGCTAGGGAAAGCATCAAAATAAAATCAACTTACCTGATTTTAAATATTTGAATATTTACCTTCTTTTAGATTAAATACTTTTGGAATGTCTCTACATATATGTTAATATTCCTTCTCACCTAATGAATTATGTATTAATAGAAAGCTAAATTTTGGCAAAATATTGATGTTTTCTTAATCTGATCCATTTTAATAATCAAAGACAGCCTATGCAATGGGTGTTTGTTTCTCTACTAATTTTATGTATACATTCACAATGACAAATGCAGAGTAGAGAAAAACTGCAATGTAAATAACACATTACATATTTAGTTCATAGATAAACAGGCCATGACTATACTGAATCCACTGGTTTTCTTTCCAATCACTCTGCAATATTAACCGATTTCTCCACTATTGATTGAATCAGCTGTGCAGACAATCCGATTTTGTTGTTAAGACAGCTGAAAACAGCAGATTGACTCTTTTTGATCTGTTTCATATAAACACAATTATTGTCAAAGTGTTCTCAAATCCCCCATCTGACTGCAGAACAGATGGAATTTTTTTTTCAAATTTTACTAACAGCAAAAAATAAAGTGGGTTCTAGAATTGATTTGTCTGATAATAAACTTTGGCCTCAACAATTTTAGGAATTAAACCTAAGAGCCATAAAAACCTCAGGATAGTCTAACTTTACTATATCTGGAACTAAATCGATCTAGGATTAATGAGATAATGTTTGGGAGATAGTTTTTAGTTTTGTTTTAAGAAGCAGCAGCATTGGCTTTGGCCTAGAGCAATATTAGGGAAATATAAATCTCCAACATTCCAATGAGCCACGTGTTGCTTCCAGTTTTTAGTCTACCGAAGTGGTGAGCAGGGTGTTCTTGTTTTATTATGTTTACATTTATTCGGTTAAAGTATGTCACTGAGTGAAGACCAATGATAGTACTGGGTACTTAGCACCTTCCCTTGCTCTCCAAGTGCCCTGCAAATATCATCTCATTACTCTTCAAAACTATCCAGGCACGAAATCACACATCTCGTCTCAAAAACAATTCTTGAAAACCAGAATTTATATCCTCCAATAAGAGTGTACACTATATATGTGTTTAAAATTGTCCCTCCAGTTTTTATTTCGGAAATTTAGTCAGTGAGTGGGCAATTAAAACAAAACAAAACAAATAACCCAGACATCTAAACAAGACATAAAGCAACAGAATGTCAAGAAGGTATTTGTGGACTACTCTTCTACATGTTTGTTTTAGAAATTAACATTAAACCTTCAAATAACAATAGCTTGGTGTGATTTTCTGTGAAGCAAACATAAAGCTTTAAGTGTTTAACCATATTAAAGGCTCCTTTTCTATTTACATAATGATATATCGTGTTTATCTTATTGACACTGTAAAGATATTAGTAGCCATCCATAAATAGAGCTCAGATAAAAGGATACTTCATTTCAGAATCACTAATCTATGTTAATACCATTTTGGTCAAGGTCCTATAACAGCTGTTAGGATTTCAACCCCAATAGGTCAGAGAAAGAAGATGGGAAAATCCTTAATAAAATGTTGTTAGAAGCTACAGGTGGGAAATAAAGAAGCTCTTGTGACCTATAATCTTATTCCCTCATAAAGTCACCAAAAGAGCACAGCAGCTTCTGCAGTTGAAATTAGACAACACACTAGTGGCTTTTCAATCTCAACTTTTACAGTTCGATGTTATCATTTTCGGTGAAGAACAAATGAAGGATACAGCAGCTCAGCCCAAGATGTTCTCTCTGGGTTTAATCAGCCCACTCAACCACATGAGTAACTCTGCCTTAACAGTATTTTATTCCCATTTATAAACAACGTAGGCGTTCTGCTGGTTTGTTCATAAACAAACATTAGATTCTCAACACGCTCTATTTGAGTTTTACCACTTTTATGCCGAATGTATCTGAAGAGAATAATTTTCTTTAAAACATATAGTACTAGGTCAGATCAATTTTAAAATGGGAGCTGTCATGAGATAATAAAATCTACCCTTGGCATCAGCCTAGGTAGAGTGCCGAGATCTTCAAATATACAGTCCCACCATATTGGCACTCTTAAAAAAAAACAAAAACAAAAACAAGAAAACATGTAGCAAAAGGCTATACACAAGTGTGTGACCACATGAGCATAGTGTGGTAATTGTGCTTTTTCAGTAGGGTGCCTCCTGCCTAAAGGGTAGCAGGCGCTGACTTGGCCCTGTCATTACCGCCATTGTCAGTGGTGAGAAGTTCCTACATTTCTATGTCATATAACTGGACCTTGAGGGATAACTGGCTTGTTACTTCATTTTGCTTAGAAGAGTATGTGACTTGAATTTTTCTTTGGCCCCAAAGAGAAAAAGAATACTTCCTGAAGTATTCTTCTCTCGTGGAGTCCATAGTTTTCTGGAAGAGAAACATGGAATGGCATGCTTACAAAAAGAACTGGTTTAAGTGCTAACAGAAAAAATCTGTACAAAATGTTCTTTTAATACAGTGTTGATGACCTAACTAGTTTGCGCTCCAATCACCATTGACATATTTTTCTTCCTTTCATAAAACTGACGTTCTATGTTTTCCCTCTTTGATTTAAGGAGAATATTTAGCAAAATGTAAAATAATAGGGCTGAAAAGAAAAAAATATATATTCCTGTGGGAATATCTAAAAAAGGGTAGATAGCAATTTTCTATGTTTCCTTTTTCTCCCCATTTATAAAAAGCATCTCTCTAGTCATTACATCACATCAAAGTTAAATATTTTTAAATGCTTGATTAATACTAAAAGGGCTTTTTAAAAAATAGGTTCATGGGGCACCTGGGTGGCTCAGTCGTTAAGCATCTGCCTTCGGCTCAGGGCGTGATCCCGGCGTTCTGGGATCGAGCCCCACATCAGGCTCCTCCGCTGGGAGCCTGCTTCTTCCTCTCCCACTCCCTCTGCTTGTGTTCCCTCTCTTGCTGCCTGTCTCTCTCTCTGTCAAATAAATAAATAAAATCTTAAAAAAAAATAGGTTCGAACTATCAACTCTCAAATTGCTGCCCTGAAAAAAGATATAGTAAGTTGCTTGTGTTCTAAATAACACAGCCTTTTTTATAGAGATTTACTATTTTTACCTAAAAGTTCATCATGCAGTTGAGAGAGCAGAATTTAATATTGTTATTTGAGGAAGACAAAATTTTACAGATTTAATTTGCTATCAATCATTTGCATAATGTTAAGGTTTGGATTTAACATAAGCTGGAGATTTGTCGTATGCAATTTCCATTTGTTTACCATGTATAGGACAACTTGTTTAAGAATAGTTGACTCTGTGAGCAGTTTACTTGACAAATTATGTCAAATATTTGCTTTCTGAAATCCTGAGAATTGGTTGAATATAATTGTGCTTCATGTTGGCAAAAAATAAATAAATATGGGACTAAGGAGTCCTATCATTAATTTGTCAGAAAAGCAAGTTGTCATTTCTGAAAATTTAATGTCATTGAAGCTCCATTTCCAATAGCAAAGGAGCACTACTGCTAATAGACTTCAGAGCTCGAAATAAATAAATCTTTGGAATCCTGTTGCATCTCTCGGGGTGTGACATTTGACAGTCTTTTATAGCACAGAACGAAACAAGTTTGTGAGCTGGAATTCAATTGTGGCGTATTGATTCCTTGCATCAGTCATTATTCCCTGCTGATTGACAGCTGAAAATTGGTTACGTTAAGTATTTCATATGTTATATTGGCTGACATTTGCTTGCCTGCTCCTGTGTCAATATTGTTGTAAAGATCTCCAGCTTTATGAGATAGCAATAGACACTGACTGTGGCTTTTGTGTGATGTTCCAGTGTTTTTCCTGACATAATTTAAGACATATTAAAAACCAGCAGCATCTTCCCTCTTGAGAAGCTTAATGCCAATATTATTGTCTTCCAGGGGAAGATCATGTATGCTCATAATCGGGTGCTAATTTCCACCCATACGCTCATGTTTAGGCATTAGGCACTATAACTGTAAAATTGAGCCTTCTTGATTGATTCATGTCAAGCCTCATCTCGGCTCCTGCAGGGGAAGTCATCCGGCTGACCCTTTTTACACTAAAAGAAGAGATTTGTGTTCCTTTCTTTCACCTGGAACCATCAAATTGACTGAATAATCTGTAATACATTAGTGCTGACATTTGTTAGGGGAGAATTAAACAAGACACAGTAATCATCCCCTAGAATAAAAATTGTGTTTGATTTCCAGCAGAGTTCTATTAAAGCGATGACAGACTCAGTCTCTTCCAAGGTGGAAAATCGTGAATATTCTCTGCATTAATGAATCAAGTTAACACGTTAATTGCTTCTAGGACCTGGTTCTCCAATATGAGTGTTGAAGGATAGGAAGGCCCTGGTGTATGGTCAATACATATTTGTAATCAAGGTGAGCTTCTTGTGGAAACAAAATTTTGAAAGATTCTTATTGTCTTTTTTGCTTTTGCTAGTCTGAGATGTAAAAAGTTGTATTATTCTCTGAGAAATATAAAATTAATCCAAAAATGGCCTATCATCTCCTCTTCAACTCATTTGAGAAATGCCACAAAAAGATTGAGTGAGGTAAGTACCCAAGTACTAAACTTGATTCCTGGTTTTCATTATGTTGCTTAAGTTTACAATGTCTTTGAATTTAGATCAAGAAATCTCCTTACATCTAACTCTTCCTGTTCTAACGCATGTAGGAATCATCATCGCTGAGCTTCATTTGAAGCTGTTCCTGAACAACTGTATTTCATATTCACTGGTCTTCATTCACAGCACCTGCTCGTCAACCACGACTGTCAGCACGAAGCAGAATCATATTACACTCCTTAGAGCTCACATGTGTGTGCTCTGTAAAAACCAGTGTTTTATAGCTAACTTGTGTAGGACTCATTTTCAAGATGATTCGTTCATAAGTGATTATGTGAGTGTGTTTTCCATTATGAGTTCACACTTCTCAGAAGTACCACTTAAAAACAGACCTTTTCCACTTTTGACTATATTTGTTGAAGCGGTTGTCAAGTTTGTTAATTGGGGTCATTTCAAAGTGCTAACATGCCTGTGCTCTAGATACGCCATGCCATGTGGAAGAACTTTGGGAAGAGAACAGAGCAGCTTTTACAAGGAAATAATACAGAGAAAACAGAATTTTCCTCTTCCTTCAACGATTGTAAAGGACTCTAGAAACTTGTTAAAGTTAAATGGACAATCCATGAACTAGTAGGAATTTGTTGGTTTCACTTCATTTAATGTGGGACATTTAGAAGTTTGTTATCTTGCAGATGGCATATATCTGTCCAAGAACCTTCATGAACAAACGAAACATGTATCGTATGCCAACACCTTTTTAGGCAATAAATCTAGCATGAAGACATGAAGCTTGCTCTCGTGGAGTCCATAGTTTTCTGGGAGAGAAACATAGAATGGCATGCTTGCAAAAAGAACTGGTTTAAGTGCTAACAGAAAAAATCTTTACAAAATGTTCTTTTAATACAGTGTTGATGACCTAACTAGCTTGCACTCCAATTTTGTAAATAAAAGCACATGCATTCATATTTTAGTATCATTTTTCACCTTACAGAGGAAAACTATAATGTGAGATTGATATATAAATTATGGAATCAGGATCAGGATCAAATATTTGACAGTTTATCTAGTGTCCATGAACCTATTTGTTGACAAAAGCACTTGCTCTGAATGGAGAACATCCCCCTCTGCATTATAAGTCTCCATAAGGCACTTTTGAGGGAAGTATGGGAAGCTCTTCAGGCGCCAATTATCCCCTCACCTTGCAAAGCATAGTAAGGAGCTTCAAAGACAATGCATGTTTTCACTGAAACTACAAACTAGATCAAGGTCAAGATAATCTAGTCTATCCTCAGTAACTGTAGAACAACACAAAAGAACACCAAACTTGGAACAAGAAGCCAGATCCTTCTCGCCTAAATTCCTGACCTGGAAAAGAAGTTTGGACTACATAATTTCCGATATTATTTCTAAACCCAAATTCAAAGATAATTTCATATATCATGTTTAAAAAGATATAAATAAATCTCAATGGAAAAGAAGGGTATAAATGTAGTTAAAACCATTTTGCAATAAGGAAATTTGTGATTTATTAATACATGAGTAAATTGAAGATAGGTAACTGTAATTTGTAAAACACTGTCAAAAGTCAGAAACACAAAGGTAAATAAGACCAAGTCTCTATCTTGCATGTTTGTGTGGGCAACAGGAGGAGAGCAGGAAAGGAAATGAAGTCACACAGCTCAATCAATCCTATATTAAAAAGCATATATAGGAGCACTTGGGTGACTCATTCGGTTAAGCATTTGTCTTCAGCTCAGGTCATGATCCCAGGGTCCTGGGATAGAGCCCCATGTGGGGCTCCCTTCTCGGTGGAGTGTCTGCTTCTTCCTCTCCCTCTGCCCCTCCCCCCCGCTCATTCTCTCTCTCTGTCTCTCTCTCATAAATAAGACCTTAAAAAAATAAAATACAAAATAAAAAGCACATATAAATTGCTATGGCAGCTCAGAAGAGGTAGCAATTAATCACATGGGGAACAGGAAAAGTAAGAGCCAAGTGAAATTTAGTTGGGTAGAAATTAATGTGTGGGACACCCAAAGTGGCTAAAGTGGAAATGAACAGGTACTCTAAGAAGATAGTTGTAATTGGTCAATACCCTTTGCCAAGAACATAGTTTCTCTAAATAGTTTAACCAAAAAGGAAGTTAAAATAGGGAGTTATTTAACTTTTAAATCTATAGGAGGACAGAAGAAAAGTCTCAACTGAGCTTTCAGCAATGACTTCTAGAGTCATACCAAAGCCAGGCCACAAAGAAGTGTTCTTTTTCTCTACAATCAGGCCAAAAATGCCTTGTCACTGCCCCTATTAAGGAAGCAATGCATAAACCACCAGACCAGGAAACCACTGTTCTCTACTAGTACCAGAACCATGCCATGCCTAGCATGTGTTATTCCAACCAATGAATTCCCTGCCTCTCAGTACCGACCAAGTTGAAGAGACGCTCGTGGATCACTAACTTTGAGAAGAGAAAGAAAATGCCTTCTCAATACTGCTTGTTAGTCAAGAAAATGGATGTTTCAGAAACATGGCGTCTGCCTTCCTTTGGCTTTCAATCTCAAGTAACTGCATTGGATTGGCAGGACTTAGTCACATCTAGGACGTAGTGTAAAAGGAGCCTGAAGGCTCTTAGCTTTTTAGCCTCTTCAGCATAGAACAGCACGACAAGAGAGGTAAACAGTCCGTCCCTTTGGCTCCTAATATCCACTCTTCTTACGTCACATAAACTTAATAACAAAGAGAATAACAGCATTCTCCCATTTATCATACACCTAAAATGAATAGAAATGAAAATGTTCCACCCCCTATTAGAAAGCGGAAGAGAGAAAGTAAAGTCTCCTCCAGAATGAGAAGTCAATTTGAGACCAAAAAGCAAAGCAAACCACTCCATACTGTTTACAGTTTTATTCAGGGTCACTTACTGACAGGTGGAGGAGGATCTGGCAGACACATGATCCTAGTGCTACCCAGCTACTCCCCACAGCCCTCTTTGCCCAGTCTCAGCCTTAACCCACAGCTTTTATAGAGTGGGAGACATTGCGGTAAGGTAGTTATCTAATGCGGCACCATCGGTGTGCCAGTCATGCCTACTAGTTATCTAAACTGGAGACTTTTGTGCACCACTCATCTCTACTAGTTAACTAGAGGGGAGCCTTCCTGCTTTGGGAAGACATTAACCTCCATGGGGCCTGGAACACACAGCACTGAGGGAAGCCATTGCACGGGCATGACAAAAATGGACAATCAAAGATGGAGTCAGTGTTGTCACTTCTACACCCCCTCTGAAACAGTGGATACAGTTGTATCCGTTACTGATTATTATCTCCGATAATTTCATTTTTTTCTTCTAATTAAATTAGAATCCTGTCCTATTATCTTGTAATCCATGTACTAAAGAAAAAAATTCAATGACCACAATCATTCATTATAGAAAAGAGGGAGGGAAAAGCAGAAGAATAAGTGGGATTCAAAAATTCAGTCATGTAAAATTTGGGGTCAGGTGAAATTAATGAATGACTGGAGTGAGCCTATACTGCCATGGATGTCTATTCTTCCTTAACTATCAGTGAGAGAATGTGTGTCATGTTCTGACTGTGATTTTGAGAACTTCAGCAGTGATTCCAGTCATCTTGATAGAGGGAAACAGGGCCAGGGAAACACTAAATATAGAGGGCCTCATCCTGCACCCCAAGCTTCCGGAGATGGCGCAGCTGACTACTTCTTTGCTAGGGCCTCATCTTTCTATCCCTTGGGTCTCACCCTGCCACATACACAGAAGAAAAGAACTATATTTGCACTCCATTCGAAAACAGGGACTGGGTGGAAGGGCAATAGCCAATCTCATTATATCTGAAGTTGTCTTATTGAGGGGACATTTTTCATGTGTGCTTTTCTTTTTCTGTATAAACGTAGACACCATGTAGAGTAACGACAGTCTTCATTTCTGTAAATGACAATGAATTCAGAGTTGGAACATGGTAAGTTTCTTCCTCTAATGGTCAGTGCATGTCCCTTTTGCTCTCAGCCATAACACCCAGATGATCACCATCATTTTACAAGGAAGAGCAACACAAACTTTAATTCCTGAAGAATCTGTCTCCATGGGTTGGTATGTACTATTCTGAGGGCATGTTAGTATGAGCTGATACCACAGAGGACCTCTGGAAGGCAGATATTCTCTTCCCTGCCTGTGATGTGTGGTCATAATCTGATTAAGAAAGTCCTCAGACTGTTCTTGTTACTAGTCTTCCACCTGACCACTTGTCCAAAATATTATCTAGTAAACAGTCCTTTCTCTGACCATGTTTCCTTTTATTTATTTTTTTTAAGATTTTATTTATTTATGTGACAGAGAGACAACCAGCAAGAGAGGGAACACAGCAGGGAAGTGGGAGAGGAAGAAGCAGGCTCCCAGCGGAGGAGCCCAATGTGGGACTCGATCCCGGTACGCCGGGATCACGCCCTGAGCCAAAGGCAGACACTTAACGACTGTGCTACCCTGGCGCCCCTGGCCATGTTTCCTTTTAGAAAACTGCTGCTAAAGAGTCTGTTGCTGGGAAGATTTGCCCATAAGGGCCATTTCTGAATACAGCTATAATGCTGGAATCATCCACCTCTGGCTGGGGAAGCATATAATTCATGATGATCTGTAAACTAGTAGGCTGAGTTTATGGGAATCCTCTATGAGGCCACTGGTAAAAGTGGAGGGGAAAACAGCAAGTCAGCAAAAATAGGTACAGTGAAAGACACCTTTTCAAGCAATTTATTTGTGATTTTAGAAAGTGTTCAAGGTTGATCTCATTTAAACAACGTCGACCTGCTGCCTACTTCCAACTCCATGGCTTTCTGATAAGAACACCTGGTGAATGATGGGCAGCCAGGACACATGGTGTCACCTGGTGTCCCACAGCCAGGTGTTCAGTACCTTCCAGTAGCATGCCAGCAGAGTAATTATTATCACAGTAAGCCTTACTCCAAACTCTAAGAGGCCTGGGCTGTGATTTTGCTATTTGGCATTGCCAGAGTCTTCATACATTTTTCTAATCTTCAAGCATCATTGTATCAAGTGAGAAAGGTGCTTCCACTGCATCCCGGACAAGCTGAAGAGGCTTCTATTTCTCTGGGACCCACAAAAGTTGGCAGCTTTAAGAGATATTCAGTAAATGGGTTCTAAAAACACAAGTACGGTTTAAATTGCCTCTAAATCTAAAGAAGCCCAACAAGCATGATGCCTGGCTTCTTAATGTTAGTTGATGTCAAGTCTTGCAAGTGTTCTTTAATGTTTGAGGAGACTACCTTACATGCTGTACTCTGTGAGATCTTCACAGGCTTCACTGAATTTTTATGGTGTACCATTCTCACCCTCTTGCATGCCTGTGTCTTACCTACACGTTGACCATAATTATCTCCTGCCCACATAGACCTCAACAAAGTGGGCCAGCACGATACCCTATGTGATGGTGAGATGACCAGGGTCCCTGCAGAATCAACGATGACAAAGAACCAGAAATGTGACATATGAAGTAATGCAGTTATACTATGGTCACAGAGAGATGAAAACAAATTGCTTCTAGAATTCTCTGCCTCTTTGGATAGAGGAACTGCAGTTTGCCAGCTAAATTGTTCCTTGCCTGGTGCCAGAAATTAGGTTGCTGTTCTTCAGTAAAGAGACAACTTTGGGAGAAGCTATTGACATTGGAGTTAACACATGACTAAATTTGTAATAATCCACCAATTAGCAGAGGGAATACAATTATCTAATGACCTGATAGAATATGTAGGCCTGGGTAAGAGGTAAAGAAATGGCGATACCTAGGAGTAGAAGGGGGACTTTGAGAGCTTACCCTCTGCTTCTGCCCCACACTTACCACATTCTATCACAGATCCAGATCTAAGTTGGAAACTGAGATTGAAGGTCTGGAAAGAGATTGCAGAAAAATTGGCTTTTGTTATTATGTGAGGTATTTATAAGGTATTCAAACAAAGTGTGGCCAGCCTTGTAGTATGGCTTGGAGTGTGAGATACTCAGGGCCACTTGAATCCTTGTAATGTCCCTCTTCTAATTTGGGGATCACGCTCTTTCCCAGTAAGTGCTCTAAAATTTACAAGGAATCTTGGACAGGTTCAGAACATAACCTATGTTATAATTCAGCAATTCAGAGTCAGTCTAGACAATATATTTAAACAATTTCAACCAGAGATGGTAAGCGATGATTCTTTAAGGACATCCATGGAGAGTGCCTGGGTGGCTCAGTCGGTTAAGCGTCTGCCTTTGGCTCAGGTCTTGATCCCAGCGTCCTGGGATAATGTCCCACATCAGGCTCCCTGCTCGGCGGGGAACCTGCTTCTCCCTCTGCCTCTGCCCCTCCCCCTGCTCATGCTTTCTCTCTCTCTTTCTTTCAAATAAATAAATAAAATCTTTAAAAAGAAAACTTAAAAAAACTAAGGACATCCATGGATGATCACGGATGATCTCAGTCTGAGATATCATCTCAGTCTGGGAACTTAAAAGCCTGAATTTTAATTTCTTCTTTAAATCCACCAGAATGTTTAGAAGCAACTACCCTAAACCAGTCTTTTCATTCCTCATTTTTTTCCATAATGGTCCAATGAAGCAGCTGTGTGTTGTGCCAATGCCTTACATTCCATGGGCATGTTTTCCAGTCTGTCTCAGAGGATAATTTTAAAGATTTATATTTATTTGAGAGAGGAAAGAGGGGCAGAAGGAGAGAGAGAGAGAATCTTAAGCAGACCCCCACACACACCTGGCACCTGCTGAGCCAGAGCTGGATGCAGGGCTCAATCTCATGACCCCAAGATCATGACCTGAGCTGAAATCAAGAGTTGGACACTTGAGCCACCCAGGTGCCCCATCTCAGAGGATAATTTTAGAAATCGCTTTTTCTCTGTATGACATGGATAACCAGACTCTCCTCTTTTAATTAATGAGATTCAAACCCAATCAGACATTGTTTTCAGTGTTTTATTTTAGAGTCTTTTCTTTTATTGAAAATATACGTCTATTTTCACTAAAAAATAATAACATTAAATAACTTTAGACATTGTTTTTTTTAGTTGTTTATTATTCTATTTTAGTTGATGACATATTGTTTGCCAAAGAGAGTTTATATTTGTAATCCTGAGGTATGATCAATTAATTTATATCCTTAGTGGGAGCCTTATAAAGAGATTTCCTCAACATTCAGTGAGACAGAGAAAAGTAATATAGTTGGCAAAGATATAAATTACATCTTTAAGTTCTTACCTTCATAGATGTCCTCTCATTCTACTTTTGTAGAGATTAGACTCATGGAAGTCATCTGAGAGCCCATATCGTCTAACCCTTTAGTTTACAGCAAAAGAAGTGAGGCTACACACCATCCCAATTAAATACTTCATTACATACTATCTTATTCTCTAATTGCCTCTTGCACTATTACATTTCTAACAAGACTGTAAGCTCTTTGATAGCAGAGATAATTATCTTCTGTGTTTTTTTTTTTATCTCCCTCACAGCTCTTAATACTTGTTGATTAAATGATTGATTTAATCAAGGATACTCTCTTTTTTATCCCTTATGCTTCTAAGATCACTGGTCGGGTCACAGCTTGAAGCACTCATGGCAGAAGATATTGTTAGTATATAAAGAATTCTAGGTCCTTCGGATATAGTGTACTTGGTTAATAAGGTAACTAAATAAAGTCAAATGACTTCAATAATTAATGGAATAAAAATCAAGAGGAAGGATTACAAAAGGAATTTGTAAATTCGAACACGCATTAGTTTTCCAAGACAGTGATCATGATACGGGTGGACTTTTGTTCACTACAAAATTGCTAGAAAGTTATAAAATCCACTTACTATTTAAATAGATAATGTATGTGCTATGCACATGTAGATTCAGAAACATATATAAGAAGTCCAGACTGCTTTGCATACTTTCTGTCAAATACTGCACATAGGAAATCAATAGCTTAAGATTCGTCAGGGTATACATACATGCCTTAGGTTTTTGATAGAAAGTTCATAGAAGTATGGGGCGCCTGGGTGGCACAGCGGTTAAGCGTCTGCCTTCGGCTCAGGGCGTGATCCCGGTGTTATGGGATCGAGCCCCACATCAGGCTTCTCTGCTGGGAGCCTGCTTCTTCCTCTCCCACTCCCCCTGCTTGTGTTCCCTCTCTTGCTGGCTGTCTCTATCTCTGTCGAATAAACTAAATTAAAATCTTTAAAAAAAAAAAAAAGAAAGCTCATAGAAGTATAAAATGATACTATCTTTAATATTGTGAGAATTTATATTTTACAAATGAAAACACCAAGGCATATGTATATCCAAATACTTTGATGCTTTGTCCAAGTGCACACACTTATTAAATAAATTTAGAATCAGCCTAAATGTCACTTTAATGCTTCTCCTATGCACTATGAAGGCCATGTAGCTGTCTTCTATTTGAAGATGTTTTTAATAAACATTGAACAAAATTGAAAATAGTCACCCTCTATTACATTGTTGTTAATCATATAAATGTTAATTTCATTTGTCACTTTGTGAGTTACTTAAAGACAGAGATTCTGCCTTATTCTTTTTAAATTTTATTGTGATGGGTATAAAGAATTACACATAGTAATTGGTCACTAAATGTTTGCTAAAGAAGAAAATATTGGATGTGTTTTTATTGGCAGAATTCCAACCTCCTCACTACAAACTTGGGCTATATAGCTACTGTAGTACTTAGTCAAGGTTCTAAGTAAATGGGACAGTTTTACACATATATTCTTTTCTCAGCGTAAAAGAGAAGGCAGCAATAGCACACAATTTCTTTTTTTTTTAAAGACTTTATTTATTTATTCGACAGAGATAGAGACAGCCAGCGAGAGAGGGAGCACAAGCAGGGGGAGTGGGAGAGGAAGAAGCAGGCTCCCAGCGGAGGAGCCTGATGTGGGGCTCGATCCCACAACGCCGGGATCACGCCCTGAGCCAAAGGTAGACGCTTAACCGCTGTGCCACCCAGGCGCCCCTAGCACACAATTTCTTAGACAATTTATTTTACAAGACTTTATTCTAATATTTCTCACAAAAACTCTTCTAAATTCTAAGACAAATAAAATTATAGCTAATTAGATGCTTAACTGCTATTTATTGTATTGTATATTACTTTTGGGTCGAACCTAAATGCAGAAGAATTATATGTCTGTGTTGGGAATAAGATTTTAGAACAATGGATCTTTTGTATAAGCAATATATATTGTTTTTTAAATACCTTTTTTTTTAAAACCAACACATAATTTTACAATTTAATGTATTGAGTGTGGAAGATGGTGAAGGTGGCAGCAGCATAGTTTTTGGATCTTCCTGACTGTCATGTAAAAACAAATATTAACTACAGAGCAAAGCCAATAATACTCAGACAATATTTACAAAAAAATAGGTGATGAGGTCTGTCCCTCAGAAGACAAAATAGAAGTGAGTAGGAGAGAACCATTGATAGCTCCAAGGTCTATTTGTTAGAAATATATGGGAGGGGGAAAGCAAAGGGAAGCCAGAGGGTGTCTGGGAGACCTGGAACAAGAGGATGCCCAAATAGCCAACAATTAATAAGTGAAAGTAAATGGAAAACATGGTGGACCAATAGAAGTGAAACTGTGTGGGTTTTGCTTATTCTAATCAAGGTAACTGCAGTGGATCCATTCTGAAGGGGCTGTAGCAGTTTGCCCTATGAACTTTTGAAACCAACTGACCAGTGCTCCCTGAGAAGAGAGGACAGTGGCATCTAAGAAAAAGTGCTGAGAGTAGAACAAAAATTGAGCAAAAAAAGGAAGTAAAGACAAAGGAAAGAGAAGATAAGAAAGAAAGTAGTGTAGGGGTGCCTGGGTGGCTCAGTCGGTTAAGAGTCTGCCTTCGGCTCAAGTCATGATCTCTCTCTCAAGTAAATAAATAAAATCTTAAAAAAAAATACTTAAAAAAAGTAGAGTAAGGGAAAAGATCTAGCACACCTCAAAAAATAAACTGCTAAATATTTAAATACTGCCTGGGAGCTCTGTAGAGTTAGAAAAGCCTTGTGAGCCTATCAGGAAAACTGAATTAATGTGAAAAGGAAAGACAAGAGAGTATTGAGGTCAAATTCCATACAAAGACATTATTTTTTAAAAAAAATGAGAATAAGGAACAGATTTAATATTGCAACAGTCAATGAAAGTGAACCAGAGAGATGTTAACTTTTAAAAGGGTCACAATTGCAACATACTATTTCTTTTTATTTTATTTATTTATTTGCCAGAGAGTGAGAGAGAGAGCACAAGCAGGGGAGCAGCACACAGAGGGAGAAGCAGACTCCCTGCTGAGTAAGGAGCCCAATATGGGGCTCGATCCCATGACCCTGGAATCATGATATGAGCTGAAGGCAGACACTTAGCGACTGAACCACCCAGGCGTCCCTGCGATGTACTCTTTCAAAAGAAGCTGAAAGACATTGTTTTGGCTATCTATTGCTGGGTAAAAAACTATTCCAAAACACAGTGGCTTGAAACAATCATTTTACTTGGCCCACAATTTCATGGGTCAGGAATTTGACAAAAGCTTGTCAGGACAGTTTGTGTCTTGGCCATGTGACATCACCCACAGCAACTGGGGTTGGAAGGTGCAGTTTCAAAGTAGCTTCTTCATGCATATGCACCCACCCAGAACCTTGGCGTTCTTTAGTGCTCTTTGCTAAAGGCATCTCTCCCTATGGGTCCTGTCTATATGGCCTGGATTTTTCACAGCATGATGGACTCAGGGTAATTCAACTTTTTACTTGGTGGTTTGGGTTCAAAGAGGGCAAGAAGGAAGCTCCAGTCTTCATAAAGACTATGCCCAGATCTGGCATAGTATCACTACAGACATACTCTATTGGTCAAAGTAGTCACAAGCCAGCCCAGAGTAAATGGAAGGAAAAATAGACCCTATCATCACTCCTAGCATCAATGGGAAAGTGTCAAAAAATCTTGTACCCATCCTTAATGCATCATAGACATTAAGAATATAATAAAAGAAATGAAAATACAACATAAATCGGCATTAGAAAAACTCAGGAATGAGCTGAAAAAACTCAAATACAGTTAGAAGTAAATGAGAAAAACTCCTTTAAGAAATGAAAAATGAACAAGAAAAAACACCGAAACATATAAACAAAATAAGTAAAGCTTTAAGAGAAATATATAGTGCAAAAGTGGACATTTAATTAAAAAAAGAACAAAGTGATTAAAAGGATTTGAGAGATAGGGACATACATTAAAGACAGGCAAAGAAAATCTAACATAAAAATCACTGCAAAACAACAAGAAAAGCAAGAAAACAAAATATACTAAAAACTATAAGTTAAGAAAATGTGCTAAAATTATTTTTTTAAATGAGACCCCTATTGAAAGAGGACACCTTTCGCCTAAGATTATAGGTACAGAATGGTCAACAAGTCATATTCTAGGCAACTTCCTGGACATTAAAGATAAGAGAAAAACTACTGGGTATGAGGACAAAAAGGACATGTGGCTAAAAAGGAAAGAAAATTAAAAATATCATTATACTTTTTTTAATAAAGAGTATTTTCTTAGAGAAGTTTTAGGTTCACAGCAAAATTGAGAGAATGGTGCAGAGATTTCCCATACACCTCCCGCCCCCACACATGCACAGTCTCCCCTGTTATCAACACCCTCCACCAAAGTGATACATTCAGTACAATAGATGAACCTGCATTAAAACATCATATAATCAGTGGACTGTACTTGCAGAAAGACCAGCTATGTGATCTTTGGCGAATTGGTCTCAAAAGCCCTCACAGCCTTTGTTTTCACAGACGTAAAACATGATAGTTGACCATGTAGACCTCAGTGTGTGTGAATAGCACGGTAGAAAAGTGTATAGGCTACATTTAGACTGAATGTCTAGGACTCTATGACTCTACATATTTTCTAGCAATTAAACCAGTATGTTATCTTATGACATGGTAAGTTCTCTGTTCCTGGAATATTAACCCAGAAATCATTATAGGTAACTTGTATTTGCTGGATGTTCAGACCAAATTGCCTCTGAGATATTCTCCAGGCCTAAACTATGACTATGAATAAGGTTTCTGTCTCTTGGAAATGATGAGGTGTGTGTGAAGATATTCATGAATATAGGCTGCAGTGACACTACGTGTGCTGAGCACGCTCAGAAACACAGGAAGATAGCAGAGGCATGCCTCAGTTTCCGTGCTTACAACAGGTGTCCAATCTGTGTTGGAAAAGTCATAAAAAGCCAAGTGTGTTCTTCTTACCAAGCTATTTGAAAGAAATTAGTGGTGGCAGTTGGAAGAAGAGAAGGTGTCAGTCAGTGTTTTTGTTTTGTTTTGGTTTGGTTTTTGGACCTATGTGTTTGCAGACCTGAGGAGTCACTGAGTAGTTTCCAGTCTGGGTTAATATGCTTTCAGACCATTTCTGAATGTGCTGAACAACTATGCAGAACAGCCCACGGTACCCCATTATGTTACTGCAGAGAAAGGTAGTTTGTGTAATGGTTAAAGTGGGGCTCTGAAGCCAGGATTTCAAATTATGGCTTTATAAGTTATGAACTGGGTGAATTTGGTCTTGCCTCAGTTTCTTCAGCTGGAGAGTGTGGATCACATTATTACCTACATCATAGGCTGTTGGGAAGATAACATTAGCTAATATAAGAAAAGCACTGAGAATAGTGACAAAAACATAATAAGTCAAATTCAATTAACATTAATATTATTGGGAATAACTATGTCTATTATAATTTCATGATGTATACCATAATTTTAAGAGCTTGATCTTTTCTGTTAAATTTTTTAAGTTAATTTTTTATTATTATGTTGAGTTAGCCAATACATAGTAAGCACATCATTAGTTTCTGATGTAGTGTTCAATGATTCATTAGCTGCATGTAATACCCAGTGCTCATCACAACACATGACCTCTTTAAGTTGGGTTCGTATTTTACTTATGCAGATAATTAAATTCTCTGAGCCTTAGTTTTCCCTCATCTGTAAAATAAGAAATAATAATATCAAGTTCAAATTGTTTGTGACAGTATAGAATATATAATGAATGTAAAGTTCCCAGCACTATAGCTTACATGCCTGAGACACATAGCTGCCCACTCAAATAAATGTCTGTAGCATGAAATTGTCCCTGGGAGGCAGCTATGAGCCAGGGCCTCAAATTTAGAGATGTCTTGCATCCAGTGAGATCCTGGCACTAGATCTTGCCACAGAATAAGGGCAGAATGATGTGAGCTTTTAAGACTAATGTCCTACTAGGTATATATCCAAAGAATACAAAATAGTCATTCAAAGGGCCACCTGCACCCCAATGTTTATAGCAACAATGTCCACAGTAGTCAAAATAGGGAAAGAGCCCAGATGTCCATCAACAGATGAATGGATAAAGAAAATGGTATATATATATATATATATATATATATATTAGTCTATACCTACATATATACATAAATATATATATATAAAAATTCATATGGATATATAATGGAATATTACTCAGCCACCAAAAAGAATGAAATCTTGCCATTTGCAATGCTGTGGGTGGAGCTAGAGGGTATTATGCTAAGCGAAACGAGTCAGAGAAAGACAAATACCATATGACCTCACTCAGATGTTCAATTTAAGAAACAAAACAAATGAACATAGGGGAAGGGAAGGAAAAATAAAATAAGATAAAAACAGAGAAGGAGGCAAGCCATAAAAGACTCATAACTCTAGGAAATGAACTGAGGGTTGCTGGAGGGGAGAGGAATGGGGGATGGTGTAACTGGGTGATGGGCATGCAATGTAATGAGCACTGGGTGTTATATGCAAATGATGAATCACTAAATTCTACCTCTGAAACTAGTAATACACCATATGTTAACTAAACTGAATTTAAATTAAAAATTTAAAAAAAAAGACTTGTGTCCTTCCTCGTGATCTCTGTGCCCTTTCCCTGACTAGGTGCTGAGCACTAAGAGATGCTATCCTAGAATACTACTGAAACCATAAATTGTTAGGAATTTGAAAACCTGGATAACTGCATGTAAGAAAGCCACCCACTAACCAGGCACATCTGCACTGCACTGCGATGTAAAACAAACAATAAATCCCTACTGTGTCATCCCCTGAAATCCTGAACTTCACTCGTTATAGTAGCTGAAAGTACTCTCGTTAACGCCCATCCACGATAGTAAGTGTTCAGTACATTATAATATTTATGTTAACCAACATGTCTGACAGAATGGAAAATATTAGGTTTTTAGTGAATAGGAAACTTTATTCTTTTAGTGCATGTCAGTGAAAGGATGATATAGAGAAATAATAATGAGAAGATGGGACTTATGATCTACATCCTATTCTAATGTCCACGCTAATAATATTAAAATGTATTTGTTTTTACTATTTATATTTTAACTTTGTTGAGAAAACTAACAACAAATGAACTTGTATCTCCACTTTCCGTTCAGTGTCTTCCAGATCTACTTTCCAAAGTCAAGACATAGTAACTTCTCAAATGATCATATTTCCCTTCTTTATTTCATATAACATTAATTCAGGGTTACATATCTTATATAATATATATGTAAGGCAAATGAGGTTTTTTTTTATTTAGGCATCATCTAATTTTTCTTTATGTTTAAAACCATTAAAATAATGCTTAAATATATTTATAAACCACACTTGGAGGAGGGGGCACACTTTTTAAACTGAGTGGCATAAATTTAAAGCACATCAAAAGAAAACTACAGACATGTAAGCTGTATAAAACTATCAGTTCTTTTTTTTAAGACTTATTTATTTGAGAGAGAGAGAGAGAGAAAGAGAGAGAGTGCATGAGCGGGGACAGGGGCAAAGGGAGAGAGGGAAAGAATTCTCAAGCAGACCGCCTTGAGCATGGAGCCCACCGTGGGGCTCAATCCCAGGACCTTGAGATCATGACCTGAGGCAAAATCAAGAATTGACCAGCCAACCTACAGAGCCATCCAGGAACCCCCAAAACTAAGCATTCTAGAAAGCAACACAAGAAGAAAATACAAATGAATTCAAAGGTTATAGAATGCTATGAATGAGGAAATCAGAGCACAGTCTAGAATAGGCATCATACTGAAACTTTAAGCTAAGCAACAGGCCATATCTTGTGCCCCCCCCAAAAAAAATATATTTTTGACAGACATGTTTCTTAATCAGAAAACTGGTACATTCACCATAGATGTGACCACATATGTCAATCCTATTTTCTTAGACTAAAGTTATGCAGAGTAATGCTGAG
Source organism: Ursus maritimus (assembly GCF_017311325.1). Taxonomy (NCBI): domain Eukaryota; kingdom Metazoa; phylum Chordata; class Mammalia; order Carnivora; family Ursidae; genus Ursus; species Ursus maritimus. The sequence goes on from NW_024423453.1 coordinate 6,720,396, forward strand.
GCTAATTCATCTTAATTAAGCAAAGTAAGAAGATACTTTAGAATATAAGATTTTAATGGATTAAAATATTAGTAAATTCAGTTAATCAGATAATATTTATTATGTTTATTTGACAAGTTAATAATCAGTTAAAGAAGTCATGAACTAGGGGATATACACTGAATTCCTAATTGTTTAAACATGTCTCATTAAATACTGAATTGTATGACTCAAATCTAAAGCATTTAATTGCCATGGAATGACTAACATATGATAGGCTTCTATACATTTTCACATCTAATTAAGGGTCATAAAGGATACATTAACAAATTAGCCATAAAATTGTAGTGTGAATGGTTTATTTTGATGTCTCTCTCCCCTTTTTGGGATTTTTTAAATTGTTTTTGTGAAATTTTCAGATAAGAAATTGAGCAAGATCAAGCAACAACTTGATCTGTCAGAGGATCAATTGGCCTTCCCTTTCTTTAGTCACGATGTGTAGACTAGGAATGAATGATCAATATATTCTAGTAACTCAAAAAACACAGTGTAAAGATACCAACACTGCTTAGAAATATATTGTAAAATGAATGCTTCGAATCCATGTTAAAAATAATAGAATCTGAAATTAATGATGTACTATATGTTGGTTAATCGAATTTAAATTTTAAAAAGGAAATAATAATAGAACCTCTGTTAGTTCTTTTTTACCATCTGCTTAATTTTTCACTTACTGCTGTATTTGTCACCATGTATTATACACTGCACCAAACATTTAAAATTGGCATTATTATATGTGTTTGTTGATGAACTTCCCGCCTTTAATTACCACGCATCAATTTACTCACTCAAAATTACAACTCACCTCTTCACGGAGAACCGGTATTTGACAAAGCATTTTCCCTTTATACCGTACACGAAAACTTTTCCTGGGAATTTGAAATAAAAATAAACATGTACTCTTGCATAAACTTACATGTATCCTGGAGACAATTTGTTATGTTATTAAAGAAAAGCAGAAACTATGCTTTTTTTGGCCTTAAATTCAAAACACTTTTGCTATAAGATCTGGCTTTTTAAATAATTCATTTTAGCCAAGCAACTTAAACTCCCCCTCTGATGTGTTGGTACTGTTGGACTAATGACATAAAGGCACGCTATTTACATGCAATGGGATTCATAAGCATAGAATTGCTGAGAATTTATATTGATCAGAGATGATAAAAAAATGGAGCAGATTCAGGTCCGACCCTTTCAAGATTTAAGTTTTTACCAAGTTAACCTGTGTCGTAAGTACATCTAAAAGAGAAAGCTCTCATATAATCAGAGTGGAAGAAAGACTTTTACATGTTTGTTGAGTGAATAACTCCATCACTTAGAAAGCTTAACTGTTCAGGAAGTAACCCAGTAAGCAGCACCTCCAGAAAAATGAAAAAGGATAACAAAATAGGCAAAATGGACTTTTTTAGGTAACTTGTATTACTCTTTCTTGAAATCTTAACAGGTAAATGACAGATGATTTATTCCTTAATTTCTCTTTTGTTTTTGTGGTTAGACATAGAGGGCTTGGAATCATTCGTATATTTTCGACAAACGAAATCTACAGCGTGGTATTTTCTTCATCAGCTCACAAAGCAAAGCATGTTATTTGGCATTTCATTCTTACTCCTGAGAAAAGCCCAGAAAATTGACACAACTGCAGGGTGCTGATCACACTTTGTTCTTATAAGAAGAGAAATATGCTATTTGTTTTTACGTTTTCTCCGTTGTCTTGGGAGCAAAACTGCCTCCAGCTACACGTGGGCTTAGTCTCCGACGTCCATCTTAGGGGTGTCACCTGCTAAGGTGAGGAGTCTGGAATAGCCCAGACACATTATGTATGGGTGGCCTTTTGTTTACGGCAGACAAAGCCAAAATCCTCGGGATTACTTCAAGATATCATATAACACACAAGATGGAGTTACTATTATTCTCCTCTAAGACATATAGTGTTTCCCCTGGGCAGAGAAAAGAACGCGCAGCCAATCATATGAAGACAGAACCCATTAAAGATTTATGCAAGCCTGAATTACTTGGCTTTAAACTATTTTCTTCTTCCCCACTTTTTCCCCCCTCTTTTTCTCTTTAATAAGAGGGACATTTCTTCCTGAACAGCAAAGCTGATGTAGATAGTATCACTGGTAATCCTTGGCTTAAGCCCAGAGCTTCTAAATGGCTTGAATTAGGCTGGAAGATGGGGCTGTTTGATTTCCCTTCCTTTTTGTTTCTGTTTTCAAGGCTCTGTCACCAAATGTCCCACTAAACTAGCATTTATGTGGGCTTGGGGCCTCTGTGTGTAAGTTTCCTTTTAAGCATAGTCAATGAAACAGCTTTGAAGCTGTTGAACTGTGTAAATGTTATATTAACATTTTCTCTCGCAATTATAGACATTTACATGGTCTTGTTGAAATAGCGCTTTCAGAGGGAGGAAAAAAATACCAGAAGTGAAGGTACACAATGAAATGAAAAAGCAGCAGTGTGCTCTATTTATTTAGTTTCTGAAATAAATCATTTCGACTTTTAATTTACACTTCTCTAAGATGGTGGTTAAGAATAGACAAACAAAGGATACTGTGAGAAATAATTTCATTTTGTTCCTTTGTTACATTAGATCATTTAATTTCCACTTGGTTTGCATATGGAGATTTGGCCAATGCACCCTGTTCTTTAAATTTGCTAACTAATAACAAGGACTCAGGAAGCTCATTCTAAAGACCTAAGACTCATGGGTGATGATTCAAAAATTATGAGACTACAAGTAGTTGTCCAGTTATAAGAAGAAAGGCAAACAGAGTAAATTAGACATTAATCCGAAGCATTCCCAACTATCCATGTCCCTATTTAACAGAAACCATAATGTGCTTTCAAATTGAAAAGATTTGAATCATTCCAGTAACTACCACATCTGTGATCTTTTCACTGCACGCAGTCTGATGAACAGGTTAGAAAAGAGAAGATATAATCACTTAGACTCTAAGGAAATACTTTAATAGTCTCATTTGGGTCCCTTTGTGCATACAGAGCAATCATTTATGGATGCACATTATCAGTAAAATTCAAAGTACAATGATCTCCTTTCACATTGATACTACTAAATTTATTTTCTGTGAAGATCAATCATTGTAATCTTAACATTATACCACAGGATTTTTTGCTATTGATAGTCTTATGTTCAACGATAGACTTCTTTCATTGTGTACAAGTATGTATATATATATATGTGTGTGTGTATATATATTTATATACTTGTCTTTGCGCCAAATCGAAGCAAAGAGCATGTCCGTGATGGAACCGTTGCTCAGCAACTGAGCTCTGCCCTGGTCTGACCGTTGCTTTCTCTCCAGCAAGACGGACAGATGCACTGAGCCTCAGCACAGTATCAGATTGTGTTACATGTCTTTCAGGAGCTGATAGCCATAGTCTTGTAGTGGTCTCTGTCTACACATCATTGAACTTCTACAGACAAACCTTAAAAAGTACATTGTTACATAAGAGTTTTCTATAGTTTAGTTGTGTAATTGATCTTCAGTTTAAAAAATGATGTTCTAGAAAATCTAAATTGGTTGTCTTTATGTGATCTCTAAATACCAATAGGATTATGTTAAAATCCACAAAAATATTTTTTCTGTCATACGTTTTTCGCATTGGCCTACTTGAGAATCCGTGTGCTCATTTCTGCCGTGGTAACATGTCCCTTCTGTGATAAGAAACAATTTTAATTGGAATAAAAACTCAGTGTTCAGAGATTATATGAAAAAAATCGAATCACAATTTTAGGGTAAAAGATGTTCTTGAAATTTAATTAATCCATTCTTTATCAGATAAGGAAACTGAGGGATATTAAGTGAATGCTTGTAAAAAGAAGAGTCAAACTAGAATTTTACGTGTTAAAGATATTGAACATGAAATATTCTTTCTGATGTGCATCTTAAAATGAAATTTTAGGCTGAGCACATTTTTTATTTGAACTTATTTTATGAAAGAGTAACATAAATTCCATTAATTAATTAATTATAATTTAATGTCATGTCAATTTATATCATTGAAATGTTCGTATTTTTTTAAAAATGAAGAATTGAGTAATTGAACTTATTTTAATCTGATTAACTTAATACAGTTCTAATTTTCTCAAAGTTTCCCTCTAGGTGACAACTTCCCAGGAAAAGCATTGCTTTGTCCAGCAAATTAATCTGGAGGAACATTAGATCCTTCCTTCCTTTCTTTCTTTCCTTCCTTCTTTCCTTCCATCTTTCCTTCCTTTTTTCCTCCTTTCGTCCTTCCTTCCTCTCTCTCTTTCTTCCTCTCTCCCTTTCTTTCTTTCCTTTCTTTCTCTTTCTTTCCTTCCTTTCTCTTTCTTTCTCTTTCTTTCTTTCTTTCTTTCTTTCTTTCTTTCTTCTTTTTCTTTCTCTTTCAAATCCTTTCTTTGAAATAAAAAGAAAAAAAATCAGGAGACATTAGCAGGCCCAAACTGTCCTTATTTATTTGAAAGTTTTTCAGAGTTTCAGATTACTTGTTCTTTAAAGATAATGAGCCATTTAATATAAACTTAAATATCTTTCAACTATTTGAAATCACCTTTTAAAAATGCAAACTCAAGAAACTAAAGGAAAAGTTGACAGTTATAAAACATGCTTAAGATATGAAATGGTGTTTTCATAAAGTAAAAAAGATGAGAATCACAATGACAATGTTTCCAAGTTGATGAACCATGAGTAATTTGAGAGAAGAACAAAATTTAAGGATCAGTTTCATTTGATCAATACAACTAATTTCAACAGGACTCACCTATTTGAGAACACCAATCAGCTCAATATATACAAACAACAGAAAGCAAAAACTTTTGCTAAGAACTCAAAAGAAATTCACAAATCCATCTAGATATAAAATCCTTTTTATAGATGCAAGAACATCCTATGTTTCCCTTCAGAGTTCATCAATTCACGCTTTATGTTCAATCCTAATAAGCTTGCTGGTGTCGGTTGCAAGAAATAAAAAGGAAAAAGAAGTTGCTGTATATTACTACCTACACTAAATGTCAACTAATAACTCAATACCGGAAGACAAAAAAAATAAAGTAATAGAGTAATTAATGAATTAATCAAAGTCAGTATACAAATCGATTAAACCAGATTGGTAACTGTAGAGATAGTGAAGAGTAGTTAGATTCTGGGTATTTAGAAGGTTGAGCCCTTGGGATTTCTTGACAAACTGGACCTCTGGTATGAGGGGAAAACAGAATCAAGAATGACTACCCCAATTCTTTTGTCCTGACCCTGGAAGGAGAGAGTTAGGGTCAACATCAGTAAGGAAAAATTGTGTAAGGTTACCAAGGAGAGATTTGATAGAAGAGATAGAGAGGGTCAAATTACAGAATATTCATTTGTTCCTTTAGCCATGACTTTGTCTGAATCATCAAGAAAGTATGAAATAGTATTTTCTTATATATGGTTTTTCATTACATATCTACTTACATGAGTTTAAGTAGTTTTGGGAGAAAGAAAAAGATACATAGAAAAAGGTTAACTTTGGGGGCTCCTGGGTGGCTCAGTTGTTAAGCATCTGCCTTCGGCTCAGGGCGTGATCCCAGCGTTCTGGGATCGAGCCCCACATCGGGCTCCTCTGCTGGGAGCCTGCTTCCTCCTCTCCCACTCCCCCTGCTTATGTTCCCTCTCTCGCTGGCTGTCTCTCTGTCAAATAAATAAATAAAATCTTAAAAAAAAAAAGGTAAACTTTAATAATGTAAGCTATACTGTCTGACATTGTGCTAAATGTGCCTATATCCAAGAATAAAGATTGGGCAAAACAGGTTCATTTGCTATTCCCTCAGTTTTATCTTCCCTGCATCTCATGGAGTATGAGTTTGTTACCATATGCTTTTGAGGTTTTGCTTTGTTTTGTTTTTGTTTTTGTTGTTTTCTTTATAACATGAACCCTAAATATAAGCCAAGTATCTAAAAGGCACTTCAAATTGACTGACATTATGAAGAGATAATAAATTACTCTCCAATAGGAATATATATTTGGCCACGTATACTTTAATTTAATGGGCTTTCAAAAATAATCTTGGTCATATTAATTGGTCATATTTGGTCATATTAATTTTTGCCTTATAAAAACTTAACTTAAAAACAGGTCCAATATAAAATAAGACTACGTGGTACACTGTATAAGAGCAAGGTTACAGTTTTCAACATTTTGATGCTACAATAAGAAAAGCCTCAGCTATTCTGAATTAATTAGTCAATTCCTGAATTTCAAATTACCGAGTTTTACCTATATGTTTATCATGTAGGTAAAAATGTAGGTAGAATTTCAAATTACCGAGTTTTACCTACATGCAGGTAAAAATCTATTAGTTTTGTAACCTTTAGAATATGTGTCATAAGCAGGTAGAATGAAGCTATCAGAATTCCATTTTTCTTTATTCAATATTTATTCAATATTGTGGTTTCTTTTTCCTAAAGTTTTACTTTCTAATTTTTCTGGAGGCTGCAAATTTGCAAAAGTGTTTTCTGCCATTTCTCTTTCTTTCTTAATCTACTGACATTTTTTTAAAAATTTAATTCCAGTGTAATTAACATACAGTATTTATTCATTTCAGGTGTACGTTATACTGATTCAACAATTCTATACATTACTGTGTGCTCATGTAGATAAGTGTGCTCCTTAATACCTATCACCTTTCTTACTCATCCCCCACCTACCTCCCCTCTGGTAACCATCAGTTTGTTCTCTGTAATTAAGAGTCTGTTTTTTGGTTTCTCTCTCTCTCTCTTTTTTCCCTTTGTTCATTTGTTTTGTTTCTTAAATTCCGCATATGAGTGAAATCATATGGTACTTATCTGACTAGCCTATTTTGCTTAGCATTATATTCTTTAGACCCATTCATATTGTTGCAAATGGCAAGATTTCATTCTTTTTTATGGCTGAAAAATATTCCATATATATAATATCATGTACATACAAATATATACATATATATATGTCACATCTTCTTTATCCATTCATCTATCAATGGACACTTGGGTTGCTACCATAAGTTGGCTATTGTAAATAATACTACAATAAACACAGAGGTGCACATATCTTTTTGAATTAGTGTTTTTATTTTCTTTTAATAAGTACCCAGTAGTGCAATTACTGGATCATAGGGTAGTTCTATTTTTAACTTTTTGAGGAACCTCCACACTGTTTTCCAGAGTGGCTGCACCACTTCGCATTTCCACCAACAGCGCATGAGGGTTTCTATTTCTCCATATCCTCATCAATACTATTATTTCTTCTGTTGTTTTTTTTAAATTTATTTTAGTCATTCGGACAAGCATGAGGTAATATCTCATTTTAGTTTTGATTTGCTTTTCCATGATGATGAGTGATGTTGAGCATCCTTTCACGTTTCTATTGGCTATCTGAATGTCTTCTTTGGAGAAATGTCTGTTCACGTTTTCTGACCATTTTTAAAATTTGATTACTTATTTTTTGGTGTTGACTTGCATAAGTTCTTTATGTTTACTAGCCCCTTACCGGATATGTCATTTGTAAATATCTCTCCTAGTCCATAGGTCGTCTTATAGTTTTGTTGGTTGTCTCCGTTGCTGTGCAGGAGCTTTTTATTTTGATATAATCCCAGTAGTTTACTTTTGCCTTCTTTTCCCTTGCCTCAAGAGACATATCTAGAAAGACTTTGCTATGGCTGATGTCAGAGAAATTACTACCTGTGCTCCCTTCTAGGATTTTGATGTTGTCAGGTCTCACATTTAGGTTCTTAATCCATTTTGAGTTTATTTTTGTGTACAGTGTAAGAAAGTGTTTCAGTTTGCGAACACCATTGGTTAAAGAGACTGTCTTTTCCCCATTGCTTATTTTTGCCTCCTTTACCAAAGATTAATTGACCACATGACCATGGGTTTATTTCTGGACTTTCTATTATGTTCCGTTGATGTATGTATCTGTATTTGTGCAAGTTTATCGTACTGTTTTGATTACTACAGCTTTGTAATATAACCTGAAATCTGGAATTGTGATGTCTCCAGTTTTGTTTTTCTTTTTCAAGATAACGTTGGCTATCCAGGGTCTTTTGTGATTCCATACAAATTTTAGGATAGTTTGTTTTAATTCTGTGAAAAATGCTGTTGGTATTTTGATCGAGATTGCTTCGAGTAGTATGGACATTTTAACAATATTTGTTCTTCTAATACATGAGCATGGAGTGTCTTTCCATTTCTTTGCATCATCCAATCTATTGTCATTTCTGTCAGTGATGGTTCTTTTCAGTCCAATATTGTGTGATCTCAAGCTTTCTTGCAGTATTTTAAAAATAAGTAGACAATTATATACAGATAAAGAGAAGACAAAGATGCAATCATTACTATAATGTGGTAGTTTGAATAATGTTACATGATAATGATGATTTACTTCATAAAATTTTTGAAAGATATAATTCCATTTAAACCAACCCAAACAAAATTTATTGAGAACAGATTATGGCCAAGGAAATTACTAGTTTCTGCAAAAGACACACAAAAACATTTTGAAAAAGTCATTTATCTTGTCCTCTTAAAGTTCACTATCCAAGACAAATGTACAGACATGAGTGAATTACAAGGCAAACAAAAACCAAACCAGAAAAATACTAAGGAAGGAACTGAAGATAATGAAGGCATTAGTCTGTAAATAGGTATGTGGTATACTATGTTTACAAATAACAGATGCAGGCAGTAACATATCATGTTTTTCTAAAAGCCAAACAGAGAAGAAAAAAATGTGCAGATAATTTTTATATAACTAAAATACTTTTATTTATGACTTTTACTACATTGAAATCCATAGTGGGGAAGGTAACTCTACTCTCACAATTTACAGTACAAATGAGAAAAAGTAGTGCCCATCTGGACATTTCTGAAGAGTAGCAAAATTAAAGTAGCTTTTAAATTGCTTCCTTGAGCTAGAAATTAGGTTGCATACAGTGTTATAACGGTAGGGAGTTCTCAATCAGTACTCCAGTCTAGGTACTGAGAAAGGAGAAAATGTTCACAATTAGCAAATTTTTCAGTTGCTTCTACCAAACAGTCCTCCTAACCTCTGCCACTAACTCATAATCTTTGCTGCAAACATTTTTGACAAGTATTGTTCCCCCCAAACTATGCAAGTTCAATGCATTTCCATGATTTTCATAAGCTGATTTCTTTGTCTAGAATGTTCTTCCTATCTTCCTTCACAGTAATCTGTCTTATTTATGTTTTCCTGCCCAGCATCCCTTCCTCTCTAAAAACAAACTTTAATTTTCTTTGGGAAATAATGCCTTCTCTTTTCATCCATGTGGCTCAGATGTGGCTAATCTAGGCCTCCACATACATCCCACTCAAATGCTAAATGACAGCATGTGCTCCAAGCTTTATATTCCTTCCCTCTGATGAATGGATGAGAAATGGGTATTCATTGAATTCATACCAACAAGCATCAAACCGAGGGACTTTGCTCTATGGATTGGAAGAAAACAGTTTTGCCTCTGAGGTTGGTAATCAGCTAGAATGGAAGGCTGGGCTGCTGGCGTTCATCTTGTTCCACAGGAGAAAACTTGCCTGAAAATTAAGCCAATGAGAAAGGAAGAAAGGAAAGAAAGAAGGAAGGAAGGAAGGAAGGAAGGAAGGAAGGAAGGAAGGAAGGAAGGGAGGGAGGGAGGGAGGGAGGGAGGGAGGGAGGAAGGAAGGGAGGGAGGGAGGGAGGGAGGAAGGAAGGAAGGAAGGGAGGGGCTCGGGAGGGAGGTGAGGAAGTGAAGGAGGAGTAAACTAAGGGGAAAAAGACAAATGTATGGGAAAGGACAGATTCTTGATATATTATCTAGTTGATAGTGAGTTTTACCCTTGGATTTGTCATTCACACAAGCCAACATGGTCCATTTCTTACTTAATCAGAGAAACCTTGTTTTCCAGCAGTATCTTACCTATTTTGCCACTTGTAACCAATTCATTGGTCTGTTCAAACTTTAAATCTCATCGAGCACAGGCTCTACAAGCTCAGTTTTTCTTAACTCCTCAGTTCAGTTTAGGAGGCTGTACCCATAGAGAAACCTCAAGTAGCTTTATCCTTTCGCCCATCACAAGACTCCACCATCATCATTGGTGTAATTCTTTGTCTTCCCAGCTATGGTATAAGCTCCATGAGGATGGGGGAAGTAGTCTTATTTGACCATGTTTCCTTTATCCTAGAATACATATTAGGGTATCAATAAACATTGGTTGAGTAAGAGACTAAAACAGGTCAGCTAAAAGAAGATCAAGATTTAGGAGAATACACAGAGTGTAATTTTTAAAAGACTGCAAGTATTAATAAGAAAACCATAGATATAATAATTTTATAACTCCCCATGTTACAAAGTTCAGCTTTTATTTGTAATCAATCTGTAACTGGTACTCAGATGGGGGGGTCTGGTGGCCATATAAATACTTGTTTCCCCTTTTTGCTATTTCAATTACTCAGGGTTGCTTTCCTTCATTCTTCCTGAATTTTTCATTTCTCCTGAAAGACTCAAGGACCTTCAGTCTCAAGTTCATACCTGCCTGGGTTGATTTCTTCTGAGGCAGAATTTGTGATAAACAAAGAAACAAAAGATCAACCCCCAGGCAACTCCTTTCTCCTCTTCATCCTCACAGTGTCCTAACACCAAATGAAGTTGAGCATGTGCTCAACTGTTCATGAGCTGCTCATATTTTCTTTCCTGTAAAACTCTCAATCATTTATTTTGCCTCTTTTTCTAATTGTTTATGTTTGCTCTTCTAACTGATCTACACCATTCTTTAAGTTCCCAAGATACTAAACCTTATTGGATTTGAGTTTTGCAAATATATTCTCTCAATTTGTGATTTGTAGGTTAGCCCCCTCCTCTGACCACTACCACCTCTCCCATGTATCTTTTACTGAAGAGAAGTTCCTAAATTTCATAAAGTTGAATTTGTCAATTTTTATGGTTTATTACTTTTTTCTGTCTTGTTTAAAAAGTCCTTCTCTATTCTCAAGATCACAGAAATATTTTCCTATGTTGTTTTGTAAGTTTTATGGCTTAGTCCTTCATCTGTCATTGATCTATGTGTGAATAGAGTCCTTTTTTTTTTCATAAAAATAAAGGCTAAATATGGCTAATCAATTGTTCCAGCACCATTTACTGAAATGTCTTCCTTTCTCTAATATTCTACTTAGCCAATCCTTATATTTATCATGTCATAAGTTTTCATATGGTAGGTTTTCTATTTAGTTCTTTTCATATATTTGTCTTTCCAGGAACCATATTTCTTAGTTACTGGAGATTTATAATAATTTTTGATATTTGGTAAGGCAGTCCCCATCCCACCCAACCTTGTTTTCTAGCAGTATCTTACCATTTTTGTTCCTTTATTTTTCCATGTAAATGAAGGACTCAGCGTGCCAGATTCTATAAATATACATACAAATGACTAAACAACCTTTCTGAGGTGGTTATGCTTATTGAATTGATGCTGTAATTTTGGAAAGATGTCATAACTGCAATATTGAGACTTATAGTTTAAGAACATGGAATCTCTTCTCATTTAGATATCATAACTTTCTTTTTTTTGAAAAATTTTATTTATATATGTGAGAGAGAAAGAGTGAGTGAACGAGAGAGAGAGCGCAAACAGGGGTAGGGGAAGAGGGAGAAACAGGACCGCCCAGCAACATGGGGCTCCATCCCAGGACCATGAGATCACGACCTGAGCTGAAGGCAGGCGCTTAACTGACTGAACCACCCAGGTGCCCCTAAATATCATAACTTTCAATAAGCTTTATGACTCTCTCCAAAAGGCTTCCATATTTTTTAAAAGATTTTATTTATTTATTTATTTGATAGAGAGAAAGCGAGAGAGCACAAGCAGGGGGAGTGACAGAGGGAGAGGGAGAAGCAGAATCCCTTCTGAGCAAGGAGCCGGATGTGGGGCTCAATCCCAGGACCCCGGGATCATGACCTGAGCCAAAGTCAGACACTTAACTGAGCCACCCAGATGCACCGGCTTCCATATTTTTACTAGTTTTTTTCTTAAGTTTTCTATTCTTTTTGGTGCTATTTTCAACAGTATTTTAATATTTTATAACCCTTGTTGGTTTATGCATTAAAATAACTTTCTATGTATTGTTTTGTATATAGTTTTTTAATTGATATTCTTTGATTTTTTTAATATAGATAGTTTTGTTTTTACCTATACAATTTTTAAACCTTTAATTTTTTCATGCTTTCCTAAACTTAGACTTTTATTAAAATGCTGAATCAAAGGGCCAATAGCTGTCATTCTTGTCTCATTGCCCTTCCAATTCATCTTTCTGCTTGTTACAGATTTGCTTTTGCAGGTCCTATCTATGAGGATAAGGACATTTCCTTGTGTTGTTTGCTAAGTTTCTGTTTTTAATCATAGATGTTCAATTTTGTCCAACAACTGATCATTGAGAAAATGAGATTTTTCCCATTTTAAACTGTTGTTATGGAACATTATGTTAGGAAATTTTTCTATTGTTAAACCATACTTGTATACCTGGAGTAATTCCACCTTGGTCATAAAATATGATTCTTACATAATGCTTGACTCTGAATTTTTATTTGGGTAATTTTCTTTATTTGTGCTACGTATATCAGTTTGCAGTATCAAGGTTAGACTAAATTCATTAAAAGATTAAGGGGTTTTTCCATGATTTCTGTAATCTGGTATATTTTGTGTGAGAACAGGTTAATTTGATTACTGATTATCAGTAGATTTTATTGGTGAAATCATCTGAACTTGTGTGTTCTTTATGGGAAGTTTTTACTATTGATTTTCTTTAATGGTTGTTGCATTATGCAGGTTTTCTATTTCTTCTTAAGTGAGTTTTGATAAAATGTATTTTTTCTAGGAGTTTAATGATTTTGTTTCACATTTTATCTGCACAATGCAATTCCAATCATCATCATCATCTCAGATTATATATAATAAAATCATACAATATTTATGCATCATTTACTCTATGTTGTGTTATTCTGCTTACCATATATTTCGTATTTAATCCAGGTGCCACTCATTGAGATAGATTCTATTATTTTGCCCTTTTTTACTGATGGTGAAATTGAAGCAAAAACAATTAATTAACTTGACTGTGATCATACACAAATAAGTTGTGGAGCTTGGATATAAACATACCCAATCCAGGGGCACCTGCGTGGCTCAGTTGGTTAAACATCTGCCTTCAGCTCAGGTCCTGATCTCAGGGTCCTGGGATTGATAGCTGTGTCAGGATCCCTGCTCAGGAGAGAGTCTGCTTCTCCCTCTCCCTCTGCCTACCCCCCCGCCACTTGTGCTCCTTCTCTCTCTCTCTCTCTCTCTGGAATAAATAAATAAAATCTTTTTTAAAAATTAGGGGCGCCTGGGTGGCACAGCGGTTAAGCGTCTGCCTTTGGCTCAGGGCGTGATCCTGGCGTTATGGGATCGAGCCCCACATCAGGCTCCTCCGCTATGAGCCTGCTTCTTCCTCTCCCACTCCCCCTGCTTGTGTTCCCTCTCTCGCTGGCTGTCTCCATCTCTGTCAAATAAATAAATAAAATCTTAAAAAAAATAAAAATAAAAATAAATAAACATACCCAATCTGGCTATGAAATTTGGATTTGTAAGTGTATAAACTACATTGGCTTTTACTCTCTGCATCCACAGCTGTGGTCATGTCCTCTTTTCCTTCCCTAGAATCATTTATTTATACATTCGTCATTTATGTCTTGATCACTCTTACCAGAGGTTTGTCAATATTATATTTTTTTAGCATCTACATTTGCTTTTTTGCATCCTTTTCATTGTACATTAGCTTTAATTAATTTGTTTTACTTACTTGTTTTATCTTTATAATTTCTTTCCTCCTCTCCTAGTTGATACAGATTTTATATTCCTGATCAGGAGTTCAACAGTGGAGGGGGACCAAGGGTCTTTCCATCTCATTTCAGAAATAAAAGCTCACTATAGGTATGGATATTCCGGTTATTTCAGCTCTACTCCAAGCTTTCTCGATCCTGGCACTATTGACATTCTGCACCAGATAACTGTTGAAGAATTTTCAGGGATTGAGTATGTTTAGCAGTATCCCTAGTCTCTGCTCACTAGCTGCCACTCCCCAACCTGTGACAAACAATGTCTCCAAACATTGCCACATGTGACGGTGGAGGGGGGCAGCAAAATTTCCCCTAGTTGAGAACTGCTGCACAGAAAAAATACAAAAATTCACAATTTTGTAAATTAGAGTGGAAATTCAACTTAATGTGAACATGTGGAATCATCCCGAAATACAAAGTCTTTTGGATTAGAGCAGTAATTCTTAATTGGGTAATTTAGAAAAAAAATAAAGAATGGTTGTATCAAATGAATAGTGAGTGCCCATGTTAAATAAAAAATATCAAAAATATTTTTAAAGCTTTTTAAATTAAGAAAGTTAATGATGTTGTCATTGAATTTCATATCTGCCAATGGAAATGTTTTAAGGCTGACCTAGACAACAGAAAATAAGAATAGCAAGGTAGATTTATATCCTATATTTTTTCCTTGTATACGTCAGTCACTGTAAAAACCATAGTAGTTCACAGGCTTTTTGCACATAAGTAGCTAAATATCCTTCTTTCCACTTTACAGTACTCTAATATTGGCACAAAAAGGTATTTTTAAGAATGTGCATCATGTATTCATCAACCAAGTAGAAATTATCAAGTGGAAAAGATATTCGGCAACCCGGTTCTGAAAGGCATTTCATTAATTTTACAAGTTGGGCAGGAAGGAACCTAGTGCACTCCGGCAAAGGGAGTCTCTAAAGAAAATATAGCTTTTACCAGATAGTATTCTCCCCTCTGAATCACAGTTGAACAAATGAGTTCCCGTGGAGAATGCTAGGACATGTGTCGTGGTGTTTCATGACCCATTCCTTTTCCTAATAAAAATACAACTAAAGTCCTGCCTCCCTAAAAAGCACTGGGTGATTTTATGACATTTCCTTAACTCTCTGGGTATTTTAGACATTAGTAAAATTTACCTTCACTTGACGGGAAACCCACGAAATGGTACTAAGATGGACTAGTGAGGAGCGTTTCAGTATGAATAACGGCAGTTGTGCGTTGCAGTCAATTTCTCAGGCAAACGCAGTGATTTACTCCGAAGAACTGTTAACTGGATGAGAACTAATAAAATACTATCTAGCTGATGCCCATAGGCTTTGATAGATGAAGGGATAAAAATGGTTTCTAAATGACAGGATTCTGAATATATGAATAATTGGTGTTTCTAAAATCCTTAAAACGCTTACAGATAATATCTTTCTTACAAAGCATTTCTCTAAAATCTTAGATGCAAACAAATTTGGAAGGATTTATGTGCCCAAACACATATGCAAGACATCGTCTTACAAACAAAGGAACTGTAGTTCCTTATTGAGCGTAGAAATTCTGTTAGAACACATGTTCTTATTTCCTCATGAGGTGTATGACTCACCAGGTCTTCCTTTGTAGTATTCACTTCCTTAGCAAAAGTTTTGTATAAATACAGGAAAAGTATAAATTTCATTATCATTTCTCTCCATGTTATCTTAAATTCCTTTTTAGTAGTGACTGAAACTAAAATACAGTTTTATTATATCATATGCCCAGATTTGTAAAGGCAAACAAAAAATATATTCCGTATAAGCAGTATGTTTACTAAGATTAATCAGCAATTAATTAATAGTCCACAGTTTTCTAAAAGATTGAGCTACCTACATCTGTTTAAACTTTTTTCACAACTTCTCACACATATGTTGTTTTTGTTTTTGTTTTCAACTAGCTTTTAAGGCCCACTAATACATATCTGCAATCTACCTTTTCAATCTTATCTCTCAATGAGATTCTAGTAAATCTTTAGAGATTCTAGCAAAAGCAAAGAGCTATGTACTTCTGGTATAGTCCCCTTGCCTTTGCTCAGCCATTTCCCCTAGTTGAGATGTCTCTTCCCTGTGTCTGAGTTTCTAACTTCTACCCATCATTCAAGGCTAAACTCAGATACTATCTGTATTAAAGCTTTTCCCAATCCTTCTAGTAGAAAAAAATCCCCTTGCTCATCTCAGCTTCCATAATGCTTTATATGCCATCTCATTTTGCATAGTTATTTACAGACGTGTTTCCTCACTTGCAAGAGTATGAAGTGTTGAAGGGTAGGGGCTGTGTTTAATTAAATTTTCTATCATCTGAAGGGCAAATAGTAAGTCTATAACAAATACCCATTATTGATGGAAGAAGAACAGAGAGGTAGATACCTAAACAGTTTACCTTAATGATAACATGACACAAAACAAAAATCCAGGAGAGATGCTGAGGAGCTGCTAATATCATAGTTTACAGCAACGGGAATCTTTTAGATCCTTAGGAGCAATAATTACAAATTCAGTAATTTGCAAGACATATGACTTTGAAATCAGAGCTGTTGACTGAGGGCTCACAAACACAATTATGAGTTTTGCAGTTAGGAGATACTCTTTGTTTTTTCTCCCACAGTAAGTGCACTCTTACCAGCTGTTATGCCTGATCCTGCCACCATTTCTGCCAAAAACAACATCTTCCATCAGTCCCCTGCTTCTCAGCTGTGCCACTCCAAAACAATGTTTGCTCCTCATTAAAAATCTGCAGAACCAACTGAGAGTCAACCCACCACACAGGCAGCCCAAACCAAACTGGGGAGGAGAGACACGAAATCTGATCTTGGTTACTCACGCCACTGAGAGGGTTGCTACTGCATTCCACACAAGCTGCAAGCAATGGAGAGGCCCCGCTGGGTGTCCTGTTGGGAGGCCGTGATGGCAATCAGACCATGTGGTCATGAGGGCACGTGCTGCTGTTACAAGGTCGCTGCAAAGCAAATAAACCACAAAATTAATCAGTTGCAGCTTGTGGAGACCATGCTACTGAAGAGGCACTTGTGCCACCTCACCCATATAAATTGGACCCATGGTTCTGGTCTATCTCCAAAGAATAAGAAAGGTTTTATAACCAGATGGGACTCTAAACAAAGCAATTGGCCATGGATGCTGGGTTGCTGGCATTCATGGTGGTCTGCGGTGACATGGAAAGACCCAGGACATGAAGTTAAAGCACTCCAGATTGTTTGAGAAGTGAAGATGTTTCGGTATTATGAGAGATCCCAGAAAACTGACCGGATTTTATGATTCTGTATCTCTTCTACCCATACCCTAGAGATCTGGTTATCACTGAGGTCCTTTCATGCTCCGAGCTAGCTGCTATTCAAAAAGAGAAGCATCAGCAATTTCAAAGTGCATTGTGATTCTAAAACATCTCTGCCTAAATGATACATTCCCGTAACAATATATATTTCTTTAACCATATATATCACCCTATGATTTGGGGCCCAGAAATTACCAGTCCCTTCAAGTTTCAAACACTACAGGTGTTTAAAACTACTTACTATAATTACTTCTTTGGTTAAACATGACAGATCTGACTTTCTTCATTAAAAATACAAGAGAGCAAATCAGAGATTTTCTTCTCTACAAAATACTTTGTGGGAAATTTGCACACATTGGCAAAAACCTTCCATGTAGTTAAATGGCAAAGACAAGAAATTCAATTGCAGACATTTATTTTATGAGATTAGGGGTTACACTGAAGGAAAAAAAAAAACTGAATAAGGCCAAGAAAATAATGAAACCTTTGTTATAACAGCCATCTAAACATGTGTATTATATGTTAGATTGGAAATGTATCTTGGGATCATACACCTGGGTCTGGTTCACGCACAATGTTGTTAGAGACGATTCAGAGCCATCCAAAGGACGCTCAGACTGTTAAGTGTCAAGATCATTTTTTCTGGCTGATCAACAGGCTCTAGGTGTGTACGATTAACCAACAGTGTAAGAATACAAATGGGAAATAAGGAGACACTCCACCTGTCATATAAAATACATATGAACAGAATTACTTAAATTACTTACATAATATGAATTGCCATATTAGAGAAAATAACCTTAATTTGAATAACTTATACTTGTATGAATTTTGTATACAGCATACATTAAAATTTTTAAGTAAAATATTAATGTCACATATAAGTTATGCAATAACTTATATAACCAATCATAACCATCAATCTACTTATGCTATCTTAACAAAACAGAACAATGTAACTATTTCTTAGTAATCATGCTAACTTGATTATAAACAACCTCTACCAAATGTTTTTAGAGAAATAATAAGGTTTTTCTACAAATGACCAAATGTTTTCTACAAATGACCCAAAAGAACCCCTTGTGTTTTCTTTCACAAAGAGATTCTTTACTCCAGAAGATAAACCAAATAATAACATATTTATTAATATAAAGAATTAACATTCTGGTTCATTATTTTGTAATAAAGCAAAATGATACATTATTTTGTAATGAAGGGAAAATAAAAATGTTATAACTACAATCTATATTTAAAGCAATATTACAGTCATCTCACTGTTAAACATAATAACACAATTTTTTAAATTCAATTGAGCTAATTTTCCTGTTAATTAAGAAGACCTTAAGAATTTTTTAAACCAATGAGAAAAAAAGGGAGTCACTGCCTCTCTCAAATGAAAATGAATTATGTAAACATAGATTACATAGTGTGGGGGAAATATAGGAAGGCTATCTCTGCCTTGTCTCAGCTTGCCAGGTCTGCATCTTCTCTATCATCAGCTATACACACAAAGCACCTTACAAATCATAATAAGATAACAGACAAAATGTCATTTATGATTCATAATTATGTGTTTTACTTTTTGTCTGATATCATCCTTTCTCAGTCATATATGTATATATATACGCATATATACAGGCATATACACTGCAAATGTATATTACGTGTATATTAACTATGTGACAGAAAGCTAGTTGTATCGGTCACCAAGCTTATATTAACGTACATTGCCAAAAGTATTGGGAATATGCACATGTGTGTGTGTGTGCGTGTGCGCGTGTGCACGGGCACATGCAAGTGCATGTGTGCATGCCCTTTGGGGAAGTAGTTAGAAAGAGCATAGCTTTTGATTTGATCTGCACGGTGAAAGGCTTTTATAGGAAAATTTTTGCATATAAAATCACATCTAGCATCTTAGTCCAATGCTAGGTATCATAAAAAACAAAAATAAGAGTTTTGGCTATCTATTTAAATCCTATATTCATATACACATACATACATACATACATACATACATACACATGTTTGCCAATTTAAGGAAGAAAGAAGTAAAATGAGTCTGAACTAGTTTCACCATCTGCAAGTCACTAGTGAGGAACAGAATGTTTTCATCAGTCATTATGGGTCAGATCTCAATGATTAAAAACCCCAGAGCTTCTCAAGGGTATAATTTCCTGGTTCTCCACCTGCACACTTCCCAGTAGACCTCATCACCCTTGACTCTAACCAAATTCTGGAAAAGCAAGTTAATTCTAATTGAGACGTAGAGTTAAGCAATACATGCAAAAGGAAATCAGTTATGTTGATAACCAGATAAAATTAGCACAAGATTTTGACAAAAATATCAGCAGGGAATTTTTTTTGACTTTGTCTTATATCATCATTGCAACTGATTGCAAAATTATAAACTGATTGCAAAAAAATGTTATAGTAAAAAAATAGCAATATTTTCTTGAGATTTTACATCAAATATCATCAATAGACCAATAGCCACATTCCAGTGGCCTGACAAGCTCAATTTGACTTTTGAATACTTTGGAATCAATAAACCCCCAAATGATTTGGACCAATCACAAACCTCTAGTTATTTAAACCCTTGAGCATTTCAAAGGAAATTTAATCTATATGATCTGATTAATTTACACTTTACTTATCAAAATGGTATTTGCAGGAGTTATCTGATGTTACAAAAGACTGCTTTATAAAAATACTTGAATCTGTTCTTTTCAGAAAGAATGCCATTTTAAGATTAAGCTACTCCCCTACACCTCTAAATGGTTACAATTAGTTCAAAACTCAGAATATTTCTAGTTTCTAAGGGTACTGAATTTTCATCAAAGCATTCTATCTTTCTCAATCACGGCCAGATCACAGAGCATTCTTTCTTGGTGCTTGTAATTCCAAGATGCCTCCATAATTACAAACAGTGCACTGTAGTTGTTCTGAGACAAAACAGCCCTCTCTGATTAAGGAACTTCTAAAACAATGGGTTGAAACCATTTTCTTAGACTTTATTTCCTCTTCAATAAATAGTGCTAACATCAGAAATAAATGGAATAAAATGTGGTCATGCGGGAAATTTTCAAAACAAATATGCAAAAAGACTAAACCTTTTGCTGAAAACCAATCTGGAAACAAACACCAGCAATTGATTCTATTCAAGATTCTACTGTAGGGCTTTGGTTTGTTGTTTTTGTTCAATTAGAATTTGGTATTATTGTCTACTTTATCTACACTTATAACATGAGGTGACAAACATAAATCTGTAGTTTCCTTGAAAAAATTAATTTAGAACAGGATCTGATTACAAAATAATATTTTATTTTATGATCATTTGGGAGTGCCAATTTTTACATAGTTTGAGGTTATATAGCATTGAGGAATAAATGAGTCTTTGGAAGAACCATATGTGGCATGAAAAGAATGGAATTGAGAAGAGAAATATTCTGGAGTGTTTGATATAATCCAAATCTTTTCTAATTCAGACTCATGGATGGTCTATGTCCTGATACAACTAAGGTAACATTAATATGTGAGAACTTTTATAAAATTCCACAGTTAACAATCATCATGCTGGAAAAAGAATAGTGGAGGCAGTAAGACAACAAAATGGTTCCAAGCTACTTGGGTTTGAATCCCAGCTCTGACACGGAATTGGTGGATGACTTTGCACAAGCCATTTAAACTCTCTGCATCTGGTTCCATATCTATAAAAACAGAGATAGCAATATTTATGTTTCAGGATTGTTGTGATGACTACTTGAGTCTTCGAAGTACTAGAACTTCAGCAATGTAAATGCTAGCTCTTCTAAAATATATAAAAAAGATCAGTTTGACATTTGAGAATTATTTTTCCCCTGTGCCTTCTTTCCTGTCGACTGCCTCACACCCCCGTGCCTTCTTGTGTTCATATCCCAAAATAATATAGTAATATGAAATGACTTTTTTAATTTCAAAAAGATATGCTATTTGCTTACTGCTCCTTAACAGTGCTTTGTCATCTAAAATTGAATATAAAAAATTGAATATAAAAAACACCAAACAAATAAAGCCAGTTTTATGGCATCATCTCTCTAAGTCTTGTTGAGTTGGCTGTGAAATGTCGAATTCTATCACTGGCCACAGATCGTCACTTTAAGCCAATGTTTTTTTCCATTGATGTGTTCAGCAATTACTTCTAGTATTGTGTAATCAAATCTCATCTTCATCTTTTCCAGCTTTGATCCAACCATACAGTCATCTGAGTTCTCTTCATGTTGATAGGACTTTTTGTCCTTTGGGCTTATTAATTTCTTCCCTTTGTTTCCTCCAAAATATCTTTGTATTTCTCTTCTTCCTCTATGCTCTAGATCTTCTCTTTACCTGAATTCAATAAATATCCTCTTCATTGTCTCCCTGCCATCCAATCCTCTCTTTCAAATTAGTCTGCCCCCCACAACGAGACTCACCTCCTTCTAACACTGTCTTCCTTATGCTACCACAACTCTTTCTTGTCTCCAACATTTGGCCCAAAGTCTTTTGACTGATTTTCACTCTGCATTTTCTGACTCCAGCGGACACAGTCTGCCTTTTGCATTGAGGCAGGTTTCTTCTGTCAGTGGAACACATCCCGACCATTCCTACATTGATTTGTTTGTTCAATCTTCTCCTATCATGAACCCCTCTCCTTTTCTTCTACACCTTTGTATCTTAAATATCTGGTTAAGGTCCATTATATCAAGTTTTACTCTCTCCAGAGACTGTTGGTGTCTACTCTGACAGCACCGATCACTCCCTTATAGGAGTCACTATGGTGCTTAGCATCAGTACCTGAGAATTTAACATTTCCCTCTGTGTTAGTTACTTCACCCACAAATCCCAAACTGATTACATACCTCTTGATGTCTGAGACAATCTATGCATTGTCCATCAAGTTTCTGGCAGGTAATAGACAAGCAAAATACATTTATTATAGAATTAATTGATTAGTAATTAAAATGGTGCACAAATTTAAAATAACTTTGTAAATGCTAGCTCTTAAATTTCACCCCTGTGAACTAAAATCAGTGAACTACCCTCCACACGTCCTTCACTCAGTCTTACTGAGTCCCTCTCATCTGCCCAAGACTGTCTTTCTTTGTTTCAGTTTATTTTATCTACCACCAGCTCAGACTTTCTGAATCAGTGGTTCTGTGTTAGTTCTCCTACATGAGCTCAATGGATTCCTCCCCTTTCTTTTCTTTATCATAGTAGACATTGATAAAAATAATACAAGTTACAGTTGTGAGAATTAAACACCAAATCTGTCTATCTAAATGGTTATTCTGACATCAAGAAGAGTTCAAAAGGTCATCAAAAGGAAAAAACAATTAGAATGGCTGATTTCAAGGGAAAATTAATGTCTTGGTGTCCCACTGATATTCAAAATTCTCTATAGTTTTATAGCATTGTAAGTGTGAGAAAGTTATTGCACCATTACTTTAGTTGTTGTACATATATTTGGTTTATAGATATAAAAAAGAATGATCCAAGTATTTTTTTATAACTCAAAGTAAATTGACTTATGATTGACATGTAGGTTTAGATAAAATATGCAAATTGTCAATATTCAAAGTTTCCCTGAAACTTCCTTATCCTTCTAAGTTTATCTACCATTTCAGCCTAAACAAAAGTCTCTTATGCAGTCTGGTCTCTCCACTGCCCTTGAACTTAAGCCTACTATTTCCCCATCTGGAATGCCTTTTCACTAAGGAA
This sequence comes from Ursus maritimus, assembly GCF_017311325.1. Classification (NCBI taxonomy): domain Eukaryota; kingdom Metazoa; phylum Chordata; class Mammalia; order Carnivora; family Ursidae; genus Ursus; species Ursus maritimus. Next base: position 6,743,362 of record NW_024423453.1, read on the forward strand.
TATTCATCCCAGTCTAGATTTACATTTCTGTTCTATCCTCTCTAGCCTCTTCTTAACTATTGACCTTCTCTCTTATATTTCTAGAAAACTTATTATATAAGTTAGAATTAATTGGAAGACTGCTTTTTTAAGTGAATGTTTCAAACATATGCCTATTTTATCTGCACCTAGAATGCAAGTGTGTAGCTTTTAGGGACCATATATTAACTCTTTTTTAAAAATTATCATTATTATCATTTTACTCCCTGGTATGAGCACTGTATGTAGTTGATGCTGAAGAACTCCTTTTGAGTAATAAGCTAGTGAATAATTTTGCCTCTTTTAATAACTACCATAAAGGCCGTTTAATATTATGTGTGAGATTTATTAAAGACTTACACTCCAAAAGTTGATCATTAGTCCTCGTATATGACAACATAGTATGACAGTCCTATATAATGATAACATAGTTAATAATAATAATGGTCATAAATAAGAAGAAGAAGAAGAGGAGCTAACATTTAATAAAAGCTTAGTGTGTTCCCGGCACTCTTCTTTAACCCTTTTATGGATTAAATCACAAAAATCCTCCTAAGATAGGCATGGCTATTGTCTCAGTTTTACAGATGAGAGAACTAAAGCTAAGAGAACCTAAATAATTTGCTACAGATCCTGCAAAACTAGAGATCAACAGTAGAGTCACAAGAAACACTAAACATCTGCCATGGACCAGGCATTCTATTAAGTGACTTGCTTTATTTTTCTATGTGACGCTCACTAGAGAATATTATCACATTTTATTTATATGAGAATTGATAGGTTCTATGACTTGCAAATACTCTTCTGATTAGTATACCTGCAATACAATATCCAGTATTCTTTATCTGTTTTGTTTGGGACTCAAATCATACTTATGCTTATTCATATATATAGCTATATAAAACCAATTGAAATTAAAATCTTCTAAGGATGGCAGGGCAGGATAAGCCAATAGGCAAATTTAGTCCATGCTGAGGCCCACCAGAAAAACAAGGACTTTTGAGAACACTTTTAAGTTTGTTATTTCAAAAGCGCTATGGAGTGGGTATAATGGGTATAATGGAAAATCTGTATAGAACATTCTTATAATTAGTCTATGTTTTAGTATCAACTGCCTCAATTCTCCACTCTAAGCTATATCTATACTCTTTGCTCTGTGACTTTTCAGATTCTCACTGAAGGGGCAGAATATATTTTCCTTCTTCTTGGCTTCAGGTTGGGCTTCGAGATTTGCTTTGGCCAATCGAGTAAGACAGAGTTGAAGGTATGCCAGCTCTGCGCCTAGGTCTTAAGAGTTTTTGCATGCTTCATCTCCCTTTCTGAGACCCCTGCCATCAACTTAAAAAGAATATGCCTGGGCTAGCTTAACGGTTCCCGAAGTAGCGTGAGACACAGATGGAGCCTAGTCAAACTGCAAGACCAGTCTAGATCATCTGAGTTCCAGCTGACCCCCAGAGCAAGGCCAGCTGAGATTAGCAGAACCACCCAGCTGTGCCAGGATTAGATCAGCGGACTGTCAACTGTCTGGATAAATACCTAAATAAATGCTGGATATTATAGAAAGCTGAGATTTTGCAATATTTGCTGCACAGCATTATTATGGTCAATAACATTATTTTCATTGGAAATTGCAAATGGGGTATGGATGTAGCACCATACTTTTTCATTGGTTAGAGCTACGTGAAATGGCAGTCTGATGCTTTAGGATGGTAAATCAGATTGGTCTCCAGTGCAAAATTGGAAGGCTTTTTTTAAAATCTGTTTGCTTGCATGTATGTCTGTTTGTTTTACTTTGAGGAGGAAAAGGTAAATATTTTTCTGATACCTCACTGACAAAATTATATAAGAGTGCATTGAGTTAAGGATGGACATACGTGACAGGCACTATTTTGAGTGTCATCTGGCTTTCTATATATAGCCTTTGCCTTAGATGTGTTCCTGCGAAGGCTTCCTGTCTTCTCAAATCTGAATTAGTTGTCCTCTATTTTTTTTAAGGTTATTTATTTATTTATTTGTGAGAGAGAAAGGGGCAGGTAGGGGCAGAGCGAGAGAGAGAATCTCAAGCAGACTCCCTGCTGAGCACCGAGCCCATGGAGGGGGGGCTAGATATCACTACCCTGAGATCATGACCTGAGCCCAAATCAAGAGTCGGTTACTTAACCAACTGAGCTACCAGGTGCCCCTGAGTTAATTGTCCTCCTAAGTATTTTCGGAGTACTCTTTTTTCCCCAATGTAGGCTTTAGCTTTTTCACTTGCCTTTACTTGTCTAAACTACTATGTCCATGAAGAAAAAGAACACATTTTCATTGTTTACTATTGTAACTCCAACACTACGTATAGTTCTCGTCACATAGGTAGCTATCAATAAACATTTTTTAAAATTAAACGACATTGATTTTTATTTTAAAAATACCTACTCTCATTTGCCTTTTGCTAATAAATATTAACTAATTTTAGATTTTTTAATTTCATGTCATGAAAAAATTGTTTTCTTTCTTTCCAAAGTTGTTATCTTATTATTATAAGAGTAAATAGACTGAGGATAACAAAGTTTCAGAATTTAGACATTAAGACAATGAAAAAGTAAAAGCTTCTCTTTTATACTTTTAGAATTTTCCCTAGACAAAACCATGTTTAATCGTTTCTATTTTTTTCTTCTTTGATGGTTATTTAATTCAAAAAGTATGCTTTTAACTTCAATTTCCAAAAATATCAATTTAAATATTATCAATAGTTTCAACCTCATAGAATAATGAATTTTAATTATCTTAACCACTATATCCTTTCTCCTAAAAAATGTAGAAAGATACTTTTTATTTTTTAATTATTTAAATTATATATTCAAACCTCTATTTCTTATCACTTCAGATAATATTTATTGACTCTCTAGTGTGTAAGATGTAAATGTTAGGTTGCAGCAGGTCTAGAAAGTAGAAGTTTCAGTTGATAAAAAGCAGAAAATCAGAGACTCTGAGAGAAAGGTTCTCAGAACAAAGTGGATTTCAATTAGCAACTGGTGTAATTAAGGAGCTCTGTGTTCACACTGATAAGGTATAGCTAAATGCTGCTTGATATAAACAGGATCAGAGAAAAACAATTACAAATACCAGGGGTGGGGGGAAGAACTGCATAATAACATCATGGGCTAAATCTAAGTGGAACTAAGATCTCATATGACTTAGCAATCAATTAATTACATTTCCTATTCGAGGGGCCTAATCAAATAAACTTAGTTCTGACATAAATAACATTTTTATAGTATCACATTTTAAACTCTATTTTTAACTATGAGAACCACAGATTTTTTTTATTATGTTCAATTAGCCAACATATAGTACGTCATTAGTTTTTGATGTAGTGTTCAACGATTCACTGATTGCGTGCATATAACACCACAGATTTTTTTTAAGTTTTCATTTAAATTCCAGTTAGTTAACATACAGTGTTATATTAGTTTAAGGTATACAATATAGCAATTCAACAGTTCCATACGTCACCCAGTGCTCATCACAATTGTCCCTAGTATCATGAGGCTGTCTGGCTGGGACCACCCAGCTACATATTGTGCACATGTGATTTGTCAGACAGGAACAGGTGCCCGAGGACCTGATACATTTTCAGGGTATTCAAAACTTTGTAAAACCATTTTTAGAAAAACTTACATTTTCCTGATAGCACTATTTTCAAGAGCATACATTCCTTTTGTGAGGATTAATGTTTGGAAATTAATACATGTCATGAGTCACTCCATAAAAATTAGTTCTAAATTTGGATTTTAAACAGCACGGTATACTGAAACGTATAATAGTTGATGTGAGAACCCTAGGTTTCTGTACTTTATGATTTCTAGACTTTAGTAATCTTGTCTCTAAAACAAACCATTGATTAGACAGTCTCTAAGATCTCTTGAAAAATCAAACACCGCGTGTTTTTAAAGAATGGGAAGGCAGATCAAGGGTGTCATCTGGTCTTAGTTCTCTTTGAAGGTACAAGAAAGATAATTCCTTCTTTAATATTTTCTTTATTCCCTTTGACCTTAAAGGAATTAAAAAGTAACTTCTCTCTCAAAAAAGTCTGAACATCTTCATATTAAGTGAATTTCAAACATTGTTTCAAATGATAAATTATATGATTTGGACTGAAAACAGTTAAGAAACTGGAAATTACTCCATAAGATATAGATTTTATATATTCTATTTTGCTTTATGGCAGTCATTCATAACTTCATGGGTTCTTTTTGTTTTTGTGGGCACTGTTGACTTTAACATTGGTTTAATCATATTTATGAGTATTTATCATCATTCTTTAGGCAAGTACTTCTCAAGCAATGTAAATTCAAATAGAGAATTGATAAAAATCAGATAATGTTGTATTAAAAAAAATCTTTGAAGAACTGAACCTTAACAGATGAAATGATTTTCAGTCACACAGCACATAACTAGAATTGCTTTCTTCTGATTCCAACTTTTGTACATGTAATATTAGAAAACACACTGAATTTCCATGATCCCAAAAGAAACTATTTCCAGGAATTCTTCGATGATCTTTTCCTTTTTATGTTGGAAAACAAGAGTCATACGTCTGAAAAAAAGCCCAAATTTTAAAAGCTCCAATGCAAATGAAATTTTTGTAGATTCTTTTTATTTGTGAATATTTAATCTTATAGAAATTGGTTGCTGCAACAAGAACAGATTCAAAACAAGAAGAAAGTCCATTGGATTTTTTTAATAACAGCTTTGTTGGGAGATATAATTCATATACCATAAAATTCACTGTTTTAAAGTATACAATTCAGTGATCTGATAGCATTTTAACAATTCCTGGTAAATGGCAATATTGTACCCAGATTTTAAAATGCTGCAAATATAAACAAAAACAAAAAGGAAGAGAGAACTCTGGATGATGAACGTGTGCAGTAGGGAGGTTCTTAGATATTGATAAAAGTTGTAGAGGAAATGGGCTGTGTGAGAGAAAGGGGTTAAATATCTCAAAGCCATAAAGGAAATAAGAAGATGCTCATGACATAATAGTAGAGACAAATAACTTTACATAAAGAAAAATCCCAATTTTTCAAATTTATTTTTAAAAACCTGATACATATGTTTTTGTTAACAAGATCTATATCGAAGTGCTAAAAATAAAATGTTTTTCAGTTTTGCTTTCTTCTTTTCTATATTTTCTACATTGATCTAGTGTTTTTTAGTAATGAAGGAAAAAACACTTAAAATGTTCACAGATATCTTCACTTTTTCATTAAAAAAAAGCAAAAAATAGTTGCTTGGCTTTCTTTTTTTCCCCTCCTACTTTTCAGGGCTACACTTTTCCAAAAAACAGTTACATGGTACATCAAAATTTTGTTTTGCTCAGAAAGGTGGCATGGCTACTGTTGCCTTTAGAAAGAAATTCAGAAGACACACCCTTCACAATCTAATGCCACTTTCTGTTTGCAAATTTATCTCCCAATTGTTCTTCCAGTGATTCAGCCTTTGGTTCTAATCAATTTCATGATCGTCCTCTGAACAAACCAAATACATTCTTATATGTAAATGTTTGTTCAGGAAGCCCTCCCAGCTACTATCTCCAAACCATTTATCCAGGTTCTATCCTCACTTTTGCCTCAAGATCAAAGTTCACCTCTTCCTTCCCTCTCTGAGCACATCCATAGAACATCCTGTCTTTTCCGAACCTCTGTAGGACTTGTTTCTCTTAGTTTGGCACTAAATTGTGCATCACTTTGCCCTGTTGTCATCTCCATGTTTAGTGTGTATGTTATTTCTTCCACTAGACTATAAACAATTACAAGGTTTGAATTCCTCACTAAAAAGTATATGTTAATGTATAAATGCCTAATAAGGACTTGTTGATTTGACTAATGAATACATAAAAGAAAGCATGAATTAAAAACTTTTAGTACCATAACAGTTACTCGGGGAGAAAAGAGAAAGTCATACTAGGAAAGGAAGGAAACATGTGGCCAGACTTGCTTCAGGAGATGAGGAGAGCCTGGGACAATCAAACGGTTCCACCTATCAAACAAACAACAAAAAACAAACAACACACCTGCCAGCAAGAGTCCAAGGACTGAATTTCAAATCAGGTTTTCTTCCCTTGTAATAGGTATGAGATGGGTGGAGCAGAAGAAGGGGACAGGGGCAGTAAGTACTATTAACCAGAATTGAAGCGGAGCTTAGCTCTAGGCTGTCCTTCAAACAAAAGTAAGATAATCAATTAGGAAAGATCAATTAAACCATGAATAAGTGTGCTACAAGAAGGCCACGATGGTGAGGGAGGTTGGATAACAATGGTCAGATCCCTAGTCACTGGCAGACGTGGGGCTTGAGTTGAGGACTCTACCTTGGAGAACTTGTATATGACACAGAAATCCAGCTATGGGACCAAGGCAGCAAGTTCAAAATACTAGGCGAGAAATCCAATATTCTCCCAAATGAGGGACTAATTTTATTTGAAAGGTTAAGTTGAAGATCAACCTGCAGTTTGGGAACAAGTAGAGCTGGTTGCCATGACAGGAGTAGGCAAATATGAAACCTATTAGAGGAAGCTTCCATCTTCCAAATTTTAAATGCACAAATCCATCTTGTTTCTGTATTCTGTAGTGAATTTTTTTCTCTCTCTTTTGCCTCACTCCCTGATATCTGACTCTTGAGTAGTGACAGAGAGAGTTGGAATGGATTCATTCTGAGAGAAGTGTAATGAAAGATTTTTCTATAGTCTTTCCCNNNNTCCTGGGATTTTTCCAGATACTTAACCTGTTCTTCCTAAGGTAGACTGTTTGTTATTGCTGATTCTGTAAACTATTCGTATCCATTTTTGTGTGTGAGCTGAGAGCATATAATTTTACTTTATTATTATTTTTTAATTTTAACTGTTTTTATTTGACTGTGATTGACACACAATGTTATGTTAGTGTCCGGTGTACTGCATAGTGGCTCCATAGTTCTAAATGTTACGCTATGCTCACCACAAGCATAGCTACCATCACCATGCAACGCTATTGTAATATCATTGACTACATTTTCTATGCTCTACCTTTTGTTCTCATGACTTATTTATTCCATAACTGGAAGCCTGTATCTCCCTCTGCCCATGACCCATTTTCCCCATCCACTCACCTCATCTCCCTCTGGCAACCATCAGTTTGGTCTCTGTATTTATAAGTCTGATTCAGCTTTTTGTTTATTTATTTATTTGTTATGTTTTGTTTTGTTTTAGATTCCACATATGAGTGAAATCATATGGTATTTGTCTTTCTCAGTCTACTTATTTCACTTAGCATAGTAGTCTCTAGATCCATCCATGCTGTCGCAATTGGCAAAATTTCACCCTTTTTTATGGCTGCATAATATTCTGGTGTGTGTGTGTGTGTGTGTGTGTGTGTGTGTGTGTGTGTAATATCTTATTGATCTATTAATCTATTCATATCCTTTTAATAAATTCCTTTTTGTGAAGGTAATTAGATTTGAACAGATCTGAACAGATACCACTAACTTTTGTGTCGTTTTAACAATGTCAAATAATGCCTATCAGTGTTTAGAATCGTGTGCGCTAAAGCATGTCTGACTAGAAAATACCACTAATTTTACCAAATATAATGTATAATTTTGTATACAAGGAAGTCAGCAAACATCAACTTTGTGTACCTGTTAAACAGTGCTTTATTTCTTTTATCATCTGAGCTTTTTTTTTTTTATATCAAAAAGAAGTACTTGCCACATGGTGAGACTTTGATAAATGCTTATTGAATGAGTGTGTTTCCTCTAGGAATACTCCACTTTTCCATTGAATCCAACCATGATTTATACTTCTGAGAATGTGAGTCACACAGGTGGCTTTTACTTTAAAAGGCACCACCCATCCACCAAGAAGAGTTAAGGATATTATAATCAAAGCAAAATGTTAACCATTTTTTAAAAATTCTTTTTAACAATATATATTTTTATATGGAGGTACAGCCTTCCAGTTATAGAATGAATAAGTCATGGGAATAAAATGTATAGCATAGGGAATATAGCAAAGGTTAACCATTGTTTCAAAAAGGAAATTCATTAAGTGCTGAAAATATTTTAAAAACTGATTCTTAAAAAGATTGGACTGCCAATTAGAAATTTTGACCCCAATGTGTGTGTTTGTGTGTGTGTATACACACTTACGCAGTTGTACATATATGCAAGAAGTGTACCCCCCAGTGTGGAAGACCCATGTCACTGGTGTATATATATGCGTGTGCTCACCTGAAAAGTGCCGGAAAGTATCAGTGATGCAGGTCTTACACACTGGGGTAACACCTCTTGCATACACACTCATTCTCCTGCCTTCCATTCCTCAGTTTCAGAACAGGGAACTGTTAGTGGCAGCACTCTGGCTGATATTAATTGCCATGCCCAGGGAAAAAGGCAATTTATCAGATAACTGGGTCCCAAGCCATACAGGGCCTTAGAGATTAAAATGATCACCTTGAATTGCACTCAGAAGCTAACAGGCAATCAGCACAGATGGCGGAGCCCAGGTGTAACATGCTTCATGGAGCCAATCTAGTTAAGCAAGCAGACCACAGCATTTTCAGGGTCTGAAGCTTCCGAGTGGTCTCTTAAGTGGTGTTCCACACAAAGCTTGGAGCTTGAATTGAATACAAATTTTTCACGTGTTTGAGGATTTCTCCTGGAAGAAATGATTTTTAAAGAGAAAACAAATGAAAAACCTTATGAAATAGGCCTCAGAGAATTTGCTAAAATCAAAGGGTAGCAGTAAAATAAAACGTGCTATTAAAACGGTAAGAGAGAGTTTTCAAATGTTATGTCCAACACATCCGTAAGTTCTTATAACATTCACACTCCCTGCCCAAACTGGAAAACCACTGGAGACGTTAAGCGTGCTGGCTATGTCCACCTGGAGTTCATCCGCACTTTTTAATGTAGGAAATACTATTTACTATCACAATTGAAGTCAGAGCTAAACAAACTCATTTAATAATGGAAGCATGTGGAAAGGCTTCCACGGGGCACAGGGTCCTTCTAATATCCAGGGGTCAGTGTAAGAAGCACATTGGATAAACACAAGAGAATGGCTCGTGGTTTAAGTATCAGGTTCGACATTTTGAGACTCCTTTGGACATTTGGTTTAAATCCCCTCGTGGCTAGCGCAGTCTTTCAGTAGTAGATAAACTCAATTTGTGGAATGAACTGTGCTTTTTCCTTTTATGATCTGCTGTTATCTGCCTCTCTGTTCTACTTTGGGGGTACAAGAACGTCCCCTATGTATATCTGTATCTGTAGGTTAGTAACAGCAGTGGGAGGAGATGCCAGGGTCCTTACCAATCTACCCTCCATTTGAAATCCGTAAATAAGAGAACGTGTGCTACAGGACAGTTTTCTATTTCTAGAAAATAGAAGTAAGAAGTTTTATTTTAAATATTCAAAACCATCAACACAAGCACAGCGCATTTCACAAGTACTACTTAATTTTAAAGGCCTGTAGATGTTAACGAGAAACTCCTGATCATTTCTAGAAAATTCAAACTGCAATTTAATCTATAATTAATGAAAGCAAGAGCAAGCAAGAGAAAAGTACCTACTATTAAAAAGAACTGCATACAATCCTTAACTGATGAAAAGAGTCATCAAAAGTCACAAAATGCAGGAGAGAGATACAAAACGAACAGGCTAACATGGAAAGTGCTAGAAGCTTGAGCATGTAAATCTTTGCCAAGATAAGTGCTTAAACTAGTTATTAAGTCCTGAAAGAAACTTTCATGAAACATTAGTTATAGAGTCACAAAAGGGAGCCAAATTATTATCACAAATGATAATTTCCAAGTTATTTAGAAATGACTAAGAGTCATTTTTTGAATCACCTTTCTCAGTAACACATTTACGTCACTCTTCATTGTATTCAAATTTTACAAGTTGATTAATTGTACCTAGTAATTAGAATCTCGAAGTACAGTTTAAATCAAAAGAATCTTCTAATGCTTGTTCACTTTCTGTCATTGCACTATTAAATTGGTCTTTGATTTCTTATCAGCTTTAGAACCAAGTGTACTCTTTCCTTAACATATTTATCTAGAAGATTTATGTATTTGTCTAGAAGACTTGAACTATTTTACGATGCTTTCTCAACAAATGCTGGAAGCTAGAAAAAAAATTCACGTAGGCTTTGTCTCATTGATTAATAAAAGCCAGCTGAAATAAATGAAAATAGTCTCTGACTTCTCCAATGATCTTTAGTAAGGGAAAAACTATGTACACTGGAAACTACATTTGTAGTAGGATACATAGTTTTGTAGGGTTTGTAGCTACTCAGTCACTCAATGTAAACTTTTACTGATGTAATGCTATATGGGTTAGTACACCAAAGTTCATGGTAGTGTAAATATTCTAATACACTGATTCTCAGTATATGAACTTCTTAAGACTTCCTGGTCACATTTTCGCCCTATTTCTTTTCAGAGTTTCAGGAAGATCAAGTCCGTTCACCTCTTCCTTATCTTCCTATGTCCAGGATAAATTATCAGGTGCTATAAAGAAAGTCTAGAACAGTGCTGTCCCATAGTACTTGCTGCAATACCAAAAATATTCTATAATTTCTGCCATTCAAATTTCTGGCATTCATAGGTCACGTATGGCTATTGAGCACTTGAAATATGGCTAGTGGGACTGAGTAACTGAGCTTTTATTTTACCTAATTTCAATTCGTTTACATTTTAAAAGTCTCATCAGAATTACAGCTTGCTTATGTAAATAACTTTTTATCAAAACACACTTATTCCCGTTTATTTACATACTGTCTGTAGTTGCATTTTTGCTGTGCATTTAGTTGTGCTAAACAGCAGAGTTAAATAATTTCTACAGAAATTGTGTGACCCACAAAATAATACATATTTATTATCTGGACCTTTACAGAAAAAGTTTTCAGATGTTGCTCTAGAGGATTCCTTTTGGTTTTGGACAGGACAGAGACTTCTTGATACCTGATTGAGTTTTACGAGCTTTCCGAAATGGCAGAGAACCTCTAGCACAATCTGACCTGACTTCAGAGTTTAATTACCATAGCTGAGATTTCTTAATGTCTAAAGGATTCTACAGAAATATGTTCCAGGCCTGTTTTGTCTCTTATAACCTGTGATGCACAACCCTGAGGTATTCCATGGGGAAAGGGAAAGGCTTGGGTAATTAGGGAGCGCTGACTTACTGAGAAAATAAAAGACATCTTTTATCCATCTATGCATCTCTATTGAGAACCTAGGAGGTGCTACATAACTTATTTGTTGAATGAATGAATGAATGAATGAATGAGTAAATAAATGATGTGCATGGATGAATCAAAGAAATGAATCTCTTGGGGTGCCTGGGTGGCTCAGTCAGTTAAGCATCTGCCTTTGGTTCAGGTCATGATCCCAGGCTCCTGGGATCGAGCCCCACATGAGTTGGGTTCCTGCTCAGTGAGAAGTCTGCTTCTCCTTCTCCCTCTGCCTGCTGCTCCCCCTGCTTGTGCTCTCTGTCAAATAAATGAGTAAAATCTTTAAAAAATATAAATAAATAAATAAATAAATAAATAAATAAATAAATAAATAAATAATTAAAGTGCTTAAAAAAAGAAATGAATCTCACTACACTCAAAAATATTACTGGGTATTGGGGCGTCTGGGTGGCTCAGTACGTTGAGCATCAGATGCCTCTTGGTTTTTGGCTCAGGCCATGATTTCATGGATAGTGAGATGGAGCCTGGCGTTGGGCTGTGCAACCACAGGAGAGTTCTGCTTGAAGATTCTCTCCTTCTGCCCCTCTCCCCATCCCCTCTCTCTAAAACAAATAAATAAATCTTTTAAAAAATATATTAATAGGTCTATACTTGTGTTTTATTCCACTGCTATTTCTAGTAGTCATTTTTACTACCGAGAGGAAAGAAATCATGAGAAGGCTTATGTGTAACCACTGTGTTCTCAAAACTAGACGCAGACTATTTTCTTCTTTAAAATAATTTGTAATCATAAAATATAAAACTCTCTTGAAAAAAAGCTTATATTGCTAACATCTATAATCAAATGTTCTACATGAAGAAATCATTTTCCTGGTTAAACAAATTTGGGCGACAGGAGCCATTATGATGCCTTCAAAAAAAGAATCTTTTCTTTTTCTTTGCTGAATTTTGATTGTTTTTTCCTCCCCTGATGCACACACAACCATTTCATACAGTTTATCTTTCTTTCTTCCAGAAGTTAGTAAATAGTACACATGAAATATAATTCTAAATCATACAGGTTGTGTCTTTTTTTTTAAGTGACACCTACTTAAAAAAAAAAAAGAGGCCTTGGCAGCTTTGGTAATAATCAGTTTGCTTCTTATATACACAGACCCAATCCCAACAATAGGATTCATTGGTAAAAAATGCAAACGGAATGTTCTACTTGACCAAAAGTTCTTGGTCAGTTAAGCTTTTGGTCATCATCATCTGATAATGGGAAAATATATTTTAGATGGACTTTAATTCTTGCTTCCCCCACAATATAACAGCTCTGGGCTTTTGAGACTTGACTTATTCTCTCCAAAGTGTTACGAAAACTCCCCCTTTCTTCACCTGGCATGTTTTCTTTAAGCAATCTGAAACTTGGCTATACCTTCTAGGCCCTCCCACAGCATCCAGCAACACATCTGTCAGGCACTGAAGTCCTCTCTTAATGGGTCTTTCTCTCCAACTAGATTTCAAGCTTCTAGTAAGCTCCTTGAAGGCAAAGATTTCATTCTAGTGGGTACTTACCACATATTAAATAGAATCTGTTCAACATATAGACAAAAATGTGTTAAAAATTACTGACGATGCAAATCAGTTTTCGGTAGGCAGGTCTCTAAATTTGTCTCCATGATAACTGAGATTCACGTGAATGATAATAGAGAGGGAGGCGTGATATATTTCTGAAACTGAAATTGTTAATGAATTTTCAAAAGAGGCCCTAAAGTCATGTTCTAATGTTTGAAGCACATGTTTCCTGCCTCACTCTACTTCTTAAAATCGATTAACTTAGAAAACTTCGGAAACTGACTTTGTTAACTTGATAAGTCATTGACAACGTATTTTGGATATATTTCAATTTTATTCCCCATTTATGAATTTATGTAACATTAAAGTCTAATACTACTTCCTCTTTTAAAATTTCCTTTAATTTCATCACTATTTTTTATATTTATTTATCTTCTTTTAAAATTTTCTTCCTTTTCAATTAATTCTGCCCTTAGACATGTTTTCTGATCACTCCATCAATTTCCTAAAAAAAGTCACACTCTATGTAGAGTTTCTCAAATTCAGTCCCAATGACATTTTTAATTATTTACAGGGCATCTCCACGAGACTGTCCTGCCAATATCGAAATGCAGCAAGACCTAAATCACACTTTTGTCTTCATATCCACCTCCCTCCCCAGCCATACTTTAAAGTTCCTCTGTTCCTAAATTCCATTTTCTGGTTAATCATACAACTTAAGTTTGAGTTTTGAAATATTTATTGGCAGTCTCTCTCTCTCTCATAATAGAACACACACGACTAAATTTATTGAGCATTTAATATGCATGAGGCAATGTGTTAATAGCTTTACATATATGGTTTTAAGTATCATTCACAACAACCCTATATAATAAGTATTCATACTGTCTTCGTCTTACACGTAAGATAATCAAGGCTTGCTAAAGTCACATAGCTGAGGTAATAGCCAGAGTTTTGTACTTTGAACATTTATAGGTCACATCACTGACTATTCAGACGTGGTGAGAGAAGCCCCCACTTCTCTTATACTCACTAACACCAGACAGGCTAGTGAGGGGGTTAAGGGTAACATGGAAAGGAGTGATGCAATTATAAGCTATGGGGTGTTAATGTTTTAATGGGAGAGAAGGGGGAGAGCCTGGGAAAGGCTAAATGTTCAGGATGCTGACTGGCTGCTTTTCCTCTGTGTGCTTCTTGGCGAGAAGCTGAGAAAGCCAAGATGCTAGGCCAGCTGGGACCCAACTGCTTCCTTTAGGTGATGAGGCCTTCCTGGTTCACCCTCAGGTAGAGAACTCCAGAGAATCTCTCAGCCCTCTTAAGCTGCCCGAGTTCCACATCAGGGCCAGAGGTGTGCTCTGGTGGCTCTTTCTTTATGTCAGTGGAGATACCAGAAGGGCTGCTCCAAGTTGCCCTGTCTTCATCATTGCAGGAGGCCACAGAATGGCCGCCATTCCAATCACCCCCTCAAATCACCGTTCTTCCTGCCACTGACCAGAGCTCCACTCTTTTAGGTGGAATGCAGATGCTGGATTTCACTTTCTTTTTCCTTGCATATACATGCACACATTGTGAGGGGAAAGGGATACAACTGGCATGTCCAGCTGACAACTTTTTCCTGAGATATAAGCAAAGGAAGAAAGACTATGACAGAGGCTCTTGTGAGAAAGGTCTGCAAAGCATACGCATCACTTTGATTTAACACCATCTTTCCAGTTGCTAATCATCAAACATGCCCAAGTGTGGATCTCTCTCGGGACATCATCTCCTTACTTCCCATGTGTAAAGTACCTTTCCTTCCCATATATGCCAAGCAAATTCTATGTATTCTTTGAGATTCACCTCAAAAATCACCTCTTCTTATGAACTTTACTTTTCATCAACAGCATTTGTGTAGCTGTTGCATAACTCAGCATTTTCTGCCTTTATATGTGGTTTTTGTATCCATGTCTAATCTCCCCTAATAAATCACATGTCCCCTGAGGAAATTTCATACATTGCAAGGGTTCTAAGGAAAAACCACCAGGTACGTTCCATGAAATCACAGCTTTGAAGCACTGTACAAATATTACCTTTCTGAAATAAAATAGTATAGTGCCGTAGTTTGCATTTGATTGAAGTAGCACTTTGGATATTCTTTGGAAGGATTTTTCCCATTCTGGAAAGACCCGAGGCAATATTTTTTGCTGTTGCAGCCCTGCTTTCTTTCCCATACGCCCTTCCTGCCTCTGTTTCCCATTGCCTATCCCATTTCCTCTCGAACACAGGATTCACAGTGTACAATTTAAAGCTTATGTTTTTTAAAAGATTATTTATTTATTTATTTGAGAAAGAGAGAAAGTGCAATAGAGTGAGCACAAGCAGGGGTGAAGGGGCAGAGGGAGAGGGAGAAGCAGACTCTCCACTAAGTAGGGAGCCCAATGCAGGGCTTGATCCCAGGACCCTGGGATCACAACCTGAGCCAAAAGCAGAAGCTTAACCCACTGAGACACCCAAGTGCCCTGTACAACTTAAAGCTTAAAAATAAATTTAAATACATTTTTATGGGGCGCCTGGGTGGCTCAGTCGTTAAGCGTCTGCCTTCATCTCAGCGCCTAATCCCAGGGTCCTGGGATTGAGCCCTGCATCGGGCTCCCTGCTCTGTTGGGAGCCTGCTTCTTCCTCTCCCACTCCCCCTGCTTGTGTTCCCTCTCTCACTGGCTGTCTCTCTCTCTGTCAAGTGAATAAATAAAATCTTTTAAAAAAAAAACTTCAATACAGTTTTAAAAGCACACACTACAGAACCAGAAAGGTGAACTTGTTAACCATTCCATCACCCAACCATGAAAATGAAATGCTTTTGCTTCAATCTGAACATTTAGCCATCACGAATATAAAGTGTTACCTTATAAAAATAGTGAAGGACAAAATTCATCCCATACTTTCAGAGTTCTTATAGATTCCCTTTGGAAATATGTATTGAGTGCCTCAAAGGTATCTTAGATGATTTTAGAGCTAAAACAGCCTTGCACAGGTTTGACAAGAAGGATATCAAGTTCTATTGAATATGCTGCCAGGCAGCTGTTTTATTAATATAGGAGGACATGCCACAATTGTCAAGTAACTTTGAAATTTGCCTCTTATTGGGTGTCATCTATAAGGAGTAGCCAGCCTTGGGAATTAATTTTGAAAAATAATTCTATAAAAAAATTCATTGAAATTTTCTAACAGAAAAATTCTAGGCTGGTTAGGAGGTCTGGGCACATTAGCAGTATAAGTAAACCACAGTGGTAACAGAAGAAAAATGGAAAGTTAGAGTCAACTACCCTATAGATATTTGGAATTTGAGTTTTAAATTTGTATTTTCTTTATGCAGATTATATACAAGAACTGGAGTCAGACACGCATGGGTTCAAACTCTGACTCAGCCGATTCTTTGCCAGATAATATTAATTCACTTAAATTCCTGAGCTTTAGTTTTCTTTCGTAAAATAAATAGCCAATATTAGGATGGGATACAATAATATATGTAAAATGCTTAGTGCGGTATTTGATGCTAACTCTTTCCTCATGAATGGAGATATTAATCACCTTTTCCCACTTTGCCAATTTTTTTAATACTGCAAATCATTTAGTTGCAAATTCTCGTGGAGTATTTGTAGTATATATTACATTTGTGAAGTAGTTTGTAATCCTTTAAAATAAAATTTACCATACAATTTCAAAGGGTTTTTTATTCCACTGCTTTGCAAAATATTAAACCCAGTTCAGATATACAGTCAGC
The DNA here is from genome assembly GCF_017311325.1 of Ursus maritimus. Lineage (NCBI taxonomy): Eukaryota > Metazoa > Chordata > Mammalia > Carnivora > Ursidae > Ursus > Ursus maritimus. The sequence continues at coordinate 6,759,912 of NW_024423453.1, forward strand.
TCTATGACTGCCTAGTTAACACAGGTATTGCTATGATAGTATAACATAATTTTATTGAAAGCTAAATAAAATAATATTAGCTTAAATAAGGTATCTTGTTAGAAAAGACAAGAGCCTGTATCTCTATATAGAGCACATTATAACACTGGCTTGTGTTCTTAGGAGCAGCTTTTCTGAAGAGAATTATATCAACAGAAAACATCTTGTGGTCTCAATCCATTTAAAATCTAGTTGGAAAGTTAAAACAGAATACACACAAAAAAGCAAATAAAAAATGCAAAATCGAGCTGGCTCATGGAATACATGGACAGGCCAACTGAGGAGAAATTTAAATAAAGTTTTCTGTTAGGGATCAGTTTTGTGTGAAATTTTGATAATTAATTGGAAAGGACGGGAGGAGGGAATGGAAATGAGTAAAAAGACCATGTGGGAGGTCTGGTCAAGATTTTTTCTAGAGAAGAATGTCAACATTTGTGGATTGTGGAGATTCTATAGCCTGAGCTAAGAGCAAACTTATCCCTCCCAATATATTCTTTTCTTTTAGGAATTTGTACTGTGTTCAGAATTTAAGAATTTCAAAGAGAAAATGTTTCTGATATTCACATTTTTTCCCCAGCTTTTCATGGTAGTATGCTTCTGTTTCTACAAAGCAGTGAGAAACCAGACCAAAGAGGTAAATGCATTAATTAGATATTCATAAATTTTAGGAAGTAACCTAGTATGACAAAAATACCATAAAGGACTTAATGAGTTAAGCAAAAAATTGTAAGTAAATTCAAGAGAGAGGGAGAGGGAAAGAAAGGAGGGAGAAGAGGAGAAGAGAGAGAATAGCTGATAAATGACTAGGTGGGGAGCGCTTGCTATCACTTATAAATTAAATACCTAAATTTTATACAAGCATTTTAGTTGTATTCCTGAAAGAAATAAGTTTACATAAGACTGAAAAAACTGTTGATTGCTTTTCTAATAGAATAGATTGTTTGCATTAAAAAAATATATTGCGAAGTTGAATAAGAAATATCAGAGATTTTCATATAAAATGCTAAGAAAAAGACTACGTATTCCAAGCAGAAACACGTTTTGTTCAATTCTATGCCTTGGTCCAAGAAATAAGCAAACAAAAAGTACTGGCGCTAAGAATATTGAAAGGAAACATTTCCCTTTCTTTTTTCATTACGAGAAAAAAAAAGCTAAAATAATTTGTGTGAAAGTGGACAGATAATTCATTCAGTGAAAATCTGGAAATAAAGGCAACATGTATGTAAACTAACCAGATGTTTATGATTAGTTCCTAGTTAACATCACCCAGCTGGCTAAGGATGATTTTTATGGAGGAGGAGCATTGTAGAATGCCACATGTTTATATAAATCATGAGTACAGCAGTCATGATCCTGGGGCAAAAGAGCTACACATCCCATTTTGGGTAACCTCTTCAAATCACACCATATAACATGAGAACAGCCATTACTCCCCGACACAGTATCTGTTTCCAGTTTCCTCCAACATTTTGATGGGTGTCATTATTTGTCAGCCGGCATTCTCTTTTCTTATGTTTTAACACATCCTATGGATTTTGTACCAGGTGAAGTCCATTACAATATTTTGCATTCATATCATTGGGTTAGGAAAACATATGACCCTTTTTTTTGGATTAAATATTTTCTTTGGAAATAGGTTGTTGACTTACTGTTCAGATATTTGTATCAATGTCTATATTTCAGTTTCAATTAAAAAGCAAATCTTAACTAAATGGTAATCACGGTAAGTTTTCTCAATATTTTATCACGAGCATTTTACTATGTTCAAAACTCTTTAAAATCACTGTAATGGCTGTAAAATATTTCATTTCATGAACTAGATAAAAGCTAAAAATATCTGAATAAAGTATACCTTTTAGCTTACTGTCCATTAATTGTGACAAATGTACTGCACTAACGTAAGATATTACCACAAAAGGAAAACAGTGGAGTTTATACTGGAACTCTGTACTATCTTGGTAACTTTTCAAAGGCAAATTTCCAACTAAAACTATTCTAAAATTAAAAAGTTTATAAAAAACTTACTTAGCAATTCTCAAAAATAAATAATTTAATTTAATTAATAATAAATAATAAATGACAATTATTTAACAGTTCTTTTTCTAAAAACTTAATTCCAATGTAGTTAACATAGTGTTATATTAGTTTTGATTGTACAATACAGTGATTGAATAATTCTATATATTACTCAGTGCTTATCAAGATAATTATACTTCACAATTCTTAAAATTAAACATTTAGTATTTTTTTCTAAAGCATCATTATGAACATGAAAATTTTTTAGTATTTTCTATCATTTCCTATTTCATGATGTGTAGTTATATCAAGGTATGAATATTATGAATATATGCACAGACTTTTGCAAAAAAGTTGTATGCATTTACATGCTAACCAACAGCATACAATAATTTCCTTCATACTGTATTTTTCCCTAGCCATTTATTATGAAATTTTCAAACATACAACAAAGTTAAAAGAATTTTACAGTGAACACCATATAACCACCACCTAGATTCTCCCATTTAATGTGTATATTAGGGCCATCCCTCTACCAATCTATATATCCATCTTATTTGAATGCATTTCAAATAAATTCAGACCTCTGTTCATGTGCCAAAAAGCACTTCAGCATGCATATCTTTACTCAGAGTTTAATGTTGTTTAAAATATTTTCATATGAAATTTACAATGAAATGCACAAATCTTAATTATATACACTTGACAAATGTATATATTTGGGCAACGAAATCCCCTCTCAAGATACAGAGAATTGTCATCAATCTCAAAATTTTCCTTGGGCCTCTTGCCAGTCAATCCTCATCCCCACTTCAACCTCCACCCTGGGGCAACTACTGTTCTAATTTTTCCACCGCAGATTAGTTTTCCTTGTTCTAAATCTTAATATAAATGAATTCATACAATATGTACTCTCGTGTGTAAGACTTCTTTCACTTTGCATAATAATATTTCAGAGCTTGGCCTATTCTGTTACATCAGTTTGTTCCTTTTTACTAATGAGTACTATTCTATTAGGGTGTTTATCCATTTTCCCACTGATGAACAAGCAGGCTATTTCCAGTTTGGAGTATTATAAATAAAGCCACTATTTACAATCATTTTGTGACTATAGATTTAGAATTATTTTGTGAATACAGGGTTAATGTCTCTTGGGGTAAAATTTCCAGGTCATAAGATACATGTGAATTTAGTTTTATAACTGATAGCCAGAGCTTTGTCCAATATGGTTGTATCACTTTACAGTCACACCAACAGTGTATGTGACTTTTAGTTGTTCTGCATCCTCACAAATATTTCATACTATCAGACTTTAAAACCTAGCCATTCCAGATGGTCATGCAATGGTATCTCATTGTGGTACTAATTTGCATTTCCTCATGACTAACAAATTTGAACACATTTTCATATGTGTTGAACACATAGTTATAATGTGACTATTGACAAATCTATTTTGTAAATGTCTGTTCAGCTATTTTGTCCATGTTTAGTTGGGTTATTGGGCATTTTTATTTTTGAATATTAGGAGCTTGTTATGTCTTAGATACCAGTCTTTTGTCAGATATATATATTGAGAATATTTTCTTTCCATCTAAAGCTACTCTATTCACTTTCTTAACAGAGACTTTTGAGGAGCAAAAGTTCTTAATTTTAGTGAAGTCTAAATTATCGATTTTTCCTTTACGTTTATTGCTTTCTGTGATCTAAGAAAACATTGCCTAACAACAGGTAGCAACAATATTCTCCTACATTTTCCCCCAAAAGTTTCACACTTTGAGCTTTTACATTTAGATCTATAATCATTTACAAATTTATTTTTGTGCATGTTATAAAGTAAGGATTGAGAGAGGTTCTTTTTTTTCCCTATACATTCTTCTCCTCTTTTAATTTTATTTTGCTATTCTCTTTCTATCAACTTAAGGTGAAACTACAGGCCATTTAGATTTTCTTAGTTACTACTAAACAGACGTAGAGCTTTATGTTTTCCTTTCAGTACTATTTAGCTGCACAAATTTTGATCTGTTGACTTTTTATTATTACTCATATTATAATATTTTTGAATTCTCCTTGTGATTTCCTTTTGACCCTTGGATGGTTTGGAAATTTGTTGGTTAATTTGGAAATATTTAGTGTTTCCTAGCGATCTTGTCACTCTTTTGGAACTTTATTCCATTTTGATTAGATACTATATACTCTTTATGATTTTATTGTAAAAACTTACTGAGATTTTTTTTATGGTCCAATGTATGCTCTATCTTGCTAAATATTTCATGCACAATTGAAAAAAATATGTATTCTAAGTATAGTGTCCTATAAATATAAATAGATCTAGGTGATTGACAGTATTTCTCTGACCTTCCAGGTCTTTGTTGAATTACCTACTATTGTTTTCAATTTCTGAGAGAAAAGTGTTAAAAAAACTTCAACTCTGATTGTAGAATTTTCTATTTCTCCTTTTATTTCTGTTGATTTTTGATTCACATATTTTCGGGCTCTATTATTAGATAGATATATATTTGTAATTGCATCTTCCTAATGAATTAACAGAATTATAATTATGAAATATCCCTATTTATCTCAGGCAATAATTTTATTTTGAAGTCTATTTTATCTTATATTAATATAGCCTCTCCAGTCTTTGTTTTTTTAAGATTTATTTATTTATTTTAGAAAGAGAAAGAGAGAGAGAGAATGTGTGAGTAGGGGAGGGGCGGGGGAGAGGGAAAGAATCTCAAGCGGACTGTCTGCTGTAAAGCCCACCAAGGGGCTCAATCTCACCACCCTGAGACTATGACCTGAGCTGAAATCAAGAGTTGGTCGCTTCCACTGAGCCACACAAGCACCCCTCCAGCCTTCTTATGTTTACAATTTGTATATCTTTTTCTATCAATTTTATTTAGATATATATTTGTGCTTTTATATTTGAAGTTCATCTCTACAGACAGATAGAATTAGGGCTTGTTTTTTGAAGTTGTAGTTGCTGTTTTAATCCACTTTAACAATCTTTGTATTTTTACTGGTTTATTTATTCCATTAACATTTAGAATCATTATTGACATAATTGAACTTAAGGTTACCACTGTTTGGGGTTCTCTTTTCTTTTTTTCTGTTTTTTACTTCTGTGTTTTCTTTGTTTCTCCTTTCAGCTTTTTTTTTTTTTTTTTTTGAGTAGTTAAAAATACATTTTAGATTTTTATTTTAATTTATCATTAGGCTTTTTAGCTACCTGTCTGCATTACTTTTGTTGTAGTCTTGTTATTATTGATCTGGGGATTTTAACATGGATTCTTAATTTTTCATGCTCTACTTAAGGTTGATATTTTACTGTTTATGTAAAATGTAGAAAACTTGCAATTATGTAAACCCATTTACCTCTCATTACTTTTGTTATATTTCTCATATATGTACATATACAGAGATTATAAATCCCACAAATCACTGTTACGTTTTTTGTTTTAAATAGTTCCTTTGATTTTAATAAAATTAAGAGGAAAAATAGTATTTTCTATATACCTAGATATTAACCATATCTGATACTTTTTATTTCCTCTTGAAGATCCAAAATTTTATAGGAATTTCGAGGTTTTAGATTTTATTATATTTATCTTGACATGTAAAATTTTAAAAAAATCATCTCCAAATACTGATAATTTTGTTTCTTCCTTTCCAATATTTTTATTTCTTATTTGTTTTATCTTTATTGAGATGACTAGAATTTCAAGTAAAAATAGTATTATCAGCCATATTTGTTTAGTTTTTTTTTCCCCCTGTTTCAGTTACCTATTGCTGTATAACAAAATATCCCAAGATGTGTTGGCTTGAAATAACAACATATAAATGTTCACAATTCTTGAATTTGACTGGGCAATTCTGCTTCACATGGAGTCTGCTGGGAATCTGGAGGGCCACAATCTCAAAAGTTTCCTCATTCACATGGTTGACAGTTGTTTGAGAGACCAGCTATAGCTATTAGCTGAGGGTCTTAGTTCTTGATTTTACCTCCTTCACATGAATTCTTGGTCTTTCTCATAACACGGTAGCTTGATTCCAAGCACAACATTTCAAGAGGCAGAAAGTGAAAACTGACATCCTCTTAAGTTCTGNGTTCAGCAGTCCCATATTATCACTGGCTGCATCCAAAGCCAGTCACCAAAGTAACTGAGCTTCCAGGGAAGAATTAAGCTTTGACTCCATGTGAAGACTAATTTGTATGTCAGGAATTGGCAAGGAATTACTGAGAGCCATAATTGGAGACTAACTACCACACCCTCTTAATCTTATACCACTAATGATAATGTTGATATAGAATAGCATTTTATTCCCAGTATTTTAAAGAAATACTGTATGAATTTTATCAAGTGTTGTTACAAGATCAATTCTGAGATCATATATGCTGGTAGATTTCAGAGTATTAAAACAGCTTTGGATTGCTTAAGGGTGAGTTTTAACAAATGTTCAAGGGGCCATTAATTACCATTTTATATAAGTTGCTACAAAAAAATGTGAACAGAATAAATGTCACCTAGTATTTGTAAAATCATAATGTTAATTTAGGATATCTTGTTTTATATGGTTGAAATGCCTTATTATTAAAACCAAAACAAACACACAAAAAAACTTAAGCCAAAAGATTTGATAAATTTGATTAAAACCAATTAGGATTTCTCCTCAAAAAGAGAATGACAAATAAAATTAATATACAAATAACAAATCAAGGGAAAAGAGACTTGCAATATTTAAAACTAACAAGAACCACTAACCTAGGATTCACAAACTAACAGGAATGATATAATAGCAATATTGGTAAAATGGAAAGGGAAGAAACGGTTAATTTCCAAAGAAAATGAAAAGTCTAAAAGCCCTGAAGGAAAGGCAAATGGAAATGTAGGCTGGTGCAGCCATTCTGAAGTGCAATTTAGATGCTAGAGCTTAGCCAAGTTAAGAATTCAAAAATACATAATCCAAATCCTGCTCCGGGGATAATATCCTAAAGAAATATTCACACAAGTTGGTAATGAAGACATTTATAAAGGTGTTTCTCATAGCAAGATTGCTGTAGCAGGGCGATAGATGCAAATTAGATGTCCACAAGTGGAGGTACAGATAAACAAAATTTGGCGAATCACTGTGTTTTTCAGTAATTAGATGCAATGGATGAATTATCTATTAAGCAATATCAAAAGATCTATAGTGCATATCATTTATGTCGTTTAAGGTATGTGAAACGAAATAATAGCATATTAATAGAAAATACTCTGCAAATGTGGGGCGCTTGGGTGGCTTAGTCCCTTAAGCAGCTGCCTTAGGCTCAGATCATGATCCCAGGGTCCTGGGATCCAGCCCTGCTTTGGGCTTCCTGCTGAGCGGGGAATCTGCTTCCCTCCTGCCTGCTGTTCCCTCTGCTTTGCTTGCTCCCTCTCTTTCTCTGTCAAATAAATAAATAAAATCTTAAAAAAAATACTCTGCAAATGTAATAGAATGTTTCTGACAGAAGAGTGAAGAACAAGGATAAAAGGGAATAAGAAAATATGCCATATATAGTAGAGTGTAACTGGTTCTTTACTTTCCATTCTATGGATTTAAAATCCATATTCATTCATAAAATCCAAATTCATTCTATGGATTTAAAAAAAAGCAAACATTAAGGTATGGCTAGAAATTTACATGTATTAATTTACCAAAAAAGAAAAAAAGTAAAATTTTGTACGTATGTTTGACAGATTAGTATCTGTTCCTTGCGTAAATAATATCAATTATTTAAGTCTTGCTCCTTTGTAATGATTTTATTTCAATTAGATCATATAATTGGTGACCACTTAAGCAAAAAGTAATCACAATTTCTGTCACTCAAAGAGCACACTTGGTAGAGATACTAAAATAATTTTATTGTATCAGTACCAAAATGTGGAGTCATGTTATTATACTTGTTTATATCATAAGGCATAATGCAGATAGCTAGCAAACTAAAGTGAATTCAGTTGTAGTTAAACTTAATCATTATCATTATCCTCTTTATTGCAAAGTACATTGAGGAAAAATTTAGAGATGTTATTTTCCAAATATGCTCTTCTTTTCTACTCAAGGATTTAAAGCTCTAAAAAGAACAATTATATAAAATGTTCTTAAATTATTTGGAAAGATTATTGTATGAGAGAGCAAAAGAGAGTAAGTGTTAGTATATTATTTCTTATCTATCTGAATCTGAATCATTTTGGATTGTTCTTGCTTTAACATAATTTACTGGGAGTTTACACTTACAACATTACTGAGTAGGGTATCTCTAATCAACATATGTAAATTTCAGAGATATTTGCACAGCTTAGCATTTCTTGTCTTTCAGTAGTATAAGAACACAGTTCTGAAATTAGTAGTCTGTTGTAATTGTGACTCTGATATACACAGTCTAGTTGAATCATTAACAATGTCTATTTCCTTTGTGTGAGAATACTCATTTTCCCAAAAATTACAACAAAAAAGGAATTACAATCATATTCATATTCTGAAAACTAACTTCTTTGTATTTCTCAGGTCTTAAAGAGGAAAAACTACAAAGAAGGTTAATCTTGAAGAAAAATATTCTGAGGGCACCTGAGTGGCTCAGTTGGTTAAACATCTGCCTTTGGCTCAGGTGATGATCCCCTGATCTAACCCTGCATTGTGCTCAGTGGGGAGTCTGTTTCTCCCTCTCCTTCTGCCCCTCTGCCAACTCATGCTCTCTCTCAAATAAATAAATAAAAAGTTTTTAAAAAAAGGAAAAATATTTTGAATCATTCAATTTTATCTTTTCAAAAAATCATTATCTTTCATTAGATTTCTAATCTTCCATAGTTGGTATAGGATTTCCATGGAGCATGTTAGTTATTTGTCTTAACTGTTGACAAAATAGGGTATATTTATAAAATTATGTCAGCGAATATTTCCTTCTAGTTTTTCAATTTGAAATATATAAGCCTTTTCCCAGAACATAAGCAACATGTATTTGGTGGGGGGCAGGGGATGATCTTCTGGAGGGAATTTAAAAATATGTATTTTTCCCAGTGTCAGGGTTAGGTATCTGTTCTGGGATAACTTAGAGGTTTTGAGTATTAAATGGTGAAATGTCATCCCATTATCTGCCTCATATAAGGAATGGATTTGGTAATGGTTGACAGCAGTAGACAAAAAACCAAATAGAAGAATAATTGGTTTGGATTTCTTTTTTTGAGAAATTACCCTAAACTTCTGATGCAAATAAAGTGTCTGAATTCTCAGTAATGGCCTAAGAAGATTGATTGATATGTGGAGCTTCCCAAAAAGCAAGTCTAAAGAGTAATGTCATGAATATAATGTTATGTATGTACTGGTTACAAATACTCCCTTTGGAGAAATGCGTTGAAGGGAAGAGGACAAAAACTTTTAAATACATGTGATAATTTGGGGATGTTGAGACAGAGAAAGGACAAAATGGCTTCTCAAGGGTCATTGTAAAGTGAATAATATAACAAGAGTATGCAGAAAAGTATAATGTGAGAATAGCATGAAAAAAGAAAATGAGAGAGAACACCTAGTCACTGGCACGGAGAAGCATTGTTAAATGCAAAGGAAGCCTAATTCTTAATTGGGGCCCTTTCACATATTTTCCCAGGAAGGAAACCTAGCATCCCTATATGGAGCAACTAAGATTTGCAAGTCTCATTATGTTTCTTGTTAGCGGTCTCTAGCATTTGAAATAAGGGAACTTGCAAAATCAGAGATGTGGTTCTCCCACTAAAAATGAGCTCTTGGAAAGTATCAGTAACTCACGAACCCAGTGCCAGTGTGCTAGTTTAGATTAATTTCTGCCAACGCTCCCTGCCACCACTCTTGGCTCACTTCCTTTCCTACTGCATCAGCCCCATTCTCATTCCACTGCATAACCTCAGACTCATCCTTCAAACCTAATTATATAGCATAATCCAAACCAGACCCCATGAATCAATAAAGGCCACTTGTCACTTTTTCTAAAGAAAAAACTGAAGGGCTAATTTTACATTAAGTAACTGTCTTTTTTCCCCCTTGAATTTCAGAAGGGAGAATTCTCTCTAGTGGGAGAGTAGTAAAATTAGAGGCACAGCATTGACTCAAAATTGAAACTTTTTCTATCAAACTCTGATTTTCTAAATGTAGGTACATTTTCTATATTGTGATAAATTAAAAGGGATTGATCTAGTAAAAAATATATTATGCTTTGACACTTCCAGAATTAGAATAAAAATGGTCAATATCTATTTACCTGCAAACAATTTCTCATATTAATACAAAGTATTACTCTCTTGAGTTATAAACTCATTTCTGATTATCATACAAATAGTAAATAAATAAAAGATTCACTAGAAAAAGCCTAATATTCTTTCAAAAAGTGGCAAGGTTGCTAGGTAGCAATTATAAGTAAAATAAAAATACAGCCCTCACTTTGTATAGTTCCAACTCGCATGAATTTCAGTTACCACAGTTTAGCTAAATAACACCAGTTCTTCTACAATGCAGTTCAAATTTCAGTCACCACAGTGAGTTAACTGTGAGTGACTAAAATGTATTAACTTCACTTAGCTCTTCAGTTCACAAATCACTCTGCAGTGACAGATGCCCATCACGATCAGTGACCAAGCATGTCACTTCTTTTAATGTCTGCCAGGCCTTGGCCACTGTGTATCTGTGAATCAGTTTATACTCAGACAGCAAAGTGTGTGGCTATGTCGCCTCCTCGTCTCCTAGTGACAAGACTATGTGTCATTTTACCAAAAAATGGATAATTAAAAGAAAGAATTGGTTAATAAAGATGGAAACACAGCAAGCAAAGAAACAAAAAATGATAATGCTGGCAGTGAAACTTGAATTAAATATAAATGGAGTTATAGAATAGCTGACCGTGAATGTTAGCAGTACTGCCAGTGAAGAGACTTGAGATGTGCAGCCAGAGGAACTTAGTGAAGGCAAATGTACTAATCCAAATCAGAAAAGCAGTTGTGGGAATGAAACTGGTATAGCCATTGTGAAAAACAGTATGGAATGTCCTTTAAAAATTAAAAATGGATTACCATAATATTCAGTAATTCCACTACTAGGTATTCAGCCAAAGAATACAAAAGCACTAATTTGAAAAGATACATGTGCCCCTATGTAGATAGCAGCATTATTAACAATAGCTGAGATATGGGAGAAACCCAAGCATCCATCAATAAATGAATAAAGATGTGAGATATATACATATACATGTGTGTATATATGATAGAATATGACTCAGCCATAAAAAAGAAGGAAATCTTGCCATTTGCAACAGCATGGATGAATCTAGAGAGTAAATGCTAAGTGAAATCAGTCAGTCAGAGAAAGACAAATACCATTTAATTTCACTAATAATGTGTGATTTAAGAAACAAAACAAACAAATAGAGACAAGCAAAAAACAGACTCTTAACTCTAGAGAACAAACTGGTGGTCACCAGAGGGGAGGTGGGGGGGATGAGTGAAATAGGTGAAAGGGATTAAGAATACATTCATCATGATGAACACTGAGCAATGTATAGAATTGTCGAATAACCAAATTGTACATCTGAAACTAATAAAACACTATATGTTAATTATACTGGAATTAAAAAGAAAAGGGAAGGGAAGGGAAAGGAAATGAAAGGAAGGGAAAGGAGGGAAGAGGAGGGGAGGGGAGGGAAGGGGAGGGGAGGGGAAGGGGTTGTGATGAAAAGCATGACAACCTTCCAGAGGAAGTGCTTCTGGCAAAAAATCTTCACATTAATGGAGCTTCAGAGATATTCCATGGCATTAAAAATATGAAGGATAAAATGTTGGAAGCTGAGCCAAACTTTGAAAGAAATATGATAATACACCAAGGTATAGAAAAAATGCTCACTCCATATCTTAAGTTATATGATAAAAAGTCAAGCAGTATTCAATATATTCTTGATAAGATTTTTTACAAAGACATAAACATTTTAAATCTCATGAATTCTAATGTTTTGAATTACAGTATACTAAATAAATAGTTTTACTTTTTTATTTCCCTATTTTTTATAAATGGCAGTAGAGAGTTTTTAATGTTTTCACAAAAAAAAATTTTAAAATATGGGCAATTTTATTTTTTTCTCACTGATTGTTTAAAATCAAGATTTTAGCATGCACAGACACTTTCACAGTCTGAACTACCATACCAAGTGAGGGCTGCTTGTATTTTATATAAGCCATTTTATAGTTTTAAAATAAATTTAATGATACTAATTAAATTTATGCTCTTGAACTATGATTATCTCTATGTCACAGTTAATGCAGCTAGGGCCCTTGAACTCTAGTTATATACCCAATATAACACACTGGTAAGAACACTTTTAAATAGACATCATTTCAAGCCCCTAAAACCATAAAATTATTTATTTGTATAATTATTCACATTTATTTGAAGATAGACTATGTGCTAGGAGCAGTGCTAGATACTTAGGACAATAGCATATAGGGCAAATCAAGTTTTCTCTTCTTCATAAACCTTATCGTCACCTGTACATTTCTGTTCCTTACTTTCCTGTAGAAAAAAAATAATTTCTGGTGAGGGGGGGTTATGGCAAGAAAACAGCCTATTATACTGTCATTTAGTTTAACACATTCTACTTATGCTTTCTCAATGTAAGCTTTGGATCAGTTTTCTTTTAAGTCAAAAGCTAGTAACTCATTTGAGAATAATACATGCTTAACTAGGAGTACATAACTTTTTAAGATTTTATTTACTCATTTATTTATTTATTTATTTGAGAGAGAGAGAGAGAGAAAGAGCACAAGCAGAGGGGAGGAACAGAGGGAGTGGGACAAGCAGACTCTGAGCTGAGCGCCAGCCCAGTGCTGGGCTCAATCTCTTGACCCTGATATCATGACTTGAGCAGAAATCAAGAGTCAGACACTTAACCAACTGAGGCACCAGGCGTCCCAGGAGTACATAACTTTTATTATCTTGCTGTTTGGGTGTTTCTAAAGTGCAGTTTGCCATACACTTTCATTCATATTAAAGATAAATGTATTTTGTACTTGATCTCTAAGTGTAAGGCTCAAACATGTTCCAAAATGAATGATAAATCTCTGGAAACCTAAAGTAACTGGCACTATATATCATATTTCAGTTCAAGGGTGTTTTTTTTTTTTTTTAAGATTTATTTGTTTATTTGAGGGGAGGAGGAGCAGAGGGAGAAAGAGTCCCCAGCATACTCCATGCTAAGTGCAGAGGACCGGGGGCTGGATCACAGGACCCTGAGATCACAACCTGAGTGAAAACCAAGTCCAACAACACTTCATTGACTGTACCACCCAGGTGCCTCTCAGTTCAAGCTTTTGATATTGCTAATTAAATGACCTACGATTGCTGATTCTTTTATTTTTTCATTTACTTATTTTTTTATTATGTTCAGTTAGCCACTGTATAGTACATCATTAGTCTTCGATGTAGTGTTCAGCGATTCATCAGTTACGTATACACCCAGTGCTCATCACATTACATGCCCTCCTTAATACCCATCATCCTGTTACCCCTCCCCCCACTCCCTCCCCTCTGAAACCCTCAGTTTGTTTCCCCAGAGTCCATAGTCTCTTATGGTTCGTCTCCCTCTCTGATTTCTCCCCATTCGGAATTCCCTCCCTTCCCCTATGGTCCTCTGTGCTATTGCTTATGTTCCACATATGAATGAAACTATATGATAATTGTCTTTCTCTGCTTGACTTATTTCACTCAGCATTATCCCCTCCAGTTCCATCCATGTAGATGCAAATTGTGGGTATTCATCCTTTCTGATGTCTGAATAATATTCCAATGTATGTATGGACCACAGCTTCCTTATCCATTCATCTGTTGAAGGGCATCTCGGCTCCTTCCACAGTTTGGCCATTGTGGACATTGCTGCTATGAACATTGGGGCGCATGTGCCCCTTCTTTTCACTACATCTATATATTTGGGGTAAATACCTAGTAGTGCAATAGCTGGGTCATAGGGTAGCTCTACTTTTAACATCTTCAGGAACCTCCATACTGTTTTCCAAAGTGGCTGTACCAGCTTGCATTCTGACCAACAGTGTAAGAGGGTTCCCCTTTCTCCACATCCTCACCAACATTTGTTGTTTCTTGCTTTTTTAATTTTTGCCATTCTAACTGGTGTAAGGTGGTATCTCCTTGTGGTTTTGATTTGTATTTCCGTGATGGCTAGTGATGTTGACCATTTTTTCATGTGTCTGCTAGTCATTTGTATGTCTTCTTTGGAGAAGTGTCTGTTCAACACTCAAAAAAATAACCCAGTCAAAAAATGGACAGAAGACATGCTGATTCTTTTATGTAAGATATAAGATATTTGACCTAAATTTCAACAGCGAAGATTAAGCAGATTTTAACAGATTATAAAATGTTAAATTATCATTGGACTCTATAACAATGATGGATAACTTAGAATAACAATATACAATGTTGCAGTAATTTCCCCGTATCTGTTTTCTTCTCAGAAGCACTATTAAAAGCTGACACCACTCAATGAACTCAAAGTCATAACATATATGCTCAAATATATATATATATATATACTATATACACACGATTTTTATATATATTAGACGTGTATACATTTATATATAAAAAGAGATCACACACATGTTGAAAAAAACCTGAATATAAGATACTTAAATACACATGGATACATGTACCTGTGATAGCTAAGCCAAAAATATTGTGACAATAAGAAATTATTTATGACCACTTTAAAAAATGCCTTGTAATTAATTTCTTTGCCATTTACAATAAACTTAGGCAGGTAATGATTTTTACTCATATTTTCTTTCCAATAATTATAATTCCAAAATATTTTACATTACCTACTTCATAATTTTTGACAAAGTAATACCAAGGTCTACATTCACTTGTATTTTTTTTATGGATTTTTTGTTTATTCTTGTACTCAGTAACTGATCTCCTTTATCTCCATTAACTAACCAGATGATAGTAACTGGAAAGTCAAATCTTGCTTTTCTATATAATATTTCAGTTTTAGAGAGTACTGTATACTTTGATCCTCAATATCAGGAGCATTATGTAGGACAAACATTATACCTGGCTAAGACAATGAGTTTAAGCAAAGAAAACATTTTAACTGATAGTACAGTAAAAAAACATTATCAAGTTCAGAATCTTTTATTCTTTATATGTGATCCTGTAATTTTTTATTTCATTATGTAAATCAGATTTATAATTATCTTATACTTTCGATACAAAAGAAACCTTTAATATCAAACATTTGTCTAAAAGGAGTTCATTTTGTCATACATTTATTTACAAATTTCTATTATGTTTCAATCACTCTAGCAGATTCTGAAAATACAAAAGTTGAATAAAGTTCCTGTCTTGTGAATATAATCTATAAGATAAATTCATAATAGAAATTTGTACAAATTCTCATCAAAGTCGACAGGAGGAAAGTTCTCACTGAGTTGAGGAGAGTTCTGAAATTTCCTTTTGCAATTATGTAAATTTGTTGTTTAGATAAACTAAACTCTGAGGGGAGAAGGAGCAGAGGGAGAGTCCCAAGCAGACTCTGTGCTAAGTGCGCATTGGAGATTATTGTATTGGAGAGTATTCTGTAAGAGCACTGTCGTGATTTCCTCCTTAAAAAGTAGAAGCAGGGCACCTCCGTAGCTCAATCAGTTAAGCTACTGACTCTTGATTTTCGGCTCAGGTCCTGATCTCAGGGTCCTGAGATGGAGCTCCAGGTCCTGCCTTATGTCAGGCTCTGCGTTCAGTGGGGAGTCTGCATAAGATTTTCTCTCTCCCTCTCTCTCTGCTCCTCCCCCCCGCCGCCCACCATCTCTCTCTCTCATTCTGTCTCTCAAACATTTTTTTTTTTAAGTAGAAACATAGCAAGTTTAGGTAGTGAGAAAGTTTTGACAAAAAATGATTAGGGCGTTAACGAAGATACTGCAGATCACATCTTGCTTTGAGAACACCTTCCCCCTAAGAATAAACCCCGAAAACAAAAACAGGGAATCACACTTCCCATTAGTCGCCAGTCCATGCATTATAGAATTTCCATCATTCCAGAAGATTGCACCAAGCCTATGCTGGGGCCATTGGAGGATGGCTATTGGGTTAGGCCTTTATACTTGCCACTCTTGCAGCAGTGCATGCTTGTGGAGCAAGCGTGTGCCTGTGTGTGTACCTTGATTTTTAGACAGACTCATTGACTCCTTATAATGCTAGTTAAGCTTTTAAAAGTTTTATTCCATCATCACCTCTTCTCTAATTGTTTTTTCTATTTTACCAGTATCCTTATTTCATAATTTTGGTTTAAATTTTGAAATATTACCACTGCCTACTCCTAAGCCAAGTAACATGCCATGAATTACATTTTCTTTCTCCCACAAATATTTTTCTGTTTAATATTTTTCTTCATTTACTTGGTTTTCTGGTATAGATGCCCACTTTTCCCATAATATGTCAATAACACATCATATTCCATGCGATAATTTCTTCAGTACTCAGTTGCATCAGACAATGCACCAATTTATGTGTGTTTTTAACCTAGAGATCCCCACCACAACCTCTCTTCTTGCTCCAGTCTAGATGGTTTTCTCTCCAGGTCCACTGCTCTGCGGCTTCTGTAAGTGATCCCTCAACCATTCTCCTGATTTCAGGATTTTTTGGCCTCCTTTCTCTTCACTGTGTTTCCTCTTCTCCAGAGCTCCTGTTGGTCAGATGAGGGGCCATATGGATTGATCTTCGAATTTCTTTTCTCTTTCTTTTTTCTTTTTTTTAAGATTTATTTGAGAGAGAGAGCGAGCGCATGGTGGGGGCGGAGGGAGAGCAGTCTTCCAGCTAAGCTCAGAGCCCCAGTGTGGGACTCAATCCAGGAATTCCAGGATCATGACCTGAGCCTATGGCAGACAGATGCTTAACCGACTAAGCCACCCACACCCCCTTGATCTTCAGAATTTTCTTTAACAGCTTTTTCCCTATCTCTGTGTCCTTTTCTTCTACTTTCTGGGACATTTCCTCTACTTTATCTTCTGGATATTCTTTTTTTTCTTCTTAATTTCAATTCTCGTATTTTTAATTTGGAGGGAGGTGAGCTTTGTTTTTTCTTATAGCTTCCTGGTTTGTTTCTTTATTTGTTTCCCTGACTATTGGTACCACGTCCTTTCTTATCTGGTTGATTAACAATTTAATTTCTTTTATATTATACTTGAGCTAACGTCTCTGCTTGTTTCTGTCTCTCTCTTTTTCTCTCTTCTTTTCTGTTTGTTTTTGTCTCTGTTTTGGAAGTTTTCCTTAAGTATCTCAAGATGTTGTTTCTGTTTATAATTGAGTGAAGACCACTGAACTTTGTAGGGGAACTAGGGAAGTTGTTGACCCATGCCCTTCTCCATATAATGTCAGTGGTTACACTGGAGTTCGCCTGATGTCTCTGGGGTACCTCATTGCTTGAGAGGATATTCTAGTCTCCTGCCTCATGAAATACATGCCTGAATGTTGTCCTGGGAACAAGGCAGGCAGAATGGAGACTCGGATCAGTCAGCATTAAGGTTTTCATCTAATCCCCTGGTGTCAGCTCTGTGCCTTGCCCTTGCTTTCAGCTATACCTGTGCGCCCAATTTTCAGAGGATAAACGTCTGGCTTGTGTGTGGGTGTGCGTGAGTTGGTCAATATGGGTTGGTAGCAGCTTGCCTGAGCAGGGTGGAGAAGGGGAACTGAAGGCCAGTTGTGCTGTCTGTGGACTGGAATCTGATTACCAATTGTAGGCACAGCCATCTGTGACTACAAGAAGCCATTGACAGGCTTCTGCGAACACTTAGATTAGAATCGCCTTTGTTCTTGTGAGTCAACTGCAACTCTCAGTCAGCTTTGTATGGTCCTAAAATTTCTTCAAATTTATGCTATATTCTATTGTTCTGTTGTTCTTGAGGGCTAATAATTTTTTTTTTCTAATTTGCCAGGATTTGATGGTGTTTTAGAAAGGAGAGAAGACGAACACATATGTCCAATCCACTATGATTATGGAATAATGCCCTTCAATATATTTTGAAGGGGAGAAATCAAGGCACATTGCAACAGAGTAAAAATCTCTCCATCCTCAGGCCAGAAAGGAGTTGAGAAAATTAGTTCTAAGAATTACCTTTGGGAACGTTACATTAAAAATCAGTCAGCGCCAAAATCTGGGACTCCGTATTCACCCGACTTAATTCTCAATATTTCTCTTGTAATTTTGACAATGGACTGAATTGGCTTCACATTAAATTCAGGAAAAGTGGAGATGTCCTGAGCAGTAGCTAACATACAAGAAGATTAAGACAAAACGATGCTTTATTTTACTAATTGTGGGCAAATTAAAGTATGTTTATTTAAATATGCAGTATTTTTAATGTTTTTATTTTCTCAAACTATAGGAAATATTAGCATTTTATATATATGCATGTAAGAAATAGACTTTTACTTAATACAATTTTTATCTATATATAGTTGTTTTCAAAATTATGATAATTGAAATATTTTGCTATCCAGATTTTAGAATGCAGATGAATCTTTTTAAGTTTCAAGAGCTTACAGATCTTAATTTTTAGAATTCATAAAAGCCAATTTTATATGCTTGGATGCTTCTGAATGAAATAAGCAATTTGTAATTGATATCAAATAATAAATCTGAATATATTGGTCAGATTCATAGGAATCATCTGGCATACAGAGCAGATTTCTTTTTATTGAAGTAAAATAGTATTTTACACCCACTTTACAGCTGAGGTAACTGGTACTCATGATATAGTTTCTGCCATTACGAATGCAAGAACCTTGTCTCCTTCTTCCCTAAACCAATGCTAAGTTTCCAAGGGAAACTATTATCATAGAACTGGAGGAAGTATTCCCAACTAAAATGAGTGCAAGTTAGACAGGACTGTTAGAGTCCCTTAGAACAATAGAGTCTGGACCACTGATTGCTCGGTGACTGAATCAGCCTTTGGACATCCCCTGCCCTGGTTAAAACTTCCGGTTAATTATTCCTTCCGTACATCTCTGCACACTGCCTCCCAAGAGCCCAGCCAGAGAGAGAACGCTCTTCCCTTTGCTTTCCAACGTGTAACTCATACAGCCGTAGTCAATGTGTGATATTTCAATTGCTAGTTTTCAAAGATGTGGGCAAATATCAACTGGTTTGGAATTGAGATACCACGATCATTTCATCTTTGACTTAAAGCACACTTTAACCTCAGGTGCTGTGAGGCAAAAGGTTAATACATTGACCTGCTGCTGTGTGTAACCCCCTTGCCATAACGGTCTTGTTTTTTGCCCCAGCTTGGTACCTATTTCAATATACTTTACGGCTAGTAGGTAAATATGACATTCAGATTTTATTCCCAGGAGCAGTGCAAGCAACTGAGATAGTACTATCTCAAATAACAGATGTTAAGGATATTTTCCTGTTTGAGGCTTATCTTTTAAAAATTCTTATTTTTTTTTCCTTATGTAATAAAATCAGAGAGTGTTACTTTTGGTATATCTAGGTAGGTAGAAACAAATTACGTACCAATTATGTTTAAACTTTCCTTTTATAAAGTTACTTAAATATTTACATCTCCTGGAAAACAATATTTTGTTATAATAATAAGTAGGTGTGTGTTTGGGAATGGTGGGGAAGTAACAGAAATAGAATAACCTCAGGAATGGAAATTACACACTTAGCCTTTATGTAATTTTAGTGTATGATTGTGTAATATGCTGTCACATGTCCATTTAACATAATTACATATTGTTCATCTTAATTGTCTTGTTCTTTTGTTCTCATACATTTTATTTATTGCATTTCTCTTATTCATATGACTATCCTTAATGTATTTACTCAGAAATATAAGTGTTGTTATAACCAGGAATATTCCCATACTTGGAGAACCAAAATAGGAAGAAAATACTAATTAGCACAAGACCAGTGGAATTTCTGGTGAAATGACATGAAACTAAAGCAAATAGTGTGACTTCATTTGCTAATTGACTACTTAAATCCACACTTATGGGAGGGGTTTACCAAAATGTGTATTTAAACTGGCAGGTGATGTTTCTACCACAATAATGCTATCATCATCATTCTTTCAGGTTGATGGGAAAACTAGGGGCTACTTTTCCTTCCCAGGGTGTGGCAAGCTGTGAAGCTTTAAGCTGATTTAAAAAAAACAAAGGCATCTCTCTTAAATCTAGAGATCTTGTCTTCAACAAATATGACGCCACAGTGAGACAAACTTGGAAGTGAGAAAACAGGCACCTTTTAACACTGTTATTTCCTTATACTGTCTGTTATTAATTGTTGCCCTTTATTATTAAACTTAAAAAATTCAATTTCTTCTTAGTTTTCCTTTTTTATTATTTTTAAATCAGTACACATAGGTAGTGAATGATCCAAATCTTATATCTGCTCACTCATCTTGTTTTCCTTTCAGTTTCAATTTTCTGAGGAAATTGAGAGCCCAGAACATCTTACACTGCATCCATTCCTTGAGCAGCATACAGAATCATCCTTTAGTATGAATGAGGCTAGCTACCTGCAAAAATATTCACTGTGGTTTAAGTTATGAATTGCCCACATAAGTTTTTGTAAACATTTAAAAATACTGAAAGATCATCATGCTATGTGTCAGAAACAAAGAAACAAAGAAAAAATAAAAGAACAATTCAGAAGGAAAAAGAAAATTACTTTCATGTGGTATGAAATTTGAGGACACAACAGACGAAAGTTAAAGGGTACAAAAAACTTTTAGGTCAACTTTTTCTGCAGTTGAGAGAGAGGAAACTACAATTACGCAAGATGAAAATATTTATTACTTTAACCATTTACGTATTCCCCACCTTGTTTCACAAATCATTACAGACAGACATATTCCAATCTGGATATGAAAAACTTTATCCCAAAACATAGGTTTTGTTTTATTTTTCCTTATCACTGCATGGGATCAGCTATGAATAACCAGCCAATATGTTCAGTATCAATGGCAGGATATGTTTCACAAATGTCCTAAATCTCGCACCAAGCACCATTACTGAACAGGAAATGAGTGCTTTGGTTGAGCAGGTCCAGAGGAAAATACTATAAATTATACACTTGCATATCAATTAAGAGCAGTTAGAGGTTGTTTGTGTAAATGACTTCCATACCACTAAGTTCTGAATGATGGGGGTTGTTTGGATTTATCAATGATTCTCAATCACCTGCCCCTTAATTACAGACTGCTTTCCAAACCTGTAGTTAGGAGTATTAAAGTGAATGTTCCTGTCATTTGAATCATGGTGTGGAGTTGTATGGGTCACCACGTTAAAAGAGAATTCATTATGTCAGTTTCAGAGACTAATGTCGGTGATCACTTTCTCTATTTACTACTGTTGTATTGAGTAAGTTACAATATACCTGCATAGCACTTCACTGACTGGCTGAAATTAATTTAAAATAAATACTCTTATATAATATTAAAAAATGAAACTGACCTGATTACTCTTGACCTTTCCTGAATATCACTTTACTGGGTTGATTTTATTGTGGTATATAATCACTTGGGCATCACATCTGGAATAAAACTACTCTATCATGATCACTTTCGAAAGATTTTATTAACCCAAGGACATAGCACATAAAACAGTTCTTACTTTTCAAGAGTTAGAGACATAAAATGCAACACATGGTTGAGAAAAATTTTGCCCAGGATTTCCAGGACTTATCATCAGAGCTCTAACAAGAGAAAATATGTGATAGTGAGGTGATACAGGAATGTGAAATGATTTGAAGAACTTGTCTCGATTTGTAGGCAAATCCAGCTACTGTATAGAATGCAAACCAAAACATCCCCACCTTCTTCTCCATCCTGTGCCTAACCCACCCAAGAGACATTGAACACCGTGGATCTCGCTTCTGAAAATGACTGAAAACTAGCAAAGTGTGACTCTGTGTGTGTGTGTGTGTGTGTGTGTGTGTGTGTGCACGCAGGCACATGTATATAAGTACTTGCAACTTGGTTATGTCGCCTCTTTAAGTTAATATTTCTTTTAATTCCTGTGATTCTGTTTCTAATGCTAATGAAATCAGTGTGTGCTGTAAATAAACCAATCATCAACAAAATTTAAAAACAGAGTGGATACATTTTTTTTTTAATGATTTTTTATTATATTGTGTTAGTCACCATACAGTACATCCCCGGTTTCCGATGTAAGGCTCCATGATTCATTAGTTGCGTATAACACCCAGTGCACCATGGAATACATGCCCTCCTTACTACCCATCACCGGTCTATCCCATTCCCCCACCCCCCTGCCCTGTGAGGCCCTCAGTTCGGAGTGGATACATTTATCCAGTTTCATGTCTTTCTCTGTCTTGCCACTACCACAAATGCTTTAGATTTCTATTCGCAAACACAAGAAGATTAAAATCACAGTGTGTCATACATATATTTTATAAAAATACCAAATTTGATTTTATTCAACAATTACATAATTCTATGGGTATGTTGTGTGATAATCATTGTTTTAAAATCTATTTCAAATTACCAGTAAATCTTGTGGAACTTGTGCTCCAGAGGACACACCAGGAGTACCGTCACAGAACAATACTGAGATAGATTTCATGATGAGAACTAGATAAAGCTCTATGTGGAACAGCAGACTTTTTCCCTGGTAGGAGGAGAAAAACAAGAGAACATTGCAACTGCATTCAGTGGTAAGCTCCTCTCAAGGAAATCTTTTAGGGGATTATTATACCTTAATTTCAAATTCTGATTCTGAAAAGTTAGAACCACTAACTGCAATGGGATTGCTATTTGACTCCTACAGTTTTTGCTTACTTCCTTTTTTTCATAGTTTACTTGGAAAAAAGAGAAACGCAGATAAGATCTAAGGTTTCTAAAAAAATACCAAGCAAAACAACTATTCAAGTAAAATATACCATTAGGAAGGACAAAGTAGAAAAATGGAAGTTCCTGGATATTTCGTAAAGTTTTTTTCTCACATTAAACAGTACACCGGATGAAAATATGTTCATAAAATATTGAAAATAAGAGAAAATATATCATGAAACCTTAATAAATGTTGTACATAATTATTTTTTTCTTTTCAAGATTGAAAATCTGCTAGATTTCTTCCCTTAAATATTTTCACCTACTTGACATATTTACATGTTAATTACATCCAATTCAACAGTATATTTTTGAGCATAGGGGAAATTTTCTATTGGAAACTTTGGTGATAGAAAAGTAAATGGTTTTAAAAAAGCTTATCTCTTGGGTGTCCCAATTCTTAATCAACCAGCTTCTTGAACTTCTTTTATGGTTAAATGGTTTTTAAGCAATAAAAGCATATTTCCAAATGCATAACAACTTCAGCATCAGAATGGAATAATATACACTTTTCATAATTTATTATTTCCTTTGTTAAGAGATGTATCTGCATCAAGTACAGTTAGTGTTTGTTAATATTTCATTGTAGATTCTATAGGTCCAGCTACAAAATTTTTAAATTTTTCTTCAGATATAAAATACTTTTACATATGGTTCAAGCTTTATGCCCAAATTGGTTTACCATATTGTAATTAAATACTGGTTTTCTCAGACATGCATATTTTATGAACAGAAAGCCATAAATCTTTTTACAAATACTGAATATGGTCACAATGTAGAATTACAAATTTAGTACGCAAAAAAACAGGTATATACAATATTTTGATGTTAATTTGGATCTGTAATCAAAGAAAAATGAACTTTAAATTTTCAATTCAATATTACAAATGTTTCCATTTTAAATTATAAATGTTTTCTTTTTAAATAAGCTCTTACAGAAAATATTCAATATTGCTAGATTTCAAACTAAAATATAAACTTTTATGAGTAAGAAACTATCCATTTCAAATTAGCTACTGAACTATAAGGTAACATCAGGGAAAATATGAGCAAGAATATTTCTACCCCTTTTGGTTATAGCTAAATGTTTTCAAAATGCCTCTCAGTCTTGAGTTAAAACATTATGCCAAGTGAGAGCATAATTTTTTAATTTATTAATTCTTAAAATTAAACAAACTGGGAATCTGGGAAGAGGTATTTAATATTTTGCAAGCACATTTTTTAAAATAAAGTAGAATAAAATGTATATCCTCTAAAAGTTTGTTACTATTGTAATAATTCTATTCAACTGGGGGCTGGATTTCTACTCTGACTCTACATTGACTCCACCCATCTATAAAATGTTAGATCCAATTTCCAAACCATAACTCTAACCTGTATTCTCTTTTATTGTTGATCTTGGCACCCCAGCAACTCCACCACTCTTAACATCCATCCATTCTTCTACCATTGTGAATACTCATAGCTATTTTTTCCCTATGGTGGAGATCAAAATAATAGGATTTAATTCAATGTTCTATAGCATTAAGATATTTTCAATATTTATCCTGGAAAGTAGCACTGTATATCCCCTCTTGAATTAGAAAAATTGGATCCAGTATAGAGTGTGGTATTAAGAGAGAGAGACAAAGAGAGAGGGACTGAGACATATTGATATGAATAAAAAGTATTAACGATAGTCTGTGGCATCCTGATTTATCTGGAGTCTTACAAGTATGTCTCTGTGGTTGCCAAGGAGCGTTCAGGTGAAAACAAAGACAGCTTGAGTCCACAAACCATTTTAAGGATTATAGGACTTATTAGTACATTTAATAAAGGAGAGAAGTATTAGGCATGTATGAACACATAAAAATTGATTAAAGTATCTCCAATCACTGGTTTAAATAACAGCAACAAAAAGTAGAAGAAAATGAAGAACTTTACAATGATTGTGCTAGGAAACTCTTGATTCAGTGTTCAACAATAAATATTTTGTGTCTGTCTCTGTTTTAAGTGAATAGAACTAAACCAAAAAAATAAAAAACCACATTTGAAATTCTCATTTTATAATAATGTATGCAAAACCTGCCAGAAGAGAAATAGATTTTACAGAGCCTTAAGATTAAAGAGAAATTACCTCAAAGCTTTTTAATTCCAGAATTTCAAAATTTCTCCAAATGATCAACATAAAAATAGGGCAAAATTAAGAAACCCTATTTCTTTAGAGCATAATTCATTAATGTTATTACTTAGTATCTGTTCTATCTCAATTAATGATGTGCTTTGTTGGAAAAAAAAAGAGGAAAAACACCCTTCTTATTCTTAGGAAATTAATATTTATTTGAGTGAGTAACTCACATGTCTATGAAGAAATCTAAGATTCAATTAAAAGAAATATAAATATGTAGAAATTACCTTCTTATCTAGCGAAGAACAAATATGTAAATGATCTAAGATTTATATGCTACTTACGAGCCTTACTTTTCATAGTAAGTATATTTTTAAAATACCTGTATAAATTTAATTTATCTAAACTGAATAACATTTTATAGCAGAAGATGACATTAGCATTTAAAAATACTCAAATCATTCTTTCTAAAATGTGGAAATTCCTTTATAAAGGAAATAATTACCCTGAATTATATGATTTTTAAGTTTGGATTTTTAATCATTGTATTAGTATACATTTAATTAAAAGTAGAGAGCTTATATGTTTATATATGCTTGAAAAACAAAACAATTTTTTCACTATAATTTTAAAGTAAGATTACATTTTTTTCATTTGATCTATCAAAAATATGTAATGAATTGTTGAAAAGGAGATTGTCAGTTCAATAACATGATTTTGATTTTTAAAACTTCAAAGGCCTTATAATGCTTTCTTTAACCTGTATCTTTAGTTTTATTGTCACAAAACACAGGCCAATCAGTTTTCATTTGTAAATATAATTGCCACCACTGCAATGTCATACAAATAATAAATAATATTTATAATATTTATTGTGATATCTAACTATTGTGGATTGTGGGTTAGTAATTAAATAATATGGTACTTACCAATTGATCTAATGCCTACTCTGGGTTATTGGCTATAAAACTGATTACACTTCAAATTTATTAAGGATTCAAAGTTTTTGTCCCAAAGAGGACAAGTGGAAGCATGAAGCCTAATCAAGGCCCAATAGACTGAACTCAAGAATATGTTTTTACTGTTAGCAAGTTTTAACCAAAGGAGAGGGAACATATACTTCCTTTTCCTATCTAGCTAATGCCAGCTTTCCCATATACATTCCAACTGGTTTCCAGAATTGATTTGTTAATTATACCACTATTTCTCCATTCTCTACCACTGACATGTATTGGGACAGACGGGTCAAACACAAACCTAGGTTTCCCATGGGGAAGGATGTGACTCAGCTCTGTAAGTACAGAGTTTGGGAGGTGTGAGATCATCTAAAACAGCAATTCTCAAAATTTAATATGCATACTAATTATCTGGAGAACTTGCAGAAATGTGAATTCTAATTTTAGTAGTTCTAAGGTGGGGCTTGAGATTTTGCACTCTTAATAAGCTCACAGGTAACACACATGCTAAGTAGGCCATTGGCTGTACTTTGCGTATAATTTTATTTTATAAATGAGAAAAATTGAGAAACCTGAGTCCTGGATAGGCTTTTTTAGAGATGGCCTTGGTATCAGCTGAATATAATTCCAACATAATCAAGAACTTATACCCTGTAGTTAATCTTACTGGAAGATCTTAAAGAACAGTAATCATGTGTTGAACATAATTTCATCAGCCATAGCACCTACCCCTGGGCTTGATCTCTAGTGAGGTTTATTGAACAAATATTCCCTGAAGGAATTAAACATCAGAAACTTTGCCTTTGTTTTCATCTCACTAAGTAGCTACGATCCAGCTTTAATCCTTGCCTGAGAAGCTTCTCTTCCAGTGTTCTCCGTATCAGTAACTACACCTTATCCACACAGCTGCACATGACAGAAACTTGGAAGCCATCCATGACAGGGCCCTGTCCCAGACATCTAATATGTGGAAAATACTTATTGATTCCAGAGGAAAGAGATATCTTAAATTTGTTCACATCTGTCCATTGTCACTGTCACCTTCCCCATCCAAGACTTTACCCTCTCTCTACTAAACAGTCAAAGCCTTCTTCATTGCTCCTCAAGCTATCACAGTTTCTTTCATTTTTCCTCCAAACTGAAAACCACCCAACTGTTTGCTCAATTCTGCTTTTGAACACCCCCCATCAATTTTCCTCATAGCATCTAAATAGATATTCTTAAAATATTAATTAGATCTTGTCACACCCTTGCTTGAAACTTTTCAAATCTGCTCCACTGGACCTAAGCTGAAGTCCAAAATGCTAATAAGGCCCAGAATCTTGTTGATTATCTAGCACCCGCACACCTCTTAGGCTTCATGCTGAGCTACTCTTCCCTAACTCAACACTCTGACTTAAGCCTTTTTTGGTACCTCAATCTTACATGTCCCTCCAGAAGCTCTGTCTGGAAAACTCTCTCACCTATTTTTTTTACAATGCAACTTGTACTCATCCTTCAGCTTAAACGTTACATGCTCAAAAAGGCTTTCTCTGATATCCCAGCCTGCAGAGGTCATCCTGTTCTCATGATACCACATGCCTTTTATGACTCATTATAGTCAATGCATTATATATGTATTTGTGTTATCAGTTGCTTATTTTCTATACCTCCTACTAAACTTCATTATCCATAAGGACAAGAAATGTGCTTTGACCACCCCTTTATTCTCAGTCTTCTATTCTAGCTCATGAAAAATGCTTAATAAATATACTAAACAAGTGAAATGATCTAAGTCAGACAGTTGAGAGCTTGCCAGAGCTATTGTAGGAGAAGGTGTTCCACACTCTAATCTTTTAGTGATCGTGTGAATGGCCAATTAGAAGATGAGGAAAGTCAAAGGTGAAGAAGAAGAGGAAGGAAAGAAGTTTATTACCTCAAACTACACATTCAGGCACACATAGACTCACACCATCACCACCAAAACCACCACCAACAACAACCTTAACTGTATCCAAACTCTGGGTACTCTATCTAAAGAAAATCATCCATCCCTCTGGGATTCATTTTCCTCATCCATCAAATAAGAATTGTATCAAATTATACTCCAACATTAGAAGATTTCTGAGTCTATAGGCTGACTGAGCACATGGCTCTTTTCCATTCAACATTGATTTTACTTCTATGACAGCTTTTTGTCTTAAATCTTAAAATATTTCCACTCTTCAGAACCACATTTTCAAGTGGAAATAACTGTGAAGTACCATAACCATCATCAGCAAACATATCATGAACTTCTTAGGTGACATGAGAGATGAAGTGTTATACACAAGCATAGACCTGAGGAGAAATGATGCACGTCCTCCTCTAACTTGGCTGCAACTTGGCAGTTTGTGCCATGCCTTCCTTCTTGAAACTCTCTCCTCCCTTGGCCACCAGGTCTCTGCTGGTTCTTCTACTTATGCAACTACTACGTCTTACAGTTACTTTATGCCAATTAATAAAAGGTACAATGTTGCTTTTAGAAATCATGAATAGTACATGGTATGTATTATATTCATAAATAAGTATTAAGAAATTAGCTCATTAACAATTTAATTAAGTTCTGCTTAGCAGGAAAAGAATTTGGCTCATTCTTAAAATGTGGAAAGGTCATCTGAATTTTTTGTGTAAATGTTGTATCACTTAATTTGAGTCCTTAAATGACGTATTACCTTTGGTATACATGTGAATAGTGAATAGTCACATATACTATGCCCATGCCTAGAGATTTGGTATATATACACACCTAGCTATGCCAACACTAGGGCTGTGAGTCAGTTTTAGAGAGGGCGAAAAATCACTAAATTCAAACCTGAGAGGCAAGATGTGGAGTTTGCATATAATTAAAAGCGGTCTGGTGGGACGCCTGGATGGCTCAGTTGGTTAAGCATCTGACTCTTGGTTTCTGCTGGGATAGAGATCTCAGGGTCATGAGATTGAGCTCCGCATCAGGCTCTGTACTCACTGTGGAGTCTGCTTAAGATTCTCTCCCGTCTCCCTCTGTCCCTCTCCCCTGTGTGTGCTCTCTCTCTCTTTCTGTCCCTCTCAAATAAATAAACAAATCTTTAATAAAAAAAAAAAGTGGTCAAGTGAGGAAATAAATACAAGGCATAACATCAACTTCTCGGTTTCATTTTTGTCAATCTCTCAGAAGACCTTGACTATCTAAAATGAAATGTGCCCTTGTCCGAACATGTGTCTGAAAGTATTCCAAGGTATTGAGATTATGGTACCTCAATTAAAAATAGCCTCCTTTTCAAGGTTAAAGTTATCCTATTAATCTCCTTCTAATATGTTTCATGAAACCAGTTGATGGCATTTTCACTGTCTTGTGCTCACATTTAGTAGCTATGTAACTCTATTTCCTAAAGATACATTAATAGAACATAGCATCTTCCTTGCCCATGAAATTTTTGTGACTCACAGATCAGTTTTCTTTCAAAATGTTACTACATGACTGGAATTTCAGAGCTTAGCTGGCTACACACTCTGAAACTAGACTACCAAAGTTCAAATTTTGGATTTATTTCTTATTGACCAAATAAACTTGGGCAAGTTTCTTAACCTTTCTTAGTATCCACATAGGGTTACTGTAATAATTTTATAACTAAATACAAATAAAGCCCGTCAGTTAAAAAATGGTAAGTGTGCTCAATAAAAGCTGTTATTATTCTCTTTTAAAAATATTTATATACTGTATATTCACATACTATATCTCTCACAGTTTTCAGAAACTTTAGTAAAATACACTATGGCGTGACCCTTCCACTCTATAATTTTAGAATTTCACATGTGTAAGGATTGAAATTTGGTGTCCAATGCTCACAAGATTGAACAAGTCACCTTAAAAATTTCACAAGAAATATTTCACAAATGGCCACAAAAAAAATTTCCCTTTGAAAAAAAATGATATGTTGTCTCTTTTCTTTTCTAGATGTCCATTATTATGCATGCAAGTCCAAAGTGATGAGGCACAACTTTTCAACTTACAATCTGGGTTCAAAATCTGCTCTGCCTCTTCAGAGTAGGGGAGAAGAGAAGCACAATAAATAAAAGTGAAATTTGAGAGGAATCTAAGAATGCAGAAATGGGGAAAACTTATGGCATGACAAACATCAATAATTTAATATTACTTTGAAATTGACTATTTCCAGCATATCCATAAACCTTAAATCAGGTTTGATCTGTCACATCTTTACTGAAGTTTGAATTACTTGGGAAGTTTTAAAAAAGTGGTAGCATTTAAGATATCAAGAATGAGAAGTAAATCCTTACAGAAAAATATTAGGAATATTAATCATTTTATTATTCTTAAAATGGAAAACATAATTAAATGCTGTCCTGTGTTCCTAGTTTTGTTTATTCTTCAGAATGAGCCCTTCTTAGCTGATATTTCAAATGGGCACACTAAGATTTCTTGAACTAAATAACTACTACACCAGCACTGGCACTTAACATTTCAGAAACATCTCCTTTTAAAATTTCTTTTACTTATTAGGTCCTTTCACTATTTAGTTTTAGTAACAGAAGTTAGATAAGACCATCATATTGAATTAGGAGTAAATATTGAATAGTTTTCCCTATTGCCTTGTAAGGCTAGATATTGTATCATACCCTCTTGATTTATGCTGCAGAATCCAAGAGTTCTTTGTCATTTAAGGAAACAGTCGAGCAACTTTTGAATAAAAACAATTATCTTTACAAATATAGGGCATTGAATCACAAGCTAAAGTTGTTGTTCTTAGTACTTGAGAGGTAAACATTATTATATAATTCCATAACATATATTTTGTATCCAAGGAAGGTATAATGATAATAATAATAGCAAATAATTTGTTGAGCATTCACTATATATTAGGCACTGTTTTCACATAATGCTCAAGTCAAACCATGAGGGAATACAATTATCCCCATTATACACTGACAGGTAATTAGCCCAACATTGCCTGCTAGTGAATGAAGGAGCAAAATTAAGCCCAGATTGTAACACCCACATTAAAAGTTAATTTACACTATGTCAAAGAGTAATTATTGCATCTGTGATAATACACTACTTTATAGCCCCATGATTGGTTAGTTACATACCCTACTTGGGTGGAGGTGAAAAAGAAGCCCCAAAGTAGAATGCAGCCCTAGGTGAGCCATATATAAGTGAGTACAGCATTCCTGGGTCTTCACGGCTTTCTCTTTTACTTCTTTTATTCTTTTTTGAATAATTTCCTCTCTTTATACTATCTGAGACTCATGCAGTGAAAGGAACCTGTGCTGCCTTCCCTTTGAAAAGAGTCCATTCCACACTTCTCTCTCCCTCATCCTCCACCACTGCTCTGTTTGTATGGAATTTGGAAGTTTAGGTAAACTTTGCTCCAGAATTTAGATTAGTTTTCTTTCTTTCACTTGCCGCTTTTTCTCTTTCAGATTCATTTTGCCTCATCCTTCTTAAACCCAGTCAAAACTAATGGCATTAATCCTTACTTTAATGCCAAAATTAGATAGGTTGGGGAATGCAACAAGCCTGCATTTTGTCTAGATATTGAGCTAACGTGACAAGAGGGATCTTGTGACTCACAGGTGGTCTAGTAAATTTCACCTGGAAATTGCACAGAAGTTGGTATCAAAGCCCAGTTAGAAGTTAAGAAATCTTTATCTGATTTGCTCTGCATACACATTCCCTGAAGATCGTTTTGGAAGTGATTGCACAGGGCAGAATGTGGGACAAGGACTTGGGCTATTCACTATCTGTCTCTCCTTTTCACCATGTAGTCAACATAAATGGCAATCATGCCTATATAAAATATTTTCTTGGACTATCTTAACATATGATCCCATTTTGGTATTTTCTGACCACAGTTACAGACTGAAGTAGAAAACACCATGATTTGTTTTACTTCTTAAAAGTTTTAAAACTCAAATAGTCTTAATTACTCTATGTCCCCATATGCCACAGTTATTTTCAGTTTCTGTTTTTGTTTGTTTATTTGGTTTTTTTGCTCTGGAATGCAAGGTCTACAAAGACAACTTTTATGCTCAATCCCACTCTGATAGGGAGTTATCGGGTGCTTGAAAATGTATATTTTTTCATTAAGTTTATAATCTAACCACAAAGCAAAAATATACACATTATTTAAAATGTTAAATAGCACAACTATTAGCTATCGATACAAAAAATGTTTATATTAGTACACAATGAGCAATCAAACGAACGCTAAGAACTTAAGAGCCTGCCACAGAAGACACTGCCAGGAAGACTTATAGATGAGACTTGGTCTTGGCCTGGGATGAACAGGAAGATTTAATGACAGTCAGTGATACATAAAAGCATGCTAATTAGGAACATAGGCATAATCATCCATTGTTAATACCAGAATAATTAAAGTTAATTATTCATAATTTGATTTACTTTATAAACATTCATGTTCCAACATGCCTTAGGACCTTTGCAATTATTCTCTCTGACAACAGTCCTCTTACTTCAGATTTTCCCAGGTTGGTTCCTTCTCAGTCTTTATGTCTCAGCTTATCATTTTATTCCCACCAGCTGTCACTCTCTATCACGTGAATGTATTTTTTTCATGGCACACATGAATGTCTAAAATGCACATTTGTTTTCTTTTTGTCTTTCACTCCCACCAGGAGCTTTTATTTCCTGCTGTAGCCCCAGTGACTTGACCAAGTAGTAAATACAGATGATCTCTGACTTACAATTGTTTGACTTATGATTTTTTGACTTCACAATGGTGTAAAAGCAATATGCATTCAGTAGAAATTGTACTTCAAATTTTGAAATTTGATCTTTTCCCAGGCTAATGATACATGTTTTAATACTCTCCTGTGATGTTGGGCAGTGGCAGCGAGCCACACCTTCTGGTCAGCCACACAATCACAAGGGAAAACAAGCGATACACCTACAACCATGCTGCACCCATACAACCAAACAGTTTTTCACTTTCAGTAGAGTGTTTGATCTATTATGTGAAACATTCAACGTTTTATTATGAATAGGCTTTATGTTAGATGATTTTGCCCAACTGTAAGCTGTGTGAGTGTTCTGAGCGCATTTAACATAGGCGAGGCTAAGTGATGATGTTCTGCAGGTTAGGTGCATTAAATGCATTCCTAACTTACAGTATTTTCAATTTGTGATGAGCTTATCAGACCTCAATCCCATTGTAAATTGAGGAAAACATGTACTCAGTAATTGTGAGGTGAATGAATGAATCTCAATGACTGTCACATTATATCCCATGTTGGGAAGGAAGAAGCATTCAAAGGGGAGAGGAGGTAGGAAGGGAGGAACACTTGCAGAACTAGCACACTATTTGACTCACAGAAGGTATTCACAAACTGTCAGTCCAACTGACAATCAGTAAACGTTCATTGAACCCAGCTGCATTAAAGAAGTTTCAGATGATTCTGGACAGGAGAGCTCTAGTAGAGGAATAATGCAGAAAAACACAAGCTGGAATCATATTCAAAGGGATCTTAAGTGTTAAGCAAGGAAGTTTGTGATAAACTAATGATAATGGAGGATAACTGAAGGCTTTTGATCAGTAAGGAGTTAAAGTAAAAGTAGTTTTAGGAATAAAAAAATGTTGGAAATTTGAGTCATGTGGTATGGTCCACCTTAGACTAAGAAGGGAAGAGAAAGAAAAACCAAAGTCAGGAAAGGACATATTGCAATAAACCAAACATATCATGATGGACTCCTGCTCTAGAATGACATGAAGGAATCAGTACCTATAGAAGAACGAGCAGGATTTTTTACCTAGTTCACTATGGGAAACAGAGAAGACAAAGAAATAACAGGGGTTTGAAGTTGGATGATAGGGAAACTGAACTTGTAGAAATACAAAATATAAAAGAAACCAGATGTTAAGAGAAAATAATGATATGAAGGTAGAAATGACTATTAGGCAAGTAGAAATATTCAACTGAATATATGAAGTTTGAGGTTAGAGTGGGAGACATAGACTAGTATTTTCTAAAGTAAGTTCCATGGGACATTATAAAGTATTGAATAAGATATACAAAGAAAAGAAAAAGTAGCCATGGCCAAATAAGTACACATTAGAGAAGCATTGAGTCAAAAAATTTCCTTACTGCAGAATGTCTGAGTCTTTAATATCCCATGTGCCTTACAAATCTCAATACAGTGCTTTTATACCTATAAAGTTTTCCAAATTTGTGCAAGCACCATTTATTATGAAATATCTATGAGGACTCCTAATCCACAGAAAAATAAAAATGGGGGGCGCCTGGGTGGCACAGCGGTTAAGCGCCTGCCTTTGGCTCAGGGCGTGATCCTGGCATTATGGGATCGAGCCCCACATCAGGCTCCTCCACTATGAGCCTGATTCTTCCTCTCCCACTCCCCCTGCTTGTGTTCCCTCTCTCGCTGGCTATCTCTGTTAAATAAATAAATAAAATCTTTTAAAAAATAAAAAGAAAAATGGGGAAGACATAGATCATTATTTAGTTTGCTAAGGCTATCACAATAAAATACCACAGGCTGGGTGACTTAAGCAGGAATTTATATTCTCACAGTTCTTAAAGCTGGAAGTTCAAGAACAATGTGTCTTTGACACATTTGGTGTCTTCTGAGGCCTTTCTTTGGCTTGCTAATGAGGCTTGCAGACAGGCCTTACAGGTAGCTGCCTTCTCTCTGTGCCCTCATGTGGTGTAAGGTATACATGTACATTCTGTGGGTCCAAATTTCCTCCTTTTTTTTTATGGACACCAGTCAGATTGGATTAGGGCTAACCTAAAAACCTCATGCTAACTTCATCATCTCTTTGAAGGCCCTATCTCCAAGTTCAGTCACATTCTGAGGTACTAGTGTTATGGCTTCAACATATGAATTTGGGGGGCCACAAAGTAGCCCATAACAATCATCAATACAATGTGCATGGGTAGAAATCTCCAAAAAGGAAAGATTAAAGCCATAAGAAACTGGGTCCACAGACTGACATGGGGAAGACTCACAGTAAAAATAAAGCAAAAAGAGCCATGGAAGAGCTAAAGAAAGAACAGGAAGATAGGACTGCCAGGATATTAAGCATCAGAGTGATGAAGTTTCCCTAGAAATGACAATGCATCCAAAAGTTATAGAGAGCAAAGAGAAAGAGAATTTAGAAGACGTAACTTATTAGTCAATGCAGACGTGTTGCTGACCTTTGGGATCCAAGTGAAGTAGTCTGAGATACAAGACATTAAGAACTGATAATATATTTAATTGTGAGAAACCAAATGCCGTATTTGAGAAATCTGGCATTGAAAGGAAATCACCTGTAGGATGGAGTTAGCATTTTAGATTGAATCATGTGAAATTGTCATTTTTGTTAGGTCAAAAGAAAGTCAATTAGCAGCAATTTCATATGATCCAACCTAAGAAATGATCTGTTTATTTGTAAGGAAAATCTAACATAGATAAGAGTAAGAAATATTGGGAAAATTAATACATACTGAGGAAGCTAGGAATAAATAATTGAAAAGTTTGAGGAGAAACTGGGAAAATATTGGCAAAAAAAATACCGAAGCAGGATCTTTTAGAAAGAAAATATTTTTTAAATAAGAAGAAAGTTTGAGGGGTGCCTGCGTGGCTCAGTTGTTTAAGCACCTGCGTCCAGCTCAGGTCATGATCCTGGTGTTCTGGGATTAAGCCCCCATGTGGTGTTCTGGAATTGAGCCCGAGCCCCTGTGTTCAGCTCCCTGCTGAGCCTGCTTCCCCCTTTCCCTGTGCCCTTCCCCCTGCTCATGCTGTCACATTCTCCCTCTCTCTCAAATAAATAAGTAAAATCTTAAAAGAAGAAGAAGAAGAAGAAGAAGAAGAAGAAGAAGCAGAAACAGGAGCAGGAGAAGTAGGGGAACAAGGGGAAGAAGGGGAAGAAGAAGAAGAAAAAAGTTTGAAAAACGTAACGGAGAAAGTATGAGTAGATGGGCTCAATTCTGAACTGCCAATAGAAAATTTAAAATGGAATTCGTGACGTCTACACATTTCATAAGTGTTCAACAAATTTCCGAAAATGTTTCTTTAGTTGGACGCTAATTATTATCGACTATTTTATTATTTTGAGAGGTGGTATTTTTTATGGCATTATCTAGTGGAAAATGACCTCTAGCTTAAGAAAATTAAAAGGTATGAGATTTGAAGTCTGTCACTTTTTCTTATAAAAACAGTGATGATATATTAGAAATACAAGGTATTGTTCAACATTCTACATAATGCAAAGCCTATGCAATTAGCCAATGAAATTTTTCCTTTCTGCTTACACATCTCAGCAGGATCCCACAAGTTCTTACAGTAAATGTGAACTCAAGTATAGAGGAAAAGTTCTGAAAAAATTCTGCTCCAGTTGATATAATAGGGAGATAAGATAAAAGATTGGGTTGCTATCTAAATTCTCTGCTATCAGTCACTGAATATGTATAAAATTCTACTGGCACAGCAATAAATAGTAGCTGCACAAAATTTGAAGTGAAAAGTCATAGATTTTTACCATCTTCTCCCCAAGACAGGGAGGGAACACTGATATTTGTAATTCATTCTCACTACTTTTTTCCCCCAACAACTTTGTATTTCCCCAAATACAAAGCATGGTCACAGGAATAAAAATAGTATGTCCTGAAGCATCAATTTAATTTGATAGTTTTGGAAAGAGAATAATATTTTAAGTTAAAATAAAATACACTATTGGCTGTAATGTAAAACATATACTAACTTTAATGATAAAAACTTTAAAATATTTATACGCAGCCAACTGCATCTGGCTCTGCCTCCAGACCCCACCTCTATAGAGAGTAGGAAGATTTTTCACATATTGGTTCTCCTCTGTCACTGGGCTTGCTTTCTTAGAACAATCTGCAAACTGACAAGTGAAAAAATTAAAGGGTTATAGCGTATTTAAACATTTAAAGTACTGTCAAGGAGTGATATTGGCACCATATGAAACACTGTTCTTCATGAACAAGAAAAGTATGTCATTTAAAAAGTTGTTCATATGAACAGATTACTAACTTTGGTTTACCTAACACAAAACGTCTATAGTCAGACATGTATGAACATGGGTTTTATAGAATGAGCATTAGTGTTTGCAGAATGAACTTCTCAACAAGATACCCAGTAAATCAAGTCCAGTTATCCAGAAAAAGAATTTTAAATTATAGGACTTGAGGGGCACCTGGGTGGCTCAGTGGGTTGAGCATCTATCTGCCTTCAGCTCATGATCCCGGGGTCTTGGGATCCCGCAGCACCCACCACCCCACCTCAGGCTCCCTACTCGGTGGGGAGTCTGCTTCTCCCTCTCCCTTTGCCCCCCCCCATTTGTGCCCATGCTCTCTGTCTCTCATATAAATAAAGTTTTTTAAAAAATTATAGTACTTAACATTAAAATTTATACAGTTAAAACTGGAGAACCAGCTATAGGTAAAATGGCAGGCAAACTAACCATCTGGATAACCCAGTCCAAAGTTTATGTAGTAGAACAAACTTTTTTTTTTAATCTCCCCCCTTAACAAATGTTTTGTACTTCACATGGTGACTTTTCCAAGATATTAAGAGAATACCCTAAATGGAAGATTCTTTTAATATTTTTCAAAAAGTTCCTTCAAGTAGAAGGGTACGAAGAACCACCTCTATTTTATAGATGGGGAAATTATATTTGTGTGATTAAAAATTAAAATTAGAAGGGCGCCTGGGTGGCTCAGTCAGTTAAGTGCCTTCAACTCAGCTCATGATCCCAGGGTCCTGGGATGGAGCTCCAAGTCAGGCTCCCAGCTCAGCGGGAAGTCTGCTTCTCCCTCTCCCCCCTGCTCATGTGCTCTCTTGCTATCTCTCTCTCACTCAAATAAATAAATAAAATCTTCAAAAAATTAAAATTAGATTCCTCTTTCCCAATTAAATTAAGGAAATATTTATTAGGCTTTACACCAAGTTTTCACCAACATGTTGGTTATCATAAATTAAAGTTTGCATGTATATCCTAAATGATAAATGACAGGAAGAAATCAGAAATTGAACTATGTTCTCCTATGTATTTACCTGATAAGTACATTTTGGAAAGAATATATGTTAGAGACTTAATAGGAGATAGAATATATGTGTCCAGTAGTGATAAGTTAGATGCTCAACAAACTTATTTTCCTTTCTTCACAGGGACACAGCCAGACTACATTTCTGAGCCTCTTTTAAATTTAGTCATAGCCATGTGTGCAAATGTGACATGTAACTCCTCAGTCTGCAGTTACCACCACCCTAGTAGTAAGAAAGAACATGGGCTCTTTTTCCCTAACATACAGAGGATCCAGTAGGCTGCCAATGCTCTGGTGGGTGGTGAAGCATCAAATTGAAAGGGTGCTGGATTCCCAAATGACCACGTGGTGAAATGTACCCCAGTGCACTGAACCACCACCTCCATTAGACTGTGATGAATTTACCTGTGTGAGAAAGGTAGGAACGAATTGTGTTTTAAGCCTATGAGAATTTGGAGTTGTTTATTATACTCAGACCACTACAGAGCAAAATGTGTTGACCTGCAACTGCCTCCATAAAATATATTGAAGTAAAAGTAAATGAGAAAGAAAAGACACAAGCCAAAGGACAAAGAAAACAAGAGAGGCAGATAAATGCTCAACTCATTATCTTGAAGCTGGAAAGTAGAGCAAGGAGAGGTAACTTACATGACAGAGGAGACAGAACTGAAACTTAAAGGGATGGGAATAATAAAGAGAAATTGAGCCAGTCTGCCCTGAACTCATAAAAGGCTTAGTTCTTGCCGGAACTAAATAACATAAAAGGACAGGGTTAGGCGGGGGTTCAAAAGATGGGGTTGGTTGAAAGTCTTAATTAGGAGGGGTTAGATCACAGATTTCTGTCTCCCACCATTATTAATGCCTCCAAATCTTGTGAAATACCATGATTTCACTTGATTAAAAAAAATTGAACTAGAGACATGTCAGGGACAGTGGAAGAGGAAGTCAGATGCCAGAATAAAAACGATAGGATTAAATAAAATTTGCACGTAAGTAATGAGGCCTCCCAGCCACCTCACTCCATGTTGCTCCCAGAGCACTGATATTTAGGTATATATTTCTAATGCAAAAGAACAGCAGATTCTTCATTAGAGAAACTAAATGAGGAAAGACCTACATAGATACTAATATTTGTCATCTTTCTGGGAAAGTGATAGAAATTTTCTCTAGAATGCCTCTAGAATTAACTATCCCACTACTAACACCACCATCACACACATGCACAAATTATTTTCATGATCTTTCTAGGTCACCTTCTCAAAGGTAAAGGATTACCAGGGTTCTGAGGAAATTCTTCAAACAGTACGACTAAAACAAATGAAAAAAAAAATAATTTAGATGAAATGAAAATAATTCAGGTAGCATAAAAAAACTAATCATCATCCTCATTATGAATATCATCAGATAAAAAAAAGATACTGAATCTATGATCCAGAAATAGAATGCTATGAACAAAATTAATCAGAAAATAAAAATGAGTTCCTAAATATTAAAAATAGAATTTTTAAAATCATGAGATAAAACTGAGAAAATCTAGAAAGTTAAAAAAACAAAAAGATGGATAACTAAAGGGGAAATGTACAAGAATTAGATCACGTTAAAAAAGCATTATACAGCCAATGTAAATTTCAGAAATTAAAGAAAATCAAAATGCAAAAATTACAAGAGAAAATGGAAAAAAAAAAAAAGAAAAAGAAAGATAAAACTGAAATCATTGGTTTCCAGATTAGGTATTCCCATTGAGTGGTTTCAAATTCCAAAGGGGAAAAAAAAGATTTTTAAACCTAGAATTCTGTAAGGATTGTGTTGGTTAGGCACATCAGTCCATAATCTCAGCTGAACCAAATCTAGTGCCAGCTCTGTGAATGAGGAAACTCCAAATGATTCCGGCTCAGCCATTTGACTCTTTTCCAGCCCTCTGACCCTTCCCAGCTCAAGTCCTAGACACCCTGGAGCAAAGATAGGCCATCCTCACTGTGCCTGCCTAAATTCCTGACTCACACAATTTGTGAACATAATAAAATAGTTGTTACATTATGACACAAGTTCAGGGCGATGTGTTATAGAGCCACGCATAACTAGAATATCAGCTAGACCATGAACTGAATGCTGACATTTTCAGACATGCAAAGATGCAGCATATCTACCTCCCAAAAGTCATTTTTTAGGAAACTACTATATGGTGTACTTTAGCAACATGATGGGTCAACCAAAAAAGAGAGAACCATCAGATCCAGAAAACAGGGAATCCAGCACTGGAAAGAAGGAAGGTAGGCCTGGAGATTATAAACTCTGCAGCAGCACTTCAAAGAAAATTATCAAGCTTTAGCAAGAGTATGGAGGGCCTTGGAAGGAAAGTCCCTTTGGGAGGGGAATGGAATACTGAATTTATGGAAAGTTTGAGCCCCTTGTTTGTTTAAAGATTTTATTTGTTTATTTGAGAGAGAGTGAGTGAGAGTGAGAGCACAAGTGGGGGGGGGGGAAGGAAAGGGGGAAAGGAGAAGCAGACTCCCCACTGAGCAGGGAGCTTGAGAGGGGGCTGTATCCCAGGATCATGACCTGACCCAAAAGTAGATGCTTAACTGACTGAGCCACCACGTGCCACGAATTTGAGCACTTTGACTAATTATTACTAGGCAGATATCTGACAGATCCATTGGAGCCTTTGGAAAGAAATGGTGGTAAGCATATAGGAAACTAAATAAATTAAATAAAGAAGATTATGATTAGCCTCAAGAGTAAAATATTAGAAAAAGGTGGAAAATATAAAAAGGGCTGTCTTCAACTATTAAAATGTAAAATAAATGATGTCTAAAATTGATTTAATAATTAATGGATAATACCATTATACAGACAATTGGATATAAGAGCAAGAAGCAGCAGATTTGAGAATTAAGATTATTTGGTTATGGAAGAAGAAAAGTATAGAAGGTATGGAGCAAGAAATTGTTCTATTTGTAATTAAATCTTCTAGTACTCTCTTTGGTTCTACATGAATAACAATCACATTCCACAGGTACAGAATACGCATAGAAATCCTCATCAAGCCAAATGAGTAAATAAATTTGGTATGGTAAACAGAGTTAGTTACATGATTTGCATTCAGACTCGTCCACTTACTGTGTTATGTACACTACTTACCTAGCTTTCCTTAGCCTCAGTTTCCATGGGGGGAAAATGAGGATGATACATTCCTTATAGTGTTGTCGTCAGAAATGATAGAAAAAAATAAAATTCAGCTGAGTAAAATTTAAAGATCTTACTGGCTTTACTCAATGATTCATGAATCAGAAAGCATTTCATCTAGTAGATAGAAAGAAGCTCCAAGGAGCTAAATAAAATGAAAGACTTTTATAGGTAGAAGGGAACAGAAACAAGGAAGTTATACTAGGCAAACAGCAGGTTGTTTGCAGCAAGATCACTTCCCTGTGGGGAATGACAGGAGTCTGTTAGTCAGGTTACATCACTGGTACTGACCAGAGATTCCTGACTGACTAGTTTAAGATTCCATTTCTGGGAGAGGACAAAACTGTATTTAAGTTCAGTCTCAGTTTAGTGACATGGGGCTTAGCATAAGCGACTCCATTTTGAGCCTGTCACCTTGTTTTTAATGGAAATAAATGATATAACAACTGTAAAGTAACTAAAATATACCAGAATTTTGGGGCACCTGGGTAGCTCAGATGATTAAGAGCTGCCTTCGGCTCAAGTTCATGATCCCAGGGTCCTGGAATTGAGTCCCACAAGGAGCCCCACATCGGGCTCCCTGCTCAGTGGGGAGCCTGCTTCTCCCTCTCCTTCTACTGATCCCTCTACTTATGCTCTCTTGCTCTGTCAAATAAATAAATAAAATCTTCTAAAAAAAATAAAAATAGCAGAATTTTTATATGTGTGAACTCACTTTCTTCCTTTTTGTTTGCAGTTATCTGAATAAATACATAAATATCTTGTACTCTTTAAGAATGCTCATCAAAATTAACTTAAGTGTACAATGTAAGTACCTGAGATCCACACGCCAAAGCTAAAATGTATGCAATTCAACAATCTGGTATTACATTCATCCAGTGAAGGTGAAAGTCTAATACATTAGAATAGATACTCACTTTATATTCACTAAATATAATGCATTGCATGGAATGGTGGGAAATAAACAATTTTATTGTTTGGTCTCAAAACTTCCACTGAACAAGTGGTCCAAACCACCTAATTTTCTCAGGATTCAGATATTCTCTCCATATGGAATGAAAGAGGAAAAATGGTTCTGGTTACCTAGCTGAAGATGTAAAAATGAATTATTACCTCTGTAAAGTGCATTGGTTTCTCAGAAGAGATTGTTGCAACACAAACAAAAATGTATTTTTTTAATTTAATGGAAGACTTTGTGCTGTAGGCACTGTGTACAAAGGCCAACCCAGTACTTCCTTTCCAGGGGAGCCTTTCACCTCTCCTTTTGTGAGCATTAATGCTGTCTTGGACTCAAGAAGCACTAGAGAAAGGACTTTTTCTTGGTCAAATACACTAGTTTTATTGTAGACTGGAGTGCAGGTTATTATAGTCCGTCCCTCTCTAAGAAACTGTACCTGGATAGCTAATGTGTGACAGCACAACAAGTAGACCTGAGGCATCGCTCAATTTCTTAAACTTTAAAGTGCACAGGAATCACCCGGGGATCTTGTTGTCAGCAGATTCTGGTTATGCAGGCCTGGGATGCGCCCAAGAGTCTGCATATCTAACCAGCTACCAGGAGATGTCCATTTGGTTGGTCCTCAAACCACATTTCGAGTAGCAAGGATTAAAAGAGAATGCCACCGTGTGAATGTGGTGTGGGGCACTCATCGTGCTAAACATCAACCTTTTCAATGTCTATGCTAAGAATTAACAACCATGGTCCCCTGATTTGAAGAAAGCTAGTGCCTTCTGGACTGAAACAAGTGGAGAGTGAACTGAAATTGAAAAATGCATCATCTGCTTAGGTTATTCAATGCCTTGCTGAGTCCATTCAGGAATGTTTCATCCTCCATTACCCTCATTAGGCCTGTTGGGTTAGTGCTCAGTGTTGATCTGTATCTTAGTCAAGACAATTGTTGCTGATTAACTATAATTACTGTAATGGGGCCAGCTTTCTTTCAGAGACTAATGCCCTCGGCTCATCCCTGCATTGTTCTGCCATAAAAGGTCCCAATCTGCTAGTCATTTACTTACTTATTCTTTAAACCAACAACAAGTTTCTTCATGTGTGGGCTTTTAAATACTGTCCACTAGGCCTAAATACCTTGAGTATACCTTTTATTTTACCTTTTTTTCCCTCCCTCCCCTTTATCTTTTTTTTTTAAATTTTAGAACAGAATGATGAGTCATTAAAAAAAAATGTAGGTAATGTTTACATACAATTCTAGAGGCAACAAAAACAAAAATTTAAAAGTGAACTAAAACATCATTTAATATTTGAAAAGATTACAAATTTTTGCACATTAAAGATGGTAAACATAAGTAAATTAAAACAATTTACTAATTTTACTAACTTGATGACCTATAGATGTGATTCTTTACTTTTTAAAAATTTTTAAGTTTGCTTATGTAATAAATTTAACGCATAAGCCCTGACACGGACAATGTATTTTGGGTTTTTTTGTAAGAAAGTTTAAGTAATAAGCAAATAACATTGTATCTAAAATGCTCTAGGTTTAATCATTTTCTAACTTTACCTTTTATTGAAACACTGGACATGGATATTTCTCATTTGCAATAGAAATCCAGTGAATGTTTATTCTTTTGACAGTGATATAATTTGGGAAAATAGTGTGACAACTCTTTTCATGAAAATATTACATCCTAGCAATTGTAGTGGAGTCCAATATAAAACAGGCTAATTTTGGAAGAAATCCAAGAAGATCTATTTGTAATATAGTGCTTAACGTAAGGTATTTTCATAATTCCTAAGATAAGAAAAATACAGACATGATTATACAGTACTAGCAAAAGAACCAGAGACTGGTATTTGAGACGACTACATCACCAAACAAACCTTGTGTCTCAACATTTTCATTTACGAAATAAATTAATTAATAAAAGCCATATATACTTCAAACAGTTGTGAGGATTAAATAAAAATATATGTGATAACACTCGGGAAAGTTTAATGGTATATTGTATGAGTTGGCAACTGAAATTAATTCAAATTAAATCATCTCCTGATTTTAAGTTAAAAGACCAAAACTTTGTGTGTACATGCACACACACAAAAAGAATCTTAAAAATATACATGGCACTTAAAGATATAAAAAATTTCAAAACTACTTCCTAGTACCCAGAAATGCAGAAACAAAAAAAGAAAAAAAACCCACAAAAGTGCTGGAACAAATTCATTATATAGTATCACATGATAATGATGATGATGATGGTAACGATGATGAAGATCATGCCACATGCTAATTCTTACAAATTATATTGATAAACTTTACTTTTTTTTAATTGATTTTTTTTTACACTAATTTACCGATGTACCTTTTTTGGTGATTGAAAACCTGCTCATCTTTGACTAAAGGTCAGATGGCAAGTCCTCTGAGAATGTATCCTCCTCACTCCCATAGCACCATGTCACATAGACTATTCAACATCTAACACATTCCACTGTGGTTCTATGTTTACTGATCTACTTACTTAAGGTAGAAACACGTCTTATTAATAGCTTGTAGAAGTATGTGGAATACAGCATGTACTCAATAAATGTCTGATGAATTACTTCATATAATCATACATTATTTTTTCTTAAAATTACCAAGAATTATTATGTATAAAGAACTAAATTCTCGGGGCGCCTGGGTGGCGCAGTCGTTAGGCGTCTGCCTTCGGCTCAGGGCATGATCCCGGCGTTATGGGATCGA
The DNA here is from genome assembly GCF_017311325.1 of Ursus maritimus. Classification (NCBI taxonomy): domain Eukaryota; kingdom Metazoa; phylum Chordata; class Mammalia; order Carnivora; family Ursidae; genus Ursus; species Ursus maritimus. The sequence continues at coordinate 6,804,859 of NW_024423453.1, forward strand.
GCCCCACATCAGGCTCCTCCACTGGGAGCCTGCTTCTTCCTCTCCCACTCCCCCTGCTTGTGTTCCCTCTCTCGCTGGCTGTCTCTATCTCTGTCAAATAAATAAATAAAATCTTTAAAAAAAAAAAAAGAACTAAATTCTCACCATTTTCTTCCTAAGTACTAATGGTGTATTTATTACATTTCTAAACTACCAAGATATTACCTTTTCTTACTGGCATGCCTTTCTCTTCCACCATCCATGTAAGGTAACATATGAGTAAATATTTCTAATAGTATATGTGTTAGTAAATATTATAAGTAAGTAATATAAAGGTTTGTACAAAGTGCTTACCAATATGAGGTATTAGGAACCTGTCAAATTTCATAATTTTGTCATTTGTGTTTAGTATGCTCTGAAGTCTCCTTGGTAAAATAGAAATAATTCAGGCTTAGGAATTAGATGACCTGATTTGTAGTCTGAACTCTAAAGCTCAGTAAGTGTGAGACCTTATGGGGACCTTACCATCTCTGCGCATCAGTTTACTGATCTATAAAACTGTCCTTCCCTAACGTTACCGAGAATTTAGATGGGCTAGGGGCATGTCTTTTTAATCTCTTTACATCATGCCTAGTTTACAGCAGAACCCCAAGGAACATTTACTGAAAGGATAAATGAAAAATTGTTGAGAATTAGTGAAGTATGTCTATTTGTAGTAGTATTGGAGAGCAATGCCAAGGGGTTGAGTTGATAGAGGAGATAGACATGTACATCGGTAACAATAATAGCAGTTAATTAATTCAAATAATAGAAATATATATAAAGCCACATGACATATGGCATGGTTTCCCTTAAGAATTATAGATACACATGGTTAGTTGAAATGTCTGATCTGAAAGAGATAGGCTGGCTTCAGATTTTTAAAGACCTTGAATAATACTCTACAGTGCTTGGGATTCATCCTGTAGGTTTGTGGATAGTCAGTATTAGAATTCAGGCAGGAGAACAACATGAACAAATATGAGCTTGAAGGGGATTTCTGCACTGGGGAGAATATATGAGAAAAGAGAAGCTAGAATAAAGGAAAGAAAGGAAATTTCTTAGGGGTTTAATCTAGGAAAGTATTATTGCATTTAATGATTACTGAATTACATTTAATATAATTATTATAATTATATAATGAAAGAAAGATTGATTGACTGACTGATTTGAAAAGGTATCATAGCCATTGAGAGGCCGAAGTGGACATTGAATGCAGTCAGCTGACTCCAGGGTCAGCATTCTCCCACACAGCTTATCACGCCCCTCAAGCCAGGGAGACCATCTAGGAGGTATTTGCACTAATCTCAAGATCAAATAAAAATAAAGTAGTTGAACTGAGGCAGTGGTCATGGACATAAACAGGGAAAAGAGACTCAGGAAGCATGTAGGAAGTTAAGTTGACTGGATTTGGTGACTAGTTAGATATGGGGGTTAGAGAAAGAAGAAATTGAGGGTGCTTTTTTTCTCAAATTTGGGATTACTTGAAAATGTCCAAAAAAGGATATAATTGAAATTCTGAATAATAATACTAATTAGAGAAAGAAAAAAAACCTTTTTTTTTCTATACATGCATATATAGAAAACTATAATAATTTTTTTTTCTAAATTGCTATTTACTCAATAAAGAAATAAGATTGGTACTTCCATAATTGATTTGTGGTATACATGAGAGCAAGTTCAAATATGCATCACATGTTTTTAATGATTACATTAATAATTGTTATGGACTGTATGTTTGTGTCTCCCTAAAATTCATATGTTGAAGTCTTAATCCACAGTGTGACTACATTTAGAGATGGGGACTAGGGAAGTGATTAAGGTTAAATGAGATCATGGGTTGGAGCCCTGATCCAATAGAACTAGAACCTTATAAAAAGAGGAAGGGACACCAGAGCTCTCTCTTTCTCTCTCTCTTGCCACGTAAGGGCACAATGAGAAAGAAGGCAGCTGTTTGCAAGCTAAGAAGAGAGCCCTCACTAGAAACCAACCATGCTGGCACATTGATTTCAGACTCCCAGCTTCCAGAACTGTGAGAATATAAATTTCTGTTGTTTAAGCCACCCAGTCTATGGCATTTTGTTATGGCTTACTAATGCAATGATGTTTTATTAATTAATTTGACTGATATTTACTGAGTACCTTCTATGTGGAGAGGCACTATGATAGATGTTACAAAGTTGAATGGGACATTGTCTCTGCCTTCAAGAAATTTACAAAGCACCAGAGGAAATTAGAAACATGGAAAAAACCCACAGCCCCCAAATCTATAATATAGACATCATAAACAAATGTCAGTGATGTCATTAACTGGTCAAATGATCTGGGAGCAATTCTGGACCTTGCACAAATTTTTCATCATCAAGCAATTACTGTATTGCAATCTTACATTTCAGCACTTGATTCAAACTTAAAGAATTTCAAAAGCTAGGCAAAAAAAATGTTTTTGCCTTTGAAGGTCAAAAGAACCAGTTATGACAAATGTATACATAAGTCACAGTATATCAATAGATTATATAAATGACATTGACACAAAGGTGAACTTGTAGAATTAAGAAGTTACTTTGGATAACAAAGAGGGAATTCTAAAGGAGACATCTTTTGAGTTGAGTCTTGAATGAGTAGTTTAGCAGTAAGTTACCCAGTATGGTAACCTCATGAGAAAGGTTATTAAAAAAAAAAATTATATATATATATATATCTCAAGCCACTAAATATAAAATAAAAGATGATCCTGAATCATTTTCACCATTAGTGGAAATGGATATGATGCAGAAAAGAAAAGGATTTAGGAGATCACATTTCTGAGATTGTCTAAAGTTATGTATCAGTTAACAACTAAGTTCAAACTTGAAATATTTTTCCACTGGAATTTGGCCAACTAACAATTCAGAAAAGCCAACAATTTGTTTTCGTATTGGTTTCAAACTACACGGAAATATTAATAATAGTCATCATATCATCCTATCAAACATGTAGCAGATTTCATTCCAGTTGCTTGCTTAATTATCAATGAGTTTTTTAGAATGAACTGATAAGCTCTGAGAACAAGGGCTCTGTTTTTCTTGTTTACCAATGCATAGTATACAAGCAGGAATGAATATATATATATATATTTTTTAAGATTTTATTTATTTGAGAGAGAGCAAGAAAGCACACAGGCAGGGGAGAGCAGCAGAGGGAGAGAGAAAAGCAGGCTGTCTGCTGAGCAGGGAGCCTGATGTGGGGCTTGATCCCAGGACCCAGGGATCACGACCTGAGCCAAAGGCAGATGCCTAACTGACTGAGCCACCCAGGCGCCCCAGGAATGAATACATTTTAGTTGAACAAATAAACGAATAAATCTATAATTATTTAACTCTAAAACGTAAGGCCAGAATTTAAAAATATAAATTAACTGCCCTTGCCACTTAGCCTAACTAAAGTTATAATCATATTTCAACATGAATAAAGCATTTCAACATAAATTAATATAAAATTATGTAATATTATTAACCTTTAAAGACTATTCACATGTATTTAAAATGATTTAATATGTTGTAAGTGTACCTGTAATTACTTAAATTCCTTTTATAAATTTGCAAATGATGCAGAGAATTACTGAGGACCAGAACCCACATTCCATGACATGGTAATGAAGGATTAGTCAAGTGTTGCAATGATGGGAAGGGCATTTAGTAGTTCAAAAGTAAGTATATTGGGGCGCCTGGGTGGCTCAGTCGTTAAGCGTCTGCCTTTGGCTCAGGGTGTGATCCCAGGGTCCTGGGATTGAGCCCTGCATCAGGCTCCCTGCTCTGCTGGAACCTGGTTCTTCCTCTCCCACTCCCCCTGCTTGTGTTGCCTATCTTGCTGGCTCTCTCTCTCTCTCTGTCAAACGAATAAATAAAATCTTAAAAAAAAAAAAGTAAGTATATAATGTAGAAATAGGCAGTGAATGTAGTTTTATTCAATAAACTCTACCAGAATATTTAGAATAGTGTAATATACTGGGATTGCAGTAATGATTATGTTATGTTAGCTCAACTTATGTCTATGTAGGAGTACTGGGTATAAAAGTATAGAGAAACAATATTTATAATACCATTCAACTCAACATTAGAAATATTTCTGACTTTATCCTAAGTGTCTCTTAATTTACTTTAAAACAAACTGATTAAAGTTGCTGTAATGTCATTTTCACACAACGGTCATCAGTGGTTAGCTGCCAATATAAGAGAACACAAAGGGGGGGGGGTGCCTGGGTGGCTCAGTCGGTTAAACATCTGTCTTCTGCTCAGGTCTCAATCCCAGGGTCGTGGGATCCAGACCTAAATTGGGCTCCTGCTCAGTGGGGAGTCTGCTTCTCCCTCTGCCCCTCCCCGTACTCGTGCTCTCTTTCTCACTCTCTCTCTCTTAAATAAATAAATAAATAAATAAATAAACTCTTTAAAAAGAGAGAGAGAGAGAGAAAGAGAGAGAAAGAGAACCCAGAGGGACCACACAGGAAAATTACATAGAGCTTAGATTATGTCCAGGAGTAGTCTCTTGGTATTTTAGTAAGATGACTGGGAAATGGAGTATAAATATGAATATATTTGCTCATGGCACAATAGTAAAGTGTGGTTAGTTTTTAAAGAAAATAAGAAATTTAAGTAATTCTTATCTGTCTTTTACATAGTCAGAGAGGGAGGAAAATATCCCAGTTACCAGAAATACATATGAAGAAAGCTGCTGAGCAAATTATCTGCATGTATATTTATGATATTAAAGTGAAGACATAAAAGTACCTGAGATACACTGAAATACTGGCAGAGGAGGGGGCACTCTGCATGCTTGTTAAATTTCCTAAAGGAAAAAAAAAAAAGGTGCATGGTCTGTTAGAGAATTGGAATCTTCACGTATCTGGCCCAGACAACTGAAGACAGCTCTGCTATGCACCCAGGTGAGGCAGGCAGCACTGATTCAAAGGGAAAGTAGTAAGTTTTAATATGTCAACTATGTAAGTAGCCTGCTGGTAAATACACCCAGGCAGCATTTGGGAATATGATTCTAGCTTTCGGGGGTGAAGCCAGAATTAGATATATGCATTTGGGAGTTATACAAATATAAAAGGGTGGAAGTTGAAACCACAGTCAGAGATAACAATATATATAAGTAGAATGGGAGGTTGAAAAATGAAACAACGGAGCAAACTCTAGATAATTCTAACACTTAATGGGCACTCAGAAGAGCATAATAGGGCTCTCTACGTATATCTTGGTCCTATACTTACCATATCATGTTATAGTGAGAAATCCTTCCCACTTCCTCCATTTTAGTCATTGATAAGTCATCTCTGGTTTTTACTCTTCCCTCTATAGAACCACTTGGTCAAATCCTATCAGTTTCTCTTTAGAAATATTTAGGCTTAATCTTTCTCTTATATTCCCACACAAAACCCAAATCCAAGGTCTTCATTACTGCACAAAACTCCTGTGTAATAATCCTGATAAAGATCCAGCAGCTTTGTCCAGATCAGCTTGGACACTAGACATACCATTTCAAATCCCTCTCTACCAGACTTCAGTGTGTAGCAATGAAGGCTCCTTTTAACATTGATTTCTAATGTTCACATCTTCAGACAAGGGGACCTGAAGCCTGAAGATGAACTCAAGTATTTCAAAGACCAGGAACTGGGGCACCTGGGTGGCGCAGTCGTTAAGCGTCTGCCTTCGGCTCAGGGCGTGATCCCGGCGTTCCGGAAAGGAGTCCCTCATCGGGCTCCTCCGCTGGGAGCCTGCTTCTTCCTCTCCCACTCCCCTGCTTCTGTTCCTCCCCGCGCTGGTGCGCTGCCACATAAATAAATAAATAAAATCTTAAAGAAGAAGCCCACACTCCCTAAGATCCCTATAAAACAAGGAGAGCACGGCTGCGGACTCAGTCAATAATTTGGGCTCTGACGACCGCGCAACCTCTCACTGCAGAATGACAAGAAGGAAGCCCCAGCAAAGAAAAGATCAGTGAGTCTGTGGCCTCTGCCACAGAAATAATGGATATGGATGTATACCAAATTATCAGAAATGGAATTTCAGAGTAGATGGTCAAAGGATGATGAGTAGAATTGAAAACTATTAACAAAAGGTTACTGAGAATATAGAATCCCAAGGACAGAAATGAGAGGCGAATCTGACAGAAATTAAAAATTCTATGAGCAAATGCAGGGCAAAACTAGAGAGCTCTGAGCAGGTCGCAGAAGAAGGAACGGGTTAGTGAATTGGAGGATGGGTTAATAGAGAGGAAAAAATGAAAATAGAAGATGGTCTTAAAAATCCACGCCCATGAATGTAGTTACGGGGATTACTGACTCAATGAAAGCGATCCAATGTTAGAATCATCGGACATCCCGGGGTAGGAGAAAAACAGAGGTCTAGAAGAGATATTTGAACAAATTGCAGCTGAAAACTTCCCTAATCTAAGGCAGGAAACAAACATTCGAATCCAGAGGCAGAGAGGACCCCCTAAGCTCAACCATGACAAACCTCGCCACGTCACGTATAGTGCATCGCAAATCATTAGATGCAAGGATACGAGTATTGAAAGCGCCAGGGCAAAGAAACAATCTCACGTACCAAGGCCAAAGCATCAAATTACTGGCAGACCTGTCTACACAGACCTGGAATGAGAGAAAGGCTTGAGGGAGCATATTTAAAGGCTCTTTCAGAGAAAAAATGCAGCCAAGGATCCCCTTATCCAGCAAGGCTGTCATTCCAGAATTGATGGAGAAATAAAGAACATTTTCAGAATCGGCCGTCACTAACCAATTTTGTAAAGCTATGCATGAAACCAGCCCTACAGGAGATATTACGGGGTTCTATAAAAGTAAAAGGCCCCAAGAGTGATACAGAACAGAAAGTCACAGCCAATACAAAGGCAAAGACTTTTACTGGCAATTCATGCAACATTAAAACTCATATCTCTCAGTAATCAGTCTTAATGTAAATGGTTTGAACCATCCCATAAAACGCCACCAGGGTTGCAGTTTGATAAAAGAAATGACCCATCCATTTGCTGTCTACAAGAGCTCATTTCAAACCCAAAGATGCATTCAGACTGAGAGTAAGGGGATGGAGTACCATATACTTTCACGCAAATGGACAGCCTCAAAAGAAAGTGGGGTAGCAATTCTCATATCAGATAAATTGGTAGTTTTAAGCTACAGACTATAGTTAGAGACCCAGAAGGGGCACTATATTTTCTTAAGGGAAGTATTCAACAAGTGGATATGAGGCAATTATAAATATATATGCACACAACAGGGGAACAGACAAGATGCACAAGCCAACTCTTATCAGAATAAAGAGACATATAAAATGAAAATATGCATTAATAGTAGGGGACCTCAACACTCCACTATCAGAAATAGACAGAACACCCTGGCAAAAACTAAGCAAAGAATCAAAGGCTTTGGAATGCCATACTCCAACGAGTTGGACCCTCATAGATATATATAGAACACTACACCCCAGAACCAAGAATACTCATTCTATTCTAATGCCCATGGAACATTCTCAGAATAGACCATGTTCTGGACACAAAACAGGAGTCTCAACTGATACCAAAGATTGAAATTGTCCCCTGCATATTCTCAGACCACGAGCTAAGATGGAACTCAACCACAAGGAAAAATTTGGAAGAAACTCCAAACACTTGGAGACTAAGAACCATCCTGCTCAGGAATGACTCGATAAAACCAGAATCAAAAATCAATAAAACAATTTATGGAGACCAATGAGAATAGAAAATACAACAGTCCAAAACCTATGGGATACCTGCAAAGAGCAGTCCCAAGGGAAATACATAGCCATCCAAGTTTCCTCACTCAAAAGAATAGAAAAATTCTAAAATGCAGTTTTTATATTCTCACCTCAAAAAGCTGGAACAGCAACAGAGGGACGGCCTATATCCATGCACGAGGAAGCAGCTTGACCAAATAAGAGCTGAAATCAATCAAGCAGAAACCAGAAGTACAGTAGAGCAGATCAACAGGACTAGAAGCTGGTTCTTTGAGAGAATCAATAAAATTGACAGACCACTGGCAAGACTTATCAAAAGAAAAGAAAAGGACCCAGATTATTAAAATTATATGAATGAAAAAGAGAGAGGTCGACGAGCACCATTGAAATTGGAAGGGATTATTAGAAATTTTTATCAACAGCTATATGCAATATCAACAATCGGAAGAGTGAATCCTTTCCTGGAAAACCTGTAAACTACCAAGTGGTGAAACCGAAGAAATTGATTCCTTAAAACAGGCCAATTAATTATGAAGAGATTGAGTCAGTGATAAACAACCTTCCAAATAACAAAACTCTCAGAGCCGACGGACGGTTTTCCTGGGGAATTCCTCCAAACATTCAAGAAGAAATAATACCTTATTCTCCTAAAGCTATTTTCAAAAATAGAAACAGAAGAAAGCTACCAAAACTCATTCTATGAGGCCAATATTACCCTTGATCCCCAAACTAAGGCAAAGATCTCCTCAAAAGGAAATTCACAGACCGATCTCCCTAATGAATATGGGCGCTAAAATCCTCAGCAAGATACTTGCTAATAGAATCAACATTATTTATTAAAAGGATTATCCCTAAAGTCGGGAGTTCACCTGGATGGCGTGGTTCAACCACCGCAAATCAAATCAGCGTGATACATCATATCAACAGAAAAGACTCAGGAACCATATGATCCACTCTCACAGTGATCCTAAAAAGCATTTGACAAAATACAGCATCCTTTCCCTGATTAAACCCTTCAGAGTGTAGTAGGAATAGAAATTACATTTTCTCAATCTCATAAAAAGCCATCTATGAAAAGCCTACGCACAATATTATTCTCAATGGGGAAAAGCTAAGAAGCCTTTCCCTTAAGATCAGAACTCGACAAGGATGCCCACTCTCGCCACTATTATTCAACATAGTACTAGAAGTCCTTGCTACACAGCAATCAGCGACAAAAGCGGGATCAAAAGTATTCAAATTGGCAAAGAAAATCAAAAATATCTCTCATCACAGAATGACATGATACTCTATATGGAAAACCCAAAAGGCCACTCCCAAACTATTAGAAGTTATAAACCATAAACGTGGCAGGATAAAAGTAAAATGCTCAGAAATCAGTTGCATTTCTATACCGGTAATAATCCTTGAGACCGAAGAAAGAGAAATTAGGGAATCCATCCCATTTACAATAGCACCAAAAACCATATATTACCTTGGAATTAACTTAACCAGATATGTAAAGGACCTCCAAGTATTCAGACAGAAACTATAAATCACTCTTGAAAAGACATTGAGGAAGACATAAAAAGATGGAAAGATATTCATGCTCATGGATCGGAAGAATTAACATAGTTAAATGTCCATGCTACCCAGAGCAACACACTTTCAATGCTATCCCGATCAAAATACCAAAGGGACATTTTTCAAGAACTGGAACAAACAGTCCCTAAATTGATAGGAAACAGAAAAGGCCCCGAATCTCAAGGAACTGTTGAAAGGAAAACGCTGGGGGCATCACGTGCGATTTCGACTGTACTACAAAGCTGTGATCACAAAGACAGCATGGTACTTGGCACAAAACAGACACATAGACCAATGGAACAAATAGAGAGCCTGCAGAAATGGACCTCGGCTCTTTGGGCAACTAATATTTGATAAAGCAGGAAAAACATCCAGGTGGGAAAGACAGTTCTTCAATAAATGGTGCTGGGGAAAATTGGACAGCTAATGCAAAGAGAATGAAAGCTTGACCACTATCTCACACCATACACAAAAATAAACTCCAAATGATGAAAAGACCTTGATGTGAGACAGGAATCCATCAAAAATTCTAGAGAGAGAACATAGGCAACAACCTCCTACGACATCGGCCAAAGCAACCCCTTTTTCATGACACATCCCCAAAGGCAAGAGAAACAAAAGATAAAATGAAAGCTTATGGGACTTCATCAAGATTAAAAGTTTCTGCACATCCAAGGAAACAGTCAGAAAACTAAGAGGCAGCCACTGGAATGGAGGAAACATATTTGCAAATGACACTACAGATAAAGGACTGTTATCCAAGATCTACAAAGAACTTCTCAAACTCAATACACGAGAAACAAATAAACAAATCAAAAAAATGGGCAGAAGATAAGGAACAGACACTTTTCAATGAAGACATACAAATGGCTAACAGACACATGAAAAAATGTTCAAAATCATTAGCCATCAAGAAATTCAAATCAAAACCACACTGAGATACCACCTTTCGCCAGTTAGAATGGCAAAATAGACAAGGCAAGAAACAACAATTGTTGGAGAGGATGTGGAGAAAGGGATCCCTCCTACATTGTTGGTGGGAATGCAAGTTGGCACAGCCACCTGGAAAACAGTGTGGAGGTCCTTAAAAAGTTAAAAATTGAGTTACCTATGACCCCTCATTGCACTACTGGGTATTTACCCCAAAGATACAGAGCGTGTAAGTGAAGAGAAGAGGCCATATGCACCCTGTGTTCACTTAGCAGCAATGTCCACAATAGCTAAATTGTGGAAGGAGCGGATGCCCTTCACACAGATTGATTAGAAGTTGTGGTCCATATATACGATGGAATATTACTCAGCTATCAGAAAGAACGAAGTTCTCAGATTTGCTACAAACATGGACAGCACTGGAGGAGATAATGCTAAGTGAAATAAGTCAAGCCGAGAAGAGACAACTATCACTTGTAGATTTCTCTCATCTATGGAACATGAGAACTAGGATGATCGGTAGGGAAGAAAGGGATAAAGCACAAGGGGGTAATCAGAAGGGGGAATGAAACAGGAGACTATGGACTATGAGAAACAAACTGAGGACTTCAGAGGGGAGGGGGTGGGGGAATGGGATAGACCGTGGTGGAGGCGGTAGTAAGGAGACGCGTATTATAGTGCACTGGGTGTTATACACAACTAATGAATCATCAAGCCTTACATCGGAAACCGGGGATGTACTGTATGGTGACTAACATAATATAATAAAAAATCATTAAAAAAAAAAAAAAGAAATAAAAGAGGTAGTTTAACAAGCAAAAGGAAAACATTAAATATGCACACAAAATAAATGTATTCAATTTATATCAAGAAGATGAATCATAAAAGTTGTTTCAATGGGTTCGTACCAGACAGCATTCTCTATTTCTCCTCCATTTGGTATTGGAGGTTTCATGATAGGAATGGGATTTTAAGAATTTCTTGCCCTAATCATTCTGTGTTGTATCTCGTTTTCTCTGTTCTTCAATTTCACCCTTAATCATAGTTTATGCATTGTTACTCTCCCGCCCAACATTCAGCATGGTTTTTTCCCCGTATTTAGAATTAAATTAAAAGTATTATAGGGCCCAAATGATCTGGCCTCTACTTACTTTTCCATTTATCTCCACCATTATCCCTTTACCAAATGTACGTCAGTCAAGTTGGCCTCCTTGCTATTCCTCAGTCAAGAGTGCTTATTGCCTTAGATACTTTATATTATTTTACCTCTGCATGAAATGCTCTTCATGGTTTCTATACATCTCCATTTAATATTATAACTCAACATTATGAACTACCAGCCCTACCTTTTCCTAATAATCATGTTCAATTACTGTGCCAGAATAGTGACTTCTTTCCTTGTTAGCTCATTTCTTGGTACCAGATGCCACAAGTTACTGGTGATAGCTATACGCTATATAGCCTAAGTTAAATAAGACCCTTATTGTATCTCCAAGTGGAAAACTCCCCTCTCTGAGAATCAAGATCTCTAGGCCTGAAAAATCTAAACTTTCAGAATAGGGACTATAAATTCATCAAGTAGGTTACAGGAAGTGATGATGAAAGACAACTCCTATTTCTACATGTCTATTTTCTTAGTCCCTGGACTCATGCATTTATCCACTAGGGACCCAGGCCTAAATAAATGTTCTGGACCTAGAGTATACCATATCCTAGAGGATGGTACCCCAATCTGGCACCTCAGCTGTGCTTTCCAGCTCTCTATAAAGTCAATAGCATTTGAATAAGACTGGTATATTCCAAACTCATATTCCCATCATCTTTACTGAAAGTTGGTTTTTATGGTCTGAGGTGGTCAGACATTGAGTCTCAAGTTAGTAGGTCAAACACTATATAAATCTCCCACTAATATTGCTGGCCAATACTTTATGGTCATGAAAAACAATCATACAAACAAAACTGTGTCAGTTTCAGTCAAGAACAGTTGTTACCCCATCCAAAGCCAGAGCGGTCCAGTGTCCACTTGCCACAAGTGGCTGCATTGACTTTTATTGGGGTGGGGGGTAGCACCATATCAGGGGCACAGTATTAATCTCTGTTGTTGACAGGTTAGACATCTGACAACGGAAGTAGCTGGATCAATCTTAGTGGAAGCCCATAATGTAGGCTGTATATATATATAGTCTCCCTCCTTGCCACCATTTGTACCTCATGCATGTACCCATATCTCAACACTTGGAAGTAATTCACTGATAAAATCTTGCTGAATCATTCTTTCTACCTGGTTGTTCAGTGTCTCTTCTATGGTGGATAACGTGTGGTGGGTAATACAAAAACCTTCACATACATCATCTATTCCCACAGATGATTTCCATAGACTCCTGAACACAATATTTTAATATTTTCTCTTCCACACTTACTAGTCAGCCAGGCTACTCATTCTGGCCTATACTCCACATATATTTTCATCCCAGGGTAATTTCTCTACCAAACAGATAACCAGATGCACAGCCCTAAGTTCTGCATACTGGGAAAATTTCCACTCACTGCACTCCCTTTGGGAAGTGCCCCTGAGTAGGACTCTCACTGTACCATGGACCAGTAACCATGGACATATCAAGTCTAGCCAACTCTGAAGAATGTGCAGCCATTTTCCAGTCATTCATGATGATCCCAGTTGATAAACTGGAACCAGATTGATAAATTAGGGGTATAGCAGAGATTACTATTTTGTTTAAATTTGAGATTCTTTAATTTCCCCATGTATTATTGTTTTTGATTCATGATCTTGGATGAGTAGTTCTGCTTTCCACTTGGCTTTCACCTCTACAATACCTCTTGCTGGACCTTACTTTAGATAACTTTCCTTCAGTCAGTGAGTTCAAGGTCTGAGAACTAGGTCAAGTAGAGAAACTCATGAAAGCACTTTTTTGTTGAGGTGACTGCCTTCAGCCTTTTGATCAGCCTCCATTCTTGATTTCATTTGAGTGAATAAGTTAAGCCAATCCATATTTTGGCTGCCCATGTATCTTGCCTCTAGGAACACTGTGTTCTATTAACCACTTCTATATTTCTCTGGCTACCAAACAAATCTTCCTACTCATTGAGATAATAGCACTTATCTTTTTTTCCTGATGGTTAAGTACCACTACCTCAACCACTGTCAAGGATTCCAAGATTTCAGGGTATCATTATCCCCATTACTATCAAGAAACTGGTTCCATAACAATACTCCTACTATCAGCCCTGGATACAGAGTACAGAATTTACTGAGTCTATCAGTGCTGTTGGTAATGCTTTTATCAGCATATCCCTTAACCGCTTATGGGAGAAAGTGTTTTCTAGGCACTTCTGTGCAACATATCCAACCAGCTACTGGGGAGTTCCAGCCTTGACTGTAAACCCACTATACCATACCCACTCTATGAGCCTATCAATCCTCTTCTCATCACCTGCTAAAGTTGTGCCAACATTTCTACTTCAATTTGTTTGTTCCCCCACTCCCAAGCTTCCAAGACCCACCTTAGCTACTTGTTAACACCATACTCAAGGTTTATGCCTAGGTGTTAAATTCTGTTCCATAGGAAAGTATTTGAATATTGATAAGCTTTGCCATATTCAACTTTGTATCTCTGCCCCCTTGATCCGGCACCCTCAGGATCAAGTCTCATGCATACTCCCTAGATTTCTACTGATACGTGTTAGCCACACATTGCAGCTCCTTTGGCAATTGCCCCACTCCTCCCTTGCTAGGTTCAGCACAGCCCCAACCGAGCTATGCTGGAATTGGATTCTTGTTGTTTCCTTGGTTGCCAGGAAGGGAGGGCAAAGTGTTGTCTTATAAGGACCTGCCTCCTTTAGACCTCTTCACTGGTTTTCAAATAAGGGTTTCTTACAGAAGTGCCACTTCTGCAAGGCCCAAAAGATTTAGGAGAATTGAGAGTTCAAGGATCTCCCATGCATCTTCCCAGTATCCCCTGTTCAGTCTAGGAATCCCAGTTATTCTATTAGGGCCCTGCCCTTGGCATAGTAGACATGTTGGGACCAAGCATTCAACTTTTTCAGAAGGTCCATTACCCTTAGAAACTAAATCCTGAGACTAGTCCTTCATTCTTTCTGTTCTTAGCTATAAGAGATGAAAATGTCTTTCCATGTTGCCAAGGAGGTCCTCTGGCTTTCACAAATTGGTGATTAATCATCCCAAGCTTGTCATTATCCCCCTCAGTGCTCTGCACCAGCTTTGTAGCATGTTCTTAATGGTAATTACCATTTGTCTCATACCTCACCAGCTAGTGCAATTTCTCCTCAGTATTTCATCTTGGATCACTATCAGTGGTGAAGTAAAGTACAAAACGCTTTAAAAAAAATGGAAATTCCAACCAATCCTGCAATCCCTAGAACTGGAATGAACCTTCAGAGTTGTCCCAACTTGAAGCCAGTGGTCCAGACTTTTTTAACCTCATATCAGACTTTGAGGGAACAGGCTGAGCCCTGGGAGGGATATAACCTTGGAAGAGGTGCTACCCTGTGACCTTTTGCAATTCCCAGCAAGGGGTACACTTGGTGACTGTCAGAAGCAGATATTCCCACTATCAAGAGGGGATTTGGGCAGAGCACTGATGTAGTCTTCACTATAGCTGAAAACAAATTAACTAAGAAAACCAGAAATGACCATATTTTGTGAGAGCTGGAGATGAAAAGTGATGTGAAAATGGTGATTATTCAATTCCTTGTTTACTGTAATGTAGAAGTAAAATATAATTCATATCCAATAGTGTATAGTGTTACTGAGTATTGTGTTTACTAAGTCTTAAATAATTTTGGTAATTGGTCTATTAAATGTTTTATATTATGCAGAAGACTGTGAGAGATTATTATATAAGGACTTGAGTATTTCAGACTTTTAGTTCATCAGTACTCCTCATTTGAAATATGGCATATAGGTTCCCTCTCTCTGAACACATTTTCAGGAATGGGTTGGGTTTGGATATCTGTTTTCTTTAAGAAGAGAAATTCTATTAGTTATTAATATGTAGTGACAATTCATACAATTAGAACTCATTAACAATAAATGAGAGTTCTGACTTTGGAAAAACAAGTAAAATAAGAATAGGTCACTTATAAAGCATGAAACATTTCAATGGAGAGAAATTTCAACTTTTAGTTAATTTTGAAGCATCAGTGAAAGCATACTGTGTAACAAATTTTGTGCTATATTCTAAGTATCCAAGAATAAATCAAGAGCTTTCCATCCAGTGCATGTGTGGGAACATAATAAGGTAAACAAATAACTGCAATGTAATTTGTGAGACAGAATAATAGCACAACTATTACTGACTATGGAGCAAATAAGAAAACAATCAACTATGGTTGATCAGAGAGAAGGAAATCCCTATTTGGGGACTTGAGGGTTGAGATGAGTTTGCAATGTATGTGTGTGGAGTGTTAGGGAGCTTGGGGGATATGAAAAAGAGAATTCCAATAAAAATGAGACCCATTTAAAGGGACCAGATGAGAAATAAAAGAGGGATATCTTGGAAATTAGGGCAAGAAGAGATTGAATAGGTGAATAATGTGGGCATGGAGTGAATTAGGCTTAATTAGGAGTTCTTACTCTGTACTCTCAAGTATCCTGTTACTACATCTATTAAAGCAATTACTACGCTCTATTGCAACTTTCCTGCATTACCCTAAGATATTTTTGAGGCTAGAGGCTGTGTCTTGGTCTCCTCTGTATCCTCTAACACTGTGGCTGTTACATAGTTGCATGGCTGTTTTGAATTTCACATAGACAAAATGCAACATGAATGAATAATGGTAATCGTAATAATAATAGCAGTTAACAGTTTGAAGCATTTAGTACCACGCAAGGGTAGATTGTATCTAACTTTCATAACAACTCTATAACTTAGATACTGTTATTATCCACAGTTCATCTACAGTTGAGGAAACAGAGATCCAGAGATCCAGGTAATCATATATCCAAGGTCACAGAGCTAGTTAACAGTGGCCCCATCACTCAAACCAGAAAGCATGCTGGGCATGGGAAAAGTTAGGAGAGAGGGCATAGGGTCTAGAAGAAAGATTAAGAGAAAAATGTATTTGAGGCTGAGGAGGAACTTTGTTTAGCCATATTCCCTAGGTGGCTAGAAGTGCTGCTGGGTGGCTAGCCTGCTCTCTGTCCTGTGGCTTCTGTGGCTCCTCGGGCTTCTGGCGGGAATGCAGACTTGTCAGAAGTCTGCCAATGTCTCCCCACCCAGATCTCCCCATTTCACTCACCCAAATCAGTTGATATTGTTCCCACCTCTCCTTACTTTCTCCTATTAGTAAAAAGACAAAGAAAGGGAGTGAGGAGAGAAGGATAATAGAAAGAAGAGAAGATCAAAGCGTTTGACCTCAGACTGCTGCTGTTGGGCTAAAGAACCTTCTTCCTCCACACGACCTTCCGCAGGTGCTCTCCCACCTCTCCACCATCCCTACTTTGGTGACCCTACTCACGAGAGCTTCTATATTAGATGTCTGTAAAATTCCAAGTGTTTTATGGACTTTTTTACTGCACTTCTTTGGCATGGTTTCCTCACTTACTTAGTTGAGAACACTCTATCTATTTCTGTTGACATGTTGCCCCATTTCAGAAGATTTTAATTATACACAGAACCCACAATCCTGTGAATCCATCGCTCCTATCCCTAGTCCTACCCATATCTACAAGGAAATGAACGTGCGCTGTTTCATAGTCTAGAATATTGTTTCAATTTCTGCTCTTTAAGCATCTTCCCCTAAGGAGGGGAAGTTTGAGGGTGAGAACGGGTTACAGCAAAGTTGGAATGATGCTCTCCCTGATCATTAATCTCTACCAGATAAAAGCCAGACTTTGAGGGAAAAGAATGATTCATGTTAATGATGACTCCTTTAGTTCACCAGCTTCCTTCCTTCTTGACCTTCCCTTGGGAACCTATGTAGTGCCTACAAATCCCCCCGCCCTTGATGTCAGCCCAATGAGAACAGGGATAAAACTGCCTTTATCTGGCAAGCAGAAAACTTCTCCCACATTTTCCTGGCAAAAATCCAACACAAATCCAAGCCTCAAGGTTGTCCAGACCATACTAAGTGGTCTTTGGGGAAGAGCATTGGAAGGTTTGGGATTTCATTCCATTCTCTCTTCTGCATTGCAGAGCTAACGCTAGAAGGTTGACTTCTGCAAAGTGCCAAAGAGTCAGAACCATTTTTCAGGAACCATTACTTAATGCCCCAGAATACTGCAGGACAGGAGGAGACCAGAGTGCTGAACAATAAAACTCAAGGTCACCTCAGGTCTCATCCTTCACGCCTCAGCTTAAATGTGAATTATTTAAGGAAACATTCCCTGACTTACCAGTCTATGAACACTCTCGCAGTGCCCTGTGCTTTGCCTCATAGTAGTTACCATATTGTAATTATTATTTCTACAATTATGTTAATGCTTTCCCCACTAATTCCTGGACTAATAAAGCTGACCTGACATCTTATTTAATACTGCAGACTGCACTCTTATGCCCATACTCCCAGTGCCCCTTACCATGTCTATTTTCTTCTTTCTTCTCTTAGCTCTTATCACCTAATATTATTCTATACAATTTACTTATTAATCATGTTTATTGTTTATTGTTTTTCTTCCACAATTAGAATGAATACAAAGTCAGTCATCTTTTGTATTTTGTTCACTGCTACATCCTAAGTTCCTAGAAGACTGTATATATAGAATGTGCTTGATAAATATTTATAAAGTGGATAAATGGGGAGGGGGAAAGAATTGTCTGGCATACTTCACATCCTTAATACCTGGTTGATTGTCTTCCCAGGATTTCACACTCAATGCCTACTAATTTGAACATTAATGAAGACAGGAGATGAGCATGAATGAATAAATAAAAGATGCAAAAAGCTTGAAAATGTTATTTTAACTAGCTATAACTAAATTCTTCAAACTAGTTTCTTACCAGAAAATAGTTTTACTGAGTTTATTCTATAAACTGATAATAGCCCATCATACAAGATATCAAAATTATGCAGGCCCTTTGTAATCCATGTAATTCTCTTCCAGTTTGTGTGAATATGTATGTTTCTGTATGCATGTGTGTACTTCAGGCAGTGACATTTTTCTAGTGCCACAGACAAGTTGAAGAACGAGGGAAAACAAAAACATAGATGAATTATTGTATAAGAATAATTTTCTTTGCCTTATTTCCATCCTTGTTTTTATTTTATCCTTTTATTTAGATGAGAATTTCTGAAAATGCATGTCATGTAAAAAAAAATCACATAACCTTTAATCCAATATCATCGGTGTATAGGTATGAGTATATGTTTGGGAAGTCAGCATATATACAGACATGTAATTCCACACAGAAAAATTAAATAATTTCAGTACTAAAATATCTAATAATTTGAGTTTTTCTCAGTTTAAAAATAATTTCCCATGAGAAAACTCTCAAAATATATGTTTTCTTTAATAACATATTTTCTGGAAGATCTTATCCAATATGTAATAATATTCACTTTAGTTGAGCCCTTCTATTTCTCTTTTGCTTTTATTTAATTTCATAGCCAAAAGGTATACTTTTAAAAAGCTTTATTCAAAAATATTTGCAAATTATGTATTTAAAGTGTACGACATGATGGATCTATATAAATACATATGTATTTAGTAGAATGACTACCAAAATAAAATAATTAACACATCCATCACCTTACATATGTAACATAGTTAACTTTGCGTGTG
The DNA here is from genome assembly GCF_017311325.1 of Ursus maritimus. Taxonomy (NCBI): domain Eukaryota; kingdom Metazoa; phylum Chordata; class Mammalia; order Carnivora; family Ursidae; genus Ursus; species Ursus maritimus. The sequence goes on from NW_024423453.1 coordinate 6,823,882, forward strand.
TGTGTGGTTAAGAATGCTTAAGATATATTCTCAGCAGCTTTCAAACTGTATTATTAACTACAGTCATCATGCTGTACATCAGATCCTCAGAATTTATTCTTACTATAAATGAAAGTTTGTACCCTTTGACCTACATCATCCCATCCTCCCTCCCCTCAGTCTCTGATAACCACCATTTTATTCTGTTTTTTATGGAACTGACGTATTTTTTTTTCTATTTCACATGGAAGGTATACCATATAGCATTTGTCCTTCTCTTTCTGACCTATTTCACTTAGCACAATGCCCTGCAAATGGCAGGGTTTCCTTCAGTTTTATGGCTGAGTAATATTCCAGCATGTGTGTGTGTGTGTGTGTGTGTGTGTGTGGTTGGTAGAAATGTAAAACGGCACAGCCATTATGGAAAACAGGATGGTGGTTCCTCAAAAAAATTAAAAATTGAACAACCATATGATCCAGCAATCCCATTCATGAGAATATATCTGAAGGAAGTCAAATCAGTGGATTTCAATGGATACTTTTTTTTTAAGAAATAATCATTTATTAGAATTAATATTTTGGCAGATACTTTTAGAATAAAGCTATAGTCCTAGATATTATATGGACCTCTAACATTCTCTGAGGCCACCAGGACACTGCCCAATGCATAATATTACCAAGTGGCTATGAATCCAATAGGCAGTTTCTGAGCTATAACTAAGATCAACAATGGATTGCAATCATACATCTGCTCTTAAGACTACATATTACTAATAAAGAGAATTTAGAATGCACATTGTGTCTTCATCAGTCGTGGGCATTTCCACAGCAAGTCTTTGTATCTCTACGTTACAACTGAGCCATGATCCGTGAGCCACACAAAATCAAATGGGTGGCTGATTGGGATCCTTGTTAAGTGATTATGTAACTAGTACCTACAAGTGAGTGAAGAAGCAATAAAATCAGGCTGATAATTTTAGTAAAAATTATACTTTAACTTAAATATTCAGATAATTGTAAGATAACAGTTTAAGGCCAGATTATTGGGATAGTTATATCCATTTTTTTTTTAAAAAAGATTGTATTTATTTATTTGGGGGGCGGCAAAGGGAGATGGAGAGACTTTTTTTTACTTGGTTATTTCACTTAGCATAATATCCTCTAGGTCTACCCATTTTGTCACAGATGTCAGAATTTTCTTCTTCCTCATGGTTGAATAATATTCCGTTGTGTATGTACCACACCTTCTTTATCCATCCATTTAGAGGTGGATTATATCAACTACTGTAAATAATGCTTCAGTGAACAGGGAGTACATATACCCAGAAGTGAGATTCCTTGATAATGTGATAGTTCTATTTTTAATATGATAGTTCTATTTAATAATTAATAGAAACTTCATTCTGTTTCGATAGTGGCTGTACCAATTTATATCAAATATATGATTTGCAAATATTTGGTCCCATTCCATAGGTTGCCTTTTCATTTTGCTGATTATTTCTTTTGCTGTTCAGAAGCTTTGCTATAATCCACTTGTTTATGTTTGCTTTTGATGTAATCCCACATGTCGATTTCTCCCTTTAAATTTGTTAGTATTTGCTTAATATATTTAGTGTGGGTGTATATATATTTATATTTATATTATTTATATATTTGTATATTTACAATTATTATATCTGTTTGATGAATTGATCCCTTTATAATTTTATAATGACCTTCTTTGTCTCTTGATACAGTGTTTGGTTTAAAGTCTACTTTGTCTGATATAAATATAGCTACCCTTGCTGTCTTTTAATTTCCACTTGCTTAGAATACCTTTTTCCATTCCTTCATTTTTGGCCTATGAGTGTTCTTCAAGCTGAAGTAAGTTTCTTTTAGGCAGTATGTAGTTGGAGTTTGTTTTTACATCCATCAGCCAATCTGTCTTTTGATTGGAGAACTTAATCCATTTATACTTAGAGTAATTATTGATTGCTATGAATTTACTAATGCCACCTTATTGTTTTCTAGCTGTTTTGTGACTCCCTTTTTGTCCTCTCTTACTGCCTTCCTTTATGAATTGATGATTCTCCATAATGGTATGCTTTGATTCCCTTCTCTTTTTCCTTTCATGAATATAGTGTAGGTTTTTACCTTGTGTTTACCATGAGGCTTACATGAAACATAGATATAGCAATCTATTTTATGTTGATAAAATCTTAACTTCAACTGCACATAAAACCTCACTTTTTATTCTCCCTTTTTCATGCTTTTGATGTCAAAATTTACCTCTTTTTATATTCTGTATTTATCTACAAATTATTGTAGCTATTATTATTTTAAATACTCCTGTCCTTTAGCCTTCCTTCTAGAGTTATGTGGTTGACACACCACCATACTACAGTATTAGAGTATTCTGAATTTGACTACACCTACCTCTACCAGGGTGTTGTATATTTTCATGACAGCAGTTAAAAAACTTTCATTTCAGCTTGAGGAACTGTTAGCATTTCTTGTAAGACAGATCTTTTGTTTCTCTGGGAGTCTTTATTTCTCCTTCATTTTGAAGGATAACTTTGCTGGATAGAGGATTCTTGGTTGGCAGTTTTTTATCTTTTAGCACTTTAAATATCTCATTTCATTTTCCCCTGGCCTGTGAAGTTTCTGCTGATGAATCTGCTGATAACCTCATGGGTGTTCTCTTATAAATTACAAGCTTTTTTTCTCTTTCTGTTTTTCAGATTCTCTCTTTGTCTTTAATTTTTGACAGTTTTATTATAATGTGTTTTGGAGAGGATCTTCTTGAGTTTGTTTAGTGATCCATGAACTTCAAGAACTTGGATACCCAAATCACTCTGCAGATTTAGGAATTTCTCAGCCATTATTTTTTTAAAATAATTTTTCTGCTCTTGTCTCCCTCTTTTCTCCTTCTGGAGCTCCAATAATTTGCAAATGGTTTCTTTTTTTGTTGTTGTTATCACATTGATCTTGTAGGCTTCCTTCATTCTTTTTTTTACTCTTTTTCTTTGTTCTCCCTTGACTGGATAATTTCAAAATTCCTGTCCTCTAACTAAGAATTTTTTTTCTTCTGTTTGATTCACTCTACTGTAGATGCTTTTTATCACATTTTCTATTTCATTCATTGTATTCTTCATATCCAAAATTTCTGCTTGATTATTTTTTTAAATTTATATTTCTTTGTTAAACTTCTCATTTTGCTTGTATTGTCTTCCTGATTTTTGTTAAATTGTTTTTCTGTATTTTCTGTTTTTAATCTTTTTTATTATTTTAGCTTTACTAAGGTTTATATGACATATAAAACTGTAAGATATTTAAAATGTAATTGTGGTTATTTTATATACACTGTGAAAGGATTCTCCCCATCTAGTTAATTATCACATCCATCACCTCACACATTTATCTCTTTTTTTCCATGATATTTCTGTCCTTTCTTGTAGCTCACAGAGTTTCTATGTAATGCTATTTTGAATTCTATAACAGGTAGATCACAGATCTCTGTGTCTTTGGGATTGGTTACTGAAAAATAATTGTGATCCTTTGAAGTTTTGTGTTGCTGTCTTTTTATCTGAAGTAGCAGTCACCTCCACCAGTCTTCACTAACTCTTCTCTCCAACGCATCCAAACCTGTATTTTTTTTTTCTTCAACAGTGTGCTGGAATTTCTCTGGTAGAAATCTGGATTTCCACAAAGGCTCTCTCATCCATGAGTAATTACCCAAGACAGTCTTTTCTAGTGGCTTCTATACCATAGCACAGAGGAGCTGAATTCAGGTCAGGGGCTACTGCAGAGCCCACAGCTGGGACCAAGGTCTGTATATCTGTTATCCAATATAGGTGACAAGAGGCCACCAGGTCCCTTGGTATATGCAGCTGGATCCCACAGTTCCCAAAAAGGCACTTTCATCTATGGATGGGTCCAAATTTTTATTGTTGAGAGAGGGGACACAAAGAAGGAATATCTTATTCAGTCTTGATTCTGTTTATTTTATTTAAATAATGGTTACTTAACAATATTGCATTTTGTTACTAATAGTCAAGTGCAAATTGGCCATGAAGAACTGTATGCTATGCAGTTTCTTTATGCCATGCTAAGTAATAATATTGAATATTTTACATAATTTTCTAGTTCATTAGGAAATATCTATAGTCTTCCATGTTAAAATGTAACTGTATTTTTAAAGGATATGAGGATTATAACTTAGAAGGATTTTGAGAAAAAAAATCTAGATTATGAGTCTTCATTCTCTCCTGCTTGAAAGTCTCATGTCTTCTGAAGTATCTGCTTCTCAGAAGAAATTTATTTTTCCAGTACAGAATTTTCAAAGTTATGTTCTACAATATTGTAATATCATGAATAAATCAAAGCTTATAAACAGACAGATATAAGAAACATAGGTTCTCTCAACCACACTCTTCCTCTCTCTAAACATGGTCTTTCTCTTTCCAAACAAGGTTTATCCACATGAAGAAAATATGACCAAAATCCCCAGTTAGACTGCTACGATAGTATACATCTGCTTTAACTCCAGTTTAAATGAAGCAAATATTCTAATGACTTTAATATGCTTGGTGACAGTGGTATATGATAATATGATATTAATAAGATATTAATATGATATTAATAAGATATTAATATGATATTAAATATCATATACTTATAGGAACTAAATTTAGCTTCTCCCTATATATTTAAAAAGATAAATTCAACTAAATTTACTAAACTGCTCTTACAAATGGCCATTTTAGATAATTCAGAATAGGGAGGAATAGAAATAAATATTTTTCTCAGTCACTGGATATGTGCTAGCAGAAAATAAAACGCATATAAATTGAGTCAAAACAGTAAGCATTATATTTCAAAATATCCTTCTGTTCCAATTATTTAGATATTTCTAGTAATAACATGTTATGGTTGAAGTATTCTTATAGCTCCCTCGACTCTTCCTTTGTAGACACAAAGAAAATCTCTCAAAATCCTGAAACACTACGATCAAAATTATAACATTGAGCAGGAAATCAGAGATTATTTATTCAGAATAGATTTGAAATAGGCTTTGCACATATCAACAAAAATGAATACAATTCCTTTCCATTAAATGTGAAAAAAAAACTAAATCAAATTCATCTGATACTAAATGTGTTCATTTTATGGGGTATTTTTTAGACCTTAGCCAGTTATATTTAGCCTTTCAGAGCTCTGTGACAAATAACTTTCTGACCCATTGCTTCCTCTAGCTTTATTGGTAAATATTATGCCATTATGTCTGATTACCTATATTTTAAAATATTTTATTGGCAATATTTATTTCTAAATCTCCAATTTATAAATATCTTATCCATGTTGGCCAACATTTGCAAAAATAAAGCTTACTTTCTTTATCAGTTGGAGCCATTTGTAAAGAATAAACCAGGAAAAAAAAGTACTATTTTCAGATTTGCTCTGCTATCTACACTCTTGCTTACACCACTACTTCCTGAAAATATGGGCTGTTCTGCATGCTCTAAGTACAGAATGTTCTGGGGCAAACATACCGTTTGGACGCTTTATTATATATTTTTGCCTTCAGTTATTTTATTTTGAATTAATATTTTATTTCAGGGACATATAAATGTTTTTACAGTGAAACGTCTCTATTTAACTATCACCTACGATTACTGTGCATTACTGCAGCACCGTCGCATGAGAGCCAATAATTCCATATGCCAAAACAAACCTAAGTCTTTATAGTCACTGGGAAATTAATTACTACATAAAAAATAAAACTAGTCACATTCCCAGATTATTCCAAAATTGTCCTTTTATAATATTGTCTTCTAGGGGATCATTCTGATTGAGGACACCATTTCACCTAAAATTTCTGACTCCTGAAAACCGAAAGACATCGGGATAAAACCAATTTCATTTTACGTTAGACCCTCCTATTATCTCTACACCTTGCACCAATTTATTTTCATCCTAAATCCTAGGAGGTCTTTTTCTTAATTTTCCTACCTTTCTCTAACCAGGAATCAGACACTACCCAGTTATCCAGAGCAAAGACGATTGATAAGGAATTACTGCCATCTTGTGGCTAGTATGATTGAAGGCAAATAACCCTAATGCACTAGGCAAGGGGAAAAAAAGACTCGGTTGTTACATGCCGTCTTTTACCCATTTACCTCCAATATACATCATTAAAGAGGCACCATAATGCACATCCTTAATGAAAATATGTACCCTAGTATTATAACATTCAAAAAGATGATCTCTTTTCCACACTTGGTCAAAATGTAAATGTAAAGTGATCTAAAATAAAAACTTGAGTCTGCACGGGGTAGAAAATTATGTAGGCAACTAAACAGAGGCATCAATAATTTCCATTACCTACTGCCTACTTCAGTAATCTATCTTCATTTTTTTTAATGTTAAGAATTTGTAAAAGGTCATAATTCAGTAGGTTCAAATATTTCCAACTCTGAGGTGACATGTTTGCGACACATCTCAATAGCCCATGTCAGCACCGGAAATTGGGCAAAACCTACTAATAACCAGAAACAGATTTGAAACGAATGCTTCTCTCAGATCTGTATGGCACATGTTGTCTTCAATATTCTGTCTCTTGACATGTGACAAATTTGCAAACTCTGTGTTTTTAAAATTCACATGACACAGTCAAGTAAAACACTGGCAGTGAGATGGAATGAGCACATCTAAGAACACTTTGTTCTGAAACTATAAAGCAAAAACTCTACCCTGTCTCTCTATCGAGATGTATGAAATGCCATATAAAGTTCGATTTTTGAGCGGAAGTTTCAAGGTGTATTTATCTGCACGTATCTGATTGAGGGAAACACCTTACTAAAAACTTGTTTTGAAATAACTAGTGGTTCAAAAGGAACATTTTCTCCCCATAAGATTTGTATTGATTCTAAAGTGTAAAGTCTTAAATACTTAGTAGAAAACACTCCACCTGGTGGTAGAAGAAAAAGGGTAGCCACTTTCTGCAAAAGACCCTCAGAAAAAAAGATGGAATCAATCAACAGAATACACGTCTAGTGAGAAACCGTGTAAGATACTCCACTGCAGTTGGTGAGCATCTTAAAAGCAAAATCCAGACAGAATCTGTCTCTCTATAAATCTTTCCACCCCTTTCCATTACTAGTTAGGTATTGTTGGCTCTAAGCCATCTGATTTTACTATGATTTATTAACTGCTATGCATTATATATGAGATTCAGGTTTGCTGAAGAGTTACCCTTATGGTCATTGTTGCATACAAATCAGCTACTGTTAGAGAGGTTTATTGCATCCTTTTATGCTGCTAGCACTTTTGTTAGGCAGTAGTATAATATGTAACTGGAAAAGAAAACCCTTCCTGTTATATTTTTCCAAATATGTTAGGAGCACATGCAGTGCATGTTAGGAACAATAGTCCTTTGTTCCAGGCTGTTTATAAACAGAAGAAAAAGCACCCCGAAGGATAGATGAGAAGATATAAAAACCTGTTGTCTAAATCAGAGGGATTGGTATTCTCCAAATCGTTGCTACAGCATTGAGTCATTTTCTCTGGTAAGACCAACTGAAACGTGAGAAAGAGCAATAATGTGAGCAAAACCAATTTACTCTTGGTAGGAAATTGGAAAAACGGTAGCAGAGATCTAAGCAGATCTGTCTCTGAAATAAGCCCCCACAAAACAGTGCTTCCACACTCTTCTTTTACATCTAGACATTTGATTAACTAAGTAATTCAACTCAAATTTCCAGTCCGTCCCTCAGCACAATGACTTGGAAGCTTGCCTTTAGCACCTTTCTCACACGTTTCCTCCCAGCCGGCATAAACAATCAAGACGAAAGCAGCACATTACCCAAATGGCCTTGGTTTATCTACAACAATAATGAAAAAAAAAATGAGAATGGCTATTGTCTTACATACCCAACAGAAAGGGAAAATGTGTGACTGATCATATTTTTTAAAAGTGGGAGGGAGAGAGGGATGCTTTCCTTCCTCTCTGCAATCTCGCCTTGTTCCTTTAACCGCAAGCATTGTGGTCCACTTCGTGTGGCATATGTTATGAAGTGTTTCTGAAGAAAGGTGTCATGGTTCAGGAACAGCATTATGTCCAAGAAGAATAAGGCAAATATTCTGCAGCCTTAGCTTTTGGTATGACTGCTCGAGGCATACTAGAATAGTTTCTACTGAGACATATGTAAAAAGGTTTTAGAATCTCCTGTATGCAGGTTATTAAGGGTGTATATGCCTTTCAATTTTTGTCAAAGCCATCTGTGAATGCACTTTCTAGTTTTTTGCATAGCTTGATTTCCTCACAATCAGTTTAGTAACAGTAATTATAAGATAGGTTCAACTGGAGTCACGTTTAAGAAAATCTGTATGAAAAAGTTTAGCTCAATAAAAACATTTAGTCTTTTTGCATGCCCAAGATATGTCTACTGATAACTTTCAAGCATAACAGAGATAAATGGATAGTTAGTTGACATTAGAGATTCTTAATTTCTTCAAGTCTTTGATTTTTACAGACATTTTTTATGTATATTGAGTATTATCCCACAAAAACTGCCAAAGAGATGTCTAAAAGGAAGATGAGGCATTGAGGAGGACAGGTGGAATGATCCAAGAGAACCAGCTGTTCGCAGGCCTGGGGAATTTTGCCAAGTATCTATAGGTTATACTAATCATATAGATCCATAGTGAATGAATTCTTGGATGCCTTGAAACTCTCAAGACTATGCCAGTTCTCAGATCAATGATTTGAGAAAATACCCGAAATACAGGATCCCAATTTTGTATCAAAATCCCACCCCCAATCTTCCTTTAATTTTTCTCCTCAAAAGGTATATGATTCAGAAATGTGGAAAATTCAACTCCTGTAAAGGAACTATTAGCTAGCATATAATATAATTATTAAATGCCTTTTTCCCTTCAGGGAAGGAAAAAATACTAAAAGCACAGTATTTTCTGTTTTTAAAAGATCTTCAAAGTGGATAATTGAACAATTTCAAAATCTAGCCCCAAACCATTCTCCCATGCACTAGGCATATATTTTTTATTCTTTTTTAAGATCAGTGTACACGCTATTTTCCGGGTGACTAACATGAATTATAATGAACTACACAACCAGAGAGTGCAGATAATGGGTATGCAATGTTTATTCCTGTTTGTCTTTCTCCCAATGACACTGTTCAAACTGATAAACATCATTTGGCCTTGGCAATCTAGACCCTCAGGTCTGCAGACAAACCCTAATTAAGCTAAGTGGTACCTTTTCCAAGGACATCTGCTACCAAAAGTTTCAAATATCCATAACAAAGCATGATTTTTCATCCTCCAGAAACATTATGATTAATATAGAAGTATTTTTTTTTTCCAGAAGGGTAGAGTTACAAGTGGAGATGCTGCTTCTGTTTCCTTAGAACTGCAAAACCTTAACTTACTCCACTTCTTTCTTTTCTTTTTATTTCTTCAGGTATTGTCCGTTTTGACAAGTTTAATAATTAAGACAATGTACACAATCAAAGAGCAAAGGATTACAGTGCAGCAGAGGCTGGAAGAAAATCTAAGATGGTGTTTTGTTGCACCTCTCAATCTTTGCGGATTTATAAAACAGTTTCTTTCAGATGCTGTCTCTGTGAGGCAAAGTAAAATAAGCACTTCTCCAGTTGATGTGTTCTAATATGAATGAAGTGGTATAAAATGGCACACAAGTAACGAAATGACACGCGAGTGACAGTTTTTACTACACCGCCCTAAATTATAAATTCTTTATGTCTGTATAGCACCAAGCTTGCTGAACTTGTGTGACAGGTTGGACCAAGATAATTAATTAATATAAGCATTTCTTAATGTCTCTAGACATACAAAAAGTTTGGTTTTGATTCGTTTTATTTTTCATATTTTTGGTGATGAGAAAAATGTAAATAAATGGTTGTTTAGCCTAATTCTATTAAATATACCAAAATACAAATTTCCACATTTTTCTGGTAATCAAAGATTTAGGGGGAACAAACTGGTTTTTAAATACCCATATACGTAGAAGTCAATTTTTGGTTGTGTTAATGTCAAAGGGCACCTCTCTCAGCAACACTGAACTCCTGCAAAAGCTGAATTTGTATTTGGTTCGACCAAGGTTCAGTTGCGAGTTTTAGTGATTATCGTTCTTGAATGTTTACACAGGAGAACAGGTATTCCAAATTGGGGAGGTGGGAGAGAACTCCACAAGTCTTAGAAGATTTATGACAGAATTTGATCTTTGTTTTCTAAAACTGATGGGATTTAGGTTACACAGATCTGCCCCCTCATCCCTTGAACTACCAGTAAGAACATGGAACTGCGTCCTGCACGCTATGTAGCATAATTCGATTTAATGCATTTCATATATGTCATGCTACATTATAATGCAGCTTACACGTCTTCAAAACAATTGCTATGCATACTCTTTAAGCTACAGCTTTTGTCACATTGTGCATTATTTACAATCACTTGTAAAGCCAGCAAAATACACAGGCAGAAAAATCAGAGCAGGAGGTAGGGCTTGTTTTCATGTGATTATATTGGCATCTGATATGACGGTGCTTCGGACCATATTGACATGAGTGAGGATTCTATGTAGCAACTGTTCAATACCATCCGTTGGACTTCTCTGATAGACCACTTAACTATCTCAGCTTTTCCAGTGATCATCTCATTTATCTAGGATTATTGCACTGAATTTACTGTTTGGTTTTCTTCCAGAACTGAAATGTCAAGTCCAGTGTCATGTATGCAGTAGCTTTGTGCTGTGAGAGCTTCACAGATCCCCCAAAAGCTGCTAGCAGTTGATCTTTGGATAGAGCTAGAAATAAATAAATCCTCTTTAGCAGATCAATATTCATCCCATTTAATGCTTGATGTGAAACTTGTGGATTTGTGGTGGTAATGCTGATGTACAGCTAATCGTTGAAAATGGGCATTAGGGCTTTTATAGCATGGCAACATATTGTCAGGCAGGAAGGGAAAGAAGTGGTGAGCACAGCCTGGAAAAAACATGGTAAGTGTGTATAAATTTGCTGCACATTTGGAATTCACTTGCAGTGCTTTACTATGTAATATTAGAAACGAATAATATGGACAACAAATGGGTCTGCTATGTAAAAAAAATTAAAAAATCCTGTAACCTTCCCTTGGTTCGCCACTCTTTATGGTACCATCTATACAAATGAAGTACCTAAACTTGTTTTGAGACCCTAATGCTAAAGAAATTGATATTGAAATATTTTCCCAATGGTGATTGATGTAATTGCCATTAATTATAGCATGGAAAACAGTTTAGCATAAACGCCAGACACTTTTGGGAGCAGTGGGGGTTTTATACCAGAAATTCATACTAAAAATGGAGACACTCAAAGAAAGGAGTGTAGCATCCCAAACAATTACATCCAACTGAGAAAAAAGACATCCTGCTAGTGAGCAAGATCTGAAACATGGTTCATGTCAATAGAGGGATTTTTTTCTAGGCAATGGAGTCAAAGTCATATATCAGAACTTTCTTTGACTGCAAGGGTTAAATTGATCCCTTTTGATTTAACAGTTTTCTTTTTTGCTGTAAATATATGATAATTCATACTGTCATGGTGTTCGGAAAAGCAAGTTGGTGCCGGGCATTCTTTGCATGCAATAGCTTTCAGCCCGACCACATAATCTGTAATATAGACATTTGTGGTTGCCAATGGTATATATATTTTCAACCATATTTCTCCATTATTAATTTAATATAATGCAAGCAAAATGTGCACATGATCTCTGTGTGAAAACTTCAACTTGTCAATGTTCTTACAGACTCAGGCTGCCCCCGTTGAATTTTAGCAAGCATCTAAACTTATTTGTACAAAGGGATGCCTTTGTGAATAAAGCATGAGAAATATGCACTCACTGTAAGTATTGAAACTAGAGAACTGGTATTGATTTGTTTTCCCAGGAGAAATGATATTCTTTCTCAAATAGTAGGTTTTCATTTAGGTTTACTGAGAAATGAAACATTATAATCTTTACATGGTGGGAGAGGTCAGTAAGCTTAAAACATGCAGAGTAACATCTGCTGGCTTCAAATATTCGTTGGACTATTCAGAAGTGTCAGTTTCCTTGTGCAAGTCCCAAATTTTACGATAAATGATATCCCCCCCCCCCCAGATAAGGATCTCGGGCACTCACAGTTCCTTTGGTTGGCAAAGGAAGACAGGTTGAGGGCAGGTCATGGTCACATGGATCGTGTTTATCTGGTGAAGAGTAAATCAGTAAACAGGAGGAAAGGTATGTTTATGCTTGAGGCCATGAAGGTTGGGAAATAGTAATGTGCAAGGCCAAAGATGACAATTGGGAAAGTGTGTGGGTGTGTCTTTAATAGTATATGCCTGTGAATTTGTGCACATACATGCAGAAATATGTTCAATTAACCTGGATATGCAAAGAGGCATACTAATATATGAATATATCAACACCCGGAGACACGCTCCATCTATATACTGTTAAGTGTGTATGCAAGTATTGTGTATGTGTGTGTAGTACACACGCATGCATAGGAATATCTTAATCCTATCCTAGAGCTTGAAAGGGCTAATGTCTTTGAAAATAACTTTCCTGAAAACGAAAATTTTAAAGCTTATATGAACTCACAGATACCAGAGTAATGAAAGGTTAGTCACAGAAACTAGGGTGTCTTTTCTCTCTCATAGGCCTTTGCTCTGTGTGGCAAACCCTTCACTGGAAGAATGTTGGACTAGTAGATTACTACTATGACAATTCTTTCCTTGATTTAAAGTGACATGCGAGTCAGGGATTTTCTGTTTCTTTTCTCTATCCAGAAAACAAATCTTTTTCCAGGTTCTGAATGCTTAATTTTAATAAGTTATTGTTAAGAGCTTCACAGCTGGCATATTATTTGACAAACGGAGGCACTAGAAAGTTAATAAGAAATGGTATTTTTTTCCATTTCCCGTAGTGGCTATATTCTCTTGTTTGAATTCAGGAGAGTACTATCTATGACACTTCTTAAAAATAAAGACAAAATGCACCTCCATGTACAAAGTGGAACAACTCACTTCATACTCCCTCCCTCAGCTACCATCCTTCTTATTTAGAGAGAAAAAACTTTGAAAAATAAAAGTCTGATTTTATGAAATTTACCATTTTGTGTGTATGTGTGTTGCTACTAAGAAACCAAGAGACAGACTGTGCATTTTTGCCTCTTAAACGTGTCCGTACATTTATCATTTCCCTATGCATTCATTCCTTCAACAAAGAATGACTGAACACATTTTGTGTATTAAGCTAAAATGTAGCCCTTCATCTCGGGGATGTTACCCTCTTATTTTCTCTTTTTCCTTAGCCCCTAAAACATTGATGTATATTCATATATATTTTCTAGATGTCGTCAACTATACCAAGATGATTGGGCTGGTGTCTGCGCGAACCACAACTGATAGGTATTCGAAAACCATGTTTATAGATCTACAGTTAGCCAGTGGATAGTGTGAGGAATCCTATGTGCTTATGTTCTCCTGGCTATACTCATAAACTACAGAGCTATGCTATTCTCATAGAACAGTCTATCAGTTGAGCAACCAATTACATTCTTCTTTGGGAAACAACACTACCCAGGCCAAACTATTCGGCAAAAGAATTCCTGCACGACAGGCTCAGCTTCCTAAGATAGGAAAAATAAGACTTAAATTTCTGCTAGAAATCAGCTGATTTGGGCACCACCTAAATTTAGCTAGAGTGGAAAATTGAAGGAAAAACTCAATGACAAATTTTCATCAGAGAGGGGTCATCTTAGAGTGAGAAACATGTATGTAGAATGAATTTCTTTTATGCAAAATGCTTTTGTTTAACACAGAACCTTGTGTTATAGTTAAGAGGTGAGTTTCACGGTCTGTCTCTGGGATGGTAGGCTTCGAAGGTAACGTATGGCCCTGAAGAATGCATTGGCTGATGATCATCTTCCAGAGGATTTAAAATTATAAAATGGTGGAGTAACATAATCCTTGAGTATTTTTAGCCCACCTTTCTAAAAATTCTTATTATGCAGTAGTGAAATCATGGGGTCTGTGTGAAAATTACGAATATTAACAGTTAGACTAGATGGGCCCATTGTCTAGAAGGTTCTCCTATTGTGACATGTCTTCCGTGGACTCATGCTCACGAGAGAAACCTGGACTCATGAGTCACGGCCAGATGATGTTCTATCAGGGCATTCCATCTGTGCAAATACAGTCTGTGATATTTTAACTAAAATTTGCCAGAAAAACTATTTAAATGTGGAAGCTTATCACTTTACCTCCCTTCCACTAATCCCTGTTAAAATATTATAAATAACACAGAGCTTAGAGTTGCAAAACAGAGACCCAACAAGACTTAATCCAAAATCCTTTTCTAAAAGATTCAAATAAAACCTTACAAGAGATAAACTAAACCAACCCACTTTGATCCATATGAATTATCTATAGTTCTAATTCCTCTTATCTTAAAAAAAGAGAGAGAAGGAAAAAAAAAAACCCTCATATTTGAAGCAGATTATTTTATAGACTTTCCTTAAAAAAAAAAAAAAATTCCCTAAGACTTCATAGTATTTTTTTTAGGTAACTCTTCTTCCAAGAAGAAAATGTTTGATTTGTTGTTACAAACCTGCAGTACCTTCTTATTGCTCGAATATGCAGGGGTTACTTGAAACACTCCCTGAAAAGATCTGGGCCCTCCTTTTTTTCCCAAGACAATGAATGAATAGGATTTTACACACAGACAACGATAGAGAGACAGGGAGACACTTTGAAGTTAACTAATTTGACAAGAAGTTTTGGGATTCTTAAAAAATAATGAAAAGGATCTTTGCTGAATTTTTATTTTGTTTGTGTTCTGCCTTGAGTTCACATAGGCGGGTTGAGGCAGGAAGCACAGCCTGAACAGCTCAGCCAGATCTGGAGGGATTAGTTACAGCAAAGAAGGCTGTTGTGTGAATCTGAGTCATTTTTTTTTTTTGGTAGTAGCAATTCTAAAGAAAAAAATTCATGCACATGTAAGCATGCCAAATCCTACCTCTATAATAAGTGTATCTGGTCAAACATTTTAATATAAAATCACCGAAAAATCTTTTACACCGAATTGAAATGATCTTTTCTATGGTAATGCTTTATTGGACTTCACATAAAGACATCAGTTTTCTTATTTCTGAATATAATGTGATTTTAGTCGTAATTTTAAATATTTAGTTTGGCATGGGCTCTGTGCTCCCTCAATGTGGCATCATTGATTGCTTTTAGAGACAGGTAATTGGTAAGGCCAGAAGATAGGAATTAAACAAGCAAAGTGAGAAAGATTTCCAGTCAATTTTAAGAACAAAGAGGGGGATGTTAAAGCTGAGATAGGGATCCAAATTTTCCACAATGCTTTGGGACTAAACTATGGGTGAAATTTAAAAAAATTATTTTCAATTTTCAAAAATATAATTTCCCAGATAAATATATTCCAAATTGAAAGAATAAAAACCACCCTTTGAAATATATCCCAAGCAAAGATCTGTTATAAAATATCATTAAGGGGGCACCTGGGTGTCTCAATTGGTTAAGTATTGGACAAGCGTTGGACTTTGGCTCAGGTCATGATCTCAGGGTCCTGGAATCGAGCCCCGCTGTCGGGCTCCCCGCTCAGTGGGGAATCAACTTGTCCCTCTCCCTCTGCCCCTCTCACTGCTTGTGCTCTCTCTCTTTCTCTCTCAAATAAATAAATAAAATCTTAAAAAATATATATCATTAAGGATTTGTTTCTGCTATACCTAAAATTGCATCACTTGTTAAAGTTTAGATTGTACCGTCTGCTCTCCAACCAGTCCCCAAACCTGGAACAATCATGTGACAAATGGACTAACTTAACTAAAATATTGACTCCCCTAATCGTAAGCTTCATCTCCTGTTACATTATGTTCTCATATGGTTTGTTTGGAAATTTTCTCTATGGGGTAATATATTTATGTGCTTACAAAAACAAAACAAAAATATTTTTTAATGATAATGGTTTGGTAATTTTCTCCAAATTCTGGTTCCAGAACCACCCCACAAATATAGTAGCGCCAGTGGTGCAAGGAATGCCTATATTCAAGATGACAACTTTACGTAGCCAGACAACATTACACATGTTATTCCAAATCCCACAAGAGATCTTTTGCAAAAAATCCATTGGCTTTCTCCCACAAGAACCCCACTGTTGGCAGACTTTGGAGTTGCCCAACTGACCTGACAGATCTGTTTCCTATTATATTGTTTAATTACTCTTTTCTGCCTCAACATTTATCCATTTAACTAACATACCATAAATAGTGATTATTTATTGTTAACAATTAGAAAATGCACTTGGCCAATTAGTAGAAAGAGGTCCATTATTTCTGTGATATTAAATCATGATTATTCCACTTATTGGGATTCATTCCTAAAAAGGAGCTAATGGATTTTGACATTCCAAGAGTTTCCATGATTTTGTTTGAAACTGTGGCTTATGTTTAGCTTGAGGTATAAAAGGCCAACACAATTCCACTTATCAATACATAAAACTATGGCAAATCCAGGTAGGAAAGTAAAGAATTAGAAGACTTATGGGAAATTACAATCTGTGTTATTTCACTAATTTGTTCATTGCTTTGCTACAAAAATTAAACAATATTTAGTAGGTAGCAAGATATACAGCTACCTTCTTTGGCTAAGACTTCTTTGGCAATACCCACCATTTAGTTTTAAAGTTATTTTAGAAATAAACAATTATCAACACAATTACCTCAATATGTATCCTTTCTGCATGTGCAGAAACACACAACCTCATTTATTTGTAGTGTATTTATTTGTAGTGTATTAGGTAAGTGAACAAACTAAAAGTTTGCCAAAACCTATTCTCTGGCTTTATATAAAATGAAAATACAAATCACAAAATCCTAATGAAAACTAACCTGGATAGAAAATAGCTGCAGAGTCAAGTTGGTAGTGTCTCTTTCCTCTCTACCTGTATTCTCCACCCAGCGCGCGCGCGCGCGCACACACACACACACACACACACACACACACACACACACACACAGAGACATTTGCCCAGGTATTTTGATGCTTGATTCATCACAATTAAAGTTCAATATCTATGTGCCATTCTCCCCTCTTAGTGTATAATATGCAAGTACCTTTGAATTTTTTATTTGCCTACCTAGTCGTCTTAGAAAAAAATAACATTTTCAGCATTTATTTACAGAAGAATTTAACTAAGCCTTACTCAAGTTGTTTGCTATCTTTTCTTGTAATCCTGTGGATAGTGAAGTTGAATAGATCTGACATTACAGCATCATGCAGAAATATTTATAATATAATTGCACAGTATTTGTGAGGTTTTGGGTCAATGAACTGACATCTTTCTGGTCTCTGGTCTAAAAGGACAGCAGAGGGAGCCCCTGCATGATTTAAGGAAACCAAAGGCAGGCAAGAGAATGACAGACTTCTCAGGGTTGAAAGTTACGTATGGTGCCCTCTGCTGGAATCACTGGTAAAAGTTCGGGATTTCAAAAAATTGGCAAGCACTGAATTCCAAACTTGATCTTAGCATGCATTACTAGTCATCATATGGGGCATGGCAGAATTTTCAAAATAAAACTAACTTCAGTTCATTTCAATTAAAAAAAGTAAATACATCCTTTACATTTTTAACATGAATTTTGATGTTGATAAATCAAATTTTGTCGGACAATCTCACTACTCTAAAATGTGTATCATCCCTGAGGTATCCAATAGTTTCTCCGTAACTGTACAACTCCTACATATTCCAGGATCTTAATATGAAATATAAAGCTATGACATTCATGTAGCTATAACACAGGTATATCATTTTAATGTAAAATAGTTTTATAGTCAGTGGAAGAATCCATTTGGGATTTGAATCGGGGCTTCTACCAGCTTTGAATGATGTGGGTAAGTTTTCCTTGTGATAGTTTACCAATAATTCCAATTACTGAAAACCATTTCAATGTCTGCTTGCTTTTCAATGCCTTTGAAGAATCCTATGTCTGCTTGCTTTTCAATGCCTTTGAAGAATCCTTTAAAGATTTCTTTTAATTTAGATTAATTGGTAATAAAACTATTTTCAATTTTATGGTAAATATGTTAAGTTTTAATTATAAATAAAAAATATTCAGTATAATTTCTACTGAGAAACAGCAACTCTCTAGATATTCCATATAATATTCTGTTAGAGGCAATCACTTGCAAATAATATGCCTATGAAGTCTACTTTGCAAACCATTTTCATTTAACTCTTCCCATTTATTTAAATACTATGTAGAAAAACACTATTGCTTTTTGATTTAAAAGCAAAGTATAGCTGGAAAATATTTCCTTCATTAATATTTTGTCATGATCCCATGACTGTTGAAAGGGTCCATCTTTGGGAAATAGTAAAGTTAGTAAAGACTGATAGTATCAGTCTACTACTACTACTACCAGTAAAGACTGATAGCAAAGAGTTTGATGTTTTGCTTCCAGTTTAGACTGAATGGACTAGTCATTTTGGTATTATGCATTTTTAGTCTATATTTATGATAACTACTTTCAAATTACACTTAAAAGATACTTAGAATAGTGAACTGTAATGATGAAATATAAATGTTGTACACACAGTACTAACTCGCAAAAATTATACTTTTTATTCAAGAAAAAGGAGGATGTTAATGTTTTCCACAGCAAAAAAGAAAAATATATTATTCAATATAAGTGAAAATAAGCAACTTTTCCTTTTGTCTGCTCTGTAACATGAACTTTAACTTGATCGAGCCCAGCAGAAATGATACAACATAAAAGGAAAGTTTCTTGAGCTTTTTCCTTGTATTTGTGTTTGCATAGACTATTAAAAATATTGAGCATTAGTCTAATTTTGAAAAGTAATCCTATATGTCTGTTGGGAGCTGGGAGTTGGAGAGAGAAGAGGTAAACTTGGGTTGAAGATGTAAACAAGGTGTTCATTCGTTATTGTATGTTTGTATTGACCTTTTCTTGGTGTCCAATTTCACGTATATATTTATTTATCTTTGTTTTTGTTTTTGAGAAAGAGAGCGTATGTGCATCCAGGGTTGGGGGGAAGGGAAGAGGGAGAGGAAGAGAATGAATCTTAAGCAGGCTCCATACCTAGGGAGGAGCCCCATGCAGGGCACCATCTCACGACCTGAGCCCAAATCAAGAGTCCGTGGCTTAAACCAACTGAGCCACCCAGGCGCCCCTGTTTATTTATTTTGAAGTCAGTTAAATTTTTTTTTTTTTTTAAAGATTTTATTTATTTTTTCGACAGAAATAGAGACAGCCAGGGAGAGAGGGAACACAAGCAGGGGGAGTGGGAGAGGAAGAAGCAGGCTCACAGTGGAGGAGCCTGATGTGGGGCTCGATCCCATAACGCCGGGATCACGCCTTGAGCTGAAGGCAGACACTTAACCGCTGTGCCACCCAGGCGCCCCTGGAGTCAGTTAAATTTTAAAGAATAAAGGCAACTAAAGTATGAAAGCCAGGAAATCCACATTTTTAGCTTGAAACATATCTACATTTTTTACAAAGCTTTCAATAATTTAAGAAGAGTAATACTGAAACTCTAAATTTCAGAAAAGTTTAATTTTATGAATTTTTATACAGACTTCTAGAAGGCAGAATAGGAATTAAACTATATGAACTTTTG
The DNA here is from genome assembly GCF_017311325.1 of Ursus maritimus. Classification (NCBI taxonomy): domain Eukaryota; kingdom Metazoa; phylum Chordata; class Mammalia; order Carnivora; family Ursidae; genus Ursus; species Ursus maritimus. Next base: position 6,843,568 of record NW_024423453.1, read on the forward strand.
ATTCAGACTAAACATTCATCTGTTCACCAGACAAATAAATATTCAATAGCTCTTATGAGTCAGACCCAGTCCTCGGTCCTGGTGAGGAAGCGGTGCACTGCCCTCATCAAACTTACCCTTCCATTTCATAATAGATAATACTGTTATGCCATTTATCATATTCTGTTCTAAAATGCTAATGGAACACACAAATATTCATAAAGCTCAAGCACAGTTAATCTATCCAAGGCAGAACAAGATTTTATGGAAAGTGTGGGAATTGTTTATTGCAAATAATTCACTGTTAAATTTTACAGATTTTTAATCTCACTTATTTTTTTTTTCTTAACTGTCAAAGATTTCTCATTTTCCTTTCTAGCTTCTCAGTTTGGGGCTGATGTATTGATCATGTTTTCAAACAAATAACATTCTTGCTCATTTTTAGAGTAGAGTGATATAAGGGAGGGCATACTAACGTCAAATACTAAAGGGACCAAGATTGTAGCAAATATGGGATAATAGAAGTGAACCTTAGAAAGTTCAACCTCAATCTGAAGGAGTTCAATATTCTTTTAATTTCCATCTATCGCTATCTCTCTTTCTTAAAACTGTGTGTGGAAAGAATATAACACCTTTTTCTCTGAATTAAGCCCATAGTGATTTTGCCAATGATTTCAGGCTCTTCCGTTCCCCTCTACCTTCCCAACCCCATTTCCCCATAATCTCTTCAAATGGCCTCTATGTGGGGGACACATTTAACAACATCGTTTCTTGTATACCACTGATTTTCAACTTTTTTCCTCTCTAATTTTGTATGTAAATTGTCCTCTGGCAAAAATGATCTTTCTTATTTTTGTCATGAACTTGTATCTTTGAGAACTAATTGAAATGTCATTGCTTTTTTGAAGCATCCCTGATTTCTTTCACAACTAGAAGCATCTGTGTGCTTTCTCTAAACACTCATAATATTTTTTCTAAACTTCTTTCAGAGCTTAGTATATTTATCATCTTTATTGTTTTTTTTTCAGTGTAAATCTTAGGTGCTCCAACAATAAACTCTGAGAATCATTGAGTTTCTGAGTGTGATGAACATGAGTGCTGAATATAATGGGTTTTTTTGAAAACATAATTTACACAAATAATCATAATATATAACCTGATTATTTTCATCTGAAGCACTTCTTAGTAAGATTATCCCCTGAGGTCCAGAGTGCCCTGAAGGAACATATGGTACCTCATGCTTCAGGCTATTTTGGCTTCCAAGATGTTGTACAAAGTTAGTTTATCAAATGATGAATTGTGATATTTAGAATTAACATCTGAATTAAAATTAAGAAGTACTTTTATTGCACATCATTTTTTTAAGGAGTGATAATTTTCAAGATTATGTTTTGTATTGAGGAAATATGTCTTAGGAAATTTGAAGAAAAGTGATTCAGTTTTGTTTAAATTATGTGAAAGAGACACATATATTTTCACATCCAATAATCTTTCTCAACTAAAAATAATAGCTAAAAATGAATATATATATCTTATAAACAGTAAAATATAAGGAAATATGGCTAATAAAATTTTTCTGTAAATAATTTTTATGCACTAAAACACTGATGGTCAGGTGTTTATGTCATACACAGAAAAAGAAGATTCTGAGTCCGCGATTATTTATTTGTCACACTTTTTAAATTAACATTACACAGAGATGCAATTATGAGAGTCATTAAAATAATATTCATTATTCATTTCTAAATTTCATCATGGAAATTTAGAACTACCCCTGTGGCATAGATAAATACATCCCCTTTTGCTTTTTTCTCTTGAATACAGCTAGACCACATTTCCAAGCCTCCTTTTCATGTTTGGTGGGACCACCTGAGCAAGTTTTGACTAGTAAAATATGGATGGAAGTAATATATGCCACTTTCACTTTCAGACCTAACAAATGAAACTTCTCACCACCAAACTTTCCTATTCTGTTTTCTTGGGGATGACTCCAAGGCCTTAGGGGATAGTAGAGCCACACTGTGGTAAGAGACTTCTCCCTGAATCACCACTTAGAGGAGAGCCACCAAAACGACGACAACAATCACAACACACCAAAACACAAACAAACAAACAAAAACACAACTTTCTGACTGAGAACATGCATGTCAGGCTGTTATAGAAGAGAAAAAATACGTTTTATGATGTGAAGCCACCAAAATTTTGGTAATTTGTTATAGTAGTTGGCCAACTCTAACACAGATACATCAGCAAGTCTTACTATTTTTCTTGCCATTTGCAGACATGGTCCACATAGACGTGTACATAAAAGGATTACATTTAAAAATCTGGATCAGGCTAACCAAAAGGCAGCAAATCTTAGAGAATGATGAACAAATTCTTTTGCATGAGATCCAGTTCAGTAAGAATAAAAATGTTCGTAAGCTAGATTTTTCTCACAAAAACATTATATTTGCTGAATTATGTGGGGGGAAATTCTTATCTTTAAAAGGTAGAAAAGTGTCACTGAGAAAACAGAATTTTAACACTAAAATCTTCGTGCCCAGAATTACTTGAGTAATAACAGTGTGGAAATGGCTCTTATCTTTCATTCTAATATTCGGTAGCAACTTAGAGTTTCCAAAGGGGAATTCACATATATTATCTCATTTTACCGACAAAGAAAAATTTTAGGGTAAAAATTATGATTAGCACCATTTTGCCATAAGGAAACTGAGAGTTAAAAATACCTCCAGATTGAGACAGCCGGTAGCAACAGAGCTGGTCAGAATTAATCCATTCCAAACAATGCTACAATTTTTGACTACGTTGTATCAGAAACTTTCCTAGCGTCAGGCATTATTGTGAAGATACAAAGATGAGTAAGAGGTGATCTCACCTGAACTACCCTGTCCTAAGATTACATCATCTCTTCTTTATTTGAGCTAGGCAAGGTACAGCACATTGCATATCTAAGTAGAATCTGATCTATTATTTTCCAGGAAGGACCCTTTGGCTTTTCAGAAACCTTGGAAGAGTCCTAGCAACTAGAGGCTCTAGCTCATGGCAATTCCCGATACCCTTTTCCTCACATGACCTCACCTGTTGGTCTCCCCCTAAAGTATGTTCTAGCCCATCTGTCTTCCAATCGCCAGCTACTGCCTTGGAGAACATTACATCTGAAAAGCTTTAGGGCTGTGTCTGAAGTGATAATCTGAAAGGCTGCTCCACGTTTCTTTCTACTTTGTTTGAGCTGGAAAAGACCTTGGGAGAAATCAGGCACTACAATGGCTATCGAGTTCTGTAAGTTGCTTTCAGTGCCTTACAAAAGCATGCCTCAGACCGACCTGATCTGCCTGTGTAAACCACATATAACACAGAATATCCTCCTTGTGTTTTATACATGAGGATTATTTAGTAGGCAAAGACTCAAATAGTTATAATATTGAAGAACTTTGTAGGCTTAATAAATAGTATGTTAGTCATGTGTTATGTGCTTTTAAGTGCTTTATCTCATGTAGTCCTCACAACAAGCCAATAAGATGGATATTATGAGTAATCCTGAAAATTTAGGCTTAGAAAAGTAGGAAAACTGACCAAGGTCACATAGCTGGTCAGTGAAAGGACAGACACTGGAAGCCTCTTCTTTTCTGATGCCAAAGCCCTTGCTTTTAATAGGTCTTGACTTTGTTATATATCTCTTCTTTGAAACAATGGCACTCCATCAAAAGAAATCTTAAGGTTTGAATTTTGGAAAAAAATGAGCAGAAAGATATAAAATAGTTCCTTACATTTAACGTAATCCTTGCATTACGCACAGCCATCTGTCTGCATGTCTTCCTGAAAGCAAATGGTATGAACTGGCACTTGTAGTCCACCATAATTTTATACTGCTTGATATAAACTACTTATATTTCTCTTATTTGGGAAGATAAGAATACAGAGAGATACATCTCTGTCTGTCTGTGCACTTATGACTGTGCTCTCTGAAATTTATATGAAAAATTCAGTGTATTTTACAATACTTTTCAAACTTCATGGTTCTTACTCTATTGTAAATTGTAGGAGAGGAATTTAGTCTTACTGCTATACCTTTCTTACTACTCTTAGCTATGCCTAATTGTTAAGGTAACCAATTCATTAAGGATTAATGCAAAATATCCATGAAATTATATAATAATTATCACAGTCAACTTCAATTGAAGACATATATTTGATGTGTATATAAAGTAGGTGCAGATTATATAGAAAGGGAAGTCAGTTTGGTAACCATGTTTAAATAATTTTCCCAAGGACAAATTAATTGTGAGTGAGCAAAGATAAAACTCAGTCATTCTGACACTAAACTTTGCCTTGTAAGCTTCCCACATCTAAAAATTACTATGGAAAAGAATGGGAAAAGAATTTGTTTTATAGAAATGCCCATTAAAGTTAACCATTTTAGAAAACACTCCATTTGGTGCCTTGAACATATTAATTGTAGAAAAAGTTTTATTGAGGAGCTTTGTTTTGTGCAACAAAAAAACCATCTTATGAATGAATCTGATATTAAGCATAGAGAAGTGACACAGAGGTCACACATGTATAAGAAAACGTAACAGGTATTAGACAAGTTAATGGGAAAAACTTAAACATAGTCACCATAAATTAAGCAAAAGAAAGGGAGGGGGTTGTTGAGTTGAAGTATTTATCTTCATCCAATTTAACATCATCCAAAGGAAATTGAAGTGGACTTTTAAGAGCTAACTTGATTGAATTACTTCCTTTGTGCCGAGCACTGTTTTAAATGCTTTACTTGTATTAATTCATAATTCTAAACCATCCTAAAGGTTATTATCCCCTTTTTCCAAATAAGACAACTGAGATACAAAACAGTTTTTTTAAAAATGTCCAAGTTCCGTTGCCTAAACCAAGCTTAAAGCCCAGATTTAACTCCAGTGTCCTCATTCTTATCATTATGATTTGGTTATCATAATTACTATTCGGAAGCATTTATTATTGAAGTTTTCTGTCTTAAAAGTTCTGCTAAATTTTAAAACACAGCAATATATTTTAAAAGCTAAATTATGATGTAGCATTCCACATATATTATGTCTCAGAAAAGCATCTATACTGACTCTTCTGAGGCTGTAAGTCAAATGATTTTCTATCTGACAACATCATAAACTCCATCTGGAATCTGAAAAGAAAACTGCTCTTGCATTGTCATTAGTCATACAGATTTTTTGGTTGGAACTTGGCAGTAGGACAAGGTAGAGAACTCCATGGTCTACTTGGGAGAGATATCCCTTTAGGGGAAAGACCTGGATGACTGCATTCATGTTAACTCTTCCCAAAACTATTTTTAATTTTGGGTAATAGATCTGCTTTGAGATCTTGCCCCCAGGCCAGTGCCAAGTAGAAAGACCACTAACATCTATGCAAATGACTTCTCCCATACCACGTGTATTCCACTTCCTGCTTACTTCTTCAGTTTCCATCAAGTTTCTGACTGCTCAGATTTGAATCCTGACTCTCCCCCTTACTGGCTCTGTGAAGCAAAGTAGTTAATGTCTCTTAATAACAAACTGCCCATCTATAAAATAAAGATTAAAATCGTACATACTTGATAGGGTTATTATCATGGTAAGTGAGGTAAAGCATGCAAGATGCTTAGAACGATTTCCAGAATTTAGCAAGTACTCACTCAATAAATATTCAGTGCATGCTTTAAAATTTAAAAAGCCAAGATTTGATGTCTGATAATAAACCCCTGTAGATTAGTCCTCAATTTTTCAAAGCACTTTTCCTAACGTGTGGAATGTGTTCCTGTTCCGTTGTGCTGGTGAAGGAACAGATTCAGAGCAGAGCAATAAATCGTCAGGACATAGGGCTTTAGGCACTATGAATACATAGAGTCCCATTGACTACTAAGGACCAGTACAGACCAATTGTGGGTTGTTTCCAAAGTATGATTTTTTATTCTTCCTTCAATGAAAGATAAATGCTATATCCCATGTTGTCCACGTTTTGAAGAAAATTTGTTATTTCTCCTTACTCAGCTAATACTATTTTCTGTAGAGAGGGTTCCCCCTCTTTAGCAGAAGAGAGGTAAAATGGGTTTAGATTGACAAAATAAGTCCCAGAATCGTAAGTGTCATCTATCTGTAAAAAAAAAAAATATTTATAGAGGTGTGGGCTTTCCTCTTAAGGTAATAAGAGAGAAAGAGCTCCTAGCTACAGTCTGGGGACAGATGAACACAGTATCTGAATTTGGCTGACCAAAAGGCATAGTCTTCTCAGATTCTTCAACGTAAATTGTGTTATAGGTTCAAATAATCTGGTGCCAATGTAAAGAACATTGCTTACAGAGCCGTACAGATAGAAGTTCACATCTTGAATCCACCACTTACTAGGTGGCTATGCATTTTGGGGACGATTATTTATTTATTTATTTATTCTTTTTATTATTATTATTATTATTTTATGTTAGTCACCACACAGTACATCCCTGGTTTTTGATGTAAAGTTCGATGATTCATTAGTTGCGTATAACACCCAGTGCACCATGCAATACGTGCCCTCCTTACTACCCATTATTTAACTTCCTTTGTAATTTCTTTTTCAACAACCCATACCTGATAGGAAGATTTAACGTGAGCATGTTTCTAAAGCACTTATTACACAGCTCAGCAGATGGTAGCTATTGGAATTTGAGTTGATTTGAGCATTAAATAGCAGGTTGAACCAGGGGCCTTGAAACATCCCAAATATGAGATTCTTTAAGTCTATGAATCTTCAAATCCTGACATACAGCTTTTTCTCTAAACACAAAATGTATGCCTACCTTGTGTAATTCAAAATCCCTCCCCTACACATGATAAATAGAATCATCCAGCTGTGGTCAGTAAATTATGAAAAATCACTTAGTATTTTCTGCTGAAAGAGGTAAAGAGGTTATCCCAGATTCCATATTTGCCAAATATTATGCCCATCACCTTTTTACATCTATTCCTGCTAATGCATTCATGCAAGTGAAACAACGAAGTCATTTCGTCACTGAAGTGAAAATCAGCAGTATAGTAACAAAACAACGTTCTTTACGGTAATACATTCTCTAACAAAATGAAATTAATCCAAGGACTTTTGGATACAGTGGAAAATGTATGTGCATGGGTTAATACAGCCTCCCTGGTTAACAAATTTAATGAGCCAGAATAGGGAGGAGGGGAAAGAGGGAGGGAGAGATAGTATGTCAGGGTAAAGAGAAAATTTCCTGGGATTCTTCCTATAATTTTTAAATACCTAATAGCCAATGGTGTTATATCTTTGATTCAAAACACATTATGAGGTGTAATCAGACACACAGGGCCATAGAGCATTCTACAGTCTATGAAAATGAAATGTAGGCTTTTTCTCCTTACCTTGTTTGCTCTGGAGCTTGAAAAATCTTTTCAGCCCAGATAGCAAAACAGAGAGATGGGCTTTGCTATCCAGGAAAACCATTCACTACTTAAGAATTTCTTCTTGAATTATTTTCTCATAATAGTTAATGCTTAATAGACTTATTGCTGACATTGTGGAACATTATATATAAAAGGGTAAAAATTGTTTTTCTGATGTCTTTGTTGACAAGATTAGCATTAAGTTAATAACAATCTGATGCTCCTCACTTGAGTTTAAAAATATTGTCAATTCTCAATAGAAATAACAATTTTAAGCTTTCTGTTGTGATTAGCTTCACACCATAAGCATTATGAAAGAGTAAGGAGGAAAGGAAGGGCAGAAGGGGTGAGAAGGGATGTAGAAGGAAGGGAAAGGAAAGAGAAAGAAAGAAAACATCGATACAGATCTGAAGAAACTTGTTTATAAAAGTACCACTGATAAATATTTTGTTATGAACTTCCTTATATAATCTTCCTTCTCTTACCTCAAAATATTTATTTTGACTTATTAACAAGACCATTTTACATCCATTTTCAAAACCCATTTTATTCATCCTAAGGCTAAGATACAGAGGTGCTTTGCCCCTCTCCTTTCACTCCTTACTTTTGTTAATCCTTTCTTCTTTTTTATTTCACATTGTTGTCCCTTAAACTAGTCCTAAGAGTAACTGTGTATCTACGTACAAAAACTAGTATTCAAGACATGGATTCTAGTTGTGACTCTCATGACCCTTTGTGTGAATGGAGGTAGCCCACATAAACACAACATCTTCCTTCTCTGTAAATAATGGCTGCCAGAAATGATTATGTCTTGGCACAAGGAAAGATTCTCATGAGATGATTGATCTAAAATTCCTTTTAAGAATATAAAGGACTTTATAAATTCAAGAGGTGCATTTAAAATACATCCCAGCAAAAAACAATTCACCAATGACATAAGCAAAGATCTTGACTTCCCTGATTTTCATTTAGATTCCTAACATTCGAGTCCATTGAGGCTATATTCAAAGCCTACTCTTCTGGAAGATATCATAAGATTTTAAAAATATGGCTACAAAGAGCAAAAGAAGATTCGAGTCTCTCGAGAAAAGATCTCCAGATTGAATGCTGCATAGAAAACAATTTATTCACCTTATGAACATGAAAGGATGAAAAGACTGAAGGGTAATAAAACTTATCCATTTTGGGGGCCCTCCAGAGGCTGTCTTATCGAGCTTGGTAGTTGGAAAAGTATCTGTAATTGCAAAGAAAACCCTAAGTAGTGTCCAAGGAGAATGTTTAAATAGATTTTAAAAACTCTACTGTTTTGTATTCTCTCTACTCCTTGAGAAAAATCCATGCAGAATTATGATGTCATTATAGATTTATTCTGCATTAAAATAACCCCCAAATCCTGATAATTAATTAAAATATAATTACAACATACTAAAATCCCTATGCTATTCTGTAAAAACAGGATGGCTTTTATATTTGGAATATTTGAGCTTAATTAACTTTATTTTTTTTTTAAGATATTTTGTTTATTTATTTGAGAGAGAGTGAGCAAGACAGCGAGAGAGAACACAAGCGGGGTGGGGGGCGGGGGGGGGGAGGAGCAGAGGGAGAGGGAAAAGCAGACTCCCTGACAGGCAGGGAGCCCAAGGCAGGCTGGATGCCCAGGATTCTGATTCCAGGACTCCAGGATCATGATGTGAGCCAAAGGTAGATGCTTAACCAACTGAGCCACCCAGGTGCCCCAAGCTTAATTAACTTTAAGCCCCTATAGTTCCATTTCTGAAAATCTCTCTCAGTGAGTAGGACTGATAAATTAATAGGCAACTATTTGGCCACTAGGGGTATATAAGTTGTTAGATCATGAAATGGAACTAAATCATAAAGATTTAAATGTATAGGAGAACAACATGGCAGCTATAAGGGAAAAAAAAACCCAAGAAGAATGAAGGAAAGTGATCAAAGAAGAGAAATGGGGAAATAGTTGGAAAAGACCTGAAGAAAGAAAGAAAGCAGACACTGACCAGGATATAGCCCAAGTGAGTGATTATTTCTGTCTGTCCATGGGTATTTGTCATCATAGAATTGAAGTTCTACTGCAATGAACAGTTTTGACCTCCCTGCACATAACTGAACACTCTCCTTGCTGAAATTTACTTCATCTGAGAAGAGTGAATGGGACATGGTCTGACAGCCCAAGTATACTTTTGTCCATTCCCAGGTCACAAGGTTGACATCCATGAGATGGATGCAATGTATTACAGACTTTCCCAATAGAAACCAAGTTATAGCAGTATACTGACGGGAAATTTTTGACACCCAAAACTTTATTGTAAATGAGAATATTGGGGGCATCTGGGTGGCTCAGTCATTAAGTGTCTGCCTTCGGCTCAGGGCGTTATCCCAGAGTTCTGGGATCGAGCCCCACATCGGGCTCCTCCGCTGGGAGCCTGCTTCTCCCTCTCCCACTCCCCCTGCTTGTGTTCCCACTCTCACTGCCTCTCTGTCAAATAAATAAATAAAATCTTTTTAAAAAATGAGAATATTGACTTCCACTAAAGAGCTAGCAGTGATCAAATTTTGTGACTTTTGGGGGACTTAACACTAAGGGGAAAAAAAAACCAATAAGGTGCACACTCTTTGGCTTTGGAGGGCTGTCCGTGGTCCGCTGGCAAAGACCATGCCCATTTAGCTGCTGTGAAGATAATATATTTACAAAAAAGCTGTATATGGCAATGTTTTATTGATATTCAGAGTTATAATCAGAACCAGCTTAACTCTTGCTAGTCAATATCAGAAGCTTTAGGATAGGAATGCTGAGGGAGGGTGTTAGGGGGTGGGGCGGCAGGCACTAAACAGATATAACCCAAAGTATATTTTATGGAACACAAAACTAGATAAACACTCTCTCCCCTTGCAAAGTATCTTTTTAATCAAATAAATATAGGGAGCATTGCATGTGTGTGGGTATATATATGTGTATATAGATATAAAACCTCCTTGGAGAGGAAAAATTTACATTAGCATATAGCAAATACATACACACCAATACACATAGAAAAGTCTCTGAAAACTCCCCCCAAAGCATAGCATTTCCCAAGCATTTCTGACTGCTGAGTTCATTGGCATATTTGGAAACACTGCCGTTGAAGAATGCAGTTTGATGTGTGGGAGCCATGTAAGACTTTATGTAAACAAAATGCAGGAAAGGGTACAAACTTTCAGCTACAAGATGAATGAGATCTAATGTAAAACATATTGACTGTAGTTGATAAGACTATAATGTAAAATTGAAATTTTCTAAGAAAGTAGAGCTGGTATGTTCTCTCACACACACAAAAGATAATTACATGAGGTGAGGGATGTTTAATTAGCTAGATGGGGGACCCTTTCACAGTGTATACATATGACAAATCACCACCATGTACACTTTAAATGTCTTATAATTTTATTGTCCAATTATTGCTCAGTAGAGCTAGGGGGAAATTGCAGGACAAAATGAAGTATTAGGTAAGAAATCACCTTAATAGAAGAGAGCTCTTCATATATTTTAATCCTAATAAGGCAATCGTAATGCCTGAAAAATTGTGCGCACTGAGAATTTTTGCCTTGCCTTCTATGTCTCCTCGCTGAGTGGTCCTCAATCCTGGCTGCACATTTGAAATGTCCAAGGATCTTTTTATACACAAAGTGTGACTTAATTGATTTGAGCTGAAACCTGAGCATACGCATTTATGGAAATTTCTCATGTGACTCCAGTACTGTCAGGCTGAGAGTCACAAATGTGTTAAAAAAAAAAAAATGTGGAATTCATTTTGAGACCAATGAAAATGTTTAGCTTGTAACTAGAGGCTTTGATCAGCCCAGCAGGCTGTGGCACGGCCTTGTGTAAGAGATATTTGTAATTGATGCTGGCTTGGAAATCCTCTCATTCAATGCTAGCTCACCATCAGCCTTTCTCTCTTCCCTCCTATTCTGTTTTGTTTTGCATTAATAAGTTAGCCTTCTTGTTATGCTCTCTCCTTCAGTTTCCTCCCCCATGACTGCCCTCTCCTCCCTTGTAGAAAGGAGTGTTAGTGTTGCCGTCCTCTCCTGGCTGCGAGGAATAACACACAGATGAAAACAGCTTTGGTGGTCATGCAGCTGACAATAATTGGATTTGGTATCACTAACCATCTAAATGCATACAGGCCAATATGGTAGGAGGCCAAAAATAGGCACAATTACCATCTAGGAAATCTCATACTGTTGCACAAGGAGCAAGTAGCCCCTCCCTCTCTCACAGCATGTACTACTTTTTATGGGTAATTTGCTTTCCTCCTAATTGAACATTCAGGGGGTGCACAATAGCACCGTCTTCTGACTTTATGTACACAAGTTCTTTGTTTTAAATATACATATAAAGTTTGCATCAGCATCTAGCTTTTTTTTATTATTGTTGTCAAAGGGTAGCTTACAGTTTTCTCCATGCAACAATTCTATTTAATGAAATTGTGGATCCGAGTGTCAACTCCCAACAATAGGAAATGTGGGACGAGTGTCTCTTTCTTTCTTTCTTCCTTGGAGGATGGGCAGGGTTGGGGTACATGCTGGGCAAGGAGTGTGCACGAATGGTATAGGACGGAATCTTTAGAAGATAGTTTTTTGCTTCACTCAAATAGTTCTATAAACATGAAACACCAAAAATAAAAAAAAAAAGAAAAAGCTATCTTTTAAATGTATATGTGAGAAGGACCAAAGGGAAATGAGGAAGGGGAGAAAAAAGGGGGGTATGGTCTGAAAAAGGAAAAGGGAGAACAAGAGAAGGACAGTACTTAGGATAAATTGTGAGAGCCCATTGCCTTTACCCAAAATTCTGTTAGTAAGTAACTTCACAAGTGCTCCTTTCTTATTCTTCAAGCCTAGACACTAACAGTTTTGCTCAAATCCCCATGAAGTGATTTATTTAAAAGTGCTTCTTCCCAGAAAATCCACAAAATGGAGTCAAATGATCTTGTCCCTACTCCCACCATCAATTTTTGTTATCTGTACCAGCAAGGGAGTGATGTTTATGCTTTTCCTTTTTTTTTTTTTTTTTTTTTGGTCTCAACTATGTAAAGAAGAAATCTGTTTTTTATCAAACACTCATTGACTTTTTTGAAAATATCATAGCATTAAACATCAAAATACATAAACTGAGATTACTTCTTTAAATGAGAAAATCATTTCTACATAGGAAAATTAATCATCTTTCCAGACTGAACTGAACCCCTAAATCTAAGGTTGAAAGTTTGCAGGGTATACCTTGGAAATATTGCCAGTTTAGTTGCAAACCACTGCAATAAAGTGAATATCTCAATAAAGCAGGTCAAATGAATTTTTTGGTTTCCCAGTGTGCGCATATGAAAGTTATGTTTACATTATACTGTAGTCTATTAAGTGTGCAATAGCATTATGTCTAAAAAAATGTACGTGCCTTAATTAAAAAATACTTTATTGCTAAAAAATGCTGATCATTACTAAGCTTTCGGTGAGTTTTAATCACTCATCACAGATCACCAGAACAAATATAATAATAATGAAAATTTTGAAATATGTGAGAATTACCAAAATGTGATACCAAGACACAAAGGGAGCAAATGCTATTATAAAAATGGTGCCAACAGACTCGCTCAATACAGGGCTGCTACAAACTTTCAATTTGTGAGACTAAACAAAACACAGTGTCTGCAAAGTACAACAAAGCAACCCGAAATAAAATGAGGTATGCCCATAATCTCTTCTTACATCTCGGAAGAACTAACAGAACTAACATATTTCAGAAAAGGATCTGAGTCTGTTAAATTTCTGAGCCGACAGAAAGTGTTCACGATGTTGCCTCCACCTCTTTCACATACTGAAAGGACATTTTCCCTTTCCATAAATTCACTCCATGTTGCTGCACACTATGTATTTGATCATTCTTCTATCACTTGGTACTTTGTTCAATTAGCATGAAAAACCACCCTATACATCTACAGAAATTCTGCAGAACATTCTATCATGACAAATCAAATGAGAAGGGGCTCTGAAACCTAGCCTCCATGGTTCCCAATGGACTTGGAGAAGAATGCAGTCCTTCCTAAGAGATATCCTGGAAAACGCTGTGAAAGGTGACAGCCTCCTAAGGCAGCACTACCCACCTCAGCAAAGTACATGAATTAGATGTTTCGCTCCTTTTAAGACCTGGACAACTTAAGTACCTATTTTGCTGAACTGATGAGATGTGGTGAGCTAACGCGAGGTCATGATTACAATGCCATTTGGAGCAGAAGTGGCCTCTGAAAAAACACCATAGGAGACCACATCCAAAGGGAGACTCAGGCATGATTTTCATTCTCACAATATTCTGACCTAGAACTCCTCTGTGTGTCAAATAGACTCTATCTTATGCTTTCTCGAAAATAAACAAACAAACAAACATATCCTCCCTTTATTTTCTCCCCTTCCTTCTAAGTGGCCTTCACCAGACTGTAAGGAATTCCGTAACTCAGTAGCTTCTCATCCATCATTTTTTCTGCATTTGAAAAGCATGGCTATGAGGGAAAGGGAATAAACCACATTCTGTCTCCCCATTTTTCATTTTCAGAAACTATGATGACAGCCTATCAAATGAAACTCCTATGATGCAATCTCCTACTTGAATAAGTCCGGGTGTCCAGGTATCACCACATCAGCCCCTCACCAGCCTGGTTCCTGTTGATAGTTCATACTCCATCACCAGGGAGAGCAATGGACCTGCTGACAACATAGCATCCCCCATGATACGGAGGCTGAAGTCATGCCTACTGGCCAGACTGCTTGAGGCTAGGTGATGGAGGCTCCAAAATAGAAACATCAGGAAATAGTAACCCATTAAAGACTCTTGAGCAGGGAATTTGCTTTTGAGTGAATAACCTGGGAATCATATGTAAATTATGCCAAAATACAGATTGGTATGAGAGACAAGACCTGTGGAATTTGTAGTATTGTAGGTATAGATGAAAATCTAGAATGGAGAAAGAAGAGGGTGAATTACGATGATCTTCAAGAGAAAAGTACTTTGAGAAATTAGGATCTGATTGGATCTAAATAATAGAAGACACGAACACTTCTAAATTGCACAAATAAAGACCTTCAATACTCAGAGAAGTTTGTTGCCAGAAAGAGAGAAGTTTGAAAGGATAGTCAGATTGCTGGGAAGATGAATTTGGTTTTAGACATGCTGTTAAAAGTAACTGGGTATTATGTAAAACTGATGAATCACAGCCCTGTACCTCTGAAACCAATAATACATTATATGTTAATTAATTGAATTAATTTTTTTTTAAATGTTAAAAAAAAAAAGTAAAGGCAAGTTATACAAGCAAATAAATCCAACAGGTGCCTCGTGATTCTGAAGTGACAGTTTGGTGGGAAGGTGGAACTGGAGCTGGACATGGAGGAGACAAAATGCAGAGGTGATACATGAAGCCATGAGCGAGTGAGATGTCCCAAAAGCAAGTGTGGCAGGAGTTTCAAAGGGTAGAGATGCCAGAGGAAGAGGAAGGAAGGAACCTGGATGAAAGGAAAGATGAGAGTGCAGAATTCAGATCAGAAGAGAGATCGGCAGGGAAAGTAGCACAGTGCGTGGGAAGAGCAGCAGCGTGGGAGTTACAGAGTCTAGACCTGGGAGTACGGTCTGCTCTTACTAACTCTTAAAACCTTCTCTGAGCAGAATTCCTTGTATGTAAATTAAGGGATTAAGATAAGATCTGCATTTCTTAAGAGTTGCTCCACGTAAGATTTTAAGTCCTAAACAAAGCAAACAAAGTGTCCAGTGTTCAAATACACTTGGGAAATGTTTGTTTAAAAACACTGTTCGACAGATTTTGTTTATTGCAGGATTTATCATAATTTTTATAATTCTGACGCGCATCATCAATCTCCAAGATAGGAGATATAGTTCACAATGTTTCCTATTTGACAAAAGAACTTGTGGGGTGGGGTGCATGGCATTTCAAAGGACAGCATCCCACTGTGGAAAATAGTACTCTGGAAGCTTTCTAATGACCCTCCCAACTCCAGAGTTTTATGAATCTATCAGACATATAATCTGATCCTTAAAAATCATACCTATTTTAATAATAATAACAACACAGAAATGCCAATGTCATCATTACGTGTTATCTTTAAGCTCAGAAATGTACATTTATTATTTCAAACTCTGCTTCTGATCCATATTTATTACTGTTATTCTGCACCATCAAAAATGACACATTCATATAATTCTCTGAGTAAATTATGTTCTTATCAATGTGTAGTTTATTTCTGTCAAATACAAGATTTTTATCATGTGAGGTAACAGATGTGTTATTGTGGTAATATTTCACAATATATATGTACACCAATTCATCATGTTGTATACCTTAAACTTCCATAGTGGTGTATGTCAATTATATCTCAATAAACCGGGAGAGGAAAAAAAAGATTTTTGTGTTTTTGCACACTCGATAAAGAATCTATGCAAAATGTTTCTCCTCAAAATTGAAGGATCCTAAGAACAGTAAGTTATATAGTATTTAAAATTAAAGGGAAAAAATAATTTATACAGAATTCATGATATATTTATCTCCGGCTCTAATACTGAAGAAAACAAACCCACTTGCCAGTCCTGCCTGACCACAGCACATAATTCTTTTCACCCTGCCCACTCCTGTTCTTACTGGTTCCTGACCAAAGTTCAGTGATGCTGTTGCTCACGGATGGAGCTGATGGGCTTCTTGATTTTGTCCTGCCCTCTCTGCAGACCAACCCCAACTCCCTGACAACTTGGCCCATGTGACAGCCTCACTGAACTCTTTTCTTCCAACCTCCATTCAGAGACTTATTCACTGGTGATTTTTTTAAACAAATTTTACGTGCATTGCAAAATGATCAAAAAATATTAAATCAAATGTTAACCATAAAACTATTGATATTTCCTATTTCTATCACTATTATTCTTATTTCTATAATAAACATGCATTTCTTTTATAATAAGAAATCGTTTAATGCTTTGTTACATGGCTTTCTAGCACTCAAAAGATTATAACAAACAAATGAAGGTTTGAAGGTGGGAACAGAAATTTGGAGGCAGTTACTGGGATAGCAATGAAGTGACAACTGACAGGCTGACATCAAGAAAGGTGACAGAAAAAGGCATACACTGGGATCTGTTACTACTTGGGGACAGATGTTCATTCAAAATGATAAACATGGGTGATCAAAAAGAAAAAATAGTGCTCCAGCCTGTGGGTTAGTCAGCATTGAAATGCACAATATATTTTATAAAAATTTAATCCAGAATGATAGAAATGGTATGGCACACGAAAGGGTAAGCTTGAGTGACTAGGCTGTCAGTGCATGAAACACCTCTTCCTTCTCTGCTGGGTAAAGAGACGTCAACATGGTTCCACATAAACATGTACTAAACCACATTACATATGGTCAGATGTTTTCTACTCTTCAGTTTTTACCAAAGTGTTATTGTTAGAGTTTGTTGACTTTAATTTGCTTAAGTGAAAACCAGCAAAGACACATTTGTAATTATCTGACTGCACAAATTCCAAACAGTGAAAATGGTGCTCTGGGCCATCATCCTATAGAAGGTAATGATAGCGAGATAGGCGATCTGGCAAAGAGGCCTCACTATCCGAGGCATCCCCTAAATGCAGTATTTCCCAAACTTTTCTGACAAAGATGTAGAAAACAGCAGACACATTTTGTAGGCAATGTGGGGAAATCTTACTTTTCTTAATTGTAAACTTAAAATATTTTAATCACTTTGGCCTTCAAATGAAACCCTGACTTTTCAAAAGTTTATAATAATTGGCAGTTTTCCTCCTCTGGATTAGAAAACCTGAACCACTTTTCAGTTTAAAATTAGCTCAATAAATTTTATTTCAGTAAATAACCCATATTCTAGTTTTTCCTGATTGGTACAATATGTATTTTTCTTCCCACAATAAGCTCCTGACAGGAAACATTGTCAGTTTCTGAGTTGGTCCTTTTACAAGATAGCATACTTAAGGGCAGTGTATTTTTGAAATTAGAATACCATCGTATTAAAGTGGTTCTATACTCAATTACTCCACCTTTGGAGATACGAACTAGAAACATTAGACCCCATGCACAATTTCATTCCCCTTGTGGTCAAAGCATCTGTGGGTATCGCTAGATCTCAATACGGTGACTGCACCATCCAGACAAAGAGCAGCGTGGAAGTACCCTCATTTCAACACTTCACAAGCTAAAGCAAAATTGGAGGCAAATTTTTAAACAAAACTCAAGCTATACTTCTCTCCAGTTTAATTGATCTTGAGAAAATAAAGGGCTCCTACCAACTTTCCCCCAAAGAGGAAAAAGTTTATGATAGAGAGAGTGATAAATTACAATCATCACTTACAGATCTCTTGGTATGTGGTCTCTCCCTAATTTCTGTAATGTAACATGAATGGCATCTTAGATCTGTTTTCTTATGGAGAAATGCCAACTCAGGCTACATTTGTCTTTTTTGGATAGGAGGTATATGCCAGACAATGAAAAGTTCCATATATAAACTGTTTACCTCTGAAAGAAAGCCACGCAAACATGCCTTACAACAAGAGCACATAATCATTAGCAGTGTTTTTGTTAGAAGAGAAAGAAACAAAACAAAACTTGAAATTGGAGTAAAGAGGTTTTACAATTTGAAGTTACACCTGGCATCCTTAGAGTTACAAAGGAGAAGTAGCAAAACATTATTTAAGAAAAGTACACAAAACATCCTAAGGCTCATGTAATGCTTAAAATCCAAAAGTAATTACTTTATATCTAAGCCAAGAAACAAAAACACTATATGTGTAGAAGCCTTTAATGTAGCAGCATCTTCCCGGTTTTCTGAAATCTTGAAATGAGCTTTGTCCTCTATTTTCTTTCTACAAACATTTTAAAGTCATCATAATCTTTCTTTTGCCCTAGCATCCTCCATGAGCTGTGCTTTTAGTGCTTAAATAAGTATTCCACTTTGCTATCTAGAGATGGGCTTCTGAGCATGAATGACCTACTCTATTAATAGATTAAATTCAACATCTCGTTTAGAGGAAAATTACACAGCAATCAAGAATTTAACTCAGTGGAAATTGTTTTTAATGCATACTCTATTTTTCAAAATGGCACATATAATCCTCATTGTAAATAGATTACATAAAAAGAGAAATATTGTTTCTGAAATCTTTTTCTTTGACCTGGCAAATGTTTGTATTTTCCCATATTATGCTCAACTCTCTTCTAACTTTTGATATTCTGAAATTTAATTTTTGTGAGAGCAAGAAGAATATTCGAGCGTGATTTTATATTTATTTAACTACACTTTACTTAAATAAAGAAAGGAACCAAATATCTGTCTTCCCAGAGCAAAGCACACAGTGCACGTATTTCCTATAAATTAAAATCACTGTGCCCGGTTCTCTACCCAATGGACCAGAATCAAGCCATACAGCTGTACAATGGTAAATGACTCCATTGATTCATATCATCTCAAGACATTCATATCATCATATCATATCAAGACACGTGAGGAAACCTCCCTTTGAAGTGGCTGAGTAGTGCTTATACAGGTCATCGAAATAGTTTTTCTTGCTCTTTGACCTACCATTCTACTGGCTCAAGTCTTTCTTGATTATTATACCCACATCCCATTATCCCTTCAAATCCTACCATCACCCGCATATTCCAATATTCAAATTTCATCTCTCTTGATCTGTATTTTTAGTCCGGCAAAATATGCAGTCTCAGTTCTCTAATATTTTCCTGTATCATGTAATCAACTGATACATAGAAAGTGGAAGAACTAAACCAGAAATGGAGATGAAGCTAATGTGATATAGTGGTCAAGAGTTTTAATTCAAGTCAGAATACCCAGTTTTGCATTCCAGTTCCATTACTTGTTATCTCTGGGGCCCCAGATGTAATAATAGTATCTACTTCATGAAATTAATGTGTGAATAAAATGAATGACCCTCTCTTGTTATGTCTCTGTCAAATAAATAAAATCTTTATAAAAAAAAATTAAAAGGCAAAGTTGTCATGTGCTAATAAAGATGGAGCTAATAATAATTCCAAAATTCTACTAGGTGGATATTTTGATTTCTTAAATCCTGAAGCTGTACTGAAAAAGATATATGAGCTGGTTCTCCTATAAATTTCCTTTAATTCAGTTCAACAATAATACAATAACTGAGCATTTACTATTTGAACAGTGATAGGTGATAGAGAACAAAAGGAGAAGGAGAAAGGGAAAAAAGACAAGAACTAACATACATTAAATGTTAAATAGGTGTCAGGCCTTATACTCAGTATTTTCTTTTCTTTTCAAATTTTTATTTAAATTTTAGTTAGTTAACATACAGCATAATATTGCTTTCAGGAGTAGAATTTAGTGATTCATCACTTATATACAACACCCAGTGCTCATCACAACAAGTGCTCTCCTTAATACCCATCACCCATTCCATCCACTGCCCACCTCCCCTCCAGAAATACTCAGTATTTTATTTTTATTATTTTTTAATGTTTTTAAAGATTTCATTTATTTATTTGAGAGAGAGAGAGAGAGGGCACACAAGCGGGGGGGGTGGAAGGGGCAGAGGAAGATGGAGAAGCAGACTCCTTGCTGAGCAAGAAGCCCAATGCAGGGCTCAATCTCAGGTCCCTGGAATCATGACCTGAGCCAAAGGCAGACACTTAACTGACCATCCACTGCCCACCTCCCCTCCAGAAATACTCAGTATTTTATTTTTATTATTTTTTAATGTTTTTAAAGATTTCATTTATTTATTTGAGAGAGAGAGAGAGAGGGCACACAAGCGGGGGGGGTGGAAGGGGCAGAGGAAGATGGAGAAGCAGACTCCTTGCTGAGCAAGAAGCCCAATGCAGGGCTCAATCTCAGGTCCCTGGAATCATGACCTGAGCCAAAGGCAGACACTTAACTGATTGAGCTACCCAGGAACACCAACACTCATTATTTTAAACATTATGTCTCAACCAAGTAGATAGAAAAGTCACCAGACTCATAAGTGGTAAAGCTAACATTTGAACTCAAGTTCTTCAGACTTCAGTCTGTGCTTTTTGATGAAACAGGCAAACAAATAAGCAACTATCCATAAGGCAATATAGTGTGCATTAAATAGTATGGGAAATTAAGGAGAAAGTGATAACTTTCAACTTGGCAGAATCCAATCAGGCAAAATAGAAGATGTGGCACTGAATTTATTAAAATATAAGTAAAAATAGCAATAATTAATAATAAAATATTCAGCATTTTAAAATAATTGTTCTGTGCACTATTCTAATATTTTATTTATGCAATAGATCAATAAAAGTGAGAGATATATTTTGGTAGAAAGATCGAACTCTACCCAGAGTTGAGATAGGAGATAGAAGGAGATTCAGAATCCTGAATATCCAATGTTTTTGTACACAGGGAAATGGCAGTGATAAAATCAGAAATGCAGGTTAAGTACAGGTTTTGGAGAACTCTTGGGATGTCATACTAAGAATTTTAGACTGTATCCTAAAGGGAAAAAAGAGTCGGGGTAGAGTCTTAGCAAGAGTCGGATAATCATAACTGAATTATTAGAAAAATAACTGTTAGAAAGGTAAAAATGGATTGGAGTTGGTGGCTCCTGAATAGACAAATAAAAATAAATTAAAAACAAAAATACAGTGATATTACTCAAATAGTTCAAGTAAGAAGTGGAGGAAGTTTGAACTGCAAGACAGAGGTTAATGAATGGATCTAGGAGTGGTAGGTATAAGAGGCCCCCTAGAAATATAATTGACAGAATTTGGTGGATAAATGGATATCAGTAATAATGACAAAAGAGAGAGATCTTCAAAATATTCAGGTCATACTGCCAGTAAGTACTTAGAAATATATCTGTAGTTCCAGGGAGAAAACAGAGCCAGAAACAATAATAGATGATAGAGAGATGATAACCATTGATAGATGCCTACAGTTCATATTTCCATATTTATGATATATGTTGAAAGAAGGAAGTACTATGCACCTCTCCTATACAAAAATAGGTGGAAGTTCAAGTCACAAGAGTAAAGAAAGGAAACAACATCCCTCATAGAAATAGAATATGAAGTAACAAGAGAAAGTTAAAGATGAACCTTTAGGAAGTTGGCGCCACATAAGGGAGAAATGCAAGAAAAGGAAATACTAAAGGAGATAAGGATATTTAAACAGAGAAGCAAAGAAGGGGGAGGAGATGCAGCAAAAAATTCACAGGATCCCCCGAGGAGAGTGACTGCAAGAAAGCAGAACATCCATCAGTGACAAACACTGCAGAGATTAAACAGGATAATGACCCAGAAGAGCCCATTGATCAGGCAGTTAGAAAATCTCTGCAGCGTTATTAGTCTTTTGGATACAATGGGTTGAGGATCAATGGTAGGTGAAGTTGTACAGGCAAAAACTTCAAACTTTTATGAAAATGTTGGCAGTGAAGAAGAATATTGAATTTGCTTGAACAAAAGAGGATTTTTAAGTTTTTAAAGATGAGGATCGATTTTTTTTTTAATTTCTAAGAGGAAAGAAGCAAAAGAAGAGGAATATATTTAAAATATCCTAGATAGGGAATTACAGATAGACAGAGAAAGATTGGGGTAAAAATCAAATCAAGAGCATAGGAAGAGAGAGCCCAGGAAAGAACAAGAACACTCCTTTATTTGAGGCAGAGAAGAAAGGGCAATCCCAGCGGGGTTTTTTGAGCAACAGGAGAGAGAAGTTAAGGAATTTTAACAAGGTGTGTGTGTGTGTGTGTGTGTGTGTGTGTGTGTGTGTGTGTGTGTGTGTTATAAGTTTAATCATTTTGCTTTATAGCAGGACTGAGATTAGGTACTTTGCTAAAAGAGAGAGGGACAATCAAGTTGAGGTAGAGGTTTAAAGGAGGGAATAAAGTTGGAAATTTCTCCCTTGAGAGATCAAGGAATGAGTGGACTAGAGATAAGTAAGAGGATTGCTGAACAGTCCTAAGGCTCAATTTTAAATTCTGGCATTCCAACCACCAGAGGTGAATATTTTCTCCATCAACACCCTCTAATACTGGAGGAAGAGAAGGATTCAATTGTCTTAGAGCTGGACATTGTCTCATGCCTAGTGTGGAAAAACAAAAGGACAAAAGAATTAAGAACGGTCTTTAAGTCCATTCTTAAAATAGTTGAGCCAGGAATCTAAGTTGAGTATAAAGGTCAAAGAGACCAGAAAGAGGGAAGGTGGGTAACAGTGATGATGATGGTGTGATGGCAGACACTGTGTAGCTCTGTGCGTTTGGCACTAGTCTACGTATTTTACATATATTAACCTTTTTAATCTATGCAGGGTCATGTCATGCATGCAAAAATAGGTTTATTTCCTAACCAGCTGTACACCCCACATCACACTCCCACTTTGAGAGTGTTTTATTTGTAAATGCATTTGTATATAACACATTATTTCCAGGACACATGGGCAATTTGTTTCCACTTTTCTAATTCACATTCTAGATGGCTTTGGTTCAGCACTGGAATATTTAGCTCATTTTCCAAACATCACATTAATGCATGATTTAGGAAGTAAACAAGAGTTGAAAATAAAATCCTCTTGGATATTCTGTTGTTTTAAAATCTGAAGGGTTCAGTAATCCTTTAAATCTGTAATCACTAAAAAGACAGCCATTGTCACTAAATCACATGTAGCCCTACAGAAACCACATACTGCAAAGTTCTCCAAAGAATAATTATCATTAAATGTGACTATGAAACAATAATAGTATGTTACAAGGCCACTTACACACGCATGCTATTTTATTTGACATTACCGAAGTCTTTATTCTCTTGCTTAGAGTTTAGGTTATAGCAAATCCAATCACGGTAATAAAATTATCAGAGGTGAAAAAGCAGCTCTCTAGCATTTGAAAAAAAATGTGAGTATTCAGCAAGATGCATAAACAAGGAGATATATTTGAATTAAAGCTGGCCTACTAGGCCACATCTATCATGAAAAATTTTAAACCCTGAAATATCTATAACATATAGATATTTTAACATATGATTTGTTACAACCACAAAACTACATATATAATCTCTATATGTTTGGTTACAGCATTAACATTAGTAAACATTGTACATTTCTTTTAAAACTTTTGTATCAATGTAATCATCACAAATTTTACTTAGAACAATATATTGATGAAAATTTATACTATTCTGAATTCTTTTATAATGATCTTTTCTTCTTCCTTTAAGCATTTTTTTAAATTTAAATTCTAGGAAATGTGCCTGCTTTTATTATTATTATTTTAAGATATCCCCCCCATTAGTAGCCTTTCCTATTCCATCTCTACTTTTTGAGACTTTTTTAACCCTAATGCTACCTGCAGCATCTTTAGTTTCTTCTATTTTTGTATATGAAGATATTTAGAAGCCTAATCTTTTGATTTTCAATAACTAAGGTTTTCGGACAAGGTTAAATTCCTAGACTTTTCCTTATGATGACATCTAATCTTTAAGGAATAATGTTATAGAAAGTTTCCAATGTATTATGCTACTAACTATTAATAGTGTTCAATTTTCACAGAATTGCTCTCTCCTCTTTAAAAACTGAGAAACTAGAATGAGAACAGGAGATTAAATGACACTGAGAGTCACAAAATAGAAGATTGGGTACTGGGACTAAAATCTCCCAACATCAGAATCTTACCCCATGGATCAAACACAGAGAGAAGACTGTACCCCAAACTTCCCATCTTCATTCTCCAAACCTTCAGTCTGCTGAAGTTTAATTTTTTAATCTATCTAGGAAGGCCTTTGTACATTGTCAGGAGCTTGAATAGCCAGTCACCGTAAAAAAAAAAAAAAAAAAAAAAAAATTGTGTGTAAACATCTCTGAAAAAGGCAAATGATAAATAACACAATGGGCATTTCTTTTATCTTCCCAGCTTCAGACTTTTGCTAGCTTATAAATTTTTAGAGGAGAGCTATAATGCTATTGAATTGATGGCAGCAACAGACAAGAATTTAGAGACAGTAAGATTCCTTCAGACAGACATTCCCCAGACAAACTGATAGCACTTAAGAGTTTAAGTGACACCTCTTTTCTAAAATCCCTAGAACAAAAACCAAAAAGAGCCATCGGATCTCATGGCATCAGGTGTGAACTGAAACACAATTCATCCCTTGGATTATATCATATCACCCCGTAAGCCTCTATGTTAACAAATCATATAAAATATGGTTCCACTTCTTTTCTTCGGAAAAGTAATTAGGCAAAATCTTCTCTTTTCATTTACCTTTGGTGGAAAAACAGCTGGATGCCAAGAGGAATTTCCCACTCCATGTTCAACATAAGAGTCTTTATTTTTATGTCAATTAAAATATTTTTTCTTTTGAATATAACTTGGACAGACATAGACATATTTACTTGAAATATTAATAAATCATGTACCATTAGAGGAAAAGTCATATAAAATTACAGGTGTCTTTGTATGTTCTTAATAACACCAAAGTAGTTTTCTAATCTATACTATCTGTATTGGCTTTTAATGACTGGAGATGAGACTGTGTGCTAGGTCAAAAAGTATCCATGACCAGCAACCATGTGGCCTGAGTTTGAATTCCAGTTCTTCACATACCATGTTTAAAACCTTGTTCAAGTTTATTTGCTCTTAGACCATGGTTTCCTCATTTTTAATCTTAACAGAAAAGAGGTAGGTGTTTTTTTAGGCTCTTTTGAGTCCTATATTGTGTGCAGAGAGATAACATATTTTTAAATACTAATTTTTTTTAATATAGCTGTGTATTAGCTATGCAAGGCAGAATTGCCTCAGCACTCAACCGGCCTGGTAGATGGCCGGGCTTCCTACTAAGGCACCTCTGCAGATGGGAGTTTTATGTAAAACTGATGCAGTCTTCGTCCTCATTCAAAAGACTCATAGGATTTCTGGAACCTCTTCAAAACAAGTCTTACCAAACCCATTTTGATGAGTTATGTCTACACCGATCAGAAACATATGTACTGAATCTTCCTAAGATTTAAAAATTGAATGAAGATAACACAACAAAATGAAGTTTGAATTTTGTCAAAGCTAAAAAATTAAATTCTATATGACACTGTGGACAAGAAGCCACTGAGCTCTTCCCACTCTAATGCTGAGTTCCTATTAGTTCAATGTCTCCTTTGCTACCCATTAAATGTTCTTTCTTTTTCTCAAAGTATGATTGGGAGATTGAACATTCATCAGTTAGAATCACTCTTTTCTTTCTTTCTTTCTTTCTTTCTTTCTTTCTTTCTTTCTTTCTTTCTTTCTTTCTTTCTTTCTAA
Organism: Ursus maritimus; assembly: GCF_017311325.1. Lineage (NCBI taxonomy): Eukaryota > Metazoa > Chordata > Mammalia > Carnivora > Ursidae > Ursus > Ursus maritimus. Next base: position 6,869,305 of record NW_024423453.1, read on the forward strand.
ATTTTGACAAGTGTTCAAGGAAAATCAGACTCAAATTCCTGAGCTCCACATGCCTAGAGAGAGCAGTTATCATCAGCACTCCTTTAGGTCAGATGGGCTCCCTAGCATTTGTCAGCCTTGTACATATGCATCCTTAACTAAAGAAGGACAAGGCCAAAGAGTATGGATGAAGGAGATCTATCACTATCAAAAGTGAATGACTCCAGGTATCTCTTCCCCAAAAGAGAATGAGGATATGAAGGATGGTGGGATACAGTGATGCAATGTTCAAATACTGAATCCTTCAATACAGTAGCTGCCAGCCAAATACAGTTTTTTAAATTTTAATTTAAATTAAAGAAAATTTAAAAATCAGTCCACTAGTTGCAAGAGCCACATCTCAAGTGCTCAATAGCCACATGTGTCAGATGACTGCTGTACTGAACAGTGTAGACATGGAACATTTCCATCATCACAGCAAGCTCCATCGGCCAGTACTGGCCCAGTATAAAGGCTAGCATATAGTAGGCACCCAATGAATTAAAGAAAAATTAAGAAAATATGATAAATAAACTATGATAAAGACATTTTTAGTAGGTAAGATTAATTCAGTAAAGTCTGCTTTCAAAGGACATACATTTCCTTTTTCTGCTTTTAACACATTCAAGGCTTTTCCTCTGTCATTCTTCAACTTTCTGAGATATATTAACATATACACTATGCCAGAAAGATCATTACACTGATCAGTTAAAAAATTGAGGTGGTTTCTGACATTAATGATAAAACATCAATTCAGCTATAGTTTTTCTCAATTATCATTAATACTGCCTTGTATTTGCATAAATTTAATTACATGCAACTATTTAGCACATACAAATTTGCATATTTATTTCAGATTCACAGAATTCTGAGAACTGAAGATTCACAGAACTGTGTTTTATAGATATGGAAATATGCTGATAGCATTGAGTGACTTTTTAAGGTTATACAGCTATATTCAAATTTAGAGGAAGTATGTGATTGTTTACTGTAGCACAATGAATCACAGAATGGATCCAGAGCTAAACCCTCATTCTTCTGGTTTAAAGTTCAGAGCTCTTGACACTAAACTATGTAACTTCTCAGCAGATCATCAAAATATAATATATATACTTAAATGAAGAAATATCTTTATAGTTTCTATATATCGGTATAAACAAAGACAAAGACGTGAATAATAAAATCACTAGAAAAAATCTAGATGCCTAGATGCTGAATTTGTAGTTTAGTCTAAAATGCAGGTCTGAAGTAATGGTGTATAAATCTGACACTACACCTTAGTCATGTTGCACAATGCTGGGGAGTATATTTACATTGTGGTCTATCTGGACAGCTGCACACTTCACATCTCCAGCAGATTTCACTCCCATCAACTACAATGTGCACTGATTTCTGAAGTAGGGCAACATCACAGGCCTTCAACTTGAGCAAGCTCAACCTTAACATTTGGCATCACGTCCTTTGCATATCAAATGGAACTAAATCTATTGAGTTATCTTGAGGCATTTTTGGAATAGTGGTATAAATCACATCATTCTAAATGTTTTCTGACACTCTGTTATTTAGCAGATGCTTTGGGGTGTTATACAGAAAGATTTGGAATTTTACACTTCTTTGAGAACAATATAATACTCACTAACACAGGCTCTGAAGTAAGATTACTTGGGTTTGAATTACAAGCTATGTAATCTTGAACAAGTTACTTGACCTCTCTGGGCCTCAGGTCTCTCATCTGTAAAATTGGGATAATAATGCTTTCTTCTAGATTTAAACAAATTAACACAAATTAAGTATTCAGAACAGTGCCTAGCACCTAAAATGGCCTAATAACTATGTTTTGTTGTTGCTGCTGCAGTTGTAATGTTGATGAGAATAGTAATGATTTGAAATCACCTACTGTGATAATTGGTTTCCAAAGACAGCCCTCAAGGAGCAATAAGCCTCCCAGTATTTATGTCTTTGTGTAATCTGCTTCCATGTTGGATACTGGGCTGACCTTGCAACTGGCCTCAACCAACAGAATACTGAAGAAGTGACACTATTCTAGTTTTGAACCTAAGCCTTAAAAATACCTTATAGCTTCTTCTAACACACTTTTGGGATCCCTGGAACCACCATGTAAGAAGTCCGGCTAACCTGATAGAGAGAGACCATGTAGGGAAACCATGAGGAAAGGCCACAAAGAGAGACCAAGGCCTCAGAGATTACAGGAGGAAATAAAGAAGTCTAGTCATCTTACCATCCCAGGTGAACCCAACTTCCCAGCCATCCCTCCTAAGGCACTAGTCCTGGATTCCATTTGACCACAGCCATGGGATTTACTGCAAGTGAGACCATCAGAAGAATCATGAAGCTGAGCCTTAGTCAATCAACAGAAACATAAGAAAGAATTAAGTGTTGCTATTTTAAGCCATGTAGGGGTGAGGTAGTTTGTTATGTATCAACAAATAACCAGATACATATTATTAGTTATAAAACTACATATTAATTTTCAAAATTATTACAATCGTAGATGTTATTTAAGGCTCTCTACCCTTTGCCATATACTTGTGATAGTAAGTTTTTGTTTATTATATCTATCACATTTACCTCATAACTAATTTTTCCTAACACAGCTTTTTCACCATGTCTAAGCCAATCTACTTGACCCATCCTTCATATAACCTTCTTCCATTTTTACATCTTATATCTATAGCATTTTCACTACCTGTGATATTCCCCTCTTTCTTAGAAGCCAATCTGTTTTCATTTTCTCTTTCCAGGGAGCCTTCCTTAACTCTACTTCTATTCTTCATTGACTCACAAACACACTTTCTGTACCACATAAATGCACTGATATGCATTTATAGTATAGAGTTTATTTAGGATAATGTCTCATGTGTGCCTCACTCTGATTTCCTCTCTGAAGAACAGCAGTCTATTCGTTTTCTGTCTCCGCTCAGTGTTTAGTTTACTGCCCTGCTCCATATATAGACTATCTCCCTAAGACAGACTAGTATTACCAAGCCCTAGAAATAGCTCACTCTGATACTAGGTTAGCTCAGTAATTAATAATAAGAATCGTGATTTCCAAAGTAACTGCACACTAGACAATGGTTTCCTCACATTATGGTATTTTTAACCCACAGGCAATCAACATAGGAATCAAGAGTTTGCTTGATGAGAATGGGATGTTACTTCCATGATTTGAACATGTAACGGCATCTACCTAAGAAAGTCTCATGCATCCATGTGCACAATAAGGTTATACATATGGCCTGGCTGAGCAAGTCCTCAGACCAGGAACACTGCTTTCTGGACTGTGTTGAATAAACAGTCTTTAACTGAATTTTTATTCATTCAAGAGTATTTGGGAAGCATCAACCATACGTCAGGCCAAATTAGGGATAAAACAATGACCCAAAGAGGCAAAAACCCTCATCCTACTGGAAGTGACATTCTAGGAGAAGTTTCTGGTTTACTGCTAAACCCCCTAAACTAAATTCTTAAAAAATAAACATATGTTCATATGTATATATCTATTGTTTTTCTATATTAGAAAATACACATTTTATCTGGAATTTTGAACTTGTAATACCATCAAAATAAGCAAATACCCTGTTGAGGTTGAGACCAAGAACTGCATTTTCTCGAATGTATAAACAGCTAAACCATAACTCCTAGTGCATGAGCTGTAAGGCATTAAACCCTTACACTAACATAAAAATCACTACAGTACTTTTAAAAATTCAGAATTTTTAAACAAATCCAAAGCAAGCATCTGTGCTATGTTCTCTGATACATGTTTTAAACTAATGATTGTTTTTTAGAAATTTGTCAAAATATCTAGAAAGCGAAAGGAGAATTTTATTTGGTATAATCTAATGTTATCCCACTTCTTGTCAGTATGAGCTTCATCCTCACCGAATAGGAAACAAACATGCTTTGCATTTTACTAACCTAATAAAGTATCCAAGGAATCGTTTATATGCGAGGATTTTTTAAAAAACACTTAACTGGGTTTGATAGAACTCTTTCCCTCTCCACTTCCTACTCTCTAAAAGTATAAGTAATTTAGCCTTCACTAATACAGCTTGAATGACCTAAAAATGTCTATAAACACATTTTCTTTGCTTATCTAGAGTTCCCCTCTGTTCATTGGGATCAATGTTTAGATTATTTCCAGAGAGGGGACAGCACCTTGTCAATGCCTGTAAAATGTCAAGGGGTCATCTGAGCTCGAATCCACCATTGGAGCCTGGAAGGAATGCATTTACTTTTAACAGGCTGCAGTTTTAGCCTGTGAAAAATTAGTATGTCAAGGGATAGCCATTTAAGGAAGGTTAGTGTAAAGTTACTCCACCATTAGGCCTATTGGAGTGAAACTATCAGCACTTTAAGGAAACTCCAGAGCATTAATGGAAAAAAAGAAATGATGACAACAAGGCAAAGTGTAAAAACACAACCTGTGGTAATAATTATGTTAATAATAAAATAGGACTTACAGAATTCAAAGGTTTACAATTTTGAATTACTAGATGTGATTCCTAAAAATATTTCTTGTTGTAACTTTATACTGCTTTCCCCTAATAAGTACCTCTCTAATACAGATACTTTAATCAGCATGTTTTTATTAACATCTCACATTTTCTATTTTGTAAAAGTACAAGACACATTGCAGCTGTTTTTATTTTTGCCTCATTTAGACTCTACTTATCAAAGCAAATGTGACGAATTTCTTTCATGAAGTCTTTACTACAGGTCTTAACTTATGAAAAAATCAGAGCGTTTATGATCATTTTCACCAACCTAGTAAGAGAGAAGGTTGTGCGTGCCTCAGTAATACAGCAGAAAGAGCATAAAGTCAGACGTTTATTAGCTGTTTCTCATTGGCTAGATACTCAACTTCTGTTTCCTCATTTACTAAAATAAGTATAATAATACTAGTTCAAAGGGTTGTTATCAGATGATACAAGGGTGAAATGCCACTAATGTTGCCAAATCCATAAAGATTGGTTACATATTCATTATAGAACTAAGTGGAAGAACAAGTCATACTAGAAACAGTGAAACTGAAGGAATTCCTAAGCACCAAAATACTTACTATTAATCATTACCATCACGCAACCCAATCAAGCTTCCTCAGAGAGCTAAAAGGGTCATCAGTCAGTACTAAATCTTTTTCATTAAGTGCACTAGCTTCAGAGGGCCAAAAGTAGTTTAATTTAACAACTCAAAAACAAAGGAACTGGATTTCCATAAGGTAATATGGAAATATGGACTTAAGCCAGGAGCTCCCTAGGCCCTCAGGCTGGCTCCAGCTCTCTCAAGTGACCCATCCTTTGGACAGACAGTACTTGCGGAATATGACAGGACAGTTTGAGATCGAGCCTTGTGGGGAAGTTCCTGACCATCGGGTTTGTGCAACCAAAAAAGCGTTAACAGAGGAGTTCGTGAACTGTAAATAAACTAGAAGACAAGGCTAACACCCCTTCCAGCTTGGTTTGAGAGCTGTTCTTTGCAATATCAAGGCTATGGGCTAAATGGTTTTCAAAGGGGAGAAAGCTGAATGAATTTTATGTTCCTTTCTTCTCTATGATCTTTCTAATATGTCATCTAAATCCCTACTGTTAACAGTCCCTTCCTCATCACTTCGGTGGAAAGAGAAAACTTCGGAATTGGGTGAATTATTCCTAAGAAAGCCTGACCTATGCAAAATCTGGTAAGAGGATTAGCGCAGACTTCTTGTCCCCTATGCTTTTATTTATGCACGGTTCATGAAGGCACGCTGCTGACTCCCGTTTAGCTTGTTATCCACTCGAATCCCACTATTTTTCTGCTACTGTTGCTTCACTCTGAAAGGTTCAGTCCGTGTCCTTAGGAGAGTTTTCTCTTCACAGGTGAATTGTTCTTTATTGTCTTTATCAGGAATCATTCAACTTGTCAAAGACATTTTGAAATTCACCGCTCTTTTCCAGGATCTCACTTGTTAGGTACAGTCAAATGCCTATGATGATCTGCATAACTGACAAACAAAATTATCATCAATGCATACTGAAAAAATATTGTAAAATGGTTATAATAGTGTACGGGTCACAGTGGATAGTATAAAAAAGTATAATCCATTGTCCCCATCCAAAGAGATCTGAACTGCCTGGGGAGGCCTGATATCCAGAAAAAACAATCAGAAATGCAAAGCAGTGCCTGGAGTTCAGGGGCTGAGAACACAGAGAGAAGGAGAGACCAGGTGATTAACAAACAGCCTTGAAGAAAGGTTAGGACGTTCTTAAACATAAAAGGGGATTCCAATGACAAGGGCGAGGGACACAGTTCCAGCAAAGGCACAGAGGGTTACTGGAGCCTGCTTGGATCATGAGAGCACCAGCATGCCTGCGAAGTCAAGGCTTCACCCAGAAGCTTAGAGAGGGAACAGCTAGGGAGATGGGCTTATCCCAAACTATGGAGAACATTCCACACCAGGTCAGGCTGTCAAAAATATTCAACAGGATAGTATGCGGTATGGTGGTTAAAGTAACAATCTGAAAAGCTAAGTCCAAATATAGGCTTTGCTACTACCCCGTTGCTAGTCCTTGGGGAGTTACTTCCATTTCTTTCTCCAGGTATATAGTGAGGATCTGAGTAGTTCCCACTCATGGAGTCTGTGTGGGTACATAGATGATACATGTAAGCTAACTGCTAATACAGAAGTGGTCCAGGCACTGTGGTGGCACCGAGAATATGGGTGAGTAAAACATATTTGATACTCATCATCAAGAGTTCATGGTAAGGAAAGTAGATTTACTGGACTGGATGAAAGGGAGTCATTTTGTTGTTGTTCCTGTTAAACAGAGACCTATCATGATGAAAACTAACTTAGAGGTAAATAGTCTAGTAAATTTGTAGTATACGATTTACACAGGTGACAACAGCTAAAGATAGATACCAGCCAGGATTTTTATAGCAAAAACATGAGAGTGACTCTCTAGTCAAAAGTTATGAAAGATCAAAACTGTGGATTAAGGGGCGGCTGGGTGGCTCAGTGGGTTAAGCTCTTGATTTCCATTCAAGTCATGATCTCAGGGGCATAAGATCGAGCCCCACTTCCAACTCTGCGATGAACATGGAACTTAACATTCTCTCCCTTCCTCTCTCTCTGTCCCTCCCCCATCTCTCTCTCTCTTTAGAAAACAAAACAAAACAAAACAAACAAACAAAAAAACCCTGTGGATTAAAAGGTATGTCATTCATTTTCATGTCTGGCTGAGCTCTGCGGTGGTAAAATAGAAACATCATAGTTATAAGGGCACATATTCTTTCTGCACAATTTACTTTAGATTATGCCATCATTTATATTCACTAAAGAAATGAGAAATCAGTTACTGACTCATGTCTTAGTCCTGAGATTTAACAGTTGATTATAGCAACTGAGCAGCAAACTAGCTCTGTTAAGACCAAGGAAAACCCGGGTAACTCAAGATCATCTCTACGATGAGCTATTAATTAAGAAACAAGAATAAATTAATGGAAAGAACACTGAGCTGAGGCCCAGTAGATGCAGTTTGAATCTTATTGCTGCCATTGTAACCTTGCAAAAAATCATTCTCTTTTCTGGGTCTCAGTCTCTTCAACACGAAGACATGAAAACAGAATCCTCTTAGCTCCCAAATTCCAGGATTTTATGACACAGCTCAGAGTTGATCTTTCCAAACAATCTATTCTTGTAGAGAACATTGTTATGTAATTAGTGTAATTTTTAATTAGGGAAGGATTGCACTTAATAACATAGAAGATATATACGTAACACAGTATTTTTTCTAGTGGAGTGTGGAAGCCAGCCATTGCTAAAGCCAACTGTTAATTTTTGAGGAATATTAAAAGCCAGTTGACAGCAGGCTGTTAGGCTGGGGTTAATCATGGTGGGAGCATTTACACCCTGGAAGTTTGCAAATAATGCAAAGTATGCCTTTTTCTTTTTTTCTGGAGAGCCAGTTATTAAACATTCATCAGCACATTAAGTGAGATAAGTAAGTCAATATTGTTAAAACAACATATGTCTTCTGTTTTTGTAAAAGTTTTTGAATTAAGATTGGCTTCACGCTAAAAATGGTAGGAATTGTTTCAAAAAGTAATTCAAAACAAATTAAGTACATTAAAACAAAGTGCAGAGAGATGTCATAAAAACAAGAGAAAACTAGTCTTTCATCTTTTTCCAATTATCCCAAGATAATTTTGATTTATATAAATGAATGCTACTGAGAAGATGGGACCCTAATTCTATATATCCCACTTGGAAAGCAGAATCAAGACTGTTAACTACTAATAGAATGACTTGTCCCCAGAAGGATGTCCTGGGAAGTGGATTAGTTTAGCACCAAAATCATCAGGAATAAACAAGAAAAACTCACTCTAGAAGCACTGCCAGTGGCTTCACATCAACCCACAGAAAGAGCTCAAGGCAAGCATTACTCCTAATAAATATCCTGATATTGAATCTAAGGGACTCTAAATTTGGTTTGCAAGATTGCCAACACATGTTACAATGCTTCCTGGGGCCCAGCACTGCTACAGAATCATTCTAAAAAGAGCCAACAGTAGTGGGTGAGAGAAAAGCTTTAAATCTGGATTTAATTTCTCCAAAATGAAATAAATGTGTCTTAAGTCTTTCCGCGTGCCTATTGACAAAAAAAAAAAAGAAAGAAAGAAAGAAAGAAAAGAAAAGAAAAGAAACATTGCAGATTTATAGGACAAGAAGACTAAAGTTCCAGGAGTCTTTGTTTGAAAAGAGTGAAATGTTCGAAGTCAATTCATCACAAAACCCTGTCAAGAGCACTGGCGATGCGAATTAGACTTTGCATAAAAAAAGAGCAACCAAGTATAATAATCTCAGGAAGATTTTGCCTCTGGATTCTTCTCTTTTTCTTACCACTTTTTATCAAAACGTGTTGTATACAATAGTAAGAATACCAACAAAAATAACTGCCATGATTACCATTTGGTACCTCATCTGACATTGGGCAGTGCAAGCGATCTCAGATTGCAAGTGTACAACCAGGTACGAGGGCAAGTTTTAGAGAAAATTTTTAAAAGAAAAATCGCTTACAGACCTAGAATAGAAACCAAGGCATAGATCCTAAAACTACACTTCTACTAGGAATGTGAAGTTTATATTCTCCAGTTGTGTTCAACACAGGACTCAGTTTTAATTTCCACTTCTAGGGGTAAGACCCATTAAATGAGCTGATGATTCCTTTATGGACCTATCAAACCAACACCTGTTAGAACTATTAATAATAGCAAAACATTTTGAAGTATTTGGTTTGGAAATCACCAGCATTTACAGTTAGTCCTGTAAGTATTCTTAAGAAATGAAAGGATAGAAAGATTTTTCCTCAATGGACAAGAAAAAAAAAGGTTTAGTGAAATCTTTAGCTTGAAAATTAATGTCAGTGTCTTATGCCTGGGCCTTAAATCCGCTTTCTTCTTCTAATACCTATGTTTGTTGAACCCATAAGTAATCATTTCCTGTGTTAAATTGAAGGACAGAAAATAGTCTCAAAAACAAGGAAGGTACCATGCTAAGTTTTCCAAGTGTAACCTTATCCACTTGTTGGCGTTGAATTTATTATTATGAATATTATGATTATTATTAAAACAATGCAGTGATGGACTTTTAACAGAAAAATAAGCAAAGTTTCTCTCATGCTGATGTAAAATTACCATAAAACATGAAATCCCCTCTAACTCTCATGAAAGAGAATTACTGGTTGTGTGTAGTGATTTTCGCTTGTGTTGGAGTAGTCGTATCTGTCAGTTTGGGCCACTCCCTCCCCCAAAATAGAACCATATTGTAAAGTAGAAATGTTCACTTTGAAATTTCCATGCAAATTCGGCAATGAAAAAAAAACCCTGTAAACAATTTATGTCTAATGTAGAGGGTTCCCGCTGTGCTACAAAACAAAAAGTAACCACACCAAATACATTATAGACATCACGCTAACCAAGCCTGACAGTGCTAGGATCAGGAATCAGACATAATCTTATTATTTGGCTGTAGTTTGGACAGCTTCTAGGCACGACTTTAAAAACAGAATTTAAAAGATTACTTTCTAAAATGGCATTTTCCCATTCAAGCTTCTGTTTCCAATTTGTATTCTCTCTCACACACCATTCCTCTCCTCATTTCCCTTCTTCACTCATCCTCCTCTTCCTCCCTCAGCCACCTCTTTGCCTTTCCTCCTGGCTTCTTGGCCAGCTATTGGTTATGGGGCAACACGCTTCTGGGGGATTTCCTGTGTGCAGATTATGAACTGAATGCAAACTGTCTCCACATTAGGCTAACTATGAAAGGCTAGGTTAGCAAATGATTCTCACGTGTAAAGTCATTGTGTAAGGAAATGCTGCTGTGAGGCCAGATTTTTCTTAAATGAATTTACCAAAGGCCATTATCAAGCAACTAGATCTTTGGAAACATTTATACAAAACATGGTGATAGTGGGAACCAGATGCTTTAGTTTCTATTACAACTCTTTTGAGAGGTGGGTCTTTTTTTTTTTCCCCTCCTGTTATAAAGAGCAAGTTTCCACACTTTATCATAGATATATTGCAGTAAACTCTATCAAAGTTTGCCTCCACTAATCTGCGGCTGTTATTAATATCAATGAGAAGAGCTATAAATTCCACCCTGACAAGGCTTCAGTGGTGTGAACCCCCAGATCTTTTCTAATCCCAAGATTAGATACTCAAGTGCTGCTTCAATTGTACAATATTATCACATCCTATCACTTGGCCCCATTTCAAACTGGAGCATTTATTGACAATACTTTCCAAGCTGTTGCTAAGTTGTAAGCACTCCACCTTATCTGTTGCTCCTTTTACAGCCTTAACAAGCAAGACTCTCTCAGAGGAAGTGTCCTGCTAATAATATCACCAGATACAACCAGCTTGTTTTCACCCCCTTTAATACAAAAGGTCCATGATAGTCATAAACATTTATTTACTCTAGGTTGCTTTTTAGAGTGGAAGAATCAGTCTCTTTTGATTTTGGTGGGCGGGGAGAGGTTGGGGGAACCTAGGCTAACATCATATTCCTGTCTTTCTCGCTGGATTTCTTATTGACCTGAAAACCATGTGAGGATATGAGGAAATACTTGCTATTATTCGTGGGTTTTTTTTTTTTTTCCTGTAAAAGATTACTTATGTGCATCTCTTCAGCATGTTAGGTAATCAAGTAGAAGCCAGTGTCCTTACTATAGTAGACAATGAAGGCAACAGAAATACCTAGACATATTTGATGGGAAAACACATCTTGTCAGCTAAAAACAGGACTTTCCAAACTTTCTGGATCACTGGAATTTTATAAATATGCAATTATATCCATACACAACACTGGGTAATATTTAATCTACCTGGCATTTCTACTTGGATGACTAATTGGAGAGAAACCATGAAGAACCTCAAACTCAAAAGGAACAAAAGTGAACTGCAGGTCATCCCAGCAAATCCACTCTTTTGTCAATATTCCCAACCCAGTTTCCAGCAACTCCCGGTTGTTCAGGGCACAATCCCAGCATCTTCACTGACTTTTTTTTGTTAAGTCTGCATCCGATCTTGAAGAGACCTGTGGACTTAACCCTCAAACCCAACCACTCCACACCTCTGTGTCTGTGGTCTAAGCCTATATAGTCTTCCTATGTATGTTCTTACATGAACTTTTGCAGTAGCATCTTAGTCTTTAGCCTTTCGTTCTCTCTCCAACCGTTTTAAATCTTTTATTACGGGAGCAGGCAGAGTGATTCTTTTTAAAGCACTTCAGGTTAAAGAATCCTATATTCAGAACTTCCCAATGGTGTTTCTTCCCAGTAAAGAAAAAAAAAAAGAAAGAAAGAAAAAAAAAGAAATCCATTATAATAGGCAACACGGCTCTGCACAAACTGGCCACCATCTCCTACTACTCTTCGTATTTCCCACTTCACTCCAGAGACAGATCACTTTGCTATTTCCCCAACACAATGGCCAAGCTCCCCTGCAGGGCCTGTGCACTCATTTGCTGGTATCTGAATGTCTGCATGGGCCACCCCTTTGCAAGTTTTAGGTTTCTGTCTACATGTTACCTGCTCTGTGATGGCTTGCCTGCCTACTTCATTTTTTAAGCCCCACATCCCTCCATAGCCCCTTTATCCACTTTCATTTTTGTTCTTAAAACATTTCACAATTAATTATGCATTTTATTATTTACTATTGCCCATCTCCCCTCACTAGAATGTAAGTTCCATGAGGGTAGGTCTGTTTTATTTGCTTCTATTTTATTTGCTGCTTTCTTCTCAGTGCTTGGAAAGTGCTTGGGATCATAGAGGCATCCAATATATATTTGTGGAATATTTACATGTCTCTGTATCTATCACATGACATTGAGTATGTTATCTGTTTTGTTTGTTGGCATGATAATTTTTTGGGGGGGAGAGGCTGGCTAGAATTTTTAATGTTAGAATAAAACTTGAGAAAAATAAAATCTCATTTCATTCATTTATTTAACCTTTATAAAAATTAGATAATTTCTCAATTTTATTAAAGACAACAAAGAACATACATTTTTATAAGCATTCTATGAATTTCCTTAATGACTGTTATGTAAAGTAATACACAACAGGTCACATATATCCAGATATTAAGATTTCTTTGTTTGCTTCGTGTGTTTAAGGAAATGTAAAATCTGAGGAAGACGAAAATTTAAAAATTCGCAACTCAACATACATAATAAGTTGGAGAAATAATATTATGAGCAAAAAATTAACTCCCAACCAATTCATCTTTACAATAATAACCAGCAAGAGAAGTTACTACTCTAGTAGTCATTAATAAAAAGAGCATTTAGCTTCTACTTTGCCCAAAAAGGATTTTATGCAACTTGAAAATACTAAAACCTATTTATATGTACATTTAAATACTATAGTACAAATAAAAGTGGTAAGAAAATGTGAGCAAAGAAATATGGTAAAGATAACTAAGATTTTTTAAAAAGGTGACTAAGATGAAGCCAGGAATAAGAGTAGTATATACAGGCATACTTCACTTTATTAAGGTTCCTTCACCTTACAGTGTTCCATGTATAATCTCATTTTTTACAAACTGAAGATTTGTGGCAACCCTTTGTTGAGCAAGTCTAGAGATGCCATTTCTCCAACAGCATTTGCTCATTTTGTGTCTCTGTGTCATTTTGGTAATTCTTGCAATATTTTAAACTTTTTCTGTATTACTATATTTGTTCTGGCGATCTTTGGTCGGTGATTAAAATTCACTGAAAGCTCAGGTGATGGTCAACATTTTTTAGCAATAAAATATTTTTAATTAAAGTATGTATGTTGTTTTTTCAGACATAATGCTACTGCACACTTAATAGACTATGGTACAGTGTAAACCTAATTTTTGTATGCATTAAAAAACAAAAGAATTCATTTGACTCGCTTTATTGCAATATTGCAGTGGTCTGGATCTGCACCTGCAATATCTTCAAGTCATGCCTGTAAAACGCCTGCTGCAGAATAACCAACAAATTTAGCTTTGGGTTTGTCAATAGCCATTTCAAAGTTGGATCTTCATCAATTCCATGATTCAGTGGCCATGAAGTTAAAAAAAAAAAGAGATGTTTCTCAGAAACCGAACTACCAAAAGTATAGACTTGAAAAACTACCTCCTATGTCTTCATTAAAACGACACTATGTAATGAGGCAAGCAGAGTTCTCAAAAACATCCTTAGAACAAATAAAACAATGACTGTAAAATAGTAGGCCAAAGGCATAAAAGATAAGGGCATTTTAATGTAACTAATTTTTGCCACCTAACTAGCATATGGAGTGCCAAGGAATGTTCAACATTAATTGAATACAGTTTTCAAAAGTCAAATGAGTTCTTACCTCTCCTTTAGTTTGATGGCTAGTATAATCACTCTGTGGTCTTCTGGTCAAGTCAACACAGTATCAATTTTTTCTAAAACAGAATGTATTAAAACTACCTTCTTCAATTAATTGCATAATTTGGGACCTGAATTACCTGATATTTTACTAATATAACCTTATACCAACTAAATATAAATTGAAAGAAGAAAAGTCATCATAATACAAATGAAAAACGGGATTCTACCATGATAAAATACAGCATGGCAATGAAAGGCACTACTTTCACTTGGTTTGTATCTCATCCATATATGTATGTTTGGAATTGCTTCCTGAAGGTGTATGAAGACATTTGCCAACTGTTATGAGAGACAGAGTGAAAGAGGAGAAATAAATAGAAATGTGCAGTGTCTCAGAGTTCTGAATAAGACTAATTTAATGATTTAAATGTAAATAAATCTGAAACATATGTACTCATTTCTCCCTTAAAATGCATATTTCTGAAAAGAAACAATGCACTTCACAACTTATAGTTTATGATGTAATGTCCTCTCTCAGTTTTAGCCACGTCTAAAATGTAATGTCATTAAAGCCACGTTAGTCTAATATTATGTTTCTCCATCAGATATATAGAATTAAAAACTTTAGAATGGACTAATGTGAAAATAGGATCAAGGGTCAGAAGCTTAGTTTTATAATACTGTCTATAACTTTATGTTGGTTTTTGGCCTCACACAATGCAAATATGAAGCAGGTGATGAGAAAGAATGCAGAAATTATTCTAAAGCTAAATTGGCATAGCTTTACCGCACTTTCTCCCAAGACTCCTTTACAATAGTAGCAACACAGAAAAAAAAAGGAATAACCAACACTGTCATTCAGTCTGTTGTCATAGTTCTTTACGACTGGTAATACCAGTTTAACTCCTTGTCTCATTTTCCCAATGTCATATGGGTTTTAAATATTTTGAATATGAACCCTAAATCAAATTTATAGTCAGCAGATATGAGTTAAGATATTAATACATGTCTATGAAATGAAAAGTATTTGAAATTGTGTTGAAGGACAAAACAGACTAGAGGAAACTTTAACTCATACCACTTCAATAAGGGGCTTGCAGTGGAAGTCTAAGTTATTCTTTCAAGAAGAATCTTGGAAAGGTTCAGAACTACATCTTGGCAATAAAACAAGAAAAAAGAAAAAGAATTAAAGAAAAACATGTGTGTGGATTAGGGTGGACCATAGGGCTTAAATGAAGCTCCATTTATGAAATGGTTGTATCAGTTGTTTTTTTGTACCCACTCCTGCCCTGCAATTTTCATTGACAGACAAAAACTAGAGGTCTTCTCAGTTGAAAAACTGAATCATCTGCCTGAAGATATCAAAGTGTCGATGCCTCAAGAAAACCTGGATAATTCTGCTTTTCTATAGAACCTTCAGTCAACTATTTTGCTCTCCCACCCTATACCACAAAGTGAAATTTGTCAGCATGCTAATTCCACCAATGTACCCAGAATTCCCAGTCAAACCTCTCATTTTGAGACAGTCCACCAAGAACATACCTACCTGGCAAAAGAGAAAAAATACACAATCTGTCTGAAATAATTAACTCTTCTTTCATTTTCAGACATAAGTGGGCAACCAAGAACCTCAAGACATATGGGCAAAATCTATTTGAAAATCCATAGTTTACAGGAGAGGTTAGAGATTCCTGCCCTGAGCTAAGCCATTGAGCTCTGTTCCTGGGTATAGGGCCAAGAAGTTAGCTTGGTCTGTTTACAGTAATTTAAGACTGACAGTTGCAAAATTCATAGCTTTTGTACCTATGTTCTTTTACTACATGAAGAAAACAAATCCATAGTAAGAAGGAAGATTATGAACACCCAAAGAAAAGAAGAAACACAGAAAGTTTTGTTAGCATCAAAATTATATTGTTATAGTTATTTCTAAAGCTCAAATACATCCATGTTTGGCCAGAAGCTTAGCCAATGTAATTCTACTATATTGCTTTTCATTTGAAAGTTAGTTTGAAGTGATTCCTAACAAATATGTCATCTTTATATATTATCAAAGAAGACATTATATGTTTTTGTAAGAATGTATCAAAATTAACTAATTCTTCTGAACATCACGCATAAACATTAGATCTGACAAGTCATAAGAACAAACTGAATTTATTTCTTTAACTTATATTTTCCCCTTCATGCTATTAAGATGCTATAAACATATCCCAATAATGCTGGTGATTTCAAAGACACTTTTGGAACTGAGCTTTTAGATTATCTTTTCAACATTTTATAGAGAGCAGTACAGTGTTTCCAAAGATTCATGTCATTGAAGGTTTTTAATTTCATATTATTTCAATTTCCATTTTTATAAATTAATTAATTAGTTAGTTAGTTAGAATGTGAAATCTTCTTGGGTACACTGAGTATGGATGGGGAAATGAAGATCAAGTGAGCATATTTAGCCTCAGTCACTCAACATCTTAATCTCTCAACTGAGTGCCAAAAGCCTCTATGATGTTTTGAACATTATGTTATAAATTATTTTTGTCCTTAGCCTTAATACAATGACTTATTTTGAATCCATATTGGACCTTTATTTAAATATAATTATAAAGTAACAAAGAGTTTATATTTGTTTAAAGTAGGTAAGTTATGCCGTGGCAACAATTCCAAATAAACTAAGACATTTACACCTTAAAATACACAGTAAGAACATGACTTAAATAAAATATCAGAGTTCAGATCTTAATATCCAGATAGGCTAGAAAGGAGTATTTAATATTGAGAAAACAAACTGAGGACAACAGTTTCTGCAGAATTAATAATAAATTAGAAGCAGAATGACCAAAATATATGTGTTTCAAAAGTTAATTGTCATGAATTAAAGGGTTGAGATAACCAACATAAATGCAAGATGTGCAAGATCTTAAAGAAACTAAAGAGACAATAATGTACACAAAATATAGATAAAGATGAACAAGATGAAGTAGAAAACCCAACAAGAAGATATGTTTGATATTATATACATGAATCTGAAATACAGAAGAAAAAAAGTGAATCTGCAATTGAAGAGGACATAGAAAAAAAGTAAGACACAATGTCCAGGCCTAGTTTAGCCATAGAACTTCAAGGATTATCCAAGAATGAGTCAAGCTTCTAGACAGAGAAAGCAAGTCACCTATATGGATAGAAAAATCAAGCCAGCCTCAGACTTCGCCATAGAAATATGCAGTACCAGAAAACAGTTACACAATGTGAACAAACATGATGCAAAAGTGTAGTACTAAGCCAAGAAGTTATTCAAGTAAAAAGGAACAGATAGATAAGTATTTTTAAACATGAAAAAATTCATGCATCAAAAACTAAGGATGCACTGTATGGTGACTAATATAACATAATAAAAAATTATTATTAAAAACAAAAACAAAAGCAAAAAAACAAAAAAAGAACATGTATATTCTAGCTCTACTATATTTAATCAAAAATGACTATTGAACAGTAAAACCTGATTAGATTGAATACATTCAATGATTTTAATAAAGTAACTTCCCTTGTTTGTAAAAAAAAAAAAAGAAAAAAGAAAGAAAGAAAGAAAAGAAAAGGAAAAAAAAGAAAAATCAAACTAAAGGGCTTCATGAGGGACACCTGGGTGGCTCAGTTGGTTAAATGTCTGCCTTCGGCTGGGGTCATGATCCCAGGGTCCTGGGATCAAGTCTCGCGCTGGGCTCCTTGCTCAGCTGGGATCCTGCTTCTCCCTCTGCCTGCTGCTCTCCCTGCTGTGTTCTCTCTCTCTCTCTGACAAATAAATAAAAATTTTTAAAAAGGCCTTCATGCTTTTGTTCTAGAAGTTCTGCTTATTCTTTCTCTCTCTGGATGCTGAGAGCCCTAAAGTGTTCTAGGTGAATTGCCTTTTCTATTTGGAAACTTGCAACAAGGTTAAAATGGCTACACAGTGTGCTTAGGCAGAGAGCCAGTCTGAGTCACCTTTTAAGTTTCCTAGGCTCTCGTATCACATGGAAGGGATTTAGAAGCTTCTGTTTGCCCCTTGCTGCAGGACCACCCTATGCAACCTTCTCTAAGAGCTGTCTAGATCAGGGAAGCTAAGAGTAAGCTGTTACAGTACTTTGTAAGCCAGCAAGCCCATTACTAATGGAACATTTTGCTGTCTCTGTTTCTGTCAGCAGTTGATCACTTGAATGCCTTCAGTTCTATGCTAAAACACCAAGAAAGAACCTTTCTTCTCCAAGAACTCTAAATCTCCGTCACTATTCCCTGCTTTTCTTTTAAAGGTAGCAGGTCCTACCAGTACAGGAACCATCCTTCCTATTACAGTTCATACATCTCATGGGCCATGCTCTGTCCAAAAGCAGCAGGATTCTGGTCTTCTCTCGAGATGTTCCACCACCCTAAGTCACTAACATTTGATACAGCTTAGAGGGAAGCAGAGCCCTGTACATATTTTCACTTCCCAGATTCTGACGTAGAACAAACGTTTTGTACTCCTTCTCAAGCCTACCCACTCAGGAGAGGCAGTGACTTTAGTGATGGGGGAGGGGGGAGTCACAGATATGAATTCAGCCTGAGTGACAGTTATAAAAGTACTATATTCAGAGTGCATATCTCCTGTTGTGTAGATGGCCTCTGCTACCGCGTCTGCCTCCAGACCCACCATCTTCTTTGCACGGAGGCCACACTTGCCACAGACTAAGGATTGTGGAGGAACTAAAGCAGAGTGTTCCTGTGAAATTCAGGACTCTTGAACATCTTTGGATCAAGGACTCATTGGCCTGGTCAGTTTGAGACCCTTCCTACCCAATCATTCTCCCTTTCTTCTCTCCCATCACAGTTATCAGACTTGCATCTCTCCCTGAGGGTGGGCAGTGGGAAAGACAAGGATGAAACCCTGAAAAACTGGTTATTTATGAAAAAAACAGCAGCAGCAAGAATAACAACAACAACAAAGCTTATCCAAAAACTATTTTCTACTGAGTCTTATTACTAGAAGATAACATACCTGGCATGGTTAATTTTTCCCCCCTGCCATCCCATTTTGTAGGTTTGAATATTTTATGAGAGTATAGGCAAAATGCATGAACTCTTGCCTGTGGCTAAATGTAAAAGAGATAAAATTTAAGCACTTTATATATTAATTTATTCAAACTTCAGAAAACTTTGAGATATTAAAATCGCTTTCCCTATTTTACATATGAAAAAAAATGAGGCACAGAAAAGTGAAGAATTTTTTCAAGGCCACACAGCTAGGAAGCAGCAGAGCTGGGATTTCAACCCAGGTACTCTGGCTCCTCGGATAATAAATTGTCCTTTTGGCCTACTGTGTCTCACATACTTCATGAACTAAAGAGATCTGCAATATCCCTATTGATGTACAAATTAAGTACAAGCTATTTTCCCTTGCATTTAAGACTCAACAAGTTGTTCCAGATCTACTATTCCTGCTTCATTTATTTATTTATTTCATGAGCTTTAATTGTAGTCAAGGGATATTGGATATCCTCTGTTTCTGATACCTAAATCTCTTTATCATATATTCATGATATCATCTGTGTTCAGGCTTTCCCTAACAAGTACCCCAAGCACATGTATATGCACTTTATCACACAATAATTATTTACTGAACACCTATCATATTCCCAGTATTTGGTAGATACTAGACATACCATGATAAACATGAGTCAAGTTCTTCAACCTCAACAGAGCTTATATTCTAGTGTCAAAGACTAGATGGTTATATAAGATGAATATATATCTCAGACAATGCCAATAATATAAATATAGAGGGTTAAGAGAGAGAAACTGGAGAAGAGACTTCTCTGGTATCCTAGCTGAAATCTGAAGGATGAGAAGAGACTGTGTGTGTAAATGGCCCAGGGGAGGGCATTCTAAGAGGAAAGGGAAGCCATTAAAAGGCCTTAGGCAGGAAAATGATTGGTTGAGCTCTGGAAATCAGATAATGTTGCTATGGACAGATGGTAGCAGTGATGACAAGAACTACAGAAACTCAGGGATTGGATAGGTGATGCTGACTCGAGGCGGGGGGTGGGGGGACAAAAAATAAAAAGGATACCTCCTAATTTGGGTCATGAGCAACTTGAAAAATGCTGGTACCGTGTATCATGATGTGAAAAGCTGAATACATGGGAGAAAACTCCAAGACTTCCACTTTAGACATAAATTAGAAATTCCTAATCAACATCCAGTTGAAAATATAGGTGAGATACAGAGTAGGTAAGATACAGAAGTATGCAGATCATAATCTAGTCCACAAAGTGTTTCTGAGTCTTTCCAACATCAACAAGATGTGATATTTGGATTCTCTGAGCTCTCACCAACTTTGGCTTTTCTTTTGCCATTTATCACATGAAATCTTCTAAAAAAATATGTTGGCATGCATGGGAATTTCTGTTTGATTATGTTTAAAATATGCAGAAAAATAAAAAATGTTAAAGCTTTTCCTGTATAAATCTTCCAAGTTAACCTCCATCTATAAGCACCCCGGAGATGTGAGTTGTCCTTAGCCCACTATTTGTTACACCCCTCTCCTAGATAAAGCTCATCTTTGTTTGTATTTATAGTTCTTGCAGCTCCAATGACAATAATTTGTACAGAAATATTGTTTAATAATGTCATTATTGATGTAAATGAATATCTGCCAAAATTTTTTTAAATACTTTTGCTTATTTTTCTTATAGGGTACTTATCTTAAGATAAACATCAATCATTAATGTTATGCAAGGGAAAGAAATGACTGGCTAACAAGTTCTGAAGAGATATTGTACTGTGGGATGAAAAAATTAATACCAACCCTGCTAAAGAATAAACAGAAAGAAAACCCCCTTGTGAAATTATTTGATAATTTATAAGCATCTGAAAAGGACGTCAAAAGCAAGAAGCAAATGTTATCAGAGAATTTTGCAAATTCATAAGTAGGATTAAATTATCATATGACAGAATTCACTTGATATTTTAAAAACACTTTGTATTCTCACAGATGTACCTTGGGAAATTTTCCATATATTAAGTCCATATATTTCACTTCAGCTGAATAGTAACATCCATGGAAATATTTTATCATCCCATATATAATTATGTAAATAAATAAAAGCATTCTTTTCCTTTCTCTGTTGCCACTTTTCATTTCTTTGCTATTTTTTCTTCCTTCCTTTCTCTCTTTCTTTTCCTTTTTAAAGTGAAGATTTTTTTCAAAGTCATTCTAGACGTTGGACTGCTTTTAGGATTAATTATATAATACAGTGCTGAAATTAAAATTGATTTTAAAATCTCTGCCAAAGTGTCTCTCTGTATTTTAAATTATCACCCAAGCTCTAGGTTGAGAGACTGGAAAGGCAATAAAAGTAACCTACTTACCCTTTAAGATTACAACTTTTAAAAATTACTAGTGTTCAACTTCACATGATGTTATATTTTAACACATGACTCCTAAGAAAGATTTATAGTTTTGACATACGACAAAGGGCTTTAAGCCCAATGCAGTACTACTGTCTTATGTCAGTAACTACCAAGCATATTTATGATCAGTACCTATCGTGTGCCAAACAGCTGTACTTGGTCTCATTTTGAATATTTTGAACAATTGTTATGGAACTATCAGTACTACTAATAATTTTCAACATGAATTGATAAAATAGAAACAGATTTGTGGTCATTATGACTTCTCCAGCAAGAATGCCTTTTCTTATCTGAATTGCATATCCCCTATCCAGTTTAAATCCCTTAAAACAAAAGTCTAAACTTGAGCGTCTATCAGTAGTATTTCTTCACCCAGCTGTGTACACTAATATGTGTGAGGTGCTCCTTTGAATGTAATAATCTTATCTTCCCACTGCATTCTCAGTCCTGTTACATAGTGTCCAGCTGGATATTTCCCCACACAATTACATACATTCACTCTTCCTGGAGACATGAGAAGCCAAAGTTGGGTTATTACCTGGTTATTGACAATAATAGTGATGATACCTTAAATCGATTACTATATAAAGATCACAATATTGCATATATAAAATAATATATATGAATTCTCAACCATGCTCTAATTAGACACTATTACATCTATTTTTGAAGTGAGAAAACTGAAGTTCAGTGGGCCAAAGCTTCCTCCCTGAAGTCAAACCACCAAGAAGTGCTAAAACCAAGACCCCTACCTAGGCTTTTAATTGCACATATTTTCACCATGCTATACCCAAACATTCAGTCCAAGCTCAATTTATGATATTGACCAAGAGAATCAGAAGGTAGATATCTAAAATTTTAAAACTTAGCAGTTTGAGGGATTCACATAATTAATGGCATTTCAAGTAACTTAACAAAAGTAGCAGAATTTTTTGTTGGCAAAAGGATGAATTGAAATAGAATTCTGAAGCACTAGAAGTATTTTAAAGAGGTATCTGAAGTGATATTTCTATTGTTTAAACTCAAAACATTTTTTCCTCTGTACCTAAAAACAAGAACAAAGTATTTCAAGAATTTGCATTTTAAGAAAAGACTCTTACAGATATCTTCATTTAAGTACAAATGTAGCACAGGTCATGTGATGAATATTAATCCCATAGGCTAGGGCCAAAGTTTCCAGAGGCAATAAAGTTTTCATTTATGTAGGAGGACTGATTTTCTTCCCAACCATATCACACTGCTTTCTTAACACAAATAGTGCCCAAGTTATGTTATACTCACTCCTACTTACTTTTAATAACATCCCTTGAATGTCTCAGGAGTTTGCAAGAACAAATACCTTATTTAGAGAAGGCATACCATAAGCAGAACTTGTGATTGCCTCTCAGTAAATGTGGAGGGTTCTTCTGCCTCCTCAGTTCCTTATTCTTAATGTATGTTTCTTCTCTTTATATATTTTACATACATTCTTATTGTATCTCAGAAAGCAAATAAAAGTGTGACAGTAAAACAGCAAAAGCCATATAAACTATTTGTAGAGTTAAAGATACATAATATTAAAGATAAGAGGAAGTTAATTCACAAAAATGCCTTCTCATTTCAATTAGTACTTTCTACTATGAACAGTGCTGTAAGCAATAAAGGAAAAAAGAATGTGTGGCTGAATCTGCTTCAGCAAAATCTTTGATGGTAACTAAACATCAATCTAGTGTGACTAAGCAGACTGACAGTCTTGAGTTTGTAAATAGAAGATAAAACTTAAAAATCTGTCTCTTGGTTGGAATCTTATTCAGGAAGAATCAATGCAGCATGAAGACTTAAAAGATAAGATGCAAGAACAATCTCTTTTTCTTGTAAAAGATGAATTCAGCAATTTTAGGAATGTGCTAGACTTACAAAGTGTTAAAGTGATGAAGTTGCCTGAGCTGAGGCTTTGTCAGCCAACTATGTTAAAGAAGTTTGGCTTTTCCTGATGAAGGAAAAAATATTTATATGTAATATGATTATACATGCATGTATATTTTATACACCCATTCACATATGAATATTGAGATAATAACAGTGCTTGTTCCAAATTAAGGTGCTGGTATTTGCTACATATTTCACATAAAAATATTTAGAGTCATATACTCTATCCTAAAATCTGTATCGATATATCCTATCCTGACATTTATATGTGTGTATGTGTACCTTAATGTATGTGTACAT
Organism: Ursus maritimus; assembly: GCF_017311325.1. NCBI lineage: Eukaryota > Metazoa > Chordata > Mammalia > Carnivora > Ursidae > Ursus > Ursus maritimus. The sequence goes on from NW_024423453.1 coordinate 6,892,835, forward strand.
ACATATGTATATATATACAAATGCACATATATACAGATATATGCACACACACGGTGAGAATGATGTATTTACCATAACTCTTTATGTAACTCAAGTACTTCAGTGTATGGCAACTCCTTGTGACACCCACATTGTGTCACCAGCCAGCATCCTCAGAATGAATGTCATTTGGATGTTCTTGCTTAACTCTTTTTGCTATGGTGATATGGTTTATCATATCATTATGAGTTTGGTTTTAAACCTTCATCATAGTCATATAATCCATCTTTCTGGAAAAAAAATATCCTTTCATGAAGGTGACTAACCTATTAATTTTAAGACTATATTTTAAGAATATTCACACAGCAATGACAGAATGGGGGGAAAAAGTGTCTAACACAGATAAGTTGCCTATTGAGCTATCTCTTCTGAATTATCTGTATCTCAAACATTTTTGGTTTTACATGGGCATCAGACTAGCCATTATGAGGTGTGATTTCATTTATAGTCATATCACAGAAAAGATTACTTTCGTTGACTGTGAGATTAGAGCCTTCCCCATAAATGTGTATTTTATAGCTACTGTTAGGTGTAAGCAATCATAGCTTAAAACTGGAAGCAAACACACAGAAATCATCCAGTTGATTCAGGCTAGAGGCTCTTAGGTAAGTCACTCTTCATTTGCCCGAGTCAAGATAAGCAGTGTTAACATTCTCATTATTCATCAATAAAACAAGAAGGATGAAAAGAATGAGAGAGCACTAAATGTGATAAATGCCAAATAAAATGTTTGGAAAAAGTGAATGTAGAAGTCAGGTGGAGATTAAAATACAGCATATCTTTGGGTCACTCAGTTAAAAGGGTGAGTACATTCATCAGAGAATCTGTACAGCATTTGGCAAACATGTTAATTATAGACCTAAGGGAATCCTGACACAGGTAATATAAACATCCAGTTCTTATCATATATCATCACTAAGTATTATAAACTATCTCCAGGAATACCATGGGTTTTTATTTCCAGCATAAAAACTGTGTGAAATTTGGGGTCATGGTACCAGCCTGATGTGGAGAATTTTTAACCTAGTGGTATTCTTGTCAAGCACAACTTGCAATAAATTTTGAGATGAAAAATTAAATCAAGAAAAAATATATTTTATTTATATGTTGCACTACCTAAGGAAAAAAAATACAACTGGCATCTCTAATAAACAGACCAGGACATTATATCAAGAACATGATATTATTTCTTTTGGAAAATAGCTAAAAAAATATATTGCATTGCTTTAGATTAAGGAAAACATGAATACAGTGGGGATATGTATGGATGTGTAACATGTGACACATTTAACTTAGAGAATACTAATAAAAATATGATGGTTTTAATACTACAGACTTATCAACAAAAATCTGTACTATAGGCAGGCCATCCACCATTTTTGCTTGCCCACTGCAAAATAATCCAACCTCAGAAGAACTGAGAAGAGAATAGAAGGCAAAAAATAACCATAGGGTTCCTTCTTGGCACACTTAAAAAGGCAAGAAGAAAAAAGTTACTAAAACTTTAAGTTAAAGTAGGATAGCATGGCCATTAACTATCAGAGAGTATTAGTAACCAACCAATTATTCTGATGCACAGCAAACTGTGGGTGCTATGCAGACCATGATAAAACAAAACAGAATGAATAAGAACCATAAAGAATGGCCTCCCAGTTGAAAATTACAAATGAAATTTGGATTTAGAAATAATCTCAGTCATAAGTGTGATTTTACACTCTATCCAATAATGTAGAGTCAAGCATTTCAACTTTGGATCTAAAATTTGCATCTTTAAAATGGTAGCACTGCATAGAGGCAGGTTTGCTGCTGCAAAGCACTTGAAACTTCAATATCCCTCACATTTGTTAAGTCCCTTCCAGGACCCCAAGGTTATATGATTTTGCAAAATACTCTAAAGTTAAATATTTTAGTCAAATTTTGTTAAGAAATCTGTCTCCTTCTACTCCAACTTTCTTTTAATTTCTATCCTTTCATTTTGGGTGACAACAGAGTAGCCAAGGACATTTATGAAATCCGGCTAAGGGGAAATTATTTGGAAAAACATTTAATTTAGATTCACTGGAGTACAGTTTTGGGATTTACAGTGATTTCTGTGTATAATTAAGTTATCGCTAGCCACAAATGGCTCCCACAAGTCTTCCTACCAACGTATGACAGAGTCAGAGGTGGTACTATGATATGAACATGTCTTTGAAGGCCTAGCGGGAAGTATGTGTAGAGGAAATAGAAAAAAAAAGAAAAGTAAAGAGAAAAGAAGAAAGAAAGAAAGAAAGAAAGAAAGAAAGAAAGAAAGAAAGAAAGAAAGAGAAAGAGAGAGAGGAAGGAAGGAAGGAAGGAAGGAAGGAAGGAAGGAAGGAAGGAAGGAAGAAGGAAAGAAAGGAAGGAAGAGAAAGAGAGAGGGAGGGAGGAAGGGAGAGAAGAAAGACACAGAAAGAGAAAGAAAAAAGAAAGAAATGAATAATGAATGACAGTAGCCAGAAACTAACCTTTGGACAGTTTTCCAATGACCAAACATGTAAAGTTATAAGTGAAAAGTTTGCTTCTCATCAATGCCTAGACAATATGAAGTTCTCCCTTATCAGGAAAGAAATACACTGAATAATGCAGTGTATAAACCATAAATGCACCAAATATTTTCTTTATTTAGGGGAATTACGTTAGAATTTTATCAGAAATCCTGTATTTGTAGAACACAAGCCCAACAGTATTGCTTCAACTAATATGCTTGTGAGTGAAATCACTCACTTTCTGCATGCCAAGATCCTGGGTGATGTCTAAGTGTATAGATTTATCATGGCCTAATGAAGTCTGAAGTTTCCAGATGAAAAGGCACACAAAATTTCTACATGTGCAAAAGCCAATGTGAAGAAACAAGTGTTCGGTGACAAAATTCCTCACATATTCATTGATCAAGTAATGCACGTAGCATCAAAGTGTTTGGTTACATTATATGTAGCTTGAGACTCCTGATTTTGACACAGTTGAAGGGGAATTTTTTTAGTCATCCAGAATTTATTAATTAAAACAACTATGAAAATTCTGATTAACATTAGTAGAATATGAAGTAAAATGATAAAATGAGCAAGGGAAGTAATAGAATTTATTCTGACATTGAGAAGTAAATTACGACCAAAAATTAGACCACACTAAAAGCAATAATTCACTGAAAAGAAGACACAAATTTTGAAAAAGAGTAACAACTAGACTCTAGATTATTTGAAATTCAATTAACAAAGTAGAGTAAATTTTATAAATACATTGGTAAAGACAATTTCTGCTAACTTGACACAAAATTTTGACATAAAGTAATACAAATTTACAATAACTCTTTACAACAAGGACATAGTAGAGAAGAAAACTGGCTAATGCAAAGAGTATTTAAGATTACTTATTGCGTAAGTAACCTTGAAATACCATGAAATCTTATAGTCCATACATGAAAGAAAGCTGATACTTTTCCCAAATTTGAGAATAAGTCTAAAAATTTACTTGGCATTGCTAAAATGATTTGTGAAGCTTAAAGTTTTCAGATCCATCAATAAAAAGTCCCAGAAATTTCCATCAACTATTCCAGAAGATAGACTGAATTATTGTTGTATGTAAAGAAATTACAAAATCATTGTCATAGGAAGAGGCAAAGAATATGCAGTATATTTCCTGCAACAAAATTCAAGATAAAAAGTATTATAGAAATATATCAGGCAGTTAATTATATGGATTTTCAAATGCTATATTTGCTAGCTTTTTAAAATGTTTACTTCTTGCTATTTCTTTCCTTATTCTAAATAATCACCCATATCTAAATCTAAGTTTGTATTTTTAGTGTTATATCATTTTTCATTAGGAGGGCCCCTAAAATTGCATAATTTAGGTTTCACACGTCATAAAACCTAGATTCACACCCAGAGTTCCTGGATTTGATATTATAAGAGATGAGTTCAGTTCTTAATTTGGCAATTTCCAGGAAAGGTGATTATTAAACTATTACTTGGGATAATAAGAGTACTGCTGTTACAGACAGTTGTGAAAATTAAATGAAATATATATATACTGTAGCATACTATAATATATAAAGCTCTGTAAGGTACAGATGTTACTTTTACTATCATGCAACTGAATTTCCTTTTAAAATGATGATTGTTCTTTGCAAAAGACATGAAACTTCATCTATATTGATGGATAATCAAGAAAAATTTGCCAAAACCACATGATTTAACTTAAGTACATGGAAGACTTTCCCAACAGTGAAAATTTCTAAATGTGTTCATGAAGTACTTTGGAAAATTATACAATCTCTTGAAATTAAATCTCTCTGAAGACCCAAAGTAAATGGTTCAAATTCTTCATGATCTAAATGAGCCTGTAATTTCTCTTAAAAAGATGAGGACTTATTTTAAGAGAATTTTGTATGTTTTTTCTTACTACACTACTTACTATAAAATACAAGGCCATTTGGGGAAATTACACAGTAATAAAAGACAAAAATCACTATCATTTATGAACTGGTGATTTAAACTTATATAGGAAGTTACATTATATACACACACACACACACACACACACACACACTTATATAAGGACACTTACACATTAATAATTCCTGAAATATAAGTCAAAAATCAACTCATGATCTGACCATGTAAAATCCTAATCCTACACACTTTCTCATTATACCCACTGCCCTGTCTCATATCTGTATTTCAATTTCTCATGGATCACCCACTTCACATTTCATTATCATCTACTTCTCTTCTTTTATTCTAGTGTCTTCATTAGCTCTCCATCACCAACATATTTTAGTTTTTGTCTTTAGGTCATTTGTTATGAAATTCTCACCTTATGTGTATTTCCTAAGATGTGGAAGACCCGATATGTGGTAATTTAGTTTTATATTTATACCTGTTGTCACTTGTCAGTTGTTTTATATCTTCTTAAATATGCATATTCATTTTCCAGTTAGACTGTAAATTTATTTCAGATAAATTAATACTACAATCTAATTTCACAATGGCTGTCACAAGAAGTTTGTTCCTCACATATATGAATTCTGGGGATAAAGAAACTAATATAATGACTCTACTTATGAAGCCCTCAGGGACCCAGCTTCTAAAGCTGCTACATTACTCAATTCCAAGGGGTACTATTCATAGCGGCCATAGTGTGAATTGTAGCCCTCTGGGGTCTCTCCAGTCACTGCCCTAACACTCCTCAAGGTGGCCTCGTGCTTAGGTTCCAAGATGGCCTATACCCACACTGTCGGGCAGCAAAATGAGAGAAGAGAGGACAAAGACTATGTTCATGATCTCCAAAAGATATCCTAGAATCTACCATAGAACATGTTAGAGAACATGACTTCCACATGCCCATACCCATCTGGAAAGAAGCTGGGAACTGCATCTTGTGTTCTGAAAAGCCCTTGTCACTATAGGGAGAAAGAAATGGGAGCAAATGAGGAAATAAAAATAAAGTGAAGCTATCATCGTGAGGAAGAAAACAAAGGAAAAGAGATTCCAAAACTGGGAAAGTTTTCTCCTATTTTTCTTAGATCATACATCAATATAAAGGCATATGGGAAAATAAACTCTTATGTGAGTTATATAGGTACACAGTAAACAGAAAATATGTATTTGTGTATCTCTTCATAAAGAAAAACAAAACTATTTAAAGGCATTCCTAATTTTCTGGTAATGCAAAGTTGCATTTGCAAAGTAGAAGATGATGATTTCCAAGGGAAAATGTACATTATTTTTAAAGTTTCCGCTATGTCAATAATATTCCATTGTGTCCTAAGTACTCAATACATGCCAGGTACTATTTGTAAACCAAAGACTTCTGAATATGTCATGATTAAAAATGTGTATTTCTACATTACGTAAACTGTGCAAATTTCTCTTGGAAGGTGCTGGTGGGAAGAAGAGACAGTGAGGAGTAAAAGTATGAAACTATGAATAGTTCTCACTGAAAGAGATGATTCAGAAATGTGCTAGAGGATCTCAGACTTTATATCTTCCAGCTGGTGTGCCAAAAAATCCCCTCTCTTCAACTTCTTCACTAGGACCAGCATAAACATTAACTTACTGAAATGATATATGCAACAGGACATAAAACAAGGTGTGTCCAGAGATGTTTTGAAGTTAACCTTGAACCAGAGTATAAAATGGTCTATCCAAGTTTAAACATTTCAGGGGAAAGAGAAAAGAAAAAACATGAATAAAATTTTCTTTGACATTAAGAAATAAAGCACTGTATCTTTTCTACTCTGCTGCTCTCTTCAATTCTCTAAAAAGGAGCCTGAATCTAAAATTGGAGTTGGAGAGGCATTTCAGTGACCCTTTACCAGCAAGTGACCCAACATGCACCTGTGAGACACCTTTACTGGGGTTGCAGACACAAGGTGGACATGTTCATTGCAGCTTAGAACAGATGGAGCCAGTACAAGCAAAAAGTAATTTCTTATATAAGCTCAATGAATCTAAACCTATCTGATGTTTTCCAAGGGTAATTTGGAATAGATTCAGATAGTTCCAAACCACAGTATTTGGGCTTTAGCATGATCTTGTCTGGTAATGATTTAAATTTGATAACAAGCCAGAGTTCCAATTTTTTATCCCCTCTTCCCCCAAATTGATGTAGCGAGCTATGAATTTATCATGCACCAAAATCATTTTTATATTGGTGTCCTACCATTCTACAGATAGATCATATTTTCAATAAAAAGAAAAACTAATTTCATGTTCATATTTTCCATTTGTAGAACCCGTAACAAATATTTAACTTTCTGATGGTTAACTTTCTACAAGCTTGTTTCAGTTAGTAGAAAGAAATGTGACTCTATCTGTGGCTCACAAAAGCCCCATGCGTGGCACAACACAATTTTGAGAAGATACAGATGGAAAAAGTTTATTCTCAGTGTGAAAAGCTATAATTTATTCTTTGGTAAATAAATAAATTAAAGACGATTCACATTTGGGTTTGACCAGAAACAAATGTGGAGGGCCTTCTCTAGTATACAATGGTAGGTTTAGCATCCTTTTATGTAAACACGACTTGACCCAGTCATAGGCTTTGGTATTTGGTGAATAATGAGTGGAGGGGCCTGATCCCTACTATTAGCCATTGGGAGTCTGCGAAAATCTAGTAAATGTACCAGGGCCACGTGCATAGCTCTGGTAAAATAGTTAATACGACATTCACATTGATAGAAATAGAGGATGACAGACTTCTTACTCTGAATGTCATATTATGTGAAAAAGGGAAGAAAGGATTGGTGAATACAAGTCTTCCCAACTTTATTATCAACAATTCTATTTTTCCAATCCTTTTGCCAAATTGTCATGTAACATGGCTTCAAATCTCCCCAACATCCTGGACATTTCTGAATAAATGGCAGTCTATGACTCCCTTAAAGTAGACTGTCTAATGCCCCAAACTGAGCACTCTGAGTTGAGCATAATCTGACCATTGCAGAATAGTTGATCTATTACCAGTCTTTATCGAGATTTTACTTTTTTATCAATGAAGATACTATGGTAACTATTTGTAAAACACTAACAACAGTAATAACAATAACAACAATGATAATAATCAACAAAAGAGAGAAAAACACACAAAATCACACAAATTCGCCAGACCAAGAGCTCCATGTGAGACAGTAAGGATGACTGATTCCACTACTTCCCCAGCACCCACACTCTGCCTGGCAGATAATCAGTGCTCAATAAACATTTGCTGATTGAATCCTACTGAAGGATAATTGATTTAGACAAAACTCATTATCAGAACTATCCAGATAAAATCATAAGAAAATCAGAATTAGAAGTGATCTGTGGAGAAAGGCTTTCCAAGACAGTGGCAAGCTGAAGGCTGAGAAACATTCAAAACACCTGTGTATAGAGTCCTACGTCTTCTCAAGGGGGGACGTGACCTTGCTAAAACGGAGCCTGGTGCAAAATCCAGGAAAATCCAATGTTTGTAAACCTTCCCTGAAATAGACACGCCTGGTTCGTTAGTGTAAAGTGCTCCAAATGGTGAGTGTAAAGAGATGAGAACAGAGTACTTCAGATCTGGCATTTGGAAGTCCCGTCATTGCTCTATGCATCAACGGAGGCTCAGGTGAGATTGATCCCACCAATTCCTGCTCTGTGTGAACCTATTACTCCCAATAAGAATTTGCATCTTTATCTAATTAAGTCAAAAGCTTCATTTACCCTTATACCCTGTGTGCATGTGTGTGTGTGCGCACATGCGCATGTCAGTTGTCTCTGCCTAAACACCTGACACTCACCAGAATTCACGTGGCTATAGATTTAAAAACCAGGATGCCTGGGTGGCTCATTGATTAAGGTCTGCCTTTGGCTCAGGTCATGACCCCAGGGTCCTGGATTTGAGTCCCGCATCAGGCTCCTTGCTCGGCAGGGAGCCTGCTTCTCCCTCTGCCTGTTGCTCCCCCTGCTTGTGCACCCTCTCTCTCTGACAAATAAATAAATAAAATCTTTAAAAAAAATAATAAAAACACATATACCTAGTGACATGAAACCATTTAAAAAAGATTTAAAAACCAATTATCTCAATAAGCATCAATATCTCCTTAAATAAAATTCAGAAACAAAAGCTATACTATTTTACCTTCAAAAAACATTAAATGAGATATAGACAGAAAAAATGCTTAAATGTAAATAATGAAGAATAAAATGTGTTCATCTGAGGCCAAAATAAGGAAATCAGGATTTATAGTTGTGCTAACAAAATGCTATAACATACAAAAAGGTCTTTTGGTGTTATAAAAACAGAATCCTAACAATTATCAACATAGATGATAGATAGATGATAGATAAATAGAGGCACATATGCATTCCAAACTACATAAAGTTAAGTACACAGGGTTTCAGAACCACATATACAAGCAAAGATGGGTTTTCGCGAGTAAGTAAGGATGAGAGTCAACACTGCAGATCTTGTACAAGAAGCCAGAACTTTAAAACCAAATTGTATCCACAAATACAAGAACCAAAGGAGCTGTCCCATCCAAGAAAAGAGAACTAGAGTTACTGAACTCGAAAAAACAATTCTGCATATTGGCCTAGAAATGTAACACCACATACTCTGGGCCATGAGCTGAAAAAGAATATCCACCCTTTCCAAAAATTGTGGAACTCAGATTCACACTTATTTACAAGGTACAGAAACCTATGTCAAGAAGCAAACAACAGAATTGGTCAAAAACCAATTAATCCTGTAGAGATATGACAGAAATAATCTTGGACAGGGGTGTGTGGAAGGATATTGCTGCCTCCACAACCTAGGTCATGCACAGTACTCTCACAGGTTGATGATTTTCAGTGTAAAGAATATACAATTTTATTTTTCAAGTTTGTTCTAGAAAGTACTTTACTTTGTAATTTTTTAACTTTAATTTTAATTCCAGTAGAGTTAATATTAAAAAGGAATATTCAATTAAAATGTTTAAATAATAAGGGAAAACATACCATGAGCAAGTCAATAGATTCAAAAGCAAGAAATCTCATACTCAACATAGTAGGGCAATCTGAAAATGACTTTAAAATAAGTATTATTAAAATGTTTAAGTGAGGGGCGCCTGGGTGGCACAGCGGTTAAGCGTCTGCCTTCGGCTCAGGGCGTGATCCCGGCGTTATGGGATCGAGCCCCACATCAGGCTCCTCTGCTATGAGCCTGCTTCCTCCTCTCCCACTCCCCCTGCTTGTGTTCCCTCTCTCGCTGGCTGTCTCTATCTCTGTCAAATAAATAAATAAAATCTTTTAAAAAAAAATAAATAAATAAAATAAATAAAATAAAATGTTTAAGTGAATAAACAAAGTAATAAAATCAATAGAAAGATTAAGATGTTCAGTAATTTTAGACATTGTTCAGTTAAATGTATAAATAGATACATAACAAATAGATATAGGCTGTTTAAGTTTCAAAATCATAAATGGGGTGGAGGAGACCAATTTACAAAAAGGAGAGATAAAAACAAGAAAACAACAGCAATCAATAAAAGTCCGGGAAAAACAGAATCCAAGATGATAGTACATTAGCAATTACAATCAATGAAAATAAATTAACTTGCTTATTGACATAGAGATTCTGAGATTGATTACCTCACCATATTTACCAAAGACAAATTTAAAACACAATAACACAGATATGTTGACATAAAATGATCGGGGGAAAGAACAGACAAATATTTATCAAAATAATGCTTTGATAAGGATATTAATAAAAGACAAAAAGATTAATAGGGAGAAAACATGACATTATCCATTAATAAAAGAAAAAAATGTCTAAGAAGTTATAACAGCCATCAGTGTAAATGTATCTAAAAATATAGCCTCAACTTCTTTAAGGCAAAAATCTGACAAAACAACAAAGAGAAACTGAAAAATCTGTAACACTTGAGGAGATTTCCATGTACTTTTCTCTGTAATTGATAGACCAAACATATAGAATATTAGTAAGGGTGTAGATGTAAACAATACAATCAAAAATCTTGATCTAATATATCTACGTAGAACCACACACCCAACAAGAATACACATTCTTTTAAGCACATGAGTTATTTCAGAAACTGATCATGTAGCACCCAAAAAAACAAGTCTCAATTAATTATTAGTAGAATAGAATATAGAATATTAGTAAGGGTGTAGATGTAAACAATACAATCAAAAATCTTGATCTAATATATCTATGTAGAACCACACACCCAACAAGAATACACATTCTTTTAAGCACATGAGTTATTTCAGAAACTGATCATGTAGCACCCAAAAAAACAAGCCTCAATTAATTCTAAATATCAATACTAAAATTTTATTGACTAAAATAGGTTCTTACTGACCTTCTATGGGAAACTATTGGGGGGTTTTAGCACAGGAGTGATATGATCTTTTTAAAGTTTTAAGGATCCTTGTGGCCGCTGTATTGAAAAGAAATTGTAGGATTGAGGAAAGTTTAAGACAAAAGCAAAGAAACCAGATTTCTTGATGAATGGAAGATTAAAGAAACCAGAAACAAAATTGGTGTAACAAAAAGTGCAAAATCATGAATGAAATATTTACCTCATATTTACTGCTGTGTTTATTTACATCACGAAGAAATACGAGGTCAGTGTAGAAGAAAATAACAGTCCTTCTATAGAGTTAATGTATGAGTCAGAAGGCAATAAAAACAGGGTTCCTGAACTATTCTCTTAGTTTTAAGAAAAACACATTTAAGAGAGTTGGAACAAAGCCAAGAAACTATACCATGTGGCAGCTCTGATGGGTCAAACTGCCTGATAGTGTCTCTCGCCATCTTTGAAATTGATTACTATATGATATTGGGCTCCTTGGGGTCTTAGATATCACAATGGCTTCAAAAGAAAAAAATGACTCACTGTTTACTTACCAACTTGAGTTAATTTATCAAAAAGAAGATCACTTAACAAGGTAATTTATCATCTTCTACCACGCATAATGCTCATATTTCAAGTTCTCCAAAGAAAACACTAAAATCTACCATCTCCTAGATAAAAATATTAAATAAATAAAGAAGTGACCAAAGGAGAGGCAGTAAGAGAAAAAATACCCTTTGTTTAACTACTGGGCTTTATATGAAAGACTGGAACAAAATTTTCTAAAGCTTAGCTACCTAAAGGGCCTGTACCTATTGTACCACATTTTTCTAATTTTTAAACCTTTCATCCTACTTTTTTTCCTTTCTTCGTAAGAAGCTGAGTGTTGGCTGAGCTCAATATCACTTAGATTCAATTTACAGCACAATTTTTTTGATCATAAAACAATTAAGACCATTTCTTTAAGGTTTTATTTACTTATTTGAGAGAGAAAGAGCCCGTGAGCAGGGGTCAGGGGCAGAAGGAAAGGGGGGGGGGGGGAAGCAGACTCCCTGCTGAGCAGTACTGGAGGCTGATGCGGTACTAGATCCCAGGACCCTGGGATCACGACCTGAGCCGAAGGCAGACGCTCAACTGACTGAGTCACCCAGGAGCCCCAAGACCATTTCTTAATCACCTTTTTTATTTGCTGCTTCTTTGTCCCCCATCAGGGCATAAACACACACATTCACACACTACATTTTTTTTTTAATTTTCTGATGTTAAAAATACTTTTTCCCCACTCTCTACATAAAGCTTCCCTGTTACTCAATAAAGCTATTATCCTTACTCTTTTAGTATTTCACAATTTCCTTATGGGGCCCTTAAAAAGGAAAACATAGCTTCTTCCATTATGTAGTCATTTAATACACTTTGGGATTGTGTTGGTCTTTCCCTTAAATGTTCTATGCCCTAGCATCATGATCAGAAACACCACCATCAAACTAAGAATTGTATACGCTCTTTAAACTATCTTATATTAGCAAATGGAAAATACACCATAGGAAAAAATGTGGCCAGGACACTGTTGAATAACATGACTATAAAAAGAAAAGGATTAAGATTTAAGCTGATAGTTACACAGAGTGAAAGAAATGTTTGGATGTTGTTTGGGATTGTTCATTTCAACAAAGTCTGTTATGCTCAATAAGTTCCAAATGATAGTGTGGGAACATGTAAAATTGAAATTAGACTGTTGGCGAAATCTGAGAGGAGATACAGAAGATCAGAATGTGCTACACACAGCCCCCAGCTATGCCTTAGGTTAGCATTTTCATCATCAGTCATTTAAATGCTTCTTCTCGGGGGGCGCCTGGGTGGCACAGTTGTTAAGGGTCTGCCTTCGGCTCAGGGCATGATCCCAGCGTTCTGGGATCGAGCCCCACATCAGGCTCCTCTGCTGGGAGCCTGCTTCTTCCTTTCCCACTCTCCCTGCTTGTGTTCCCTCTCTCGCTGGCTGTCTCTCTCTGTCAAATAAATAAATAAAATCTTTCAAAAAAAATTAATTAAAAAAATAAATAAATAAATGCTGCTTCTCAGATTATCTACTCCTAAATTGTGTTTTTTTCTCAAAAATTACTAATTTCTAAATTACTAAACTATCCTACAACCTTAATTATTTTAGGTCAATATGTGTAGAACTTGAGTATATATAAAAGCATTCCATTCATGAAAAAAGCTTCAAAATACCTTAAATAATATGAGTCATTTTCAGTTGAATTTCACATACAGAAGAGCCTTTTAAAAAGGAATAATGATCAAATGTATTTAATTAACATTTCATCACCCATTTATACGTTGATATACCAAGAGGAATACCCAAATTATATTTAAATAAATGTATTTATATTCAGATTCTCAACAATCATTTATTAAAGTTTTACCAAGTACAAGGCACTAAGGATTGTGTAGCAGTAGCAAGATAAACTGCCACCTCTTACCTCAAAAACTGTACAACAAACAGGAGAGCTGTATACACAAATAAATCTTGTTACATGAAAGCTGTTAAATTTGCCATAGGAGAGATTGGCACTGTTATAGTGGTTCATTTTTTCATTCAGTCCTTCAAGAAGTAAAAAAGGAATTCCTCCTAAGTACCCAACACTCTTCAGAGGATGGTGGATAGAAAGAACAAGACCAATAATAAGAATATTAATAACTTCACCCAATTATCTCAAATATGTGCAATCAATAATTTAAAAGGGGGTTCTAGTAAGAGAGAGGACTAGAAGGTAGCATGGTGTCCTATGATGGAGATCCATGCAACTGTTGAGGATCCATCACCTGCTCTGAGAAGAAAAATTGTTTCAGTTTACATTTTATAGGGACTAGCCATACAAAGCCTTATCCCCTCTGTGAAATTGTATCTGTTGCACTGTTATCATACAGACTATGATGCTTCTCTTACCATACATCGTGCAATTATTTTACACCAAGGAATATAGCTAGAGCTATATATGATCCTTTCTAGTTTCATCTTTTTCTGATCCCTCATAAAATATGGCTGTTTAAATGTGTCCAAATATCAAGATTCCACAAGTTCTGATGTTATGGAAAAAGTCCATTTTTCTCTGACCAGAGCATGTGCATGTTCCATGTTCACATTTAATTCATTTAAAACAAATAACCTTAAAAAATGGAGTACTGTAGCTGGAGCATTCCCAGGTTAAGGTCTAGTCTCTTTGTCAGTAGCAGTGTCCTGAGACAGACATACCTATAAGGTTCTCACAAAGGCTCTTACCTCCCAGGACTCATGAAAAGGCAATGAGAATCATGGCTATTATTTCTGCACAAATAACTCACATAAAGGAAATGCCAGGGCAGCTTCTATTATTAGAATAATTCCACATTCCAGGAAAGTTGCATTTACCACAGTTTTAACTCTCTCAGTGCAATAGATGCCCTGTTATTGTAATTCCAGACACAACCCCTTGTAACTATATGGCATTTCAGGCTTCACTCAATTATTCTTCCCCACTAGTTAATAAAGTAAAAAGAATGGTAGTTATTATCCCTATTTTCTACAGAAGAGTAAATCGAAACTTTGGCAGGATAACACAAATAATTGCAGATGAAGAGCTCTAAACTAGTTTTTAAAAAAATTCTTAGTCCAGTGTTCCTCCCATAATATCATAAAGCCTTCAGAATGATAAACTTGAAATGCTGGAAGAATAATTCCTTGCACCTGAATGCAAACTGTAGATGTGCAGAAAAATTAGGCAATTTTTTCATATAGAGGAAAATGTTAAAAATGGATAGCCAGATATTTTTGAACTGTGACGCTAATGCTAAATCCTCTAATTCATACTCCTAAACACTCTGCTTATTGTTCATGTAAAAGGAAAATGAGGATGACACTCAACACTATTTCCTTCACTGATAAATCTCACAAACCAAATTCTTTATTTTCTAAGATTTTCTAATATTGATTAATAGTCTTAAATTAAAACCTCTTTTTTATATACTACATAGCATTTTTATTGTTTTTACATTATATCTCATTTGATCTATACAAAAACTTTGGAATTAGAAAACATCATCCCTGTCTTACAGGTGAGCAACTTAGCATAGAAAGATGAAGTGGAGGGCCACTAGACCAGCATTATTTGCATCCAACACTCTGCACAGGATGAGATTCTCTGGTAGTGTTGAGACCAGGATCTCACCGTATTAATTTGGATAATTTGATCTACTTGGAAAAAAAGTAAGGTCGAAGAGTAGCTATTGGTCAAAGTGAAGTAATATCAAGAAATTCTGAAGGTAAAAGAAACTTCTCTGATTTTTGAAACTCCTTGATCAGGTTATGCTCTCATATCAAATGCTTCAATAATGTCTATTATACATTTCTGTCACTAAGTTACTGGTCTTGAGAAAAGCACTACTTCCTACTCATGTGTGTATTTCTAGGACCAGCTTAAAGTCCGGCAATTATAGGGACTCAGTAAATTCTTGATAGATGAATGAATAAAACTAACTATACAATGTTTTTATTTTTAAAACTTTTAAATAATGAAAAATCTTCGGGTACAGACATTAATCAACCTAACCAAAATAATTGTGAGACTTCACTAAGCTGCCTAAGGTACACATACTATATCTTACCCATTCTTAACCTTCATGTTTTCAAAATAAACTAAATAAAGATGATTTTTACAGTGTTTGTAATGATTTTTAGATGTTTTTTATTATAAGTCATTAAAATACCCCCAACTTCCTGCACTCCACTGAGAAGATATTGATTCCTTAGAGAGAAGAAATTAGGATATCTGTGATTGTATAGGAGACAAGTAAATGAAAAATGACTGATTTTCAGTTGGAGTTGTGGAAGAAAGAGTTGCATAAACTGTCAGAAGCCCCTTTCAAATGCCATTAAGATGGCCAGTGAGGAGACCTAGACCTACTCATTTTTCCTCTAAGAATAGCTTCATAGAATGAATGTGAAAGAAAAGAAATTTGATACACAACTGATTCTGTTTGGCTTTCAATTAAGATCCACAGTGTGTTAAAAGTCATTTTCAAAGCTTAAAGAACAAATGAACCTGTGCTTTGCCTCCCAGGGCTCTCTTCATTTATCACTGACAGTGGAGCCAGTATAAGAACAATGTGACAGTGACAATTACCAATGACTGAGCTAGGTTTTGAACAACTGCTGAAAGTCTAGGGCAAGATTGTCTCAGAATGATGATCATGTTAAAATATCTGCACCAACTTTCCCGATCTCCTGCCCAAACTCCTTCAGTTACTGAGAGAACACCTGTATGGTTCTTCAAAGGACCTAGGAAGAGATGCTCATCAGCTTGTGGATGAGCTAGCCAAGCAGGGAGTGCTGGAAGCAGGACATTTTTGGCATGCCAGCAGAACTCGGTGCACATCCATCAACACGTGTGAGTAGGACTGGCAAGCCCAGCACCATCCGACTCGGCAGCTGCATAGGTTTACGGAATCCGTATGGTGGGGAGTGCAATCTTTCTGGAGAATACACACGTGATTTTGCTAAAAACCAGGATAATATTAGTCAAATAAGCCCCTTCATTGGTTTTCTAAAGAATAAAAAGACTTAAAGATAAGGATTCAAAGAATAATGATGCTGCAATTGACCTGTAATTGCTGAATGTTTTGCGTACTGTGTCTAATGATAACAACTGAATGTGATATTTATTTTTATACATTGTTAATAGAAAAATATCTTCCAAGTTAAAAGTTGAAAGAAAAAGATGTAAATCTCTGTGAGAGGTATTAATTCCACTGGTAATTAGGTGAAGAAAGAAGGCAGATCAGAGCAAACATTTTAAATGATTTAACATACCAAAGCAAATAATAATAGTCTGAATTATCTAATTCTGGAACCATTTCCTTCAGTATATGTGAGAGTACCAATCAGGGAGATTATAAACATGATTTAGGAAAAACAACAGTTTTCAAAGTTTGAGACAACAATCTTAATTATGTCCGCTATTTTGAGGTGATGACATGCAAATTTATAGGTGAGTTAGTAGGACACAGTGTATGTCTTAAGTGAGATTTTTTAGGTACCTACCGTGATTTATATCATGTTAAGAGTCTAACATTTCAATGAAACCATGGCCAAAAAACGGCGATACTAGGAAATATCTAGGCACTCATTCATAGCCAATAGCCATCTAATATAACCAAAAGAGAATCACCCAGCCATCCATCACTGCATTTGACTAACTGCCTGCTTCTCCCTTCAAATACTAATCTACTTGAGAACCACCCTTTCCCTCAGATGCTGGAAAGCCAGTTAATGTATAGCTATAACTTAGTATTTCCACATGTTACCAAGGTCTCGTGTTTCCTCTTTTGAATAGAAACATAGATAGACAGACTGGTAGACTGGCAGTCACACCCTTTCCACAGTTTTGGAAAGTAATTTCGAACAGTGGTTACCAAATGAACTCAGTAAGTTTTCTTCAGTGTTTAGTGAAATGAGAAAAAAAAAGAAAAGAAAAAAGGCAACATAGTGAATTTTAAATAAAATAAAATGTACTCTTTTTTTGGTAATTTGTGTTTTTTCATTGTTAAAATGCCCTTTAAATAATCAAAAGTAGTTATAAAGGATGATAGCTGCATATTTTTTTCTTTATCTTCATAAAATAAAAATGTCAAAATTATGCTGTCTGATCCCCCAGCTTTACTAGTCTTACTAGTCTACAAGCCAAAGGTTTTGAAACAAATGGTTCAGAGTTTCACAAGGAAATAAATGGTACTCATTAAAAAATATAGTTAATTCATATCATTATTCTAGTCAATATATCTTTTTTCTGTCCGTAATCTATATATCCTTCTAGTAGTGTAGAAGCCCTACGCTGTTTTTATGAGATGGTTTCTGACTGTGTATCCATGTGTGTTTTTGCCTGTCTCTGGTTCCCTTTTCCCCTCTATGTCCTCTCTCCTACATCTGACTTCTCCAAGAATCTGCTGTGTTTTCATAGACTATTATTACACAACTGTTCAAACTTCTGAATCTGGGCTTTTCTTGCTTAGAACACCTAAATGTATTGGGGCGCCTGGGTGGCTCAGTTGGCTAAGCGTCCAACTCTTCGTTTTGGCTCAGGTCATGATCTCAGCGTCCTGGAATCAAGGCTGAGCTCTGCACTCAGCAGGGAGTCTACTTATCTCCCTCTCTCTGCCCTTCCCCTTGCTCATGCTTTTTCTCTAAAATAAATTAAAAAAAAAAAAAAAGAACAGCTAAATGTACTGGTGACAAAAGAAGGCACATGTATTTTAAATCAAATGCAGTCTAAAGTTCTGGATCACCTACTAATAATTAGAACTGGGGTCTGAGTTTGAACTGATACAACAAACTGCATGCAGCAGAAGTGAAAATGAGTTAC
Organism: Ursus maritimus; assembly: GCF_017311325.1. Classification (NCBI taxonomy): domain Eukaryota; kingdom Metazoa; phylum Chordata; class Mammalia; order Carnivora; family Ursidae; genus Ursus; species Ursus maritimus. The sequence goes on from NW_024423453.1 coordinate 6,911,117, forward strand.
CACCTCCACAAATCAAGGCTTCCAAGGACTTGAGACCACCATTCATAGAGGACATTAACAGAGACATAACCAAACATCCACAATTGAAGCTAAAGTCCCATGCAACAATACTTATCCTTATTTAGAACAATGCACTCTCATGTTTTTATTCTATCATTCATTTAAAGCTGAGCACATTGCCATATTGATTTTATCACCCACTAATATGTCATGACTCACAGTTTGAAAATTGTTGCCATAATGCATACCTCATAAGGTTGCTATTAAATTTCACAGCAATATAAAATTCAAAACAATTGATTTCCCTTAAATCAATATAAAATTAGCAACTTAGCCTTATCAAATAATTTTCAAGTGTGTGGCCTTTGAATTCCTAGAGGAAAGAAGCATATTTTTATGTCATAGGTCTCAGCTTCCCTTTCATCCGCTCTGATTGGCTCTATCTCAACAATCCTTGATTTTTCTCCAGATAAATTTCTTCTAAACTAGTAGAAGAAGAAGAGGAAAGATAAATAAAAACTTTTTTTTTAAAGTAAACTTTGAGGATCCTACTTTAAGCATTGATGATGATTTAAATATTGGCTTAAGATTCTGAATTATATGTATAAACTTCTAAACACATGTTCTTAAAAGAATGACTAAAGAAATGACACTTATTTTAGGTTGCCTATTTTAAGTTTATATAATAAATTCTCTGCAATGTTTTCTGATTTCTTTTCAAATAAATAAATGGTAGGTAAAGTTTTAAGTTGGCATGTATACATGGATGTGTGTGTGTGTGTGTGTGTGTGTGTGTGTGTGTGCATGTATACAAGGACACTCATACCCTTACTCAGACAAGGAGACCAGGGTTTGAAATGTACAAATGAATAGTACTTCAAGTCCTGCCTCCAACTTCATCACCACGGTGTCATTTTTAGATTTCTGTCTAAAAGTTCTTCCTCTACAATATGGAGTAATCGTCACATCTGCCTCTCAAGCTATTGTCAGGAACAAATTAAATAATGTAAGAAAAAAATCAAAGTGCTATTAAATTGTTCATTTTACAATAGATTTCAGGGAATGAAATAAACTAAAGTTAGTGTCATTGACTATTTGAGTTGATTTCCATGCATGATTCTAATCTTATAATTTACTTAATGCATGTAAGTAGAGGAAAAGAGACACTTTAAGACAAGGAAATTATAGAGAAAATATAATAATATATTTGAGTTTAGAAGAATATCAAATTCTCTGCTTACTTCCTAAAATCTTTAGACATTTAAACTTGACCATCGAGTGATTGCTACTGAGAGAAGCACCCATATTCTGAACAACATAGTATTAGCTTCTCTTGAAAAAAAAAGACAAACAAAAAACTAGACTCTTAACTACAGAGAGCAAACTGATAGTTACCAGAGGAGAGGTGGGTGGGTGATGGATGAAATAGTTGAAGGGGATTAAAAGAATACACATCATGCTTAGCACTGAGTAATGTATAGAATTGTTGAATCACTGTATACCTGAAAAGTATAGAATTGTTGAGTCATCATATTATACCTGAAAACTATAGAATTGTTGAGTCATATTCTACACCTGCAACTAAACACTGTATGTTAACTATACTGAAATTAAAATTTTATTTTTTTTAAATTAGCTTCTTTTGGCTCCCTTAAATTAATAGCCATATAGAAAATCCAATCTGTGGACTATGTTCTGTTGGCTATACCAGATATCAGCAAGCTATGGTTCACAGGTCAAATCCAACTCACCACCTCTTCATTTATGCTTAGGAGCTAAGAATGGTTTTTACATTTCTTTTTTTTTTTTTTAAAGATTTTATTTATTTATGTGACAGAGAGACAGCCAGGGAGAGAGGGAACACAGCAGGGGAGAGGGAGAGGAAGAAGCAGGCTCCCAGCCGAGGAGCCCCATGTGGGACTCGATCCTGGAACGCCAGGATCACGCCCTGAACCGAAGGCAGACGCTTAACAACTGCACTACCCAGGCGCCCCGGTTTTTACATTTCTAATGACTCAGGGAGGATTAAAAGAAGAAAAACATTTTGTGACAATGAAAATTAAATGAAATTCAAGTTTCAGTGTCCATAAATAAGCTTAATTCGAACACAGTGTAGATTATTCATTAATGTATTGTCTACGGCTAATTTCATGCTACACCAGTGAGTTTAATAGTTGCAATAGAGACCATATGGTCTGCAAAGCCTCAAATAAATATTTATTGTTTGGTTCTTTAGAGTTTGCCAATCCTGGACTACACAGTGAGAAGAAACACAGGGACAAAATGTGAATGATACTTATTAGCTCTGTAATTAACCAACACAGTTATTTTAAAATACAGCAAAGATCATTCTTAACCATAATAAATATTTTATATTTTATATAAAAGTATGTATCTTTCAACAGTGACATGGTGTTTTGCTTCAAAACCTAGTATAAAAATATCTATATAGTTTTTATTAACCCAATAGTTTATTGCACACACCCAGGCAATGAGATTAAGTTGTATTACTATAATGAAATAGATGCCAGTTTATTATAAAAACCGCAAACACTGTCTTACACAGGACTTACATCTATCATCATAAGTGAAAATTTAGCATTTCCCCAGATCAAACTAACTCTGAATAAGGAGCATATTATTAAATTCCCAGGACTATAAGAACTACCAATTTCAACAGAAAGTAAGCACTAGCATTTGAAAGGGTGAGAGAATTCTATTTATACATTCAACAGTGCCAATTAAATTAACATGAACAGATAATGACTTCTCATTTATTATTTTCTGAAAAGTACTTAAGCAAAACAGTTAAAATGCCAGCCAGACCAAGGAATTATAATGGGTCTATGAGTCAAAAAAGAACGTTAAACAGAAACATTCAGAATTTGCTTCTTCGGAATCTCAGCACTTTATAATTTTTATCAAAGAATGGATCATCACGAAATCCTGATTTAATTTTCAAAACTGACAAGAAATTTTAAGGTAAAAATCTAAAGTATTACATAAATTATAACATGCAATATTTGATCTTCATAGTATAGATCAGTATTTTCTGGAATTGAGAACCTCTCCCATCACCACACCTTTCCCATCTCCACCATATAACACACTGGAGTATGAAAAGAAAACATTATAAAAGTCCTATTTCTACTCTTGGCTAACTTTTATGATATACATTAATACAATACTACTTGTATGTAGCTTATAAATGAATAAGTACACCTGTAATGAGAGTGTATCATGAGGATGTTTTACTTATAGGTACATACAACCAAAATTAACTGGAAACTATTGAACTAAATTACATTTTACATAGATCCAAAAGCCTTCAACAAAATATTAGCAAACAAAATTCAATGATCCATTTTAAAAAATCATACATGATCAAGTGGGACTTATTGCAGGGATGAAAGCCTACCTCAACATTTGCAAATCAGTCAGTATGATATGCCACATTAACAAAATGAAGGCTAAAAATTATTTGATCAATTCAATAAATGCATAAAAAGCATTTGACAAAATTCAATATCCATTTATGATTAAAAAAAAAAACCTCCCCACAAAGTAGGTAAGGAGAGAATGTACCTCAACATAAAAAAAGCCATATATAAAAAACCCACAGTTAATATCATACTCAATGGTGAAAAATTGAAAGCTTTTCTTCTAAGATCAGGAACAAGACAAGGATGCTCACTCTCACTGCTTTTATTCAATATAATGAAAAGTTGCAGGATATAAAATCAATACACCAAAATCTGCTGTACTTCTACACACTGATAACACTCTATCAGAGAAATTAAGAAAAAAATCCCATTTACAGTTGCATTAAAAAGAATAAAACACCTAAGAATGAATTTAACCAAGGAGGTAAAAGACTTATATACTAAAAACTATAAGAGATTAAGAAAAAACTTGAATAGAATAGAAAGCCCAGAAATAAACCCACAGATATTTACAGTCAATTCTTTTACAACAAAGAATCAAGAATATACAATAGGGAAAGGACAGACTCTTCAATAAATACATGGTGATGGAAAAACTGGACAGCCATATACAAAATAATGAAACTGGGCCACTATTTGACAGTATTCACAAAAGTTAATGGATTAAAGAATGGATTAAAGACTTGAACACAAAACCTGAAACCATACAACTCCTAAAAGAAAACACTGGTGGTAAGCAACTTGACATAGATCTTGGTGATGATTTTTTTAAATCTGACACCAAAAGTAAAGGCAACCAAAGCACAAATAAACAAGAGGGACTACATCAAACTAAAAAGCTTTACAGCAAAGGAAGCCATTAAAAAATATATATATATTGCACATGAAAAGATGTCTGACATCTTTAATCATCAGGAAAATGCAAATCAAAACTATAATGAGATATCTCCTCACACCTGCTAGAATGGCTATTATCAAAAAGACAAGAAATAACAAGTGTTAGCTAGGATATAAAGAAAAGGGAATATTTGTGCCTGGCTGGCAGGGATGTAAATTGGTGCAGCCACTGTGGAAAACAGTAAAGACATTCCTCAAAAAATTGAATGTAAAACTTACCACACGATCCAGCAATTACACTTCTGAGTATTTATCAGAAGGAAATTAAAACACTAACTCAAAAGTATGTATGTAACCCCATGTTTATAGCAGCATTATTTACAATAGCCAAAATATGGAAACAAACTAAATGCCTATCAATGAATGGATAAATAAATTGTGGTATGCACGCGCGCGCACACACACAAACACACACACACACACACACACACACACACACAGGAATATTACTCAGCAATAAAAAAGAATGAAATCTTGCCATTTACAACAACATGAATGGACCTGAACAGCATTATGTTAAGTGAAATAAGTCAGACAGAGAAAGACAAATACTGTATGATCTCCATGATACGCAGAATCTGAGGCAGGAAAGAAAAAAAAAAAAAAAACAAGATCATAGATACAGAGAACAGATTGGTGGTTGCCATAGGTGAGGGTTTGGGGTGGGAGAAACGGGTGAAGGAGGTCAAAAGATTAAAAAAAAGTTAAAAATTAAAGCTAAAAAATAAAAAAATTATTCTCATTTTGTACTGAAGTATAATTGTAATAATTTAAAGATTTTGATAACAAGCTATGCTAAAATATCTTAACAGAAAATGTTTGGCTTCTCCGATGTTCAACTGTGGTCTCTGAAATATGTTGCCCATTACAAAGAAGCCAGACTCCTTAAGAAATAGCTGATTCTAATAGCACCAAAAACCATAAGATACCTAGAAATAAACCTAACTGAAGAAGTAAAGAATCTATACTCTAAAAACTACAGAACACTTATGAAAGAAATTGAAGAAGACACAAAGAGATAGAAAAACATTCCATGCTTACACTTTCAATTCAATCCCTGTCAAAATACCATCGACATTTTTCACAGAGTTGGAACAAACAATCCTAAAATTTGTATGGAACCAGATAAGACCCCGAATTGCCAGGGGATTGTTGAAAAAGAAAACCACAGCTGGGGCATCACAATGCCTGACTTCAAGCTATATTACAAAGCTGTGATCATCAAGACAGCATAGTATTGGCACAAAAGCAGACACATAGATCAATGGAACAGAATAGAGAACCCAGAAATGGACCCTCAACTCTATGGTTAACTAATCTTTGACAAATCAGGAAAGAATATCCAATGGAAAAAAGACAGTCTCTTCAGCAAATGGTGTTGGGAAAATTGGACAGCCACATGCAGAAGAATAAAACTGGACCACTCTCTTACACCATACACAAAGATAAATTCAAAATGGATAAAAGACCTAAATATGAGACAGGAATCCAACCAAATACTGGAGAAGAACATAGGCAGTAACCTCTTTGACATTGGCCACAGCCACTTCTTTCAAGACATGTCTCTAAAGGCACTGGAAACAAAAGCAAAAATGAACATTTGGGACTTCATCAAGATAAAAAGCTTTTGCACAGCAAAGGAAACAGTCAACAAAACTAAGAGGCAATCCACAGAATGGAAGAAGATATTTGCAAATGACATTACAGATAAAGGGTTGGTACCCAAGCTCTATAAAGAACTTCTCAAACTCAACACTCAAAAAACAAATAACTCAGTCAATAAATGGACAGAAGACATGAACGGACACTTCTCCAAAGAAGACATACAAATGGCTAACAGACACATGAAAAAATGTTCAACATCACTAGCCATCAGGGAAATACAAGTCAAAACCACAATGAGATACCACCTTACACCAGTTAGAATGGCAGAAATTAACAAGACAGAAAACAACAAGTGTTGGCAAGGATGTGGACAAAGGGGAGCCCTCTTACACTGTTGGTGGGAATGCAAGCTGGTACAACCACTCTGGAAAACAGTATGGAGGTTCCTCAAGACATTAAAAATAGAGCTACCCTACAACCCAGTGGTTGCACTACTAGGTATTTACCCCAAAGATACAGATGTAGTGAAAAGAAGGGGCACATGCACCCCAATGTTCATAACAGTCATGTCCACAACAGCCAAACTGTGGAAGGAGCCAAGATGCCCTTCAACAGATCAATGGATAAAGATGATGTGGCTCATATATACAATGGAATATTACTCAGCCATCAGAAAGGATGAATACCCATGAATACCCACCATTTGCATCAACATGAATGGAACTGGAGGGTATTATGCTAAGCAAAATAAGTCAACTGGATAAAGACAATTATCATATGGTTTCACTCATATGTGGAACATCAGGAATAGTACAGAGGACCACAGGGAAAGGGAGGGAAAACTGAATGGGAAGAAATCAGAGAGGGAGACAAACCATGACAGACTCTGGACTCTGAGAACCAAACTGAGGGTTACAGAAGGGAGGGGGTGGGAGGATGTGGTAACCAGGTGATAGGTATTAAGGAGGGCATGTGTGGTGATGAGCACTGGGCGTTATATGCAACTAATGAATCATTGAACACTACATCAAAAAATAATGATGTACTATATGTTGGCTAATTGAACATACATACATACATACATACATACATACATA
>NW_024423453.1:6918168-6955668 GCF_017311325.1 Ursus maritimus
ACATACATACATACATACATACATACATACATACATACATAAATAGGTATATTCAAGTGCAATGGTAATGAGGGAATAAATTGTTTAGATTTTCCAGGAGAGCCATTCAGAAATACTTTTGAAACATTTTAACTATCAATATCCCTTTCTCTAGCAATTCCATTTGCAATCTAGATTGGCAGATTTTCAATGATTATAGTAAGTCTGTAATTGGGATTACAGACACTATGTTATTGGTACCCCAGAGAGTGAGTATTCAATTTTATTTTTGGAGACTCAAACAAGGAAAATCATTTATTTGGAAGTGGATAAAAAGCTTGGTATGGGTGCTTTTTGGTATTTACCTTAAGAAATTGAAAACTTATGTCCACACAAAAACCTACACACTGATGTTTATAGCAGTTTTATTCACAATTGCAAAACTTGGAAGCAACCAAGATGTCCTTTAGTAGGTATATGGATAAACTATGGTGAATCCAGACAATGGAATTTTATTTAGTACTCAAAAGAAGTAAGTTATCAAGCCATAAAAAGACATGGAGGAAATATAACTGCATATTACTAAATGAAAGAAGTCAATCTGAGAAGGCTATATACTGTATGATTACAATAATACGACATTCTGGAAAAGGCAAAACTACAGAGACAAGATCAATTGGTGGTTTCCAGGGGTTTGGGAGAGGTGGGATGTACAGGCAGAGCACAGGGGGTTTTTAGGACAGTGAAATACTCTGTATGATACTGTGTTGGTGGATACATGTCATTATACATTGTTCAAATCTATAAAATGTACAACCAAGTGTAAATATTAATGTAAATTTTAGTCTTTGAGTGATTATGATAGGTTGGTGTAAATTTATCATTTATAACAAATGTATTACTGTGGTGGCAGATGTTGATAATGGGGGAGGCTGTGCATGTGTGGGACCAGGGCGGTGGGGAGGGGGGGATGTGGGCATCTCTGTACCTTCCTCCCAATTTTGCTATGACCAAAAAAAACCCAAAAAACAAAACAAACAAACAAAAAAACCCTGCTTTACAAATAAAATATAATTTTTTTAAAAAAGAAAAAGAAATGGCTGATTCTAGTCTTGGAGTGGAAAGTATACAGGGTGAACTTTGTAAATGAGTAAGAAGGCTATCAGAACCCACTGAGGTTACGTCCAAAAAGACTCAGATGCCAAAAGAGGATTCCAGTGGCCAAAATTAGGACAATATGAGCATCCATAAGGATAATAACTGCAATAGATTACCTGTTTAAATTCACACACACAGGTCACTTTTTGAGGATGCTAAGGAATTAACTCATTTTGAAAACTGCTAAATTAACAAGAATGAAGTGTTTATCCTACCTTTCATTTAAGAAAATAATCACGGCAGATGTAGAGGAAATAAAAGATAGGTGACATTGAGCACTTGAAGTAAAAAGCATTTTTTTCTAACCAATGACATAACTACTAATCTTGTTCTCAGTATGGAAATACTCAACTGAAAGAAATATAGCATTATTTTTTCCAAGGAGTTTAGATTTTGATGCCCTGACTGGTTGACTTTTGTAAAGATGAATGATTCTGCTACCTAATTTAAAACCTCTTGGAATCCATACTTCAAATCAATCCTTTATAGATGTTAAAGTAAAGAAGTTTTAATAAAATTGTCGTTCTTTTCAATGGTTAATCCTTAAGACTTGAAAAATCCTTCTGAGCTGATAATGTTTCTTTCTTTTTTCTTCCTGCCAGTAGAAATGAAGCCAAATAAAATACCCTATTCCACTTCAAGGATATAAATGAGGCTGAGAGTGTCCTGGCTTCGCCTTCTAAGCTGGCTAAAATCCCTATAGCCATTTGCTTATCTCAGAGGGACTGGATAACTCCTTTAAATTATGTTTTATATGGTATGCCCCAAGTTTTAAGAACCCTCTGGGCAATAGTAAAAAGTCTCATTCTTTAAAGTGGTACATTGAAGATGCTTGTTCATTTCCCCTTTTGTGTGCTTTTCCACACACTCAGCATGTGAGTATTTCTCCTGTCACTGTTTGTTTGCCCTTTGAGGTGAGGACAAGATGTTTTAGCAACAGTACAACAGAATCAAGGAAATGAGCTGTAAAAGATAACATCATAATAAATTTTTAAAAATCACTCTTTCCTTTCTCTTTTCCCATGCTTATCATTCTATACACCACTGAAGAGAAAAATAATCTCAATTACTTAAATTGGATGTCCTAATTTCATATTTTAATTCTTCTATTTAGCAGTTACAAATGACTTAAAATCTCTGATGCTCAATTTTCTTATCTGCTTACAGGGAATCATCATCATCATCATCATCGCCTTTACCAAACTGCAAAATTGAAAATGAGAAGGTAAATCTAAATTTACTTGTGCAATAAATATGTAGTATGAACTGTCAACAGAATCATCATAAAAGCTCATTTGAAGAATAAAAACGTACAGGCTTTTATATATTCCACAGTATTTATATGCCATATACTTAAGTATCTTACATATATTACCACATTGGACTGTCACCAGAACAATGAGGTATGTGTTGGTATCCTCAGCTTGCTATTCAGGAAACTGAGGCAGAGAAGCTAAGTAACTGGAAAGACATATATAGAATAAGTAGCCCAGGGTTAAATGTGAATCTTGATCTACCTCACTCCACAGCCAAACTCTTAATTCTTATATTATTCTGCATTTCTATACAACCAGAGGGGGGATAATGAGAGAGAAAGACAGAGACAGAGCAAAAAATAAACTAAAAATAGCAAAAGACAATATTTTTTAAAATTGTAAGCAACAGATATGCTGAGACAAATGATACATCAATATTTGAAAAAAATATATAAACCAGGCTGCCTTCAAAAGTATTGCTTAATTTTGGTAAGCAAATACTTTTAGTATAAATGTAATAAATTGGACTATATCTATATATGCGATTCCTTAATAATATCTTTTACTTGATTAAAGTGAAGATACTATTTTCTTGACTGCTCTGCAGGGATTATTTCAAGTGCCTTAAAATGCCCACATCCCTGAAAGCCTTTTTGATAGAGACACAGTTAATCCTCTTACAGTCAACCTAACCTGAATTTAGGAAAAACGATTTTTAGAGTTTCTCCAAAGATACCATAGGAAGCTTATAATGCCCCATCATCATCATCAAAGTGCAGAGCTGTTGGCTGCACGCGCATACAACTGAAGGGACAGGCTTTGCTCTTCCCTCTCTCTGCTTCCCCTTCTGCGTTGATCTTCTGCTGCCCTTTCTCCTGTCTTTTTTTATTTGGCGCCTGCCCCCAACAACAATCCTTGAATTATTTGTGAAGCTCATTTCATATTTGGACTTTTAGCTCAACTCTTCTATTTCTGCTCCTTGCAAAACAGAAATTTTGAACAAGGCAGAGTTATCTAAATATCACTTCACTGTTAAACACATGATCCATTTCAAGTATACTCTGACAAAGCTGAGAACTGAGACATCATTCTGTGAGCTAGTAATCCTGAAGTTTGTTTGACATATCTGAGACCTAAGTTAATGTTTCTTGTGTTAGTTCCTTTCCTTCTCCAGGACATCAGAGCACTGCCCTCTAAGGGGGAAGAAGAAGAAGAAAACACTGTTTTCTTTGGAGTGGTAGTTTGATGCCAGAGACATGCACCTAAAGTACTCTATCCAAATCCCAAAACGGGCCAGTTTGTGCTCGGTGTTGTTAGGAAACTCTCCCAGCCTCCATTCCTCTGGCATGATAGGCTTATCCCCTGGTGACTGTTGGGGAGCATTCACCTGAAACTAACTGAGCCCATAGTGTAAATGGATTCGCTTCATCTGAGGATTAGTAAAAACAAGTCCATTTTTCCAGATCCAGCTGAAATCCCATCTACGAAGCCTTCTTTAATCACTAAAATCCACAGCAATCCCAGGGAACTTATTGTCTGTATAATTCATAAAGAACCCAGAAATGTTTTTAGAATTGGTATTTAACACTTTCTTGGTCATAGAGCAGTTTCCTCTTGTTGGCATTTAGTAAAGAACTGAATAAAGCAAAACACTTTAATATCTACTAATGGTATAACGAGTCAGTAAAAGTTAATGTCTATTAAAACGAGTCTGGTCACCAAGACAATATAGTCTTTATCTTAAAAGTGCAGAAAAGAATGAGATGCATTTTAGAAGGATTTCCATTTAAATAAAGCATTTTAAAACTAGAATTCTTAGCAAATTATAAGTAACTGACACTGTCAGATGATGACAGAGATGCTGTAGCAAATAAATAGCTGAGAATATACAGCAGGTGTTTTCCCCTTGCCAGGCACTGGGCTAAGTGCTTTATCCTCTGCTCTTCCCAAAACACAACAATGAATACACCAGTGTAATTTACATATTATGGATGTGAAAACCGAAGCACTAGTAAATTTCTAAAAATTTCAAGTAAGTGGTGGAGTCAGAATTTGGAACTCAGGTAGTTGGACTATAGAACATATGATCTTGAATCTCTAAGATTAATAACTTCTTCAGCTTCACAGCAATTACATCATGTGTTCACTTTACTCGGACAATAGAACTACAGAATTTCATAAGAAATGATGCAATCTGGGACACCTGGGTGGCTCAGTCGGTTAAGTGTCTGCCTTCCTCTCAAGTCATGATCCCAGAGTCCTGGGATCAAGTCCCGCATCGGACTCCTTGCTCAGCAGGGAGCCTGCATCTCCCTCTGCCTGCAGTTGCCCCTGCTTGTATTTTCCTGCTCTCTCACTCTTTCTCTCTCTGGTAAATAAGTAAAATCTAAGAAAGAAAGAAAGAAAGAAAGAAAGAAAGAAAGAAAGAAAGGAAGAAAGAAAAGAAGAAAGAAGGAAGAAAGAAATGATGTAATCTGTCCTGACAGATCAGTGTATTCCAAAGTAACCCAACACTTAAAACATTGCTTTGTAAAGACATGTAAAAACATGAAGGTAAAATGTGTATTTGAGGGTTTCAGATTAGTAGTAAACATGTTATTTTTCCTGAAGAAATGTAATAATAAAGACACGTAAGTAAACAGTTCCTAGTGAATTATATTATTACAATTCAAAAATAATTAATGTACTAATGAAAGTTAAGAAAACAAAACTGAACGCCATTGACTACACTCTCGGCAACACATAAATCCCAAGAACTGAAGGGGTGAATGGAAGGAGCAGCATGGAAACCTGGGGACAGAGATGGGTTTGGCAAAGTCTCCCTGAAAAAGGCAAGCAGTCAGCCCACAGTGACCCAGTGGGGAGAAAGTAAAGAGTATAAATAACCTTATTCACTCTCTTCTTGCTTTCTGGTCTCTTGCTATGATTGCCTTGGTCTAATCCAACCAAAAGCCAGAGGCAAGGGAGCCCGTTAATGCAATCCATTCCAGGCCACCAAGTAGGTGGAGAGCAAGGTGAAGGGCCAAAGTGTACCTGAGAAGTCAGCAGAAAAATGCAGCCAGCAGAAGCATCATCTGTGCATGTCTTCTCTTTTTCTAGAGCCTCTTTCTTCTTAGAGTTAAAAATATGTAGTTATAGTTGTACCATTCTAAAATATCCTCCTTCATATTAAAAATCTATTAAATATTCATATTAAAAATCTAAATCTAAAGCAAAGTCATTAAAACATGGCATAATAAAAACCTTTTGCCTTGAGAAACAATTTTATCTTTGCTTCTTTTATCCATTATTTCTTCATACTTTTATTGAGTAATTTCTGTCTGTCAGGTATGGTGCTGGGCATCAGAGACGACAAGACAAGTAAGTAATACATGGTCTTTGGAGAAAATAGCTAAATAGTTACATTACTTGTTAAGTGAGTTCAGTAGTATGGAGACCCATTGCATTAGTAGTGCATTCCCAAAAAATACTTTCCCACTTATCTATGTTAGTTTTGAATTTTATAAACAATGAACACATGCTTAGATAGTGGCATTTGTGGTAAATAACACTGCGTACTTGTACTTGTTTTATCTAGCCATATTATGAAAACTTGGTGCTCAGAATTCCAAAGCCCCAGCCTGTGGTAGTCTCACTGCTTTGACACCTTTCTTTATCAAGATGATTTTGCAGCAGGGTTTCACTGTCCTTCCTTTCAATTTGTATTTCTAGAGCTCCCTATAGGGTTTCCTGATCTTTGTAAATTCTTTGATTGAATGCAGTGTAGGAAATGTGGAATGGTTATATAATAGGACCTTGGTTCTTTTATAATAAAGAATGATTAGTCTTGGGATTTGAGCTCCTGAGATTTACTGGCTTAACACATCTCTGTTTTTCTGGACCAGAAATAAATGTACAAACGTACAAAAGAATGGGTTTAATGAAGTATAATAAACAAATCCTCACCCACTTGCCTCAGGGGAGAAGGAATACAGAGAGACTGAGCCTGTCGAGGTTGCCTGAGATCATCTTAGGCATTATTAAGGATTTTTAGAAAAGAATCTCCTATTCATGGGGCCAGTGATATTTTACAATTCAGCAGTGCCCTATGTGTGTAATAAAGCTAAATCAAGCCAAGGTCAGAGAGTTGCTGGGCAAAATGACTGAGTGAGGCAGTCAGAAGAAATATGGAAAGAGTTTTTCTCCCAAGCAAAAGTGAAATGGAAAGAGCAGTCATCTTGAATCAGACAAATCTGCGTTCTAATTCAAGCTCTTCTACTTCGTTCTTGAGGCAAATTTGTTAACTTCTTTTCAGCTTCAGATCCCTTCTTTGTGAAGGAGAGATTGGTTCTAATGAGACGTAAGTAAAATTATGTTTGAAAAGAATGCATTATGTGCTTTACACAAGGCAGCTTCTCTATATTGTTATGATTGCTGTTCTTCCATGGTGCCCTAAAGAAAAAAAGAGGCTGCAGTCGCCACAAAGGCATCTACAGTAAGAGAACTGCAACACCGTCCGGTGTGCTGAGAGGGAGAGGAGCAAATAGTACATGTAGTTTTTGTACAATTCATAAGGAGCCAGGTTGTGACTTATTTTCATTCCTCTCGGGTATAAAATTAACTGCTCATCAGAATAGAGCCTGAGGAATAATAAATGGCCTACTGAGCTCTTAGGAGTAGCCTACAATCTTATGTAGAAACTTCTCATTTAAAGATGGAGACGCTGAGGCCAAAGAGGGTTGGTCAGACCCTGCTTCCCAGGACCACAGCGTTCCAGCCCTATCCTGTCCTACAAACATTCATTATCATTCACTCACCTCACAGGCGGCCAGAGTGCTCTCTCTGGAATAGGCTCCAGACCTTTCAGAGTTTTATTACTAGTCAGTAAAAAACATCTGGGCAGACACCACTAGTACAAGCACATTTGTTTATTTTTAAAGTATACTTATTGAAAATTAAGCCTTCATATATTGCTGGTGGGAATGCAAAATAGTTTTGTCACCATGGAAAACAATTTGGCCCTTCCCCAAAAGTTCAACACAGAGTTACCACATGACCCCACTGTTCTACTAGGTATGTGCCCCAAAGAATTAAAAACAGAGCAGTGCTATTCATGAAAGTCAAATGGTGGAAACAGCCCAAATATCCATCATGGATGAATGGATAAACAAATCCTAATAATACATGCAATGGTATATTATTCAGCTATAAAAAGGAACAGGGTACTGACATATGCTACAAAGCTCCAAAACATTATATGAAATAAAGGAGCCAGACACAAAAGTTCACATATTATATGATTTCATTTATAGGTAATATCCAGAATAAATAAATTCGTAGAGACAGAATGCAGACTGGTGGTTGCCAAGGGCTAGGGGGAGGAAGGAATGATGAGAAACTATTTAATGGGTAAGGGAGTTTTACTTTGCAGTGAGAGAAATGCTTTGGAATAGACAGAGGTGGTGTTTGCACAACATTGAAAATGTATTTAAGGCCACTGTATTGTTCACTTTAAAATGGTTAACTTTATGTTATGTGAATGTAACTCAATAAATTATTAAAAATTTTGAGTGTACTCATTTAAATTAAATAAATACAATGTGCACGTGTAAACATAAACAAAACAAATTAAAATAATAATGAGCTATAACTGAAATAAACAGTATTTTATATATTTATCAACATTACTAAAGGTTCTTACTTTCACTAAAATCTTGATTATTGGTAATATTTTTAAGTAGAAATATATCATTAAATGTTTCTTTCCAATCAAGTTTAACAGATATTTGATTTTAAAGGCAGTCATAGCTAAAAGGGAAACCTCACAAAGTAAGTAGATCAAATGGAAGGGCATGCACCGAAGTCCCTTGTCTGCATTTACCAAATCATGAAGCTATTTCTACAATCCCTTAATATAATCTCTAGTACAACAAAATATATAATATTGTATACCATATAATACATAATATCTATTATCACCGTGTCATTAGATCATGTACATTGTTCTATAATATATATATTATATATATTTACAAATCCGTTAAAATAGTATTTAAATTTTGCCAGGAAATTTGTGTTGCTCCCAAATCAAGCATTATTCTTATAAACTATACAAAAAATGTTGCTTTTTAAAATATTTTTAACACATCATTCAAAACCTACTGAAACTTCATTCTACTTCCAAACTTAAAAAATTTAAAAGCATATAATTCTGAAGGTTTTTATAGATGATAATCATATTTTTGACAATAAAATTACCCAATGATTAAAATTTTTCAAATTCAAATTTTCAAAATGCTTTCTCCAAAATCACAAGTTTATTTTAAACAGACTTAAATGGTTAAGCACTGCTTAAAACATTCACTTCACCTGGTATATTATTTTGATAAAACCTATAACATAACACGGTATCATCATCAGCTTAGTATCACAAAAAAATGTCAGGAAAACTGGAACGCCTTTACTTCAGTTTTAAAAAAGAATGTGTGTAACTCATCTTTGACAATTCATGAGATAAGCAGTGAATTTTTGTGTGGTAAAAAAGATTTTCATGGTCATTCCACACAATTCTAATGATACTGGCATTTAAAAAGTCTTGCTTTTATCATAACAATATCAATGGCACCTTGTAACACTACAGTGCCTCACAATAAGCCAAAAGTTAACAAACAGGAGAGCATACTACTGTCAAAACACCTACCCTTCCTTAACACTTCAAGACACATAGCTGAAGATCAGACACGGGGAGCGGAAGTATCAGAAGACATACTAAATATTATCAATTTTCATTCTTTTCTCATTTAGATGAAAATCAGCATAAGTGGAATTTATAATCTTGCCCTCTCCTTCCCCAGTGGATCATGGTTCACACTCACAGGGGATGCATACCCACGTCAGAGACCACTGTTCTACTGGACTAGTCAGGTGAGGAGGAATATGTGCTTTTACCTACCACACGGTTGTAAGAGCAACTTGGCTCAACCAAGCGACTGATTTTGATATAAATAATTCTATCCTAAATACAATGTATACCCTATAGCTATTGCCTAGAAGACAAAAATACTTGGCAAAAATCTTGCTTCAATTAAATTGTTTTGGAAATAGTTTTATGTTAAACAATTTTTCTTTCATTTGTAATAGAAATGTTTCTTATTCTAAAGAGTATAGTGATGACAGGTATTGTGAAATAAGACTTTTGTTGTAGGCAAATAGCTTACAAAGCCAAATAATAAAAGACAAAACAATCCAGCTTTCCAAGCATCTTACAGAATACTTTTTTTCCAAAAGTGCATTACTGTAATCTGATCTTCTGTGATTTCTGAAATTGTATTCAAATATATTAAGATGTTAATAATGAAACAAAGTTCATGTGCAGTTACAAATATTGTGTTCTGTGAAGAAAACTGACTTATTTAAAAAAGACTCATCCTGGGGCGCCTGGGTGGCACAGCGGTTAAGCGTCTGCCTTCGGCTCAGGGCGTGATCCCGGCGCTATGGGATCGACCCCCACATCAGGCTCCTCCGCTATGAGCCTGCTTCTTCCTCTCCCACTCCCCCTGCTTGTGTTCCCTCTCTCACTGGCTGTCTCTATCTCTGTCAAATAAATAAATAAAATCTTTAAGAAAAAAAAAAAAAAACTCATCCTGAAATAGTGTTTTTCCAGCACTGGCTCATGTGTGTGTAGGTTGCCTACCAACCATCTAAGAGCTCTTGGGTGGGACTAGCAATGAGCAGAGAAACCAGACCTTTGTGAGACTCCATTGTCACCAAGAATGTCATAAATCATGCCAATTAGATGCCCAACATCTGGTCAATAGCCCTTCATAATTCTATTATTTTTTCCTTTAATTAACTTAACTTGCAGTACAAGATGGAGGTCAGAAATTGTGTATTCCATTCCTCAAATAAATACTAACTTCTAAAATATTCCTGCCATAGAAATTTTTCAAATATTCTATCCTTCCATCCAATTGACTCTATGCCTACCCTCAAATAAGAATCCCTTCTTATCTTTAAAATCTAGTCCTTCTCCCTTGCTCTTTATTACCTGAGATATCTCCATTAGATAAAATATTTCACCATCTATGCTCATACATGATGATATATTCATATTCTGCAGATTTCAATGATTCTGGTTAGTGATACCTTCCAAAAGGAAATAATAAATCAGTCTCTTCAAATTGACAAGACAATGGTCACAGGAAATCTTTTGTCACCAGAAGTATGAACTTAGGCCTAAGTAGATACAAACATTAACTAAATTATTTCTAACTTTTACTAATAATTATGTCTTTGCTTACTTTTTCCCCAAGCTCCCCTGACTGATGACTCTACATATTAATCTCACTCTTTCCTGCTGTCACTTAAAGTGCTTTCTCTGGTGAGTAACATTTTAGTCCTTCACCTAAGAACTAATGGAGTAGTAAATTTATAAATATCTCCTCTTGGAGAAAATGAATGGTTTTAATGCACTGTAGCTTAGTTGATCTAGACACAACCACATCTGACAGTGTTAGTGACATAATAACTGTGAAATCACACAATCCCATGCCCCAAAGGCAAATGGCTCTTCATGTCCTCTGATCCTGATGGTTTCTTAGTCACATATCTTATCATGGAATGTGTGAAGACATAGAAGCAAAAAATAGCATGATCACGTGTAACCTTAGAATTTCAAGATTCCCCCCTCACCATCTCCATATATTTGAAAAAGTCATTCTTCATTTCACTTATCTCTACTTTAGTATTCTCCATCGCACTTATCACCACCTGGTATGATTGTTATTTATTATTTATATTCATTAATATTTATTTATTCATATAAATTTCAAGAGGGTGGATACTATTGTTTGCTATTCTACCTCCAACTCCTAAAATAGTTCCTGGTATATAGATGATATTCAATTAATAATCATTGCATGAATTTATTAACAGTTTAATACTGGAAATTAAATTATTTTTCTTCCCTCTATTTAGTACAGTCTAGAGAAATTTTTGATATTAATGAGTTTTTTCTTTTTCTTTTTCTAGTTAAATTACTTCCCTTTCATTTTTAATTGAAAGTCAACTCACACAAAAGATTTGATGAAGTGCTACATTTGTACTTCTTTCACATAAGTTGGTTCTATATTATTTTTAACCATCATATAATTTATAATGTTTTTTAGAGAGGAGACTAAAATTCAAACTACTTCAAGTTTCCTCCTTACAGTTTCATACATATGGCACTTATCAATAACACCTTTACTGAGACTTATAAAGTACTGCACTTCAGTGTCCAGCCCAATCTCATAAATACAATTTTTAGAGTCATTCTGTCTTTTAGATTTCTAGAGAGTTAGCTTAATAGAGACAAGTGCTAGGAAATTTTATTTTTATTCTAGATCTATCAATTGTCAATATCTCTAATGCTTATTTCTGATGTAAAAATAAACAAATAAATAAAGATTTCATTTTTCTAATATGCTTTATCTTTTTCAGATGGTTTGTATAAGTGACAGACCTGGTATTTGAAGGTTCTTGATATATATAGAATCATGGACTCTGACTTTTCTAAATGATAACTTCTCCTTAAACTTGAATCGAGGTAAGAGAATAAACTGGTAAGCAGTTTGGGCTTTGAAGTTATCTTAGCAAATTTTGAATCCTGACTCCACTGCTTAGAACACTTGCAATCTTAGGGAAGTTATTTACTTCTCCAATAGTCAGTTTCTTCATTTATAAAATAGCAATATCGTACCTATCACATGAAAATATTGTCAAAAGTAAATGTGATAATCCCTGTGAAATATTGAACACAATGCTAGGCCAAAATAATTGCTCAAAACATGTTAGATGTTGTTCACATCATCTCCAAATGTATAGAAGTTTCTTCTTGAACCCTTAATGTATTTTTTGAATGTGTATCTCAATATATTTTCACGTTTGTCTATTACTGAAGTTCTTTGTGTTTTTGTTTTTCCTATATTACCCTCACATAAGAAATGTCCATCTTTATCTTCTCTGAAGTGCCTAGAATTGTGTCTTGAACATGGAAAGAATTTAATACATTTTTTTATTGAATTAAATGCTTAATCATGTCAACATTATAGTGCCTCAAAATGAAAATAATTTTCACTTGCTTCTTGAAAATAAATAAAATTACATTAAAGCTTTTTAAATGTAGTTTTCATAAAACATGAATGACAAATGAATTCAACAATTATGGATTGTTCTTGTATTCATCACTTCAAAAGTAGGTGTTATCTTATGCTTACTATTTTCAAATGTGCTGCATTTGAGCTTTGTGGAAGAGTGACCTAGAATCAGAGATTCTGTGCTTACTCACAGAAATGCAAGTTTAACACAGTATTTCAGAACACAAAAATTTCCCAATGGATTGGAACAGTAGAACCAATACCTTATTGAATCATTACAACTTCCTACTATTCTCGCTTGTTCAAGTTCTACTTTCTGCATTGGTCTAACACGTAATAACCATTCGTATTTCACAGGAACAACTGGGACCCAAACAGAATAAAGAATATGTTTAGGATTATTTAAAAAACAGGAAAAAGGGACGCATGGATGGCTCAGTCTGTTGAGCATCCAACTCTTATTTTCGACTCAGGTCATGATCTCAAGGTTGTGAGATTGGGCCCCATGCTGGGCTCCACACTCAGCAAAGAGTCTGCTTCAAATTCTCTCTCCCTCTTCCACCCACCCTGGCCTTCCCTATTCTCTCTCTCTTAAATAAATAAATAAATAAATAAATAAATAAATAAATAAAATCTTAAAAAAGCAGGAAAAAAATTGGTTTTTAGTCCATCACTTTGGAGTATCTCCTGATAATTACAATAACCGAACTAGCAACAAATAATGTAGCTAATTGGATTTTTAAATATGTATTTATTATAATATATAATTATTGTAATTTTGATACAGATTTTTTCCTAAAATTTCCTATCCAATAGACTAAAGGACATCATAGCTAGTACAAAAATTTTAAGTATTATGATGACTAATACTAATAATGATGCTATAGTTATAGGTAGAGCTGACTGGATAGAAAATATTTTTGTAATATTTAAAATACAACTATTTTCCTAATTGCAATTACAAAGTTGACACATAAGCATAATAAATTTATGACTGATAGAAACTATCAACCTCTGCCTGTCACCTGGAAGTCTTGTTCTGCTAATAGCAGAGCATCTGATAAATCCCTGCCTTGTCTTGCTTGCTTGCTGATAATTTCATTTTTGAAAAGCTAAGGAGGTAAGAGTGGAGAAATTGTATATTGAACTTAATTTACTAAATCCTACCACCAAGAATGATATTTACACTATTTCATAAGCAACACTGAAGAGACATCAACTAGTCAGGTCCTAGTGGCTCTCCAAGCTCCTGCAGTTACTCTCTTAGCTGGACTGTAGGTGTCCTGGCTCCGAAGAGAGGTTTGAGCATCCACTGAACTGAAGGGACACGTGGGTGTGTCAGGAAAGTTGCATTTATCAGTCAGTACTGCAGTACTATAACAACATTACCCATAAGGTTACATATCTGCTGCATATCCACTTTATTGATAATCCTCTCCCCCTTAGTCCTTGAAGCTCTTCCTTTATATCCCCTCCTCTACAACCTATGAACATATCTTTGTTTCTGAGCCTCATTGTTACCTAATCTAAACCACAGTGTCTCCATTTCTATCCCCTCAAAAAGCATTCCAACTTTTTCCCAGGCTCTAGAGTCCCTATTTTCTAATCTATTTTGGCTTCTGCTGGCAGATAAAACTTCTGATTGACCTCTCCAGATCAAAATCTTCAATGTTTCTCCATTAGCAACACAAAACCCCAAAAATTCTTAGCCTAAACACTAGGACATAACTTTCATCCTACTCTAACATATTTTTGCATATCTGTTTTCTTGTTTCGAGTCACCCTACAATCCAGCCAGATGACAACTTGTTTTTCTCTCAATAGAGGACACATTTTCATGCTCCTATTATTTTCTTTTGCTGCTACTTTGAACTGGAAGTTCTTCTTCTTTGTCCAACCTCTTCAAAGCTCACTTCACACAGGATCTTCATCATAGTCTTCAATGGTCTCTATGCTCATTACAAGTTTTATAATGCTTTACACATGCTGCTGATGAAAGTAACCATCATGTTGTAAATTTATCAGATTTATTTTTGCATATATCTAATCTCCCTTTGTAGACTGTAAGGTTTTTGTTTTGTTTTGTTCTGTTTTTGAGTCTGATACATAGTTGATTTCTTTTTTGTATCCTCTTAGCTCTTAGCATGTGCCATACCCATGCAGCATCCAATAGATATTGGTGTTTGAAGAAATAAGCATAATAAAGAACAAGAGAATAAAATGGAACTGGCAAGATTGTTTGCAAAGAGAGATTCTCATACCAGAACTCACCTAACTCAAAAAAATAAATACTAGCTATAGTAAATAATGTGTCCTGGTCTCTAACATGACATATCCCTACATTAACTGAAAGGTAGATAAAACTAGAAATTCTAAAACAGTAAATAACCAAGGGGAATGAAGTCCATAAAAATTATATATGATATAAAAGCAAACTTTAACTATACCAGAGACAATTAAAGAAACTAATCTGCATTCACAGGAGTTATTGTGAACAGAAGTTGTAAGGGGACTGCCCTGACTGGAGACTTTTGAATATCAAAGAATAGAACAGCTGGAACATAAACAGAACCAAGTCTTCTGAAAAATATCAAGGACACGAAATAACTGTGGAATGGGGTGTAAGGAGCTCTATGTTTGTTTGTTTTTAGGTTGTTTTTGTTTGGTTTCGTTAATCAGTTGGGCATAATTCACTGTATTTCAGTGAAGGAAAGAAAAAAATATATAGGGAGGAAGCTAGGCCTCCTGCATAGGGAAGGTAGTGAGATAGAATGATAGATATCAAGTTGCCAAGAAACATACAAAAATACTCAGATTAAAACAGAATAAGAATGGGAGAAGATATTTGCAAATGTCTTATCAGATAAAGGGTAGTATCCAAAATCTATAAAGAACTTATCAAACTCAACACCCAAAGAATAAATAATCCAATCAAGAAATGTACAGAAGACATGAATAGACATTTCTCCAAAGAAGACATTCAAATGGCCAACAGACACATGAAAAAGTTCTCCACATCACTTGACATCAAAGAAATAAAAATCAAACCACAGTGAGTTACCACATCACACCAGTCAGAATGGCTAAAATTAACAATTCAGGAAACAACAAATGTTGGTGAGGATGCTGAGAAAGGGGAACCCTTTTACACTGTCAGTGGGAATGCAAGCTGGTACAGCCACTATGGAAAACAGTACGGAAGTTCCTCAAAAAGTAGAAAATAGAGCTACCCTACAACCCAGCAATTGCACTACTGGGTATTTACCCTAAAGATACAAATGTAGTGATCTGAAGGGGAACCTGCACCTCAATGTTTATAGCAGCAATGTCCGCAATAGCCAAACTATGGAAAGAGGCCAATGTCCATCAACATATGAATGGATAAAGAAGATATGGTATATATATACACAATGGAATACTACTACTCAGCCATCAAAAAAATGAAATCTTGCTATTTGCAACAACGTGGATGGAACTAGAGGGTATTATGCTAAGCAAAATAAGACAATCAGAGAAAGACAATTATCACATGACTCACTCATAAGCGGAATTTAAGAAACAAAACAGAGGATCATAAGAGAAGAGAGGAAAAAATAAAACAAGACAAAATTGGAGAAGGAGACAAACCATAAGAGACTCTTAATCATAGGAAACAAACTGAGGGTTGCTGGAAGGGAGAGTGATGGGGGGCTGGGGCACCTGGGTGATGGACACTAAGGAGGGCACATGATATAATGAGCACTGGGTATTACATAAGATTGATGAATCACTGAACTCTACCTCTGAAACTAATAATACATTATACATTAATTAATTGAATTTAAATTAAAAAAAAAATAAAATGAAAAA
This sequence comes from Ursus maritimus, assembly GCF_017311325.1. Lineage (NCBI taxonomy): Eukaryota > Metazoa > Chordata > Mammalia > Carnivora > Ursidae > Ursus > Ursus maritimus. The sequence continues at coordinate 6,934,526 of NW_024423453.1, forward strand.
ATAAATTTAAAAAAAGATTAAAATAGAATAAAATCCCATGAAATCACAGAGAAAACATCAGATACACCCACATTGAAAGGCATTCCACGAGATGTAGAATGAGTACTCCTCAGGTATGTCGGGATCGTGAAAAATAAGGAAAGAATGAGAAAGTGTCTCAGACCAGAGGAGACTAAGGAGACATAATGACTGAATGCAGTGTGGTGTCCTGGATTGGATCCTGGAACAGAAAGAGGAAATAGAAAGCTAGTGAAATTCGAATAAAGTGGTCTAGTGTCTGTCGGTTCTCCGTGAAACTTCTATGTCCTGCTGGCTAAGTGGGAATTTTCCTACTATTCCTGAGCCAGGGTAAATTATGAAACAAGTTAAAACATTTGGCCTCCTCCGTGCTGTGATTAGGTGAAAGGGAATAAATACACAGAAACACATAACCTCCTCTTGTACTTTTCTTGTTAACCATCTCTCTAGGCTGCTATCTTTCAAGTGACTTTAATGTCACTGGAAATGGGAGTGATCACACCTTCAGGGGTTCATGGGCGCCTCTTTTTTCTAGGTCTTGGCTCCTTCTGCCTTTAACACTATGAGTTTCCATCTCCACATTCAAATACTAATGACATCACAATTTTTACATATAGACCATTTATTCACTCATTTAACAAGTTTTTATTGAGTGTTTGCTATGTGCCAACATATCAGCACTTTTCTAAAAGCTAAAGATTAAAAAGGCCAAGAAAGTTTCCTTACACTCATGCAGTTTATATGTGGTGTTTATTGAATGCCTGGTGTGTAATAAGGAGTATATACTTTATTAGATTATGCAGCTATACAATTAAAGCTAAAGACTATTAATTTACGTGTTGATGTGAACTTGGAGGGAAAACTTTACATAAGATACCAATAGGTTGAAACATTTGGACTAATACTAGTGAGATTAATTTTAAAGTCCTAAACATGGATTTTTTTTTTTTAATTAACAACTCAAACGATGGGCAATTTAAACAGCAGCAGATCTTTATGTTTTTTTAAAAAAGCCTTAAGGCTTCTTTGACAATTGTCTACTTGATTATATATGAATCAACTAAGAAATGACTACCCAAAAAGATAATGTACAGATTTTACTGCAAGAGTAAAATACATTATTCTATATATACTACATATTGACTCTAATGCTGTATTTTAAAAGGGATATTAAAAAATGACGCATGTTCTTAGAGAAATAAGTTGTTCAAAGACCACTCCATTTGAGGAATGCCTGAAGAAAATAGGAATTTTCCACAAGTAGAAGACATGCCTTAAGGGGGGATGGGGGAATGGGATAGGCCGGTGATGGGTATTAAGGAGGGCACATATTGCATGGTGCACTGGGTGTTACATGCAAACAATGAATCATGGAACACTACATCAAAAACTAAGGATGCACTGTATGGTGACTAACATAACATAATAAAAAATTTCAAAAAAAAAGACATGCCTTAGAGAAATCGTGATAGGTTTTGAAGAATTGCCTTGTCAAAGAAGAACTATACTTTTTTGGGACAGTGACATGACACCAAACTAGAGCAATCAGGCCAAAGTTACAGACGCAGGTGTCAAATCAATACTAGTTAGAACTAGATAGGAATAAAGCTATTTAGAAAATCAAAGAGCTTCCTCAAGTGATAATCACAGTCATGATGAAAATGTCAGGAATGTAATAGGACTGTTAGTGGGTCAGATCATAAGACCTTTATCATTTCTCCCAATTTCAGAGAAGATAGAGATGTCATTATTTATGATATAAATAAAAGCAGATGAGTTTGCCTTCTGTGGATGCTACTGTGCTGTGAGTTTTCATCTCTTCCAGCTTCTCATATTTGCCCCAAATCAGTTCCCAAATATTGTTGCCCTTGGCAACAATTTAAGTGAAATCGCTTTACTATATTCCTGCACCCACTCCAAAACCCAACAGCAGATGATATCCAACTATATTTAAGAAAACAAATGCTATTAAATCTTGGTTTGTTTCAGTGATCTCTGGACCCCTGGCCTACCTTCTTTAAGTCTTGATGTGGAAATTTGACAGTATGATTTGTAAATCTTCTAAAGAAAGGTGAAAATCGGAGAAGCAAGAATTCCTAAAGTCCTGATGTTTCACAGTTTAGTAGCCTGCCATTAAGTAAGTGTGGGGCATTGGGTGAGGGAGCTGGAGTCATAAACATTATCAGGTAAAAGTGAGGTTTCCTGGGGCTGCAGAAAGAAATGAGCTTGTTACTCCTTCTGGTATTAATCATAATAAGTGTTTTATCTAAGCCTGTCATGTTTAGTTTCTCCATGCAATTTACCTCTCAGGCACACTGTTCACAATATCAGTTGCTCTTATCTTTTAACTTATAGTCTTCAAGTACCTAAATGTATTTCCCCCAAAGTTCCCACAGTTAACATGACAAAAGTCAACATAGTGCTATTTTAGGACAATGCTGCTGCTGCATTTTAAAAGACAGTTGCTTATGCCTGGCTACTCCTATCATCTGTTGAAAACTCTAACAGGCAGCACTGATTTTTTGCCTAATTGCAGTTTTACTGTGGGATTTGCAAGAGTTTAAACAGGGATCCCAAGTGCTCTAACAGTTTTATTTTTTTTTTCATTTTGCCAAAGAAATAAAAGAGAGATGTGCTTATCCAATATCATCCTCGTTTTTTTTACAAACCAATCCTTGTTAGCTGATACACAAAGTCCACAAGCAGCTTTCGAGGGATCACATTATGAAGCTCAACTTCTAAAGATTGGAGAACGCTGCTAGGAGCAATTCAACCAACCAAATAATCAGACAACAAAAAATTCAAACCGGCAACAAGGTGAATAGAGACTTTTTGCTAAAAATGTCAAGGGAAAAACCTGGTAGAACTTATAAACCCAGTCCACAGTTCACACTAAAGAAAGATGTCAACCTCAGAGAAAGATACGACTTGAAGATTAGACAGCTAATAATATTCCACTCTGCGCGACCCTATTTCATGGTAGTCCTCTTATGATCTGCTAATAATCCTTTATAATTAAGCTTCCAGCATAATATTAAAATGTAATCCACACGAACACCAATCGCAGTGTATTTCAAAGGCTGAAGTGGTTACGGCTTCCAGCCATGCATGACAATTACTGTGCAGCTTTAATTTCATAATTTTTAAATGGTTTGCCCTAAGATTTAAAGAAAAAAAATATGATTCATTTCTATCCATAAGTGCAGGGAAATAGCTCTCATTTAAACTCAAACTGTTAAAAGGATGTCCAAGGTATAGGCCTTATGAATCTGCATTCTTCCCTTTAGAACTAAAACCCCTGCTACAACCCCACAGAACCAAGGTCATCTTTTGGGGAGTATCTTATGAAATGTTTACAGTAAATGAAGCTGGTAGTACCAGAAACTGCAAATGCATGTCATGGGGCAACACACACATTCCACATTATATGTCGTAAGATTTGATTAAACATAGTACTACCCGTATTCAACTGCAGTGCACACAACATTTTCTGTTTCTTTTATTTTGGTGCATTGTCGTCATCACATCTTGAAAAACTCAGCTTTTGTCCAATAACTACATAATAATATGAACCAAATAATAATCATTGGAAGTAACGCATCCATTTAGTTTAATGGAGGTAGTTTTATATTCCATTACATCTGGGTCGTAAACATAATCCACTTATTAGATCTACTTCAAAACACAGTTATTCATAGGATGTTGTAGGGTAGGTAAGTTTTCTTCAAAAAAGTGACTAGAAAATTCTTTTGAATCTAAAAGATTCAAAAAAATCTTTTCTGATTCGGACTCTCATTTAAACACAAGGGGGCTGGAATGATGTTAATGATTTTCACATTTAAAATGTTGGTTTTGACTGGAATAAAGGGAAAAAAGTGAAAATTATTGTGTGATCTTTTAAAAGATTTGACTGGATTTGTAATTCACGGTTAACAAAATGGTATTAGTGTAGGTTTGTACTGAGCTGAGTGTTACTGCAGATTAGGAAAATAACATGCTGTCAGGAAATAATGAGAGTATATCCAGACTCATAAAGCACTCTGAAAAAAAAAAATACTGCTCCTCAAATAGCTATTTGGTGATATTACTATTAGACATTTGACTAAATTTATTTTTTATTCATTTTTTGGCATTTTGCTTCATTTATGTAATATCATAAATTTTATCCATAATATTCACAATGATTTTAATAACTCATTAAAAATTCCATCAATTTCAAATGATTATCTGAGCACCTACCCACATTTCAAAAAATTCACTGAAATAACAATGAAAATACATCAATCCTGAAAAGTATCAGACACGGAACTGAAGCTCTGTAGAATACAGGATAACGCAAAGAGAAGGTACTTGTGCTTCATTCGCAGTGGGTGAAGGGAAAATGTTATGTAAAGAGACATCTGACTGAACTTAAACATTTCTCCTGAAGGGAAATGGTTTCCTTAATTTGTTTATGTGTTGTTAAACAAAAGCAAGTTCTAAGGGAATGATTTACAAATTTCATTTAAGACATTTTAAAATAGTTTATGTCAAGGTCAATAATAATAATGTCCTTTCAAAAAATTTTTGGAAACATTTCATTAGAGCACTCCGATTTTTATAGAAGTTTTATATAATCCTAAGCATTGAGAAAAAGAGGCCAAGAGATTTTAAAAGACATCTTCTATTTAATGCTAGCTATATGGCTGACTGTGGCATATGGTGATGGAAGTAAAAAGATGAAGAAGACATAGGGTCTGACTTCAGAAAGCTTTTAATCTAGTAGTGAGTTCTGGGGAAGGGGTAGGAGGGGAAATGGGAGGCAAACCAGGCCGAGGTGAACTAAAATACACAAGACACAGAACTCAGCTACAAAAGCCTTTGAGAGGACAGGCAGGGAATACAAAATTCAGAAGCTAGTTAAGTATAAGACATGAGGGAGTGGTAAGAACTCTAAATAACGAGAGTGCATGACCCATGCAGAGGCACCCAAAGTAAATTATTTCTAAAACATTGTATCGGTAAATCGAAACGTCTATCAGCAGAATTCCATCTGCAATTTACGATCTTTGCTTTAAAGCTGTAAGACAGGCCAGACTGTGGTGTGACATGTTATAGCAAAGGTACAAGTAAAATTTATGGAGAGTCTCGGGCTTCTGGGTGGCTTAGTGGGTTAAGTTTGCCTTTGGCTCAGGTCCTGAATGAGTTCATACCGGGCTCCCTGCTCAGTGGGGAGCCTGCTTCTCCCTCTCCCTCTGCCCTTCCCCCAGCTCATGCGCGCGCGTGCTCGCTCTCTCGCTCTCTCTCTCTCTCTCTCTCACTAACTCTCTTGCTTGGTCTCAAATAAATAAATAAAATCTTAAAATAAAAATTATGGAGAGCCTAAAGAGCATAATGAGTAAATTCAGGTAAGGGATTGGGAAAGTCTTCAGAAAGAAGATAGGATTTAACCAAATCTTGACAAATAAGGAAAAGTCAACACATGGTGAATGTTGGATGATGTATGATGCAGTTGCTCAGGGCCTGGGATTTGGAGCTATGCTGCCTGAGTTCAAACGCTCGCTCCGCCACTCACCAGTTCTGTGATCCTGGCAAGTTACTTAACCACTATAAGCCTCATTTTCCTCATGTATAACATGGGTACCTACCTCAGTGGATTGTTTTAAAGATTAAATAAGACACACGTAAATTCTTGGTTTAACTATTATATTTACACACATAGCTATACATATTAGTTGTTTTCATTAATCATTTCTAGAATTTAGCAAATCTTTCTGGGAAAATTGATCCTAGATTTCACCATTTCTCACCATTTTGTTGTGGTGCAGCTGTTATGAGCAAGCCGAGTTATTAGAACTGGAGCCAGAATACTCAATGAAAAAGCAAAGGAGATGAAATGGAGCACTGTAACCAACAAAAGGGTAATTGCCAAGAAGTGTTGCCCCTATGTTATTACTCTTGAGAGTAGCTCACTATTTTAGAAATTGCAAGCTGAGGCAAGACAAACCTTATCTTGTTCAATGCTGGAATCATTAGTTGAAAATGCACTCAATCAGAAATAAAAGGTGCTGACTGGCACAAAACAATTATGCCAAGCACTTGCTCATTTCATGTCATTTGGCTTTAATGTTGATTTAACTGTTGTGAGTATATTTCACCTTTCAAACTCAGAACAAGGGGTCACAAAGACATTTGCAATGAAAAAGCATTTCGGCTTTTCCTCTCTGGAGATTTATACTGAAAAGGCAAAATACTGGAGAAGCACATGGAAAATCATTAAAAACAAAAAGCAAGCACATTTCTCTCCATGTTTATATCATGCCTAATTTCCTATAACACCCTCTAAAATGTTTCTTACACTCCTCAGGGCACACTGCTGAACCTGATTCTAAAGACCTTTTTTTTTTTTTAAGATTTTATTTATTTATTTGAGAGAGCAGGAGAGAGCTCAAGCAGGGGGGAGGGGCAGAGGGAGAGGGAGAACTAGACTCCTAGCTGAGCAGGGCGCCCCATGAGGGGCTCAATCCTGGGACCCTGAGAACATAACCTAGCCTGAGGCAGGCACCTAACTGACTGAGCCACGCTGGTGCCCCTCTCAAGGCCGTTCTTAATCTGACCTCTCAGGGATTCCCAACAGCACACTTTGCTCCCAGCAGGCCAGTAGGATTTACTCTGCCTTGCAAATGTCTTCAGTAGCTCCAAGCCACTTCACATTCACCCCCAGCCACTTACCCTATTCTAAACAAATCCTTTCCTTCTCTTAAGCACCAATTCTAGTCCTGATGTGATTTCCACTGCTGCAATCCAAAATGGGGCGGGTAGTTTACTTAAAAAAAAAAAAAAGCCCTTCAAAATGGACTTTCCTTCAGTCAAATTATAGCCTATTTATAGCCTATTTGCTTATATCAATCCCATTTATATCAACAATAGTCATTTAAATTTATTATGACTGCAGTTACTTCTAAAATTTGCCAGTCCTATGCTTACCCTTTCTCCCCAAAATAAAAGTTTCATAGTTATTACATTGTATTTATTTCTAGGTTTTTCCTTTTTCTTTCTTTCTTTTTTTTTTTTTTAACTATTTGATTTGACATGACTTGTTTATGTAAGATGTGAAATGTTAGGGCTTAGATTTTTTTTTTTCTCTAAATGGCCAATTAACACTATTTACCAAATAAGCCTTCCTTTCACAATTCAACTCTAATGTCTTCTTGACCCCAAGAAGCCTATTTCAGGGAATCCTAGTGCATTGATCTGCCTATTCTCAACACCACTACTTAAATGTTTATATTATTCATCTGAATTTTATTATTGCAATTTTTTATGAACATACATTCATATTCTTATTATTCTAGTTAAGTTTTAAAACTATTTTGTTTCATAAAGCAAACCATAGGTTTTCATAAGAATTACTTTAATATTTTGATTTGGCCAGGAGCATGTTATTACTATATTTGGTATGTACCATAACATTTAGAAACATGTTAATCTTTTCATTTATACACATTCAACATTATTTTCTAAACTCTCCTACACTGTCTTTAAGGTCTGAACAAACTGAATTGCTCCCCATTCTTTGAGCACACCTGATACATGTCTACCTTTCCAAATATGCCCACTTTCTTCTTCACACTACAAATGTCCTCAATATATCTCTTATTATTGCAACACAGTTCCCAAAGAAACCCATCTCATATGCCACCATCTCCATGGGTATTCTAGTTACACAATGAGAAATAATCTTTTGATTTCTTAATTTCCTTTGGGGGAGTAATTTTGTGGATAAATTTTGTCACATCAAAAATTTCGATCTGCTGTTACCCAAATGTCCACTCTCCCCCTTCTTCTTTGATTTCCAATGTCTATGTAACCATTTCTGTTTTCAGTTGGCTCCAGCTTGTATGCAAGTCTCTATGCTTTTTAGCATTTCCCGAAAGTCCATTTGACAAGTTAATTGATGAGAAACGAAGATTTTTTTACAGAAAATTTTATAACTTGTAGGACAGGTGTTTTACATTATAGATCCTCAACAAACAATGTAAAAATCATTTAAAATCCTTATTAATTATATTCTGTCTTCCCCAAATCCCTGTCTCCATTGGTCAGCCCCAGGCATTCTTATCTTCTCACATTCAGCCAACCGGAGTGGTCACTGCACTGGCCAAATGTCCCTCTACTAGGCAGAGGGCTTTCTCTTCTTTGTAAAGTCTGGGCCCCACTGATAGTAGGACTTTAGAGTCTTAGCCTCTGTCCAGATGTGAGCTCATCAAATTATCATCAAAAACATCATTGGGAGGCAGGGGCGGTGGAAGGCTCCTCAAAAAATGAAGTTTTATACCAGCTGCTAAGAAAACAGAAATTTCTCCAAAATCTGTATTTACTTAATTATGACCATGTGTTGTCTCTCTACTATAGAAAAATTCTGTAAGTGTGCAATCACTGTCATATTAACTTTTAAATACCCCACCACACTAGGTGTGTGACCCACATTACCTTGTGTCTTGTAGATGAATGCTTTTGGATGAACACATAACTTGTTTGATAAACTCTATTCATTAAAATGAGGAGACTAATTTTCACCACTACATAAACCTTGTTTCCCACTTTCCTCCCTAGATTCACAATACTTCATTCTCTTAATGGAGAGTTAGTTTTTTAAAAAGGAACAAATCCATCTCTAGTTTCAAGTTGCTCTTTTTGTTTCTTTGTTTTATTTTTATTTCTCATTTACTCCAAATGAGCCTCTCTCAAATTCCCATAGATTATCAAAAAAAAGACAAAGAGAAAAAATAAAATTTGTAATACCACCTAAATCTAATGCAACAGGATGTTGAATAAGATTTTTGAATGTCCTAGAATTTTCAGATGGGACATAAAGATGAAAATAAAATTAAACACCCTGTTCTTACTAAAGAGAGGAAAGGCCGGGAAGCCCCCAAAAAAGTTGTCAAAAGTGCCATCAGGGGTGTCTGGGTGGCTCGGTTAATCTCCTGACTCTTGATTTTGGCTCAGGTCATGATCTCAGGGTTGTGGGATGGAGTCTCTGGGCTGGACATGGAACCTGTGTGAGATTCTCGCTCTCCCTCTCCCTTTGCCCCTTCCCTTCTAAAAAGTGTGCAACCAATTTCTTTAATTACAAGGTATACATTTTAAAATCCCAAGTCAAATTCTATTTTACTTTAACCTGAAGCAAACTTACTATTCTGAGATAAGGTAAGAAAAGTGTTGTAAATATTTATAATGAGAAATTTCATAAATGATTATTGTGGGAAATTTTATTATTTCTTTTTCTTTTTTAAGATTTATTTATTTTAGAGACAGAAAGTACACAAGAGCAGGGGAAAGGGCGGGGGGGGGGAGAGAGAGAGAGAGAGAGAGAAACTCAAGCAGACTACCCACTGAGAGCAGAGCCCAATGCGGGGCTTTATCTCACTACCCTGAGATCGGACCTGAGCCCAAATCAAGAGTTGACTGCTCAACCGACAGAGCCACCCAGGTGCCACTATTATTTCTTTTTAAACATGTGACAAAGTGAATACATAAATAATACATAAGGGTAGAGAAAATTAGGATACTATTATAAGGTTATACTATAACTGTGTACTCTCTATTGCCTAAAATTAATTTCTCTTCCCGTATTCATTGTATATTTTCAAAATATAATACACACACATATATATACATATATATAAATATGTATATGCACAAATATAAATATACTAAGTCATAAGAAAATCTCAATAAAACCCCAACTTCAGAAATTGTATAAGCCCTATCCATATCTGTATCTGACAATACAACAAAAATGGAAAATTAATAACAAATTCTAAGTGAAAAAGTACCCTCTTGGAATTTTAAAAAGCTTATCTAAATCATTATTCAGTTAAATAATAAATTTTAAAAGCCATAGTAAACACCTCAGGAAATGATAAAATTGAGACCACTACATTTCAAGTCTTGCAAGACATAACCGAAGCTTAATGAAGAGAAATGTATAGCCTTAAGGGTAATCTTTATGAAATAAAAATAAATGAAGCAAACACTTAACTTAAAACATTATAATTATTATGTCAACATTAACAATATCAACAGAAACTTCTGTTTTTTGTTTTGTTTTCTTCTGTTTTTTAGGGGAGGAGGGGCAAAGGAGAGGGTGAGAGAGAATCTTTAAGCAGGCTCCATGCTAGGCATGGGGCTCAGTCTCACAACCGCAAGATCATGACCTGAGCCGAAATCAAGAGTCGGACAAAGAAGCTTCTGTTCTAAGCAACCACCCTGGTATTACAGTCTATTAAATACCTTAGGATGGTTTTTACGTTTAACTCTGATTTTCTGAGGTAGATACCATTACTTGAGCTTTACACGTGGGAAACAGGCTCAGAGAGTTTAAGTAACTTGCGCAAAATCGCACAGCTAACAAGTGCCAAATTCAGATTCACAGAATGTGTGAGATCCTAATCAGGAGGAATTATATATTGAAAATAACAGATTAGTGAATTTTAAACCAAAATGGTATTAGCAATAGACTAAGACTTATATATCAACAATAAAAGAGATAGACTTCTGGTAAATAAAATAAGGGGAAGGACTATATAAAAACAACCACAACCACATATCAGACCGAAAGAGATACATAACAACAAAGAAGTGAGATTTAAAAGATTTTTAGGCAATATTCTATATATTCCAGTACTAATAAATGTGAAATTTTATATAATTTTAAAATATATGTACACATCAAAAGTACACTCATAAAATAAAGAACCTGAAGAGAGAAATAAAATGGAAGAAACTGAAAGTATATCAGAGATTATGTCCTCAAACAGTTTCAGACCAAAATAACTTTACCAATGAGTTACTTTGATCTCTCAAGAAAGAGATAATGACAATGTTATGTAATATTATCTAACACAGAAAAAAAAAATAATTTCAAATGTACTTTTTGATGTTAATCTAATCCTCACACCAAAACCTGACCAAGGGAATTATCTACAAACCACTAAAACTCTGACTTAAAGAGATATATACATAAATACTAAGCAAATAAAAGTGTATTCCTAGATAAATGGCATGGGAGAGTGAAAGTAAAAAGAATTTTCAAAGCTCTAGCAAACAATATGAATAAGAGAATAATTTAAGGAAGAATATTATGTTTGTCTAAGAGGGTTATTTTAAGATAAAAGACAAATAGGGTTATTTTAAGATACAATCCATCCTAAATAAAAGTTTAAGTCATAAACTCTCAATAATTAATAACAATTTCAAAATATATAATGCAAATATTGCAAGTCTTTGGAAATTTTTAGATATATAATTGTAGTGGAAGAATTTAAAATACTAGTCTATTTCTGTCAGATTAAGGAAATGAAAAGGGAATAAAATATAGAATACCTGAAAAATGTAAGATTAATATATTGGATTCAATCTAAAACAGAGAACATAGTTTCTTTTCTAAGTATTCATGAAATGTTTATTTAAAAGCAATTCTACATTAGGCAGCAAAAAAAACTGCAAGAGAATCCACAAAAGCAAAATTTTGACAGGCCATATTCTCTGATCATAATGCAATAAAAGTAGGAATCAAAAACATTTAACAATTGAAATATAAAAAGGAGAAATAAACTTGACTGTATACTAAAATTATATTTAATATCCAAATATATCATATATTTATTTTATATATAAGTAAAGTGGAAAATATTTATTATATAAAAAGTTCTCACAGGTAAATAAGAAAAATTCACAACTCAGTGTTAAAGTATGCAACAGTAGGGGCGCCTGGGTGGCACAGTGGTTAAGCGTCTGCCTTCAGCTCAGGGCGTGATCCTGGCGTTATGGGATCGAGCCCCACATCAGGCTCTTCCGCTATGAGCCTGCTTCTTTCTCTCCTACTCCCCCTGCTTGTGTTCCCTCTCTCGCTGGCTGTCTCTATCTCTGTCAAATAAATAAATGAAATCTTAAAAAAAAAAAAGTATGCAACAGTAAATAAATTGAGGAGTCAAAAAGGAATAAAATGGCCAATAAACCTGAAAAGTTGGTCACTCTGTTAGTCAAACAAGTGCAAATTAAAATCATAAGATATATCTCTTTTTTATCTGTCAGATTAAAAAACAATTAAAAATAAAAGTAGTGTGATGGAATATGGATACTAATGATCATATACAAAGGGTGTTCTAGTATAAATCTATACATTCTTTTAAAAGGTCATATGTGCACTATATGTTGAAGTTTTAAAAATACTACAATCTAATCTATTCATTTCACCCCTAAGAATTTATCCGAAGGAAATAATAAGTGTGAGACAATGCAAATATATTACACATCTGAATGATCAAAATAGTGAAAACTTGAAAATAATCTCACCTTTCAAAAGGGAGATAGCTAAATATTTACTGGAACATTATACAAAAGAATAACTCAGCTAATAAAAATAATAATGTTAGGATAAATTTTGAAAGCATGTTACATAAAAGTATTGTATGATCTCATTTTAAAAAGTCAAACTGCAGGGTGCCTGGGTGGCTCAGCGGGTTAAGCGTCTGCCTTCAGCTCACGTCATGATCCCAGGTCCTGGGATCCAGCACCAAGTGGGGCTCCCTGCTTGTCGGGGAGTCTGACCTTCTCTCTCCCTCTGCTCCTTCCCCTCTCTTGTGCTCTCTCTCTCCCTTGCTCTCTCTCAAATAAATTAATAAAATCTTTTAAAAAAATAAAAATAAAAGTCAAACTGAGTATGTCTCAAACTTCTGGGGGCTGGTGAAGGATGTAGAAATCTATTCTTTAAAGGCTCCCATTACTTTCATTGGCTCTACTTAATTTAGATTTTTCTTTCTTCTGTTTTTAATTTGTGAATATTTTTATATTTTTGAATATAAACTTAGAATTCATTCGGTAAAAAGATTTTTGTGTGGTCACTGAATAATGTGTGTTCCAAGCATTAGACAAATTTTTGTTCTAAAAGCTCCAAACCACAAAAACATTAAGTTTTTGAGATATTTCATCCCAAATTAAAATCAGCCACATGTTATTCACACCATTCTAGGGTCATCCTGTTATCCCTTGGCTGAAAAAGGAGTCAAAATTCTGGCCGAGATTTGGTCTCCTCATACTAGTTCTTGCAAATGAGTGTCATTCCTCTTTTCTGAAAAAAATAACTGACTTAAAAATTCAAAGTTCAAATTTTATTTTCATCCACAGATTTGAACATTCTTTTTTCTTCAGGTAAATTATACTGTCTTGTTTACTTTCTGGGTTGTGATCATTTCAAAGTTTACCAGACAGTGAGACTGAGTTAAAGACTTGCTTAAGTGTTATCAGTCTTCTTGTTTTACTGCCATTTAGACCCAGATTTCAAAGGTCAATGAATTAGGCCAGTATTGTTTAGTTTATGTACCAACTACAAACATACCGAAATGTGCAGAGCCGATAAGAAACATGATCAATAACCAGATAGCTTCTTACAACTAGTACTTTAGAAAGGAAAGATGATCAAAAATGACATAACCTTTTTAGCATTTGTTTACAACATATTGATCAATTGAATAGTATTCGATGTATTCTAAACAGCATGACTGCTCAAGCTGAAGTTGCCTTATAACATATAAATCGGATAGAAACCCATGAAGAAAACCATGCTGTGTTTCTCAGTGTGCCTATTGATTTTTTGTATTTCTATATAATATATATACTATATATAATACAATAATTGATATATATAAATATATAGATATACACAAATATATATAAATATAAAGATAAAGATATATATACATCTATCTTTAATGATGCATCCTGGCACTTTTCTTACTATTCTGAAAATAGTGTGTTCACTGAGTAAATAAGTCAAATACAAACAAAAAGTAGGTCAACTTAAGCCCTGAAAAATCTCAGGTCAAAGTAGTATATGAGGGTTTTTAAATCAATTTACTCAGTATCCCAAAGGATCAGAGCTCTTTTCTAAAGCTCTAAAGCTCTGGAAAAAAATTCTGGTGTAGAGATTCTAAATATTCCACCTAATACGAACCTTAAACAACTCAACATTTTCATGAACAAAATACCAACCTATGATTCCTGCCTAAGGAATTCTTACACTGGAAGTTTAAACGAGGTTTGAGTGCATTTGTACTCAGGAATAACTGCTAAACTGCATCAAGTTCATTTCTATGCCAAGCTCCACCTTAAGCACTACATATATTTTATTTCAAACAATCTGAACAGAAACATTACAGAAAAATATCCCCTATTTTAGAGAAGAGAATAAAGCATAGAGAATAAGTACCTTCCTGCTTCCCCAGCTAGTGGATGTGGAGCTGAGTCTCAGTGCCATAATAAAGTTGTCCTTGAAACACATTTTTAATAGTGATCAATATAATCTTATGGAAGACTTTGAAGATTTTTATTCCAGACCTTTTTTTTCCAATTTCATCTTTATTTCTGATTTCAAACTTTATTTCCAAATCTCAATAACCATCTAGTCTCAAAAAAAAAAAAAAAACATAAAATAATTGGTCTGTTTGAAAACAAGCTTTATCTTACAGGATGTGTTTAACAATTAATCCCTGTTCTCACCTGAACTATGAAAGTCAGCTGCTTTGTGATAAATTACTGTCTGACACCCTAGTAAACTTTACCACCAATAAAACAAATAGGAATTAAAGGTATAAAAGAAAAGTAAGAATATGTGCCATGGAAAAAGAGAGGTGAAAAGGATGCTAACATAAACAAAACAAAAAAGTTTGAAAAAAAAATAAAATTCCATTTTCAAATAAATACAAGGATTTATTACCTGTTGAACAGAAAAAAAGATTTGTTTTTTAAAAAAACTGCGTATTCAAAAAACAAAATGCTTGTTTTCTTTTCTACTGCACAGTTTTAACATGTAATTGTTTATACAAAAATACATCCATCATCACAAAGATTAAATAGGAATAAAATTTTTAATTTTAAAACTGGTTAGGTCAGAAACCAACAAGTGAGTGGTGTGTGTGTGTGTGTGTGTGTGTGTGTGTGTGTGTGTGATTATATGCGTACAAGTGCACTCGATTCATTGAACCATATCTGGGTGTTTGTTTTGCATAACGAACCTTCCTCATCTGTCATTTTCTGCTCTGTGGGAGGGAATAAGTGGGAAGGGGTCAAACCTTGTCCTTCTTGCTCTTAAGAAAAGCCTGCCATTAAATGAAGGAAAACTAAAGATTCTCATTAGAATCATAGTGATTCCCACCTCTTTGTGGTAGAGTTCTGCTTCTCTCCCCAGGGACTGGTCTATGCTTTCCTCCTCCCTGTTAATCTGGATATCTCACCTTCCTAACTGAAAGAGCTGAGTGAAGTTGTATTACATTTCTCAGAAGGCTAAGCTTAGTGAAACTTGCAAGTGTGCCTTGGAATGCCATGTTCATGGAAGTTTGTTTTTTGGTTTTTGGGTTGTTTTTTTGGTTTTTTTGTGTGGTTTTTTTTTGTTTCGTCTTTGTTTTTTTTCTGCTGTGGATTGTTGTTGATACTGCAGGAGCAGATAGACTGATGTGCCTTGAATTCAAACAAGGAGAAGGTGGTGTGTTGTTCTTTTTGAATAAAGAGTGAGTATTTTTAAAAGGCTTTTTACTTCAATGTGCTCCATTTTTATTCTTGATCAATTCTATGTGACTCATTTAAATGCCATGCAACATGAATTTATATTTACTCATTTGAAAACTTTGTCTGGTTATTTGCTCATATTGGAATCATTTGAGACCAATCTGTAAACAATATTCAAATTCACTGTCATGCAATAAGAATTAACGTGTGTGCATATACACGTATTGGGGGAGTCAGGGGATAAAGAGAAAGTAAATTATGGCAAACATTTTAGAAATTAACAAAGTGTGAGTCTTTATGATTACTGAATTAGGTGGGTTTTTTTTCCTTTTCTTTTTTACTCCTCAATCAGTTTTGACCTTATCCTGACAATTAGAAGTATTTATAAGCAATGATGCGGTCTAGAGAAGTGATGTATATATTTTCACAGACTACTCTAGAAGATTAAGACCTTTCAGTGTATCTGATACATCTGCTTCTCCAGGGCCCACATTTTGGAGGAACTGCCATGTGATTTTACGTAGGGATGTTCATAACCTGAGTTCCTAAAGCTGTGTATGAAACAGATTTTAAAGGATCCAGGACTGATTAAAACAGTTAGCCTGTTCGCAACCTCCCTATTTACTGTGGATTACAGGAAGGGAAGTTGGGGTTAAATCAGCAGGTCTTCCTGCTTCCCCAGAGGTTAACCTGGCAGCCGGTTTGGCACCCACAGGAGGGCTGACAGGTAGCAGGATTTGTCTAAGCAGGCTGCCTGAGAGCCAACAAGGAAAACTGAATGCTCTGGATTAGTTCTGGATTATGTTGTCAGAGTGAAGGCTGATGGACAAACTGCAGAGGAATAAAATGCAATCTGTTTGGGGAAAGAAGCAGCGTGCATAGCTTTCATTTTTCAAGAAATGACAAGAAAAATCATTAATAATTTGTAAATCCATGTCCATTAACTTTTCTCTTTGTTATCCCAAGACAGTCTTTTTAACATGAGTTTGCCACTGTCCTATATCTCTTCTGTCGAGTGACAGATGGCAAGATAGATATGAAATTGGATTCGTAAAATAATACCCCCACCTCCAAGAAAGACAGAGCCTTCATTCTCCTAACACTACTTTGTCTCCTCCCCATATCCTCCCCCTACCAGGCCCCCAGGATGAAAGGAAACTTTGACATTGATAGCCAAGTGCCATGTGTTTGGTTTCTTCCCTCTGGAATAAATTTTTAAGACAATGGTATCACTTAATGAAATTTAAAGCCAAAAGGAAGTAAATAATCATGATTGCATTAATGCATTTATTATGATGATAAATGCAGTATAGGATTTTTTTTTCACAAAAGGACTTGAACATCAGTTCCAGAACCATCTGAGAGAGTTAATTGATAGAAATACTTACATCTAATAAAAAGAAATTTAGGTTTTGATAAAAGGGGTTTACATTTTTCGAAGACAGGAGTTACCAAAATTCTTAAGGAATACTTGGTGAAATAGTTGTAGTGATACAATTTTCACTGACGAACAAATCTAGCATTCTAAAGTAACTTGGGTTTTGGTCTTTTTCTTACAAGTTTCATTATCTACTTCGACATTTCTTACAGTGAAAATTACCTTATCAGAAAAAAAAAAAGCTCTCTGCTTAGACTCAGTTGAAACCAAGGATTATTTTTAACTGTTTCCAAAATATCAAAAATTAGGAAGTTCAGGTATTTGGGCTTATGACCGACTTAGCATTATGACTTCATTATCATTTCAAAAAATAGAGTTTTGTGGTCTCCAGGAGCTAATAGTCCTAGACCTAACAGTAACACGGCAGGACTCTCATTGATCCTCTGCTCTATGATTTCAAGAACAAATTCTCTCTNNNNCTGAGTAGAAGACCTTGTTTTCTTCTTTACAGGAAACAGTATAAATTAAATCCCAGTTCCTCAGGATAAACTCAGGCTGTGTACTTTTGCATATATTATTACAAAAAGAAGGAACCCACAGTCCCAAATCAACATTGTGAGCTTGAGGAGAATTCCATCTTGAGTTTCCATTGCTCTGACATCTCACTGCATCTGGCCAATAATAGGTAGTCAATAAATATTTTTTTAATTCTTTATTTAAATTCAATTTAGTAAACATATACTGTATTATTAGTTACTAGGGTAGAATTTAGTGATTCATCAGTTGCATATAACACTCAGTGTTCATTACATCACATGCCTCCTTAATGCCCATCAATCACCCAATTACCCCATCCCCCTACCCACCTCCCCTCCAACAACCCTCAGTTTGTTTCCTAGAGTTCAGTGTCTCTTATGGTTTATCTCCCTCTCTGTTTTCATCTTATTTTATTTTTCTTCCCTTCCCCTTATGTTCATCTGTTGTTTCTTAAATTCCAGGTAGTCAATAAGTATTTGATGAATAGATACATAAGCTAATAAAAACATATTTAATGCAAAAATTACTGAATTCACTTTGATCCACAAAAGGGGAAAGTACCTGTTAGAAATTTTATATTGTATAATATTGCTCTAGTGGATGTTGATGCATGAAGCATAAAAGAATAGTAATGACTAAAAAACAGACTCAAACTGGCTATTTCACATTATAATAACTGAAGAAACCTCTTTCTTGGCCTGAAATTGTATGGGGTTTTTTTTTAGAATTAGAATCAATTAAGCTAGTCTTTATGTATAAACACACTTTCAAACTTGTGTTTACTTATCAGTCAGTTCAAGCATAGACCATCATTATGCAATGTATTATTCAAAAAAACAATGGCTGATAAAATTCTCACTTTAAAAACGACCATCAAACTACTTGCACATCGAGATATACAGCCTTATATTACCAGTTAAGAGCTATCAGAAACAATTTTGATTTCTTGATTTTGAATAAAAAATAATCTTTATTCATTATTCTGTAGTAATATAAACAGCTGCATAAATAAATACCAGGATTTTGTTTTTCCCCGTAACTATCGTCAAGCTAAGTTTGGTTTTACTGTAAAGTAGGGCTTCCTGATTATTTTTATATTGTAGCATAAAGGAAATGGTAATATTTCTCTGGGCACTGGTTTAACAGAGAAAGCTGCCTCTGGCTGAGAGTCCACCCTGCTTCCTCACGGCTGAAGACATCAATCTTTCTTCGCACCTCTCAACCATGGGGCAAAAGTCCTCCGTGCCACAGCACACTAGGTAGAAAGCTCCACAGTGCTGGATTTTTTTTTTTTTTTTATCTCAAGACAAGTATGTCATGAATTTAGTTGTGAAAGTAGAGAGACTGGCTTCTCCTGTTTCTGAAGAAATATATACAATAAACAATAATAGAAGCTAAAATATATTGCTTCATTTTAAATAGCAAAATAGTAAGAAAAATAACTCCATAAATAATATAACTGCTTGGAAAACATTTTGAAATATAAAAGAAGCTGATGAAAAACATCATCCTCAAAGGATGTTTATAGAATAAGAGAACTTTATTTAACTGCCATTCATATTATGTACATAGACGAGTCAGTGTAAAAACAAACAAATGGGCTATGATTTGGAGTTATATAAAAACTCCAAATATTTACAATTTTAAATCTGTTAAAAGATTGGCAGGGGAAAGAAAAAATATAAAGGTATTATGTGGATGGCAATTATTAAGTCATTTCTATGAAGCCACCTACTGCATAGAATGTGGCCTAGCTATCTAGGCTTTCCTATTTTGTCAAAGGGGAGAAGACCATCAAATTCACTGAATAGTTGTCTTGTCCCTGACTGATACCTTATATGATATAGGCTTGGATGAATTATAAGCATTCAATGAAAAAAGATGAAGGGGTGGGAAGAGGAACCGAAACCTTACACATTTAAAGAGTCTCTGAACTCCCACAGCCAGATCACTGTCTCCTAGGAGTAAAGATAATTGCATTACTTCATTACTCTTCTTTTTTAAAATGGCAGTCACTTCCCTAAAATCCTATAAAATCCATGTTATGATATTTTTCCTGGACTGAGTAGTTTCATACTTTTTGTTGTAGATGATCTTATTATTTTGTATCTTTGCAAACCTTGTTGTTTTGTATCCTTGCAAACCTAAATAAGAATATTGAAATGGGGCAATATTTAAGTGGTTGTGAATTTTCTAGCATAAAATAAAATTTCACTAAAAGTCAAAATAATTTAATAATTTCATAATATATGTTTTTACGTTCAGTGTCCACCCCAGTAATATAATGATGAAAAAGAATTATTGGTTTTGGAAAATTTAAGTATATATATATTACCTTAACACACACAAAAAAAGTTTCAATATGTGGTTGAAAATAAAATCACATTTCAGAGAACTGAAAAATTAAATTAAAAGTGAAAACCACTCTTTTACAAAGTTTAATGAGAAAAGGAAAAGAAAAAATGAATAATAACTGTAGGGGCTCAGGGTTAAAAGGTATATTATTAGAATGGGAGAGATTTAATCATTCCCATAGGCTCATAAGGAGGATCCTTTTAGAGAGGATGAGTTTGAAGGTGGGGTTGGACCCTCAAAAATGAAATAAAGTCCAACAAAATGGGGATAGAATGGAATCAAAGGATAGGGTGGATAGATATATCTTCTGACTTTACGGAACAGACTTTAAGTTTGGTCTAGATATAAAGAGCTTATAGGTAGAAAGACAGGTTACAATACAGTTGTGAGAAGCACAATTTTCTCAGTAAACCAAGAGGTCATTTGCTCACAGGACGAAAAGGTTAAACATGTCACATGAGAAATGTGGCAAATGTTCAAATCATCAAAGTGATTGGATAAAATGCTAAAACAGGGAGCATGTTACAAAAACTGGTCAAATTGGGGACAGTAGTTGTATAATGATTGATGTTCAAGTTTATGCGATTATTCTTCGGTAGGTTCAGCTGCCTGAACATGGGAGCAGAGAAAGTGGATTGTGACAACAATCCAGGATTAGCAGCTTATAGTTAGAAGATGAATTTAAGGATGTTGATGTGAGAGTAATCTGGGAAGCAAGTCAGAGTCCAGCCTGGAGGAAAGAAAGGGAGAAGAGGAGGGACCTAGGGACTGGACAGAAGCCAGATGGATCAAGAAAGTGGGCACCCTTAGAACAAATTGTAGGAACGTTTAAAAATTTAGATAACATGTGAGATGGTCCATGGGACCCTAAGACTAAAGAAGGCTAAGGACAAAATACTAGGGAAAGCTGGCATTGATGGAATAGGGAAGCATGCTTTTGTTCTAATTGGTGGTATTAGAGAAAAAAAATTTAACTTTCAAAATAGTTAAAAAATGAAGTCTGATAAATGTATCCAGAAATGCCTTCCAAAATGTTTGCAATAGAGATCCTAAAACAATTAGTGATTATTTTCTGTCCAATTCTATAAATAAAACTATTCAGTCCCTAAATAAATTTTTAAGGGAACATGACTGCATGAAAAAGTTGCCGTCAAGACATCTGTTTGTAAAATGTTTTATTCTTTGACCAGAAGTATTTTCAGAGCTTCCATTGGAACTTCACCCAAAATACAAAAAATAAAATGTCAACACCCAACATCTAAATCCACCCTCCCCCCACCTTTGAAAAAACCTCATGACTCTATCA
>NW_024423453.1:6958168-6978955 GCF_017311325.1 Ursus maritimus
GAGAATAAATAAGCTCACCAAAAAAGAGATGAAAGTAAACCTAAAACAGAATAGGTAGGGAAGTAAAAAAAAAAAGAATCCAGAAAAGGAAAGGAAATAGAAAGAATCACCCAAATATGAGGAGAATTGGGATAATGACATACCAGGAAACTGAAGAAAAAGATTTTGAGAAGGAGATGCAAGTCAAGAATCTCAAATTCACAAGCAAGTCAAGGAGATGTGGACAGAATAAGTCAATTCGCTTGAGCCCAGTTCTTTGTCTTTATGATATGTAAGCAGTACAAATGTCATAGAACACTTATCCAATAACTTCTGCTAAATTGAATAATATTAATAGTATATAGAAACAAGTTCTGTCAGAAAAACAGACATTTTCTGTTCTGTTCTTTTCTCTGGCACACACTAATTTCATGCTTTGTACAAAAGCAGAACTTTTTGTACAAGTACAAATTACAACTTTGTGTTTGTCTACTCTTTTTTTTTACCATACACACTAATCATTTTGTGGAAACAATCACACACAACTGACAGAAAGATTACAATCTCTTTTACCCATTAATTTTTTTGACTTGCTGAAAAGCAAGAATAGCTAAAAGTCTTTTTATCTATAAAAACATCTTAAGTATAAGCTGCCATATATGCCACATTCAATGGGTTGAACTCTGTCAAAATGGCAATTTCTTCTGTTATTTTTTCTTTTCATTTTGAGTTTCTCTATATGAAATACAATGAGGACTGGTTCACGTGCTACATATTTGCAGAGATAAAATGGCAGAGACTCCAAAAAGGTTTTGAGTCACTCATGAATAAAAACACGACTGAACAAGGGAAGGAAATGAGTAATGATTCAGAAAGAATAGCAGGCAAGAAATTGCTGAAAGAGTTGTCTCTGCAGCCCTCCATTCACAGTAAATCAGAACCCCTGGTAATAAATACTTTTGAAGTATTTTTAGGTACATTTAGACACATATATTGAACCAATATAAGCCATTAATACTGACTAATATAGATAGACTTGATGATACGAATTTTCCACTTTTAGGAAAAAGCAGTCACAAATGAGTACGCGTTGGCTCATATATCTTATTGCTTCTCATATCCAAAATTAACATACTGCTTTCCATAGAAAACTCATCAAATGCAACAGTATATTTATTTCTTCTTAAAATTTACTTCTTCTAAGAAATATTGACAATGGATTTCTTAGTTTGGTCATAAAATGAGTCAAAATTCTCCTCTGGAAGTCTCTTTTATGTATGGAGAAGCTGCAGGGTGTTAAAGAACTTGGGAAAAATAATACTGTATGTGTGTTCCACATGAAGATTTTTTTTTCTTTTTTAGAAAGAGAGAGCAAGCACACAGTGGGGAGGGGCAGAGGGAGAGTATCTTTTTTTTTAATGTTTGTTTATTTATTTATTGAGAGAGAGAGAGCATGAGCAGAGAGAAACAGACTCCCCACTGAGCAGGGAGCCCAATGTCAGACTCGAACCCAGGACCCTGAGATCATGACCCGAGCCAAAGGCAGACACTTAACCGACTGAGCCACCCAGGCGTTCCCACATGAAGATTTTTGATTGCTGAAACCCAGAAGGAAGTTCTAACAGTAGAAAGATTAGGAACTGGCTCGCATTTTATATCATAAAGCCTTGACTTAAAACCTTTCCAAGCCCCTTGTGAGCACCATTATTAGAATGCCTCCGCATAAGCCTGGCCCAGCGTTAGATAGTCTTCCTTCACATACTCACATCTATGGAGTTTTGCCAACTTGTAAGTGGAAAGGATGGGGCTTTTCCTCTCCGTTTTCCATGGAAATATTTGGTGTACTTATACAGATAAGGAAAATCAGGATCTAGATAGCTAGAAACTCTATTAAGGGAAGATATGATCCATTCAAGAATGTAAGGCTTCTTAGCCGTTTTTATTTTATTCCACTTGATAATTACAGGTTATACTAACACTGCTTTTCTTCCTCTCACAATTGTTTTTCCAAAAAAAATCATTTTTAATCATGTACATATTTCATCTGTTATGCAGCTTCATCCCTTACTGCCAAGAATAACTGTGCATTAACTATAGATTGAAATTTTATGTATCATACACAGTAAACCCAATGATAGAAAGGAGTCAGGTACCATTATCTCTAGCCACACTAAGTTGTCAATAGGAATTCTTTATTAATTATCAGAAAACTATAACCAAAATCACAAAAAAAGAGAAATTAAACAACAGGGAAATTTTTTCTACCTTCAAATCTTTACATTTAAAAGCAGAATATCTGACACTTGTAAGCAATTATACAACGCTTATAAATGGCATTTTTGTGCCTAAAATAAAAATGCTTTAAATAATTCCAGACAACTTGTTTTACTAGTAAATTAAAAGATTTATTTGGCAAGCAGAAGCTGGACACTTCTGGAACGTCTCTTAAATATGTTTTCCCTTGCTCAGCTCTGAATCAGGGGAACAGCTCGGCTGGCTGAGAAAACAGCATCATGGGGTCTTTTGTGCAACAGCCACTGTAGGGCATCTAAACACTCCTCAAGTAGCAGCTCAGAAATGCCCCAATTGAAGAGGCCTTGGGAGGTTAATTCTGTCATTACTGCGTTGACATGAGGCATGTTACAGCCTTCAGCACAAAATGTTACTTGTAATCTTTTAATCCCAAATTAGGTCAATATTTTATCAAGTTAATCTAGCATGAAGATTAATTGCATTAGTTACACACACATATACGCATGCGGGTTATTTGTTTTAGAGATACTTTTAATCAAAGAGCAAACCTTTGGTTACAATAGGCTTTTTTTAAAAATCATCCTTTCTCCAATAGTATTTATCTTTATAAAAGAGACATTTATTCCTTCAATTGATCTTTAGTCAAGACTGATGTAAGAGAAAAGATAATGGTCTTATAATTACTAAAACAGTGACCACTTAGAAAAGCTGCTTATGAAGAAATAATGACTTCTGATTGAAATGTTTTTAATAAAGTATCTCATTATTAGCCTCTTATTTCGATTTAATTCTAGTTGTTTTCTTACAATATATGATTAGTCCTGCAAGGAAAGTCAATAGTTTTCTGTGTTTAAAAAATATTGTAACAAAGAATATAAACTAGAGTGGTTTTCTATAAAATTATTATCATACATTGTTTTTCTTTAGTTATGAAAATTGAGATCAAGCATTATCTTTTTTTTTCCCCCTTTTCTTTTAATCTAAGAAGTAAGTTTAGGGGGCAGGTAGGAAGGTAGAAACATATTGATCTAAGCAGCATAAATCTGCTAACAGAAGTCAGTAGAGTGGACAAATGCCTCTCTCCCTGAGTTTCTTAGATAAGAACTATCTCGTAGTTTAAAATTCTGAGGCATCATTCTGGGTAGTATTACAGGCCTCCTGGATGGCAGGAGAAGAGTTCATGCCCCATTTCATCAAATATCAAAAGACATCATCCAAGGGTCATGCTAATTATAGAAACTTTACAACCAATGTTTGAGAATACTGCATCTCAAAAATTTCAGCTCTAGTCTTCAAATATTGGTTTTCTGGCATTCTTTATTAGTGAAGTATGATAGGTAAAAGGATCCAGAAATATTTTCATGTGACTAGAATTTTGAATTAATTAACAGATGAATATCAAATCTTTCATGTGAAGAATAAATCAGCAATCTCAGTGTCAGATACTTTCTAAGAAGAGATTGTTTGATTGAATTTAGAAGTAAAATTCACAATCCTAAATGTCAACCTTACAGTTAATAAAGTTCAGACAAGCTATGCTGAAGAAACATGCCAAATAATTCTCTATTTTTTCCACTTAGTACAATATAATATTCTTCTCACAATAAATATTAAGAAAAATCTACATTCAACTTGCTCAAAATCAGCCAAATGCATGTTAAAATAAAAATGAATACTTTCAGGAAAGGATACTATAAAAAAAAATCCTAAATGAAACTTTAAAAAAAATTTAAGGTCCAAGATTCAATCTTTTTTTTTTTTTTTTTTTTGCTTAAAGGAAAATTAAGCCTCTTCCTCCTTCCTTTCAATCTCACCAGTTAGAAGCACCCAATATTAAAAATTTAGTGTACCGCCTCCTCACTTTTTTAATGTTAATTTAAAAATAATTTATAAGTATATACATATTTATAGTCTTCTTTTTAATTTCTAATTTTAAAAATGTACAAAGTAGGGGTGCCTGGGTGGCTCAGTCAGTTAAGCATCTGCCTCTGCCTTTGGCTCAGGTCATGATCTCAGGTTCCTGGGATGGAGCGCTGAGTCAGGTTCCCTGCTTAGTGGGGAGTCTGCTTCTCCCTCTCCTTCTGCCCCTTCCCCCAGCTTGTGCTCACTCTCTCTCTTTCTTTCTCTCTCAAATGAATGAATAAAATCCTTTAAAAAAGTACAAATGTAAACACAGACTGTCATTTTAAAAATATATAAATATACACATCGTTTTTATCACAATATTCTATATTTTTAAAATTAGTAACTTCTTATGCACTACTATCTTCATCAAGAGATATACATCTAACACATTTTGAACAACCACATTAGAAACTGCCCAGCCCTGAGAAAATGCAACCTAACCTCTATTAAATTAATCACTATTTCCCAAGAATTTATGTTATGTGTACTTGTCACAGGTCAGGTTTCTGTGGTATTCAACAAAAAGTATAAGATAGAATTCCCAGCAATATAATTTACAAGAGGGAAAAAAACAAAACAGAAACGTCATCTTCAATGGTGCGGTCTTGTAAGAACATAGACTCAGGAGTTGGGCAGATCTGGTTAGGAACTAGTTCTTCGCCATCTACCAACAGGGTAACCTCTGGAAAATTTCTTATCCTGTTCATGCCTCAGTTTCCTTAACTGTAAAGCAGGAATAATAACAGGACTTGTTGAATGAATAAATGAAATAAGGAAAACAATGTAGTGCCTAATACTTGATAAGTGTTTGATAAATTTTAGCTAATATTATTGTCACCATTACTTAGACGATCCATAAGAAAGGGTTAAATTATGAAGATAAAGGTGAGAGCTCCAGAGGTGTGAACTGCAATGTATAAACTGAAAACACTGGGAAAGTTTCACATAGATGAGCCGTGAGGTCAATCTAACTGGGCACATGTGAGTAATATTTCAGAGGACTAACTTCTCATTGCCCACAAGTTTTGCAATCACTGTAAGGAGACAGGGCTGAGAACATGTGGGTCACTCAGGTAAGAAAGGGCTGCAGGGGATGGAGGCAGAGACATACAGGTCAAGTTTTGTATAGACTCATCCATAAGACTAAACTTTTCATCACAGGTATGTGGGATTTTAGAGTTGGAGGGAACTTTATGACTCCACTAGTTTTATTTTGCCCAAAAGGAAGTGGGGACCAGGAGAAAGACACATCCAAAGGCATCCAGCCAGCAGCGGTCAAGTCAGGACCAGAGTGTAGGCCTCCTGTCTCCCAGCTTATCTTCCTCTGCTCTGTTCTGCCTGCCATATCAAGCGACTAATGTGATGACAGCAACGTTTTAGGAAGATTGATTTAGCAGTCGAGTGTAGGCTGAATTAAAGGAGGAAAGCCTGGGGAGAGGGGGGAGGAAAAAGGCTGTAATGGTAAACCAATCAGGAGGTGATCAGCCTCAATGAGGGACATGGGAATAAGATGAAAGAGGAAAGAATGAATTCAAAATGATGCCAAAATCATGAGATGGAAAAGTTGGCCACTCTTCAATATGGCTCAGCCTCATGTAACTTAACATCGCCTTCTATAACTTCTTATTTAACACAAAGTAAGCAATAGCATCAGGAAGTTAAGAAAAGCTTTCTATGACACTGTTGCTTTTCATATGTATCCATGCCCTCAGAACTCATCACCACCCCTCACACCACATAGGTAGACTGGTTCATCCCCACTCCATCCAACATTTCCATCTCCACCAGCATCTAAATCAATGTGACACTGAACTTTTGGCTTATTGCAGCAAAAAATATGTTGCTTAAATTTATTTTGGGACGAAAATTTGGAGTTTTTTTGTGACCTAAAATAATTTTTGTTCTGTTTTGTCCCTTTACCTTCTATTTATTCCATTTACTTTGACTTTTTTTTTCAATAAAACTGAAAGAACAATTTTTTAAAATGTTTCAACACTGTATTCAATAGACAAAGCCAAGAATAGATAGAATTATGATAGAACTAATGGTAGCACACCAATAACAATTTTAATGCATCAAACTCTGAAATACTATCGTCCACATTGATTGTTTAGTTGACTCTGTGTTTCTGGGACAACACATCTTGTCTGAGATGTGCACAGAATCACTTCTCTAAGCAGTGAATATATCAAACAAGTGAATCATTCCTCTACAATGCCACACTCTACCTGTTAATTTAAATTTACCCACTTCCCCTTAGCAAGTTTTCTGAAGAGCTTAATTTTTTTAACAAGTAAATGAGGTTTCTTTCAAGTGTTTATGAGCATTAAATTACAAAGTAATCAGCTAGGAGAGGCCGCCCCCCCATCCATAATTTGATTTAACTGTATAGTGTTTAGCTTAGTCTAATTAGTGTATAAACACCCAAGTGAGGAACTCAAGGCCATAATCCTATTTCTTTTTTATTTTTACTATGGTATATTTATGTATTTAGTAAAAAATCAATTTTGAATGAATACACAATTCTATTTCCTCTAACATTTTATTTTGAAACATTTCAGACTACAGAAAAGTTTCAAGAGTAGTGAATAAGCACACATACACCTTTACCTGGATTTATCAGTTACTAACATTTTGTCACATTTGCATGCTCTCTTCCATGGTGCACATTTGTGTATGTATATGCACATTCGCATAGATTTTATATTTTTATATATATATATATATATATATATACACACACACACACAGAGACTCTTTGCAATTATACATGACTGTATATATATGTATAATATATACACATGCATACATGCATACATTTGTGTGTGTGTGTATATATACACACATACATATATATACACATATACATGCATGTGTGTGTGTGTGTGTGTACACAGATGAATCATATCAGAGTGAATTAGATATACATCCATAATCTTCTTCCTAAGGCTATCAAGTGGCATGAGTAAAATAACATTTTTTACTTCTGCCTTAATACTTGTACATTGCCTTTCTCATGAGAATTTAACAAAGTTACCTCAATATATTTATAAATGAAAGGAAATTTTAGGTCATCTTTTTCTCAATTACCACAAAGTTAAATCACATTTTATTATTTCACTTAAACTAATGTCAGTAATTGGCCTCCTGGCTGCCACTCTTGTCTCCCTTCCACCCACACCCGCATCTCAAGTCTATTCTCCAGTCAGCAGCCAAGGATCCTGTAAAACCAGAATCACATCATTCTATGATCTCCTCAGAGCCCTCTGTGATTTCCCGTCTTACTCAGAGTTAAGCCTGATCTGAAATAGCCTACAGGAATCCACACTGACTCCCAACACCCCTTTAATCTCATCTCCTGATGTTCCTGAAGGATCAGGAAAGACCCAGCTTCAGGGCCTCCGCTCCTGCTACTGCATGCACCTGGAACATTCTTTCCTCAATGTCTTCAAGACTTGTTACTTTTTAGATGGTGACTTAAATATTACCTTCGCATGGGGTCTCATCCTTGCCAACCTTTTTAAAACTATAAAACAAAAACACACAACCTATATGCAAGTGCTCCCTATCCACTTCCTTGCTCAGGTTTTATTGTTTAAGTACTTACTGACACCTAAAGTACCCTACCTTTTATTTACTTACCCACATGTAAGCTTCAAAAGGACAGGGATGTTTGGAGTATTTTTGCTGCTGTATTACCAGTCCCATAATGGTGTGTGGCACAAGGAGGCACAGATAGCTCCCCAGATTTTCGTTGTTGTTAATGAACGATACAAATACATATGGAGCAAACAATAAAATAATGTAATTTGATAGTTTTCTGCTTATTTGACTTGGTTTCTTTAAGGTCACTATTAACAACATTAATACATCAATATTATAAGCATGTTGTGCGTTTTCAGCACCCTCCACATATGTTAGCTTATTGACTGTATTAGTTACCTATTGCTACATGACAAATGACCTCAAAACTTGGTAGCTAAAAGCAAGAAATGTTTATCATCTCAGTCTCGGTAATGAGGAATGTGGGTGCAGCTTAGCTAGTGCTGTGGTACCACATCTCTCCTGAGGTCGCAGCCAAGCAAGTTATCAGCTGGGTCTCCAGTTAGATCAGGCTTGTCGGGGGTGGCCATCTACTTTCAGGTTCATTCATGTTGTTGTTCACCCCATGTGGCACTCCATAAGTGTGTGTCCTCATGACATGGTAGCTAGTATGCTGAGAAAGACAGCTAGAAAGGGCTTCTGAGACAGAAGCCACCACCTTTTACGATCTGATCTCAGAAGTAACATCTCAGTCCAGCCCACTTCCTAGGTGAGGGGATTACATAGGTTGTAAACACCAGAGACCAGGATCATTGGGGCCGTCGTAGAGGCTGCCTAAATTTCTGACCATTGTCTAGATATAGAAGTTGAAATTTAGAGATGGCAACTTTTCCCAATTTACACAGTTAAAGTAAGGTAGAGTAATTCTGATTCCCTGTTCAATATCCTTTGAGGATTACTGATAAATTTAAACATAAGAATCATTTTCAAAAAGTCTAGAGATTAGGATGCCTGGATGGCTCAGTCAGTTAAGTATCTGCCTTCAGCTCAAGTCGTAATCCCAGGGTCCTGGATCGAGTCCCAGATCAGGCTCCTTACTCAGCGGGGAGCCTGCTTCTCCCTCTGCCTACTGCTCCCCCTGCTTGTGCTCTCTCTGACAAATAAGTAACCAAAATCTTAAAAAAAAGAAAAAAGTCAAGAGATACATTTTTGCCTTCCTCTGTGCCAACAACTTAAATTGTTTTGCATATGTCATCACATTTAATCTATAAAACAATCCTATAAGGTAGGTATGCTTATTACACACATTTTACAGATGAAATAAATGAGGAATAGAGAATTAAAATAATTTTCTCAGGGTAATATAGCTAAAAAGTATTAAGGTTGACACTCAAACTCAGCATTCTGGATTGAGAGGATGACTTCATAACCAGTACTCTATACCATATGCCTCTTAGACATACAATTTGACTGTCCTCAATTCATCAAAACTCATTTTCTAACTCTTGTCTTTTTGAACTTTAAACAAGAGAGGTGTAGTGTTATTTTAAAATTTGTCTGGTGAGGAAACTTTCATACAACTGGCCAAAATCCCTCAGATTAAATACCTATCCATTGTGTGTTCTGACTTGCAGTGAGACGACAGACAAGCACGTGTAAGTGGTTGGATCTGGTCTAGATAGAGTGTCTCATTGCTATCTAGAACAATCACCTGATGTCCTCAGGTGAATATTGCTCCCCTCTTTCAAAGGAATAAGAAAACTACACACAGAATGCCATGCCGTGCATGGGAAATACTTCTCTTTTTTTCTTCCAGGTTATAGAAGTACCCCTTCCAAACAGCAATAAGTCACTTCAGAGAATGCATTTTCTAAAGGATGATTGCCCTTCTTGAGTAGTGCCACACTTAAGGCAGGCATGCAGTAATCCTCAGAAATGTACTGCCTGGAGTGTCTTATTGCTTAATTAGAGCTGGCACTGGGCCATTTCTTCTTAGTCTTGAACCAGTGCAAGAGCACTGGAAGGAGGCACGGGTATTAGAAGTGCTATTTCAGGGGGATATCAAGTAATGGCACTGTGCCAGTCTGTAAAAAACAAAGCCAAACACTCCTGTTACCACAGTAAAATGTCAAAATACCTGGTTCTATTGTAGGCAGAGATTAAATCTTTCATTGTGCCCACGGTCAGGGCTTAAATATGATCTCTGTTCTTCTAAAAGACTTTACAATCCTACTTACAGTAAACATATGACAATAAACATAACTTCCCCCAAAAGTATCCATTGAACAGAGGGAAGAAGCCATCATTATAATTATGTAAATATATTCTCTTACCTCCTTAAATAGCTGATATCTTTTCTGGGTTTTTTTGGTGGTACTACATTTTATCAAAGAATAAATGGCTAGTCCACACCAATGGAATGATAAAATTCTGTGGCTTCAGCTAATGCCCCTACCAGCTTCCCCGTCTACTCAAAAGTTTCACAAAGCATCAGCATTACTTGATAATGACAGCAAATTTTACTTTTTTATAATCCCTATCTTAGTAACTTCCTATTTGGGTATTGAGACCGTTTAGCTAGGGGCCACAGCACCTTATTAACTAGTTCCTTTGCTCTTTCCTCAATAACTCGTTCCTGCTTTGTCTTCTCTGTCTCTTATAGAAGTGGAATTTCCTCCTGATTATCTCAGCCCCCCGAAACTAAATTTCTGCCCCTGATTCTGTCTTTTCATGAACTGGTCCTAAACAACTACTATTCATCCTCATTGATGCTGGCTGACTATCTACTGAGAACCTCATTAATTACCTAACTTGAACTTTCTTGAATAGACATTCTGAGCCTCAGACCAAATTTGATTCTTTTGTACATGGTAACTGTATCTCACCCCTTCCTGTCTCATGTTGATCATTTTTCATTTTTAGATGACTAGTTACAGATTCTTAGACCAACAGTGGCAGCCTGAAAACAACTGACATTTTTTTTTCCAGTCCCGTATTCAGATCCCTGCAGTTTCACCAGATGTGTTTGCCTTCTTAATGCTGGCCTTCTCTTGGCTGGTCCTTGCTCTCACCATCCAAGATAAAGTCATGACAAATAGATAGGCAACAACAATAAGATAACTCTCATAGTCTCGATAGATGATGTTTTCAGGTAGAAAATACAAGGGGGGGAAGCTCTTCAATTCACAAATACTGAGTAGAAGTGCACTGTAAAACTACAGTAAGTGAAGACCTCAACTGGAAACTGTGTTTTATAAACTGTGTTTTATAGACTGCTAGGAAGTTAGGTTAACAAAACCTCAGTGGCCATCCTTCTAAAAAAAAAAAAAAATACTTAACTCAATCTTAAATTTCCAGAAGGCAAAGCAGTTAGGGCTTCAAACCTATGTTGATTTTTTACTTTATATGAAAGCAAAATAAATTGCTTTACTTAAAGATCTTAAACTGAAGTATGTGAGGAAAACTACAGGCAGATCTTAGAACACTGATGAAGGGCAAGGCAAGCTCCTTAAGTTAAACTTCTCTTCACCAAAAGATTTCAAGTTGTCCACTGGCTGAATAGTCCGTACGAACAACTCTTTTGTTTTTACGATGAAAATCAATGGAAAAATGTATACAGCTATTCTTTATAAACAATCTTTCATGATCATTGGATGCCTGTATTCTTCTTTCAAGATCAAAGCTCAGTCTAAACCAACTATTTACTGAGTCCCCACTATGTTCTCATGGACAATCAATCAGCCTTCCCTACTAGTAGTAATGTACCTAGAGGCTAAAAATTTGAAAGAATTATTACTGGATGTCAAGACCAGATATATAATTTGTGGAGCCCAGGGAGAAATGGAAGCCCCAGGTACCCCCTCCAAAAATCATTAAGAATTATTAAGAATTGCAAGGCAACAACAGCAAGGCATAAATCAAATGAAAGGTCCCACTAAATGTGAAGTCCTATGGAATTATATAAGTGCCATACCCATGAAGCTGGCCTTGCTGAAAGTCTAAAACACAGTATGTGAAATACAATTAAATATATATGCTCAACGGCATTGTTACATAGGTAGTTTTTCATGTATCCAGGTCGCCTGCTAATTCAGTCCTTACTAGTCAGTTCGGCACAACAAACAAAAATGTCTTCACTCCCACTGCACTGACCAAAAAAACCAGTATCTTACAAAAGGAAAATTCATCCTCAGATGACGTATTCATGCCCCACTGGCAAGGCTGGTCAATGTTCTCAAAATTAAAACAGAAAAAATTTAATATAATTATGCATGTGTTTTAGTCTGTTAAGTAGGAAGAGTTATTAGTGTGCAGAACCTTTTTCAAAAGGAGGACATGGCAAGTAAAGAAAAAAAGGGTGTGTGTATGGGAGGCATCCACTTAGGTATTAAGAGAAGAAATCTGACAGAGACTTGGCATCCAGGTTCCAGCTGAATCTTCTAGGGCATCATGTTTTGGAATTTAACTTGAAGTTTAGCATTCAGTGTTCATAATGCTGATATTCAGAAATACTACAAACCTCCAGAGCCATTTCTGTTTTTCTTTAAACATTGTATAGTTCTCCACCGTCCTGATCTGGGAAAACAATTGACATCAGTCTTGACAATATTAAAGTGGCAGGTTACAGAAATGCTCCTGGTGGAGGAAGTAAAGAGCAGATGATGCCATAGGCTGAGTTACCTCATTACTAATATATGCCCTACAAGGATTGGAGTTAGATTTATGTGCTGAGAAATCAAGTAATCATTGATGTTCCAGGCAAACGTCTCCAAAGCTTGGATTTTACTGGATCATATCAAATGAGGGAGAAGAAACAGATGTATCTTCCCAACTGGGGAAAAAAAAGACAGGGTTATAGCTCAGAAAGAAACTATGTGTGGTGCATATGTGCCTGATTACACGACGATGCCTTTCCTTTTTATATATATCTAGAATATGCAATTTATTTCAATGTTTATGTATTTCTTGATATTCTATCAGCTTGGGAAAAAATGACTGTTCCTATAAATGTCATCATGGAATAGAATTATAACTTGTTTGTTTAGATAACTTTTGTTTATCTCTTTGAGTTATTCTGATAATGACGTAGACTCATACCACTCTCTTACCTCCAACCAAACATGTAGTCAGAAAAGACTCTTAGGAAATTATCTTTTTCTTGTTTAATTAGGATAAAATTCTATTTTCTCCTTTTGGCATCTTTTTTTTTTTTTTTACAGCCTCCTAATTTTATAGTCACTTCATGTTTTGAGAGTATTTTCAAAGGCTTGGAACAACAACAAAAAAGCCTTAGGACATAGTATTTTTTCACTGTATAAGGCATGTATGTGTATCATGAGAGAAGCACTATGATTCCTCCTTATTTTTAGGTATAAGTTCTGGGTTTATCACTGACTTGCTGAATGAAAAATTTTACCTTTAGAAACAGAGCCAAAGACACTCAATATAAAATGGAAATATTGTACCCTAGTCCCTGACATAGAGGCTGTGGCTGTCTTTAGGTTTCGGACCAGAGGAGTACTACACAAATGTTCTTCCCCCCAACTTAGCAACCTTTGCATGGAACTTCTCTCTATATTCATTTTTAACCACACAGTCTACAGGTTTGGAGGAAACTGTATGCAGGTCTAAGAATTCAGAGAAAAATTTTAAAATCCCTTTCTATAACACTATAAATCTAATCTGCTCTTACTTCTACTAATCCCATTGCCTAAGTATATACAGAAAATGTTGTTTCGCCTTTCTTTCCTTCCTTTCCTTCCTTTTCTTCTAATTATCATTGAGTTCTTGTGCATACAAGCATCTCTAGAGTTCACATGACTTTCTAGGACCACTCTGGCTTACGCTTTGGTATCTAGGAATTTACCGATGAGATAAACAGGAGAATGGACATTATTTGCACGCTTTCTTGATTTATGGGGGTTATTGGGTTGCTTACATGCTCTTTACTTATTCAGCATCCAAAAAAGTCAACCAATATTAAATGACATATTTCAGTAGATATCAACGAAGTAAGCTGAACTCACACAGCCATAAATTTAAATTGGCAACTCCGACAGTGGCCCTTCCACCTTAGATTTCTTAAATGGTTTAGAAACAACTATTTTGTTCAGGCAGTAATATCTCAGCGCATGTTCTGTGTTACAATACTACTTTGAAATGACAATGAGTATGAGATTTTTTTTTTCTTGAGTAGCCATAAATTAATGGGTTTTTTTTTCTTAAGTCTCAATGTCCTGATTTGTTTGTTACACACAGTTAAAAAATGATTGCCTGTTGCCTTTGTTTTGGTAGTAACACCATATCCTCACTGCATTTCTCCAGCCATATTAACAGTTTATGAGATACTTAATCCAAAAGAACATAAATGAAGTACATCTAATTCTGTCTTCCTTCTTTTATATATGCTACTGGATTTCTGGATTCCCATTGAAACCACAGAAACAAACGTGTTGAAATATATTCAGTTTTTGTAAATGGAAAAAAAAAGAACACTATTTCCGTCAATCTTTATTTTTCCTTTATTGAATTTAGAAAATCTTGCTATTTGCGAAATTGTGACTTTAAACATTCAAGAAACTTAACTGAGAACCTGTAGGTATAATTAGGTTCTCAGTTATCATTTAACATTTTGTATACTTCACACTTCATGACATAATAGGAATTATCATTAACATTCATTACCTAGGTTTTGTCAGTCTGAGATATTTACCGGTAGTAAAAATACAGCAGGAATGGCTGCAGTGTTAAGAATCTCTAGATGGTTACAGTAGAGCATTAAAGGGCCCAGGTTCGGGGCCCATATAAGTAGAGAACCATATGCAACTGCACAGGTCAGACGCCCACGGAGGCAGCCATGAATGGTGGCATATTTCAGCTACTTTTAAATCCTATGCTTTATCATCACATTTCCTATCAATAATCTTCATGGAAGATGTGCAACTTCAAAAAGTTTGAAGATTTTATTTCTATTTCTACATATCAAGTGGATATATGTTTTCACAGACTTTGCCTAGGATATAGATTTTTTTACATTCATGAACTTTTGGGTTACATTCAAATTGGTAAAAATCTTAATATTCTAAGATGGAAGAATTACAGTATCCCATGTGAATATACTAGGAAGGGGGGAAAGGAAAGACTTCAGATTTAGTATTTACTCATTTCATTACGAATGCTTCCCCTAGATCTGCATGATTTGATTTTTGTGAAATACAATTTTTTTGCTGAGAAGACACAAATAAGATTTGCAAAATAATAACCTCAGCTTTCACTAATAAGCCAGGCAGTCATACATTTAGTCACCTAGTCTGGGAGTCATCATTTTTATTCCCCAGGTGTCACACCTTCATAAAAAAGATGGTCCAAAAAAAGAAAGGGGAGATAGTCTATAAGGCAAATGCTGCCATCTAGAGAGAAAGAGAAAAGAACCTACTGACAGTGGTAATTTTCCAAATATAATTCAAGCAAAATCGAAAAGCCTCAGATAAAGAATGTGGACATTTTCCAAGAACAGATCATCCCTTAGAAGAAATCAGCATTTCATAAAAAGGAGCCAATGAGGATCCATTTAACCAGGAATGAGAGGTTATTCTGCTAATAATTTTGTATAACAGAACCTATCAAGAGTTGTTTTTGGTTTTGGTTTTGGTTTTAAGCATCAACCTTTAAAGATGATTTTCCTAAGGCTCTTTAAAATAACTGCGTGAGAGCAAATTGCTTAGAGCTAATTGGTGTTTGAGCTGTCTATAAAGTAAATGAGTATATAGCTTTGTTTCTAATTTATCTTGTTTAAGTACATGAAAGAAAATCACAAGAAGGTTGAATTGTCTGTAGTATACTGGCCAGTTTACCTTGTTTTCAAGATGCATACAAAGACACTGTTTACTCTGTGAGTGGCTTTAAAGAAACACAAATTGTAAAACTGAAACAGAGAAACACAAAGGAATAGCTAAAAATACCTGAAAAACCAAGGGAAAGGCAGAGATTGGTTTGTCTCTACATATCACAGGTAAGGACATTTTAACAATTCACCTTCTGAGAATGAAGAGTGCATACTGTGTTGGTAATACTCAAATCAATCCACTTAGACACGCCCCAAAACATTTCAAGTAACTCTTATTTGAGTATACATTATCAAGATTACAAGAAAACAATCAAATTCTCATTTAAGGAACATCCTAAATCATGTTAAAACCTAAGCAGTATGAACTGAAGTAGGTGCTACAGTTCTCTTCTTCACCTGCTCAGTTTTCGGCTCTGTGAGAAGTTTTAACATTTAATATCAGATTGTAAATTTCAAATTTTTCTGAGCTATATATTTACCTATATATATTTTAATGAGTTATTTACCAAATGGTATCTATGATACTTAAAGATATACAAGTATATTTAAGTACTTATATATAACATATATATAAGTTATACATACATATGTTACATATAAGTTATACATATATAAGTTTCTTGTACATATACTAGATATATTTAAAATTATAAAAATGAACAAACTGAGATCTGCCATTTAAATTGGTTTAAATCGAGAGTACATGCTTCTGCTTACTGAATAATAAGAATACTCATAATTAATTGAGCGATGTTATAAGCATTATTCATTCATTCAGTAAATACATATTAAGTACCTAGGCACTGTTATAAGTGCTAGGGATACTACAGAGAACAAATATATGTGCACAGCTCCGTGAAAGCCTCATAATATTCTATAAGCAGTACCATTTCCTATTTCACAGAATCTTGCCCAAGATCTTACTGCTTCCAAGTGAACGAGTGGACTTGAATTCAATCTCTGCTTACTTACAAATCATATTTTTTTAATGGCACATTGTGCTGCCCCCTGTATTGTTGTCCCTTCTTGCTCTGATGGAAGTTTTAAGAATTAAAGCTTGATTTTCAGTAATTTAAGAAGTTGTGACAGGTGAATATCAATGTGGCTCTTGCAAGGTTTACCATAATTTGGTTAAAACACTTAAATCCTTAACAAGCAAAATCTCTAGCCAGCAGGGGAATGAAAATCAGAACCAGGATGAGAAATTTCTTCACACCCACTAGGATGGTTAGTATAAAACAAAACAAAACAATAACAGAAAACAAACATTGATGAGGAAGTGGTGAAATTGGAACCTTTGTGCATTGCTGCTAGGAATGTAAAATGGTTCAGCTTCTGTGGAAAACAGTTTTGGTGATTTCTCAAAAAGTTATGCACAGAAATACTATGTGATCCAGCAATTCAACTCCTAGCTATACACCCAATAGAAATGAAAGCTGGGACTAAAAATAGATACTTTTACACCAATGCTCATAGCAGTGTTATTCACAATAGCCAAAAGTGGAAACAACCCATGTGTCCATCTAAAGATGAATGGATAAAGAAAATGTGGTATATACATACATTAGAATATTACTTTCCTGGCATATACATACAACAGAATACTATTCACCCTCAAAAAG
This sequence comes from Ursus maritimus, assembly GCF_017311325.1. NCBI lineage: Eukaryota > Metazoa > Chordata > Mammalia > Carnivora > Ursidae > Ursus > Ursus maritimus. Next base: position 6,975,317 of record NW_024423453.1, read on the forward strand.
CAATGAAATTTTAATATATGCTACAACATGGATGAACTGTGAGTTCATCCTTATGCTGAGTGAAATAAGCCAGGCACAAAAGGAAAAACACTGTATGATTCCACTTATATAAGATACTTAAAATAGGCAAATTCATAGAGACAAAAAATAGAATAGAGGTTACTAGGATCTAAGGAAAGAGAAGAGTGGGGGAAGTTTATTGTTTATACAGTTTCTGTTTGGACTGATGAAAATGTTCTGGAAGTAGTGGTGATGGTTATACAACAATGTAAAAGCACTCAATGCCACTTACGTGTACACTTAAAAATAGCTAGAAATGATAAATTTTATGCTATGTGTATTTATCACAATTAAAAAAAGAAATCCTTCACAGGTAGTTATGGAGTTCTAGGCAGCCCCAAAACAATGGGGACCAGAAAGGGCAGGCAAACGATGAAAAAGGGAAGAGGAAAATATAGCATGGTGTCTCTCTTAACACCATTTTTAAATAAAGAAGCAAATAAATGTTTGCCTATTTCAAAATTTCAATAAGATATTCCCCTACATACATAGTTTAAAACAAACTTCTTATCCTTACCATAATTTATCATCCATAGATGTTGGAAAAAGTATCTCCACATTTGGCAGCAAAAGACAAGATCAAACAGAATGCATTTGGTGTGATGGTTTATATTAGGATATTATTCTTCTGAGTTATTTATTTGAAGAGTGCAACAATAGTCAACTTTCTTAAAAGATCACCATGTGGGGAAATGGGGTTTCACTAAAAAGGAAGTATTCAGGGCTTTTTTTAATATTCTTTGTTTTCTCAATCTCACATTGAGATACAGATTCTCTCTCACTCCTGTGTGTGTTTGTGTGTGCCTATTCTAAAAATTACAAAACAAACTAATAAGAATTTTTGCATTCTCAATCTCATCTGAGGCATTTAACACTGAGATCCATGTGTACCAAGCAATTTCTTACAAAATAATTTTATATCAGAGGAGGTTTAATAATTGAGGTGCAATGTATTGGTATTCCCTATAAAAATAATTACGAAAAGGCAAAATATTATGAAGTATCCATGTCTGAGACTTCAAAAATTGTATATCCATATGGTGTTCAAAAAAAAATGTTACGTCAACATCTTTATATGTGGCACTTATTTGGCCAACATGCATGCCTACTGTTAACATCTACCTGGTTTTATATGAACTCAAGGAAGACTGACATTGATTAAATGTTAATATCCTTATATACAATTCACCACTAAATTTATATTTTCTTTTTCAACACTTTTTTTCTGTTAACTATTTCTGCACATATTAATGTAGGTCCAGACTCTGAAAGCCTAAAGTAAATTATGTCAAATTGACATAGACTTAAATTTCAGCTTAACTGGGAAGGATCTCAGTTACACATTTTTGAAGTTCACCAGAATCAAATCATATGTTATTATTTTTAATCTAAGTCTAAAGGGCTAAAGAAAATTATGGAAGCGGATAGATTTTTTTGAACCTATATATAAATATGAAGCATCTACTACTTATGGGAGCATCTATCCTAACCTTTACTTTATGCTCAGAATGCCTCTAATGCAAGAAGGGTTAAATGATTAAAAATAGATGAACTAAAGTAGCTTTCCTGGATTCAAATCCTGACTCTGCTATTTATTAGTTTATTATTTGGACAAGCTATTTTCTTTATCTTGCCTCAGTTTCCTCATCTGTAAAATGGGAATAATAATATGCTGACTTCATAATATTGTTGTGAAAAGTCCGTAAAGGACTTAAAACAGCATTTGGCACAGAATGAGCAGTTACTATACATTACATATTACTATTAATCCTCTGTTCAAAATTAAGGAGATCGAGGCTAAAAAGCCAGTACTTTCTTCATGAAAATTATAGTAAGATGTGAGGTCAGATCCTAATTCCCTATTAAACTGGGATTATTTTGGAGGGGAAAAAAAGGAAACCATCTATAGAACATTTCCTCATGGGAAGGTTATGATTATTAAAATTACATTAATGGTATTTAGGCGGGTAAACTCAAAAATATGACACTGGTTGCTTCTACTGCCCATTATAATAACAAAATTTTGCTGAGGAAAAAGATTAATAAAATTTCAAAGTTAAGCATCTTTCTTCATACAGACAGCCCAAAAGCACAAGAACATTTTCCGGCAATTGTTCATATATTATAAAGTTCTTTCTTTACAACATTCTTTGTAATAACTCAGAGGCTTTAACCAAAAGTCAGTCTTGAATGGTCAATAACAATCAACAGATGAAGTTCTAATTTGGTCTGTAAAATATTTGTTGGTAAGTATTAGAGTAAAATCTTAGGAACAGTCTCCTCGGTTACAAGGCATTCGGGGTTTGATGTTAGTTAAGATCCAATGTCCTTCCACATATTTTATGAAGTTTAGCATAAATCAAATACATTTAAAACCTTCCGTAGTTATTCTATCTTAAAAAAAAAAATGTTTCACTTAAATATTACTGATTAAAATGAAAAGTGCTGGGAAAATTTTAGGGTGAATAAAGAAATCTAAGAAGGACCTACTACCGTAAACAGGGTGGCCAATCTTTTCCAAAACAAAGCAAAGATATCCTTGCTTAGGGCAATTTAATGAAGTTATTTTCTTATGTGATTGACCAATGTCTTGTTTTGCTTGTTTTTGTGCTATGTGAGTTTAATGTTTGTTTCTATCCGTTGTGATTTTGCCCTCCTCCCAAATGATAAACTCTGCATTCTACAAATAGTATCAGCTACAAAAAATTAACCAAACTAACTTTTATTAGCTTGTTTTCTTCAACTACAAACATGATGAGATGAGATGAGCCCCTGACCCCCATGACCATCAAGTCAGGTCATTACTGGAGTAACTGGCATCTATGGAAAGATCTGTTGTCAAAGCATTGTTTACAAATTAAGTGAGGAAATGTCTCTCACCTACTATGACAGAACAGTGAGTTGTTCTGTTGTTTAGCATCTAGGCTAATATTTAGTATTTAATTTTTTTAAAGCTTTGTTTAGGTGAATTTTATAGACATCTAAAATTAAAACTATTTTATAAGTTCTTTTTTCTATTTTATAAGTTTTAATTAGGTTTTCTTTTTTTTTTTTATCTTGTACTTTACATGTTTACCAAAGCTCCTTCTAAAGAAAAAGTAATGAACTTTTCTGTATTCAAGCTAAAAATTGACATCTGGGTTGGAGGTTTGAGAGGAGGGAAGGAAGAAAGCAGATACAATATCCCAACTCTAAAAAATATCTAAACTGAGATAGAAAGTAGCAGCAGGAAATCAGTACCAGGTTTTGATAAAAAAAATGCTAATATAATGAAGCAAATGTTGACCCAGATGCTACATATCAATGAGCCTCTCTCCTAAGCAGCACTGGGCACATTTATAATATCCAAGTGGCCCAATCAGAAAGTTACCCTTCCTAAAGTTCCAGACTGAGGGGCGCCTGGGTGGCACAGCGGTTAAGCGTCTGCCTTCGGCTCAGGGCGTGATCCCAGCATTGTGGGATCGGGACCCACATCAGGCTCCTATGCTATGAGCCTGCTTCTTCCTCTCCCACTCCCCCTGCTTGTGTTCCCTCTCTCGCTGGCTGTCTCTATCTCTGTCAAATAAATAAATAAAATCT
>NW_024423453.1:6978974-7139235 GCF_017311325.1 Ursus maritimus
AAAAAAAAAAAAAAGAAAATTTTAGATTTGAAAAAACCACCATATTACTGTTTTGTATCTGTCACAAGTGATAAAATTTCTTCTAAACAATACTTTTCACTTGGAAAGCCAAGTCTGTCATTTTCCTATTGTTACCTTTTGTTCATGTACAAAAACTCGTGTTATTGTAAAATCCACAACAAGACTTTTTTTCAATATGCTTTTGACTCAAAAACTTAGTTATAACAGTTGGAAATGTGAATAACACTAGCATTGATCTGCCCAGGCATGCAGACACAGACTAAATCAATTCTGGGATACAGTCATTCGGACTGAAGGAAAATGTCAAAATCCACCTTTCCCTACGTATGAATCAACTTACCTTCTATAGCCATAACTGGCTCCTGAGAATATCTGACAAAAGTACTATAACTTTGGAGGAGAGAAGCTGACCAGTCTTATGGGAGCCCAACTGTTGGAACTGAACGTGGTAATACTGATTAAAATGCTTCATAGAAAGTTTGCCAGTCTAACTAGAAAGTAACCCAGCAATTTCAACAACATTATTAAATCATTAGCAAATTCCTTTAGTGAACTTTGTGACATGAGCTAGAAGAGCAGCCTCTTAAGAATCCCCAGGCATGCAGAGCACATGTATCCTTGTATGCCTTCAACCAAGCTTATTAAGATCTACAATCAGATGTTTTCCAATATACCATATAAACCCCTAGAGGGCCAAGGCCAAGGCCAGATGTGGTATTTTATCTATATTCTACCCTTGTCTGCCCCTTTGCTAACATTTCACTGAGTGCAGCACACAGTTCAGCACTCAGTGTCAAATATTTGTTGACTAAGAGAGCACACATATCCCTCTACACATCATATATGGTATCACAAAATGCAGACATTTCGAATATTAAAAATGTAGATCAACTTTCGATAAAAGAGAACAAGGCAGGGGAAAGTAAAACAAATGTTATGTCCTTTCACTTAATTTTTCTGGCATTGAATGTGCAAAATCAACTATTTCAAGAAGAATTTACATAGAACACAAACTTTTCTAACCATGGAAATGAGGAAAACTTTCAGTTCATGGAAGTCACTAAGGATAGATAACCGAAGACAACAGATCTCCCTTTTTTCACCACTTCATCAAACACAGCACTTAAAATTACTTAGGAAAGCATTGTGGTAATATGTTGCTCTAAAATGTTGCCAGTTAGAAAACACATTTTATCATCTGACAGGCCTTTATTTCCCCAGCCCTCCTTCATCATTAAAAAATACTTCTATAGTTTGATGCATTTTTCCAGAGAGCAATGAATAGGTTAGATCAGCAACTGACTTTATCCACTGACATACAGACTGACTGATGGAAACTTCTAACAGCCTTAAGACTTTAAGCCTTGGTACAAGGGTTTACATCAGACCCTTCACAGAAGAGGAAAGCCATTTAATCCTAGAAACTTGCTAAACTTCCTCCAAGACAAACCAGAGATTTTTGTGTATTTCATTAATTCCCCAAAAAACAGCAAAATAATACTCTTTTATCTGTGTGTGTTCATATTTCTTCTTTTCCTGTATATTTGTGCATTAGAAAAGACAAGTGCTTAAGACTGAGCTTTAGGTGGCAACCCCAATTTCACTCTGGACCATGCGTCATGCTTCCTATTAAGTGCTACTGCTTGCTTGGGTCCCTAAAAATAATTGCTACCACTTCATTCTGAAATGACATGCAGGTTTAAAAAAAAGAAAAAAATGAAGAAAGAGAAAGAGAGAGAATGCCAAGGGACACTGTGCTTATCCTCCTAAAAGCAAATCCAAAGGTTTCATAATTTAAATGGAAAATGACTCGAAGGCACATTTACCCACGTGCTTTTTATTAAATTATTGAAAGCTTTTTTATTTCTCTGCATTTTTAAATTCTCAACTCTAATGTATATTTTCTATGTATTTGTATTGAATGAGAAAAAACTCCCAAAAGATTGCATACCAAGGAGCAGAGTCTCCTGTTCCCTGAAATTGATGTATGTTTATGAGGAAATCCAGCATGCGATTTTCAAAACCTGCAGGTTCATTGTAAGTTAAACCATGTGGCCTCCACTCAAATCATCCCTTCCTTTCAAAATCACTCATAAGAATTCCCAATTGCCCTCTTCCCTTGAATCTTTCTGCACTAATCTACTCCCACCAAGCCCCGTGCTCTGTGCCAGTGGAGCCATTGGGGGTGGTGGTCCACCAGCCATCTGGGTGACCCCTTTCATCACTGAAGTACCATGGTAATGCCCTCTCAAACACTGAGCTGTATTTGTTTGTCCTTTACTCTCTTATTTCAGATAGGAAGTTTTTAAATAAAAAAGGAAACTTTCTTCAATAAGACATACAGAGAATGTTCTCAGCATGCATCAGAGTGACCTGGAGGGCTTGATAAAAATACAGTTTCCTGGCTTCCTTCTAGATGTTTTGAACCAGAACACTGATGGGTATGTAGGAATTTCCATTTTAAACTTTAGAACTTCTTTTGGGGCACTAATAATATGTTTATGCCATTACAAAAGTGAGAAAAATACACTTGAAAGAACTTGATTCTTTTCATTAAAAAACACAAATATTTTGAAAGTGTGTATTGTTGAATAGATAAATTAGAAGCAAGAATATTCAGCCTCAAGAAGTTAAAAATCTTAAGCTCTATATTATGTTTCATCAGTAAATCAAAAAGGGGGGAAAAGGAAACAGTAAAAAATGCAGCTTTTGTTTCATCACCTGATTTTTAAATCTTGCCACAGAAACCTGTGTAAAGCTTGGGAGTCATGCATCACTGTTGAAGACGACCTATGACCTTAATTCTCAGACAAAAGAATCAAAATACAATTTAGGTAAAGAATTTGCTGTACATTTTAAAATCTTTTGTTGTTCATTTTCACTTAGCCTTGGCCTCATTCACCTCGGGATTTGCACGGAATCCTGCTTGGAGGGCCTCCTCCCCGAGTTGTTAAGTGACAATCTAAAGGCCGCTTCAGGATTAACCAGTTTAACCAGGTGAGCAGAGAGTTTCATTTTGATTAGGACAGAAAGCGGCAGCCCTGTCCGGAAGTCCAGACTGTGGACTGCGAGGCCAGAAGGGCTTTATCAATCCTGAGGGCAGCGTGTTCGGTGAGGATGAGCTCACACTCAGCGCGGGGATTAACCGCGGCTCAAACAACACCCCACCAGTGCCGGCTGCCCCCGCCGTCCCTGCGGCCAAGAAGCCAGGGCACCAGAAGTATAAACAGCGGGTGACTCTTTCGTGTGTTAATTAGCACTTTCTAGGGGAGCTTGCTATTGAGTCCTAAGATGGTCACTCCACAATAATGTTGAAGAAGTGCACACGTTCAGAAGAGTCATAGCAGAAATCAGGATGACTTCTAATCTGCAAAACCAGCCAGGATGTGCTATTTCTTAAACACCAGAATGATTTGATTTGCTCATCCAGAGACGGCACTGTTTTCCTTAGAAAAAGAGAAGGAACGCTTATGGTACATTTCTTAATATTTTTATAGGAGGTGTTATTTCTCTAAGCCAAAGACAGTATTTTCCATCTGCACCCATCCCTTCAGTGATTTAAACTGTCCCTGTGTCGCGTGACCACATCCAAAGAGTCCTTCCATGTCCTTGGAATTCTTGACAGAGTAAGGGCGTGGTTCAAAGAACTGTGCTCACTCGGGGAAACTGGAGAACAAGGGATTTTCCTTCAAGGGCACTGAGCTGTGGTTTTTGAAAGGAAATGCTGTGCCTGTGCGAAATTATTGCATTCATTTACATTTCTGTAGATAATACAAACTCAGGAAAAAAAGGTATACATGAAAGAGAATGGATAGGGGCGCCTGGGTGGCTCAATCAGTTAAGCTTTTGCCTTTGGCTCAGGTCATGATCCCAGGGTTCTGGGATCGAGTCCCACATCAGCTCCCTGCTCAGTGAGTAGTCTACTTCTCCTTCTGCTCCTCCACTTGCTCATGTGCGCTCGTGCTCTCTCTCTCAAATAAATAAATAAAATCTTTAAAAAAAAAAAAAGAAAAAGAGCATGGACAATTTCAAGTGGGCAAGAAAGGCAAAGACTGAAAAGGTGTAATGAGCAGAAGAAATGGCTATTGGCTAATGTAATAAGGCTCTAGAATCTAGATTCTCCCTATTTCACAGTGTGGTTCAGGGGTCAGCATCATCAGCATCACTTGTGAGCTTGTGAGAGCTGCAGTATCTTATGCCTTACCTGAGACCTACTGCATCAGACTCTGTATTTTAACTAGATCTCCAAGTTGTTCATCCGCACAGTAAGGTTTGAGGTACACTGTTCTAGAAAACTACAAGAGAGCATGAGAAGTAGAGATATGAGCCTTGAGCTTCAGAAGGCATTCCAGATTCTATTTGTAGATGAAAGAAGGTAAAAGAAGAGTTTGAGCCGGGGAGTTACTTTAGAAAGAGTAACATACTATTGTGTATTAGAATTTGAAAATATACACACACATAGCTGTATCTTATATCTCTATTAATAGAGATACAGATATATAACACAGAGACAATTCGAATTCTAATGAGCAGTTCACTTGACAGCCATGCAGGGTAAATGATTTAAGAAATATTTAAATGGGGCACCTGGGTGGCTCAGTCAGTTAAGAGACTGCCTTCAGCTCAGGTCATGATCCCAGGGTCCTGGGATGGAGTCCCACATCCGGCTCCCTGCTGAGCAAGGAGTCTGCTTCTCCCTCAGCTCCCCCCCCCACTCGTGCTCTCTCTTGCGCTCTCTCTCTCTTGCACTCTCTCTCAACTAAATAAATGAATCTTAAAAAAAAATTTAAATATATTATACTTGAGCCTATTTTTCCTTTTATACTAATTCCTATGAAGACTCTTTGCTCCTCGTTTCCAGGAAGCTAAATGGTCTTAGGAGTGTCATTCTCAGGTAACATTTTATCAAATAACAATTCAACAGAGGCTAACTCCACAGATGGTAAGTTCACAAAATAGATGTCAACTCAGTTACCACCTTTGCAAATGAACTAATACAAAATTGTGATAGCACCATGAAAAGTAAGAGGGAAAGTAGGAAGATGAAAGGGTTGGAGACAAATTTGTGTGTGAGAGAGGGAAAGAAGACCAAGAAACATATAGGTGTGCCCTGCTATCCAAATTCAAGAACTTGATGAATTCTGTTAGCAGGAAATGTGTATATTGTCAGAGACCACTAGGTTAGAGAGACCGGTACAAGCAATATAACCAGCGCCATTTACTTCGAAGTTCACTGATAAAGAATTGATAGACTATCAAGAAAAGATATACCCCAATCATACTTCTATTAATGAATCATCGTGATTTACTGTTAGAGCAGTGAGCATGGTCCATGACTCAAGAGTAAGAAGTTGTAAGCCTTTTATCTGTAGTTTCTCTTCCTCTGTGCCTTTAATGCTTTTCCTGTGAGTAAGTCCTTTTATTTAGAGGTAAGCAGAGCAGAACTTTCTGCAATTGTGGATAGAGGTGGTATAGAAAACCTTCAATGGAGGACTGTTATCTAGGGTATTATACCTCACTCAGACATCAAATAGAACAGTCTTCCTTCCACAACTGATATGCCACACTAATTCCTCCAGCCTGACTTACTCACATGCCTGTAGACAATGGCAGCAGCTAATCTAACTTGAAACAAATATCCAGTTAACAACCATTTCCCTAGATCTGCTTTCACAGTTCCATATGCTTCTCTTTAACAGTCCATACTATAGAGGTTCCTAAAGACCCATTTCTTTGGTGACAGTGTACTACAGGAGGCAGTTTGAAGGCCACTTGAGCTGTGTTGTCTGGGCAAGCTACTTAACACCTCTTTGGGCTCCAGGTTCGTCATGTGTAATATGGGGAAAATATCAATTCCTACTTCATAGTGTTGTTTTGAGGATTAAATGATAATGTGTAAATGTGTGTGTGTGTGTGTGTGTGTGTGTGTGTGTGTGTGTGTACATAGCACTTGGCACATGGTAAGTGCCATGTGCATAGTTATTATTCTCAAATATTACTGACACAACCTGTTGTTGAGTATATTGCTTTCCTCAGTAAGGAAAAAGAAAACCTTGGCAGAAACATTGACAGTGTCATGAAGGGGGAAGGAGGCAAGGTCAACATTTGTTGGGAATTGGAAGCTTGGTTTATGGTGGATCTTTCAGTTAAAGGGCTTGCTTATAGTTAGGATAGCATACAATTGCCTGTCCCTCTGTTTTGATGCTTTCCATTGGTAATTTGGTGGGTCTTTAGGGAAGTTCCTATAATGAACAGTAAAGCCATCTGCCTGGGCAAGAGTCTCATGAAACAGTGGCCAAGTTAATACAAACAGTTAATTGGTTGGCTTTCGCTGTTGTTACTGTTTTGGGCTTTTTTGTGTCAGGGGAGGGAAGATAGGGGGACATAATAGACGTGGTAAGTAGTTTCATTTCAGTGTATATAGGTAACAGTCCATGTGGTGATTATTATTATTTCTTCTTCTTGGTTTTATTATTGTAATGTTTCTCAGAATAGGTGCAAGTTACTAACTACCATATTAACTAGAGTAGTAAGATAATTTGTTTTTCCCGTAATCACCCAGGAACCATCAGGACTTTGAGAAATCAGATAAAACAGAGGGAAGCTCCTGGGAAATCAGATCTGAGTAAAGCAAAAATGTAGAGGACTCTAAGGGGAGTTGGGAAGGAGTGGAGTAAACAGAATGAGCAGTGAGATGATATCAGAAATACACTGCCTGTAGCACTTTTTTTTTTCTGATGTCAGTCTGCTCCCTTCCAACATTTAATCATTTACACTGGGTTTATTCTTAGAGGGCAACAAGAATCAACCACTGTGTTGGTTTTGCTTTGTTTTTCTCTTTGAAACCATTAAGGTATCTGAAAGATCCTTTGAGGAAGGCATTGAACACAATATTATTAGAAATAAGAATGCTACTTGTAGATAGATGCATATACTTGTATTAAAGGGAGGCAGTGTGACAATGAGTAAATGGCAAGGGCTTTGACCTGGGTGGATGTGCCTTCAAATCCTGTTTCTGCCACATACTAGCTGTGTGGCCTTGGACATGTTATTTAACCTCACTTCACTTATTAAACTTCACTTTTCTTATTTATAAACTAAGACCGCAATATCTACTTGCAGGAAATGTTATAAAGAAATGATTATTAGCACATAATTCTCAATAATTACATTTATATTAGAATATGCAGGTAGGCTTTGTATTTTACAGGTTATATCTAATTATACACTCTGGATATATGAGTAGATCACTACGTAGTAGTGAATTATATACTATATAAGTACAAATTAGTAACAGAAATATATGTCATTTCTGCTTTAGATAAAACTAAAATCTTATTAATTACACATGCACTCAAAATCACAGAATTTAGTTTTAATTGCCAATCATAACTGATTAAGTACATACCTAAAATTTCACCTAACAAGTAATCCTATTCTTATTTATGCTCAAGGTACTCGATTTTTATGTCACTTATTGTCATTAATTTCCACAGACAGTAATATTTGCTTTTGAGCTTTTTCCCATTTTCATAACATTATAAATTCTAAACTACCAAAAAAAAAAAATCTGGAGTTATTCCAAAACCTTTTTTTTAATCACTATTGAAACTACAACATTTTTAAAAAGAAAACTTGTTTGGGTTTACAATCTATTTATTACAGCAAACAATACCAAATCCACATGCTTGACAAAAAGAATCCATTGACAAAACAGATTTCAAAGGATAATAAAAAAATTAAAAGCCAAACTGTAATTCTTCCCTAAAGAAGTTTATAATGAGAATAGATGAAACTGGCATCATAACGAATGGCATTTTTTAACATGTATAATGTATTTCATTTTAATACTATGTTGAAACTGAATAGCAATCATGTCTTTTCTCTTCCTCTTCCTTTTCATGGTGCCAAAAGAGCCCATACATCCAGGTAGCCTTCAGATATAGTGTCAGAGAGCCCCCATTTCTATCACTCCCTGATGATGAATGAGGTTCTTCTTCTAAACAAATAAGCACTCCAGAGGGTTACCCTTGACAGGGTTGTTAATCCAGAGAGCTTGCCTTATCACTGCAGAACTCAAGGGCTGAAGGTTTACAGGATCCCTGCACTGCCTGGCTCTTGGGTAGTTGTCAGGAAGCTGCATGGCACATGGCCACACTTTTCAAAGAACAGCCAGCTTCTGCCCTTCTCTTCAATGTTCTATTTCCAGTACTGGTCCTCACCCTCAACTTGGGGTGTTTCCTCTTGGCAAATCGAAATCATTTATATTATGCATGCAGCGATTGGCTAATAGGCTACATTGACGTAACTTTCATTTTTTCGCCAGAAAAGCAAATTGCCAACATAAATTCTCCTGCATGCAAAGCAAATAAAAGACAGGGACATTCACTGATTGGTCCTGGTCTACAAAAGCAGATGTAGAACCACCACCTTGGATTCCAGGATATGAAACACAGAGACAACCTTCATCTCTTATCAGCCATGTATAAATTTCTTCCCAAAACCCAAAACTCGCTGGCCCTTGACTTTGCTTCCATTGACATCTAGACTAAAGGTCAGCATTTCTTTTACATTCCAGAAGTTATTAGGAATCAACTTCACTTTATATTCCTGCTAAGAATTGATGAGTTGGCTTTAACTCAATGAGGTTCAACAAATCTCTTAGTACCATCTCTAAAAATATGTGTCCAGATGATGATTCGGCAGTCAGGAAAAGGACTTCTCTAGTTAACATACACTCCCTTGATATTTTAAAAAGCATCAACATATATTTTTTTTTCAATGAAAGTAAAAAGTTAAAAATCAGTTTTGCCTCCGTAAATGATTAGCAGGCACTTCAGACCCCCTTCTAACCTCCTCTATTCTTCCAATCCCACATTTTAACACCGCAGGAGATATGCAGAAATAAAGAATGCATATTTTTTATCCCAGTCACAAGCTTATGTCTTAAAAGGTTTAGGAAAGGCATGTGACATGGCCTGTTTGAAAAGCAGAGCATAATGTGTTTTCAGTTTATAAATTATAAAATATTCAAAAGCACAGACTAACACCAAGGAATTGGTTACTGCTAGATATCTGGAACTGTTTTTTTCTTTCTTTCTCTTATCTCCTTGCTTTTTCTTTTTTCCCCCACTAAGAACAAAAGGCAAATAAAATGCAAATGAAACGCCTTAGGCCTGAGAAGATAAGAAGGAAAACATCTGTGCCAAAAAGAGAAAGAATAGGGGGGTCTCTTTGAATGCTTATCAAACAAATTATTTAATCATGGGATTTTTTTTTTGATTGACCAGTTCCTAGGATGTTATTTTCTAATTTGCATGTTGCTTGAATATTAAATTTTACATCCCTATACTTAAGCAAAACAGGGATACTATTTTGTATTTTGTTTTCTACTTCCTGCACAAAAAAGCCTAAAAATTATAGTTTATAAATACCGCTGTTCAGTACAGAAAGTTTGGTATTTTATTTCAACCCGGAATTGCCGCCTAGCAGCTACTACACGAAATGAGGACTCTCAACATCCTATTAGATTATGTCATTGCATTTGTTAAGAAGGAAGAGATGGAATATGCTCTATCCCAGTGATAATACTGAGCTTTCTAAATACTCAGAAGCTGTGTGGGTAGCAATTTAAGCTTTAAATTGGGATCTATATGCCTTTCTGAAGATTCAATATAAATGAAAGATTAAGTGGGTCGTATTAAAATGGCTCAAGAAGATTCCACACTAGGAGAGCCCAGTGTTTTCATGTTTCATATAAACCTACATACATGCATATCAGACCTAATTGAAAAGGCCAGAATCTAAGGAAGGACCAATTCTTGTGTAAATGCTCACAAGTAGGGTTTTTCGATTCACATAAAACCTTTTCATTCAAATTCTGTGGCTGGCTGGTTTTTTAAATTTTCTGTATTTATTATGAACTAGTAGAAGAGAAAACATTTTTTAGAGTCTCAACATAACTGAACCTTAATAAAATATTACAAGCAGAAAGTTAAGTGTAAGCCCCAACCTCTCCCAGCTCCTACCCCCTAGATACTTTATTTTGTGGCTATGTCATACTTTTCTTAGGCCATCTTCAATCTTTATGGCAAGAAAAAATGTTTCCCTTAAGTTGTAAGACTATAGAAATATGCAGTTATGAGAGTTACATCTACAAAAAAATCTGTTAAATATCTTTTTGACCTAACTTGAGACTCAATTCAAAACATCACCATGATTTATCTATCATTGTAGTACTTTATATATTTCATGGAGATTTCAACAAATAGATGAAAATATATTATCTCTAATGTCAAGTATATAGAAACTATATTACAAGACAGTAACTATTAATAGGAGAAAGTACTTAATTTCTAGGTAGCCTTTAATCAATGCCCGCTGTATCAAGATGGACAGTATTGCTGTAAGATAAATGTAAGTGTAACTAAACTAAATATACAGTGGAGACTCTTAAAAGAGATTAGATAAATGAGAAACAATTCAAAAGAAAAGTAAAAAATGAATTAGAGGATTTACCCAGTTTGAAATGCCGTGGCTTCAGAAGATGATGACAAGAAGGTGACTATCTGTTAAAAAAAAGAAAGTAAAAGAAGGGAAAATTTATTTGCAGAAATAGATGATTTTTAAAATTGAAGTAGGGAAGATGAAAATTAGATGAACAAATCTTTTCTAAGTAATGGAAAAGATTTTGTCTGAAACAAACCCGAGTCACCTTAAAGCTACAAGTTTAGAGCCTTCAAATTTTGTAATGGAAATAAGAGTATTTTAAAGAAACTTATCTTTGCTCTTAAATATCTTCCTATAGTCTTAGCTCGATTCTGTCGGATAAATTAAATCTTACAAGAAAATCTTACTTGTTTCTTAGAAGAATTGCTATGTCTATGTTGAGTGAGTTTATAGCCCCTTATCTTAGAATAAATACGTGATTGGATAGTTGTATTCCAATCAATGACATTTTCCAGAGACATTAACTAAAGAGAAAGAGTTGTGTTTGAGATGTTTAGATAGAGGAGAATCTTTCAGGACTTCCATGGGATGTATTCCTCCCCAATAATCAGGCAGATGTACATCTCAATTGCTCTTTATTTTTACGTATCTATTGACTAGGACATTCTGCTAAGGAACAAACACAATAGCATCCATGAGAGAGCTATCAAGTGTGATGTAACTGCCCGATAGAGAGATGTGTCCTTGTTTTCCTCCCTCTGTTATCTCACTAGACAAATCTCTCCAGCCTTTAATTGCACCCTTGACTGTGCAATAATTAACAGTTTGGGTTGGGGGAAGGGAAGGGTCTTTTTAAAAAACTATGTAATAGATTAGCCGTTTTTACCATATACCTCAACTTAGCATGGAATTGATTTGTAAAACAGAAATTGCTTGGCAACTGTCATTTAATGTTCTGCTTGGACACTACCGGAAAGCATTTAGATTGATCGAGTGTTCTTTAAGATGAATGTATAAAGTTGATTTAATTGATATCAGAATTTCTCTTCCCATTTATCGTTAGATACAATCTGTGTAGTGCATTGCGTGTTATCTTCTTTTTGAAAAAGATCAACAAAAGGGAAAGAGATTCTCCCTTTGCAGTTCCTCTGAAAATAAACATTAACTCCTGCATCCAAGGCAGGAGGATGAGGCAAGGCTCCCAGTCTCCTGGTGCAGTCTGTTATGTATGCGAGGTGGATGGAGGCTGCTCCCCAGAAGCTCAGATTAGAGAATCCCCTTTAATAATGAGGTCAAATAAACCCCAGGCGAGATCATTCACTGAGCTTTCATCAGTTACATTCACATCTCATTTTATCACAGGACCAAGTCAAGTAAATGAATTGAACAAAAAGTTCTCCAGAATGAAATGAGAAACTGACTTCATATTACAGCAACAGGACTCACTCTTAGGCCTAACTTACATGCTCACAAAACAGAAACTGGTTCGATATTACAAAATATTTGAGCAAGAGTAAATAAAAACTAGTACTATTCTCAACGAACATTTTCTAATGGTGAGATGATAATATTATAGGACATTTATTTCAAATGAAGACTTTAAATAGTGGAGATATTTCCATAAGGAGATGTGATGAAGTTATGTCCCTTTGTATGTATGAAAACTTTAGGCTTGATCCAGTTTGTTTTTATATTGTGAAATAAAATTGTGGTTTTTAAAATAACACGCAGTTTTTATCACTAAACATTCCTAGCTATGTATGTATAAATGTGTAAGTGTGCGTGAGTGTTCAAGTTTAGAGACTAAAACTTACAGTTTCTACTCAAGAACACAACCTAAGAATTAATTTTTTTTAATTCTATCATAAACATGAGTTGCAATGTGAAAATCTTCCAGATATAACATAGGCTTTTCGTCAAATGTAGGTTTGCTTAAATAAACCCCCTAAGCCTAGAGGAAGTAAAGGTAGGTCAGATGTTAGGTAGGAAAATAGGCTAGGAGATCTCTCCTTGCTGACCACTGTGACGACCATTTAAACCACCTTGGTTTCAAGGACTGTGTCAACCTATGGTTTCAGAATTGAAAAGTAAAATGTCATGTACTAAAACATAAGAAATATAGGTCCAAAACTTACTTGGCAGGCTCAGGAATGACTATATCACTTGTGGGACCCAGTGCAAAATGAGTATGTGGGGAAACAGCAGAGCGTTAAACGAGAGGCAAGTCTTGTGTGGCCCCACAGATCATGCCATATGTCCATGAAGCCAGCCCTGGTTATATGTACTGTAACTTGTAAGGAAAGAATAGCTTAATTTGCTTTAAGTAACTTCTCCATGTTTCATATTATTCTCCATCAAATAGTCTCCAAGCACAAACCTGCATGTGCATTGATTGGCTATGCATTCAGAGACCTTTTACCTGGCCTCTGTTTGTGTGGCTTCATATCTTTATGACATGGAATGAACAGCTTGGCGCCACGTTGCTGTTATCCATTAACCATTCCTGTTTTCCTAATCATCTTTGACTCCATCTTTCTCTGTCCTATCTGTTATTGTCTTCGGAAAAGAGATGTGAGGTTTCCTTAGCCTGTGCTGGTTTACATGACATGATTTGTGTATCTGCCTACAAGAGTTTCTCAAATGAACCCTGTGCATTATCTTCTTCCCCCAGCCCCTCCTCCTCTGAAGAAAGAAGAAAAAGGTCGTACATCTGTAAAATGACAGCACTTATGAAAAATGAGAGTTTGGCCCACATGGCTCTCATCAGACACAGACTCATCTGCTGTGCCACAGACACTGCTCATTTCCTTCAGAATCAGACTACAGTTAAAAACAGGAAACACCTAATAAATTGCCGGGTCTATCAAATTAACAAAGCATAAAGAAACCTTCAAGGTAATCAATGAGTATTGCTTGCTTAGAGAAATGCAAGTGTCAAACAAAGGAACCTAGACTTATGACCATATTTTCCTCTATAAAACTACTTTAAGATGTCAACCGTAATTTAAACTTAGCAATAAAGAAACTTACTCAGAGAAAGTGTGGAAAAATTAAACTTTTTAATCTAATTTTTGGTCACAGATGGACTTGAAGTATTTCAAAAGCAAGAATTTTTATCATATATTCATTGTGCTAGGATTTTTAGGCACACACATTTTATTAAAAAAAACAGAACGAATTAAATACACAACAATCATAAGTGACAGAATTCTCAAAGTAATCTCCCTTTGTGCGAAATTAATCAATCCCATTTTAATGGGAAAAATATTAGTATTATGAAAAGATTTTATCATAGCAATATCTAATTGCTAAAAGCTGCTTGTTTTCATGTATTTTTGCCTAGAAGTGAAATCAGTAATAAGCCATGAAACAAGGGGATACTTTCTTGAGCTATATTTTAGATAACAAAAATACAAGTAAATTAAATTTGGGAAAGAAGATACACTATGCAATTGCAACCCTTCTCAAACCTGCTCTTAAAAAATCCTTTCTTCTTGAGAAAATAAAGGGTAAGTCTGAAAAAAAACTTTGCCCTCATTTCCTTCAGAGCCTTTTAAAGTCTAATCTCTCTAATGCTGTGTGCTCTGCGTTTCATTCCCATCCTTAAAACAAGTTTCTAGGAAAAAGCCAAGGAAATAAAAACTTTTCAGAATTGATAAGAAGAATATCCCTTATGTTCCTAAGTTTGAATATACTCATTAGGAAAATAATCTTTATTTCCAGAAAGAATTTAACTGCTCTGTCCTCAGAAGTCACACAAATGTTTCTACCACCACTCAAAGACATTTTACTATTCAAATCAAGAGTCTTGCCACTAAAAGTATTATTTGTCCTGTGTATGAGTGACCCCTTCAGGTGCTGTACTGAAAAGACTATTCTATGTACAGGGTGGAAGAGTTTCCCCTAACACAATGTATGCATGCTAAGAATTTTCGACAAAGCAATTTATTCAAAAGTTCCCTGAGAATAATAATTATAATTTTAAACAATCTAGGAAAAAAACTCTTCTTTTAACAACGCATTTCATATAGTATTCATATATATTAACCAGAAACAAATCTTGAGTCCTGCATACAAGAAACTATGCTAGAAATAACCATACTAGACAGAATACATCAGGTCCTATTTCAAATAATCCATGTTCTGATTTTGTAAGATACCAGATTTTATCAAATCATGTATCTGGATCTTTTCCAAAAATATATGGTGGCTAGAACAGCAAGAGATACAATAACACATAATTTTTGCCCTTTAAAAGTTTGGAATTGAATTGCAAATTGCTTGGAAAAAAAATAATTAAGCTAGAATTGTCCAAGAAGACATGATAATTTCATTGTCTTTATCGTCTCAGATAAAATGTCTGAAGCTACCTGAGCAGTAGGCTGGCACAAAAAAGCAAGTATTGGGAATGGCAATAATTCTGAGTCTGTGAAAAGTGAAATGACTTTGGAGTTGGATCCAAGCAGAGATACCAACACTAAACCGAATGCCTAAGGATGGGGGGATTCATGACCTGGCGTTCCAGTCAAATTGACCGTACACAAAGTGCATTCTAGAAGGTAGGGTCATAATGAGATGATTCTGGAAAGTGGTAATCCCTGTCTATAGGCAAGTAGTATCTTGATGTGAGATAGTAGAAGATAGAATGAGGCGATGCCTCCGCCAGCATGGCTGGATGTTAAATATAGAATTCAAGTTCTTAGAAATAAAGGGTTAGTGGGGGTAGGGCCCAAGTCAGCCTGATATTCAGGGTAAGAGTTTATTTTTGGTTGTACTTGGATTATAAACTAGTAATCATGGGATCCACATTTGGATAATAAAAATACAAGTAAATTTAAATTTTAGGGAAAAAAAGATAAACTATGCAATTGCAATTGATATTCTTCTTATCAATTTTGAAAAGTATTTATTTCCTTGACATTTTCCTAGAAAGTTATTTTAAGGATGGGAAAGGAATCTAGAAGTTAGGGAAAAGGTAAGCTAGTGCAATCAGGGCTCATCTTCTGATGACCAGTTTCAAAGTTGAGAGCAGCAGATAGATTCCTTACCCCTTCCTCATGACAAGACTTATGGATCCTTCATGAGTGGTCAAAACTGGCTTTCATTGCCTCAGCAACTGTGCCAAATATTGGACAAACCTGTTGAGCAGGAATAGACCCAATAGAAGAGATTTGATAACAACCATTGAGCAAGGGTGAGATTTTGAAAAGGAAGCAGAGGAATGTGAAATTTGTAGGGGAGGAGTGATATTTACTACTGTATTTAGGAAATGAAATCTGTTTATTGGGCATTCTGCCAGACATTAATATCAATAATCATTACTTTTATATATGAATGATATAAGAATTATTACCATATAAAATGACATGGAGACAATAAAGATCTTCAAAGTCTACCTAAATTATTTTTAAATATTTTTTTAAAATTAAATTCCATGTTAAAATATTTTTATGTTAAACAGAGTTAGAGATTACTTAAACCTCTTAAACAGATCGCAAATCTATGCCATTAAATATGGTGAATCTTGTGCATGTGACTTTACCTGTTAACAATTTTAACAATTATTTTGCTGAACACATAAAGGTATCCTCATCAAAATTTTGAAGTTAAGCAGATTAAGTTATACACCTAATGTGTATTACACAGATGACAAAACAAGATTTAAAATATCTTAATAAGCATAAAAATGAGCCCAACCACAAATATAAAATTGGACAACACAAGATATAATGTACTTCCTCGATGTTAAAAAATAACTCAATATTCTTAGATGAGAAACTCAAAACTAGAGATTTAATTCTCCTATATTTATTTGTATATTTAATACAATTCTAATAAAAATATAGCTTATGACAGAGATACAGATTTCCTGAATGAAGAAATACATAATAAACATTTTTAGAAAGGAACAATACTGAGAGATTTGTTCTATCAGCTAGAGAAGTATACTATAAAGCTACAGTAAGCAAGCTGATACAATCAAGTTGGTGCATATACTCCTGTTTTGGGATAAATTCTTATAAGTTAGAAAAACCTATTATTTGACTCTGCTCAATAACTAAACTCTCTTTTTTAAGCAGGGCTTATCAATGAATTATTCTTTGCAATCAAATATTCCCAATAATAGGATAATGTATTAACTAAATTAATAAAACTATAAAAAATCAACTGGATACTGACCTTTTTGAGTCAGTCATTCTGCTGCCACAAACTAATTATCTATGAGCCTTAAGAAAACATTCAAGGCAATGTTTGCAACTGAAACAATTTACTTTGTAACCTCACAACCCCTCCTCCCTTTTTTTTTTCTCCATGACTTTTTCAAGAAAAAATAAAAATCTTTCTCAGTGAAACCCTGCCTTAGGACATGCTGAGTTCCTCCCACCTCTGCCACAAACCCCAGGAGACAGAAAACAAACTGTGGTTCAAAGAGACTCATTACATTATTTCCAGGGTAAAATAGAATGGGTCTCACAGGCAGCATGTGTCATCAAGCAAACCTTCCCATGGTCCAGCCTCTGACTCGATCTGGCAGATAACTGGAAGCACAGACAGAACCTTAAAGACAGAACTCTGAACATTTGCAAGAGGAGAAACAACTCCATTATCCATGTTCAAGCCCTATGGAAGAAGACAAATCTTCCAATGCGGTCAATGAAGAAACCATATGGCCAACTCCATCTGACCAAGGGTTTCCACCCATTTTTAGTGAGGAAGGACCATCTTACCACCCTGTGGGTTTTTTTTTTTTGTATTTTTGAACTATATAATCATAATAAATTGTTACTTACCCGTGTATATTTCTCACTCCATTATCCATGTTCAGTTATTCTAGCTAATTATTTTTATGAGCAATGATAAATTCCCAAGAAAAAATACTCTAATAAATACCTTGAATGAGGTAGAAGTTATATTATTCAAATCAAGACTGTATTTTTTCTTAAAAAACTGCAGAACAAGCAAGTATCACCCCTTATAGGATGCCTCTTGAGAAAAATGATTTCTATCAGCATATGTCATGCATTGCATAAAAACACTCTAAAAATGCATTATCTAATCCTGTCATGGATTCTACATAGTCTGAATTAGTTTTTAAATTGGTGCACAGGGGGGCACCTGGATGGCTGAGTGGGTTCAGCGTCCAACTTTCGATTTTGTCTCTGGTCATGATCTCAGGGTCGTGGGATCAGGCCCCACATCACATCAGGCTCTGTGCTCAGCATGGAGTCTGCTTGTCCCTCTCCCTCTGCTCCTCCCCCTGTTCGCTCTCTCTCTCTCTTAAATAAATAAATAAATAAATAAATAAAAATTGGTGCATAGTGTTTATCAGTCAATGTGATAACATCAACATCTATTCAGGTACTGAGTTTAAACAACTTTAGATTCTTTAGGTCCATGAATGTGGGCATATGTGTATACACACATACACACAGGGACAGATATATACAAGTAACAGGTAAAAATGGAAAAACTATGTCATTAATTTAGTGCAATCTATTACTACTTTTGGACAAAACAAGCCAACACATCATACTGAGATATCATCATTGAATAAAAACATCTCATTTTTCATTGTAAGTCTAGAGAAGTATCAATTTGAAGTAGTAAATCATTTGACTTATAAGACATCCCAATGAAATATAGATTTATTTCTCTGGGTATACAGAGTAGCAATACTAACACGTCTTCTTTTGGGATTCTAAGGAGTCTAACTTAAATGAACCAAGGATTATGACTTGCTGTAACATACAGACTGCTCACCTCACATGGGTTTATCCTAAGTTCTTGAAAGCGGGACTCTTTAGTAGGAAGAAAACTAGCCAGCATTACTAAACATTAAAAAGATCAAGTCTGTGTGGGCACTGTTCAAGGGCTTCACCCCACATTTACAGTCAGTCCTCACAATGACCCTATACAACTGAGGTAAAAAATAAAGTAACTTGCCCAGTATTTCACAGATAGCATTAAGGAAAGCTGGAATTGAATCTCAGGTATGTCTGGCCTCAGAACTTAAGTTCATTAACTGTTACATGATGTGGGCTCATGAAAATATCAACTATCTAACCCACAGAATTTTATAAATTCTTAATTTTTAAATAAATCATGTATCTTCAACAACAGATAAATTTAAATTGAGCTCTGGGGCGTCTGGGTGGCACAGCGGTTAAGCGTCTGCCTTCGGCTCAGGGCGTGATCCCGGCGTGATGGGATCGAGCCCCACATCAGGTTCTTCTGCTATGAGCCTGCTTCTTCCTCTCCCACTCCCCCTGCTTGTGTTCCCTCTCTCGCTGGCTGTCTCTATCTCTGTCAAATAAATAAAATCTTTAAAAAAAAAAAATTTAAATTGAGCTCTTGTCTTAAATCAATTGGTCCCACAATATTTTTTTTTAGCTATATTTTATCATTCAATGTGGAAAGGAGATTATCACCAAATTGATAATTTCCCTAAACAAAGCATCTATACTGTTTATTTGTGGGAAAAGGGGAGACAAAAATAACTACATTTATACATATATATCTAAACCTATACCCATACCTATATCTATCTATAAAGATAGAGATAAAAATATCTGTATATATTTTTCTCTGCGTACTTGGGAGCAATTAAAAAGGAAATTCCAAGCCCACACACCAAATGTAGCAGAGAGAAATGTGAAACTATGCACCCTAATCTGAACCCTCATCCTACTGGAATGCAGGAAATTCTTCCTCAGTTATTATTGGGAGGATTTCCTTCCTCCATACAAGTATCACAATGGTCCAGAGGTCCCATGCCATGTCAGTACATCAGGAAGGCTCCTCTGCTTTTTTCTCTGAACAGTTTGGTGCAGAGATGTCCCTTGTCCAAGTTTAAATGGGACCATGGTAACTTTCTGCTCTTCCACCATATATAACACAAGAGAGTCTTGGCTGAGGCTGGAAACCAGAGGCCAGGGACTTGCCTCCAAGGCACAACCTGTCAGCATTGCCCGCTGAGGACTTTCTACCTCCCAGATAAGGACCAAATGTCTTCTAGGCCCACCCCAGCCTCAAAGAATGTCCTCATTCTCATCTTTCCCTCTTCAAAGAGCTCAAGCTTCTAGACAACAAAATGCAAATCACAGGTTGTTTGTAAACAACTTCCACTTTTTTCCTCTAAACAAACTTTCCAAGGGCACCAGAGTCTGGCTACAGGTTTGGACCTGGTGAATAATAAGAGAAAAAAATAAATTGATTAACATCTTCATAACCTACCCTGCACACAAGTAATATGTAAAGGTAAAGAAAAGAATATTTTTGCCTCTTTTCTCTCTACCACACCCTATTTCTCATTCACACTTGCTTTATATATTACTCTTTGTCTAAGTTTTTCCTTGTCTCTCGTGTTCTCATCTCTCTTCTCTCTCTCCAGGACTCATATCCCCCAATGGAAACAGTGATGCTCTCGAAAGCAGGGCTGTGTTGAATATGGCACTAGCTTAAATTAAACTGGTAGGAGAATCTTTAAAAGTATTTGTCAATAACTAATCCTAACTCTCAAGTTTTAGAGGCTGTGTGCATGTGTGTGTGTAAAATAATTTCTATTTTTTATTCTCAGCAAAGTTTGGCAATAGAGATCTTGATGGTCTTGAGGATATTCTGGTCAAAGCACCCTACCCACCCACCCCCACACCCAAGTGGTGTTTATAATTTAGATGATAAAATGCCACTTTAACTTGCAAAAACTAGTTCCCTGTCTTTTTCAAACTTTCTTCAGACACAGGCACTTTACCTTTTTCAAGTTTCCAAGCCCCTTAACTGTTTAACTCATTGAAGTTTTAGAATGTTACAAAGTGAAGTTGCATTTAACAGATGTTCATTTCAAGGAGCTTCAGAACATTATAAATTATTGTAAATTAATTGCTCATTTTGGAGTTTGACAAAGCAGCTCTCAGGGTTTTTCCTGATCTGTGCCATAGGAAAGGAAGAGTGAAAAAAGCAATAGGTTGGGATCCCAGGAAAAAGGGTGTCTCCTGTGCTTAGTGAGTGGCTCTGTCACATAAAACTTATGTTGGCTGTTAAGTGGCCAAGCCAGCTGCATCCCATGTGCCACAAATGCTCTGGACTCTTATTTCTCCCGTTTAGTTATTGTGTCTATAAATTCAATGGGCCACCTGTGCAATGTGCTCATCCAGAAGAGCCCCAGAGGAAGCATTAATGTATCAAGGCTCATAAAGCACAAATCCTTAAACGTAAAAACCGACACTTTCATCCTCTTTAGGCTACATCTATATAGATTTCTTTTTAATGAAAAAGAAGAAAGGGTTTATTTTTCTGCTTACGATAAAATGCCTATGAATGATATTATATAATTAATGATTATATATATATTTTTTAATTTCTACTATTCTAAAGCTACCTAATTTTATTCTCCTCTGAAACTGTATGTCAGACCACAGTTAGAACACCCATCACTATCAGTAACTCACTATTTAATCTAATCAGGAAAAAAAAAATCCATGCTAAGCGTCTAACAAGCACCAACTCACAGGACCAAAACAAAACAAAGTGCAAACTTTAAAAGTACCTGAACACATCTTTTTCTCCTTTTAATTCTCTTCTATTTTTCCTGAAAATCTGGGAAATTTAATAGAGAATCCATTCCTCTAATTTGCCTTTCGCTCTGACGATGTTCACCAACGTTAGCAACGTTTTGAACATACCCCTCTCAGAGTTTCACCTAAAGGGTTGTAATTATTTATTCATCTCATCTCCCCCACCCATACTGGAGACTTCTAACAGCAGTTCTTAATAGTGGTTGGAGAGGAGGCATGTGGATCATTTAGAGACTTCTTTGTATATATACATTCACCTTCCCAGCACTTTCTACTCCATCCTAAAGACTAACAAAACACAGGAAGGTAGGGAGTAGAGACTAGAGAAGAGAGGTCATGTGTATTTTGACAAAGTTCCCCACTCTAAGGAGGAGATATATTGCATTTATATTTGTGTGCATATCAGTACCTGGCACATCACAGAAGATTAACAGACCGAATGAATGAGAGAGTAAAACAAAGTAAAGCAAAAACTTCCGGTTCGAATAATTCAGTACTAATAATTTTGAGTCAATCATTCACCAAAGCCCATTTTGAAAAAAAAAAAAGATTTTGATTATTATTTATATTTGAGTATTATCTTCTAATTAACACTTGTATAGTGATGGGGAGAGAACACAGGGAAGTGATGGTGTTTAGGGGAAGAAGACAGTCAGTATCAATTCATAAGGGTAAGTCTAGTGTAATATATAAAAGACACAGAGAAGCCCTATGGTTAAATGACTGTGTTAGGCCTCAGGTTCCTGCATTAGAACCAGAACATTTACCTTTGAATGTGTGCTGAAAAGCTGAACGAAACTTGCCACACACTTCCATTATTTCCCTACTGATAAAATGTTGGAAGTCATCACCAAAACCTAACAACTATTTAAAAGGAGGCAATAAAACATATTTTGTGACACCTCGTGAGTGATCAGGATCAACTCCTTTCCATAGCAGGGAGTGAGGGAAAGAGACAGATCAGATATTCAGTCACTTAAGTTAGTTCAACTTCAGAATCTGTAGAAAAAAATTAATCTCACCCAAAAAGAGGTCTGGACTTTACCCTTGTCTCCTGGAAGATGATCTCTAGAAAGAGTGTCTTTTTTAAACTGAGGGCTTTGGGACACATAAGATATTCTAACAATGTGACTTATGATGGGAGTTTGGGGCCATGCAGCAAACACTCAGCTTCAGTTGGAGCTGGAAACTGAAGGCATCAGCTCTGCATCCAAAGGGGCTGGAGATTAAAGATCAAGCACTTGGGCAGTCGACTCCATAATGGACCCCTAGGTGAATTTCCCTGGTTGGCAGTACTCCATGTATATTGTCACACATCATCACCAGAAAAGTAACGCTGTCCGTGACTCCATGAGAAAAGGATACCGGAAGCTCCTTGTTTAGAACTTTCTTGGATTCTGCTCCATGAATCTCTTCCATTGGCTGATTTTTTAAAAATCTTTATCTTTTCACTATAATAAACTGTGGCTGTGAGTATCACAGCTCTCAGTGACTGTAATGAATCCTTCTAGGGAACTAGCAAAACTGAGGGTAGTCTTTGGAACCCCCAAATTCTGCAGTTGGTGTCCAAAGTGCGTGGTCTTGTGAACTGTTCTCTAACTTAGTACAGAGTTCTCTGATTTTTTCTTTTCTTTTCTTTTTTGAGAGTCACAGACTCTTAGGCCGCAACATAGGAATTAAATGAGTAACAGAATTGTCTGAAGTTAGAAGGGTCCTGTGTATCCTCTACTGGGCTACAAAGGCTGCATGGTTCTCCAGAAATCCTGACTCACTGTCAGCAGTATCTCCAGTGGAGAAGCAATCCATGGCTTCACAACTTTAGAAAAACCATCTCTCTAAACTGTTTTTAATTTATTTGAAAGCTTACATGGTAATTTTCTAATTTCCTGCTGAAGGGTAGATGTACTACTTTGTTTTTTAATTCTTTCCTGATTCACTGTAGGGAATCACAGCAGGGCATTGCTTTAATATTTAAATAAATAGTAACAGATTCGACTATCATAATCATAACCAAAATACATTCCTACACAAATAGTGTTTACTCTGTGTAGGGAATATTCTGAGTGCTTTCAATAAATTCATTCTCAATCATCAACTCCTATTATGACTGATGTTTGTTCAGCCACTGATAAACTTTTTACATTAAAAAGAAAAATGAAGTCATCCAATCAACTGAATAGCTATTAATCAACTGAACTTAGTTGACTGGTTTAACTAATTCGGTGGCACCTGAAAAGGCATTTTGTTTCAGTTAGGTTGTCCTCTAGTCCATTTTAGCTCAGAGCTCCATCCAGGATTTTGGTGTTAATCTTCTACAGAGCATCATAGGATCTGTTGTTTTCCTGGAAGTACTATTGCTTATCCCAACTACAAACAAGGACTTACAGGAAATCCAGAAGGACTGATAGAGCTGGGACCCTGGGACATGGAAGTGCCAAAAATCTTTAAAATGTTGTTGGGAGTTGTTGTGTAGAGCAGGAAAAGGATGTTCAGAGACAGCAATTTTTCCTTATCTTGTCTCATATATAAGTTTCTGATGAATTTTAAGGCTTATGAGGTCTGGCTTTCAGAAGTAGTTCATGTATGTGCAACACATTCTTTGCTCTCATTGTAATGATATGAAATGTTGTTATAAATTTTTTTTTCTGGAGCATGCACTCATTTATTTATCTACTGCTATATATAACAAACTACCTTAAATACTCATTCTATCTGCAATGGACACAGGGCCCAGCGGAGACAGCTCATCTTTAATCCACTTAGCATCAAATGGAATGGCTTGAAGGCTGGGAGTGGGAAATCATCAAAAGACTGATTCACATGTTTAGTTGTTGATGTTGGCTGCTGTCTGGAAGTTCAGATGGAGCTGTGGCTTGATCACCTAGATATGGCTTTTGCATGTGGATGTTTGGCTTCTTCACAACATGGTATTTAGGTTCTAAGGGCAAAAGTTCCAAAGGAGAGAGAGCCAGAGGGAAGCTTTACCATTCTTACGACCTCACTTCAGAAGTCACTTCAGAAGTCACGCACTCTGAAGTCTGTTTATCGCTCAGCTGCATTTTGTTTATGGAGGGTCTCACAAAAGCCCACTTAATTTCAAAACAAGGGGAAATAGACCTTACTTCTTGATGAGGGCTGGCAAAGTTCTGGAAGAGCACATGGGACCAACAATAAGGCTTGTGCCATTTTGGACAATATCATCTACCACAGCAACTCCCTATGAGAAGGAAAGCTAATGACCTGTGTTCATTTTTTCATAAGAAAACAGAAGAAACAGTAGCACTATACTCTCATTCTATCTCATAAACAATATGTCATGCATGCACATTAAGAACTTCAAATTAAAGTTGATAAGCTTTTATGTTCTTTGTAACGTCATACTTTTCTCTGTTCTCTTATTGGCCCATTGGTGAGGTGACTGATCTGGGTAATTCTCAAGGCCTGAATAAAAATAAAACTCTTGTACGTGTTTCAGTCTTGAACGAATCAGGCCAGTAAAGAAGAATGGCTCTTTTTATTCTACTCACGCTAACCTTTTGTGAAATAACATTCCATGGAGTAATTATTTATACTTAAATGCCTTCAGAAAAAAATAAGATAGTCCATGTGATATTTTGCTAAAAATGGTTCTTTTTTGGGTTATGGAAAGAAGTCTTTTAGAAGTAATCAAAAGAGATTTCTGATAGACACTAGACATCAGACTAAATGGATTACTGGCAATATTTAATTTGTCAATTCCAATATTGCTAACCCATTTTCCTTAGTTGGGCATGCCAGGAGTAGTAGCCTCCAAAACCACAGCTCGCTTAAACATCAGCTTAATTCAACTGATAACACACATTCTTTTCCCTGAAGATAATTTTTTTTAAATTGTTTTAATAGCTGACTTTGGCTTCAGATCAAGTATTCACTGCTGTCAATAAAATGCAAGATTATCTCATATGGTTTTTCCAGTTCTTCTCCATAAGTCAGGCCTTCTAGACTTTTATGATTTTTTTTTAACTCAGATTCTACCAATATGAAGTGAAGCTTACAGTCTTGAACACCAGTAAATCTCTCTAGTCAAACAGTGATATTTCTTCCTCTTTGCTAGTTATGTGAGAAACACAAACCAGAATCAAAAATATTAAAGATGAAACAAGTCTTAGAGTTTCCAACTTTTTTATAATTGTCCCCACAATTCAGGATCCTAAATTGTGGGATATGGAAAGAAGGTAGGAACATAGGAGGAAGAAAAAGATAAAAGAAACATTAAGAAAGAAATTTTGAGTGTGATTTACTCCATTGCAATATTTTGTAAACGTAAAGTTACATTAGAAGCAATTTACTTTGAGTAAATGATCATAATTTTCAAAGCACAAGGATTTTGAACGTTAGCAAAGTTACCTCTAACTCTACTTCACTCTACTTCAAGGACAAAATGGAACAAGATTCTATAGTTTTTTAAACTGAGATTATTTTATAATTTTTTGAAAAAGTAAAATGTTACTACAGATAAAAGAAATCCCTTATACATTTACCAGTAAAATTTTCCCATCAGTTAGAGCCCAGAAGCATAGCTCATTATATCCTTTATGGTAGGCTAAGTATGGTGGAAAGGGAATGGGATTTCAAGACAGAGGGCCCAATTTGCCACAGTTTGAACATTCATGTCACTCCCCTAACGCTAGAGTTACAGATTTCTTTTCCTTTATTGCCCATGGTTCTTGGTCACACAGCTTCGAAGAACGAAGAGGTAGACCAGAAGAAGAGTGGGTGGGCAGCAAAACAAAGTTTATTGAAAGTACAAAGCTCCAGAGAAGGGAGGGGACTGGAGAAGGTTGCCACCTGAGTTTCTAAGTCTAGAGGCTTTTATAGGTTGTTGGCTGTGCTGTTTTAATCTAATTAACCCTCTGTGAGCCAGTAACCCAATCAGGTCTTTGTCATCTATCACATGGGAAAGGGTGGAGAGCTCCTTCCAGGGCAGTGTAAAATCCTTTTAAGGGTGATTTCCTCTTAGGACTTATTTTATGAATTAAACAAAAATATGTACATGGAATTTATTTAAAAATTTAAAAGCACTGTATAAATTATATCATAAACACTATTTTTATCATTTTGAATATCACACTGCAAATAATGTGCAAATAAATTGTTCCTCTTTCCAGATTTATTTTTTTTTAAAAAAGATATTATTTATTTGAGAGAGAGAGCACAAGCAGGGCAGAGGGAGAAGACGACTCCCCACTGAGCAGGGAGCCCAATGTGGGACTTGATCCCTGAGGCTCTGGGATCATGACCTGAGGAAAAGGCAGACACTTAACCTACTGAGCCACCCAGGCACCCAGGTAGAACATAGGTTTCTTTGAAGTACCTTTATACTAATTGATGTTTTACAAAGAGAGGAACTTGATTATCTTTCTCTTTACTGTTTAAGGTTTTCTTTCCCTAAAAATATCAAACAGAAAGAAGAGTTGGGGAAACTTAGCAATAAATAGAATACCTCAGGATTGTTTTTGAATTGGCATCAGCACAGAAAGTAAAGCAAGATCAGTTTTTCCAAATAAATGTTGTATATCATAAATTAAGTCACCTCATTTAACTGTTCTTTTTGGCCAGTATGGGTTCATACTTTCAGTAGGGAGCCATAAATGTCCCTTACACCATATCATCAGTGCAATGAGAAAATCATGGACATGGCAGTAAATCACATGGCCAGTGTGGTGGGCATGTTTCTCACTAGAGAACTGGCATGCCCTGTTTGGAGTCTCCAGATCCATGACGTGATTCTCTGGATTTGACAGGAATGACAGCTATGCTAAGATTCACATTTCCTGTCTGCCCACTGAAGGGAAGTAAAATAATCTTGCCCCTTTCAGCCAGTTACTCCTTGAGTTGAGACAGCACTCACCATCATGCAGTTGTTTGGCAAGAGCCTGAGTCTTTCCCCAGCTCCCAGTCACCACAGTTTGAGTTGCTTTGACAAGTCCGGGTGGCAAGCATGGGATGGAAAGACTGATCAGATTTGGAGCAGAAAGAATATGATTCAAGTCCAAATTCTGTCACTTAGATTTGCATGAGCTTGAGCACGTCAATTTCCCTAAACTCTAGAGTGTTCTGTAAAACAAACTCAGTGCCCTATCACCTTATACCGAAGTGAGAACCCTGTGAAAACTCCAAGTCCATTTTTGTCAAGTTTTAGGGTGCTTCATTCAGCATCAGCTGAAGGGATTGTTGATACACAGATGGCTGGGCCCTGCCCCGAGAGTCCCGGATTCAGTAGGTCATGGGTGGGGCCTGGGAATGTGCATTTTGATAAGTTCCCAGGTGATGCTCCTGCTCCTGGACCAGGTGCCACACTTGGAGCACAGCTGCTCTAAAATACTATACAAACATAAGTGAATAACATTAATATCATAGTGGGCGCCAAAGTAGCTATTAAACAGTCTGTAGACGAAGCAAGTCTTCTGAAACAAAATACAGCCCATTGCATAAGGCTGCAGCAAGGCTGAACACAGCATGCCTCCACAGTAGGCAGAAACTTCTCAGATCACTGCGAGGATTACCACACAAGCCATGTACGTGTCGTGGTGAGATTTTTCCAACCAGACATTGCTGTGCTCAACAATCTGAGAGAGGAGAGTGCCTCCGACACCCAATTCTCTTCCAAGCCTCAAAAGGCTTTCTTTAGAGTAGAGATCAATTCCTCTGTTTGGAAGTTTGACTTTCTTCTTGTTTTTGCTTTTTAAATCCTCCTCATCAACTTATTTCTTCAGTCAAGTTTTGACAAAGAGCGATCTGGACTCAGTATTTAATAGAAATATGTGGTAAATAGTGATACACTTTACACAGAACGAATGGAAACGCATGAAGCTTCAGTAGTGGGGGCAAATGGTAATCTCATTCCCTCTCATCTAGTTTACTGCTAGTTCGTATAAAAACACAAAAATTATAGTCTTGAGACTGCTCTTTGGGCAAAATTCAAAAATTTAATTTAAAACTCTCAAAGACTCTGTGGAAACGTATTTCTCTGTGAAACTAACTTCTTTTCAAGAAAGCCGGAAAATATGGTGCTTTAAGAAACAGAATTATTAGTTGTAGAATTTACACACACACACAATGTTCCAAGGTAATGTTGAAGTTACCACTTTCTTCAAGTGCCCCTCAGAATAACACATGTTCTTTTTCTAAATGGATCCTGGACAAAGAAATTCTGTGAAAGTGATCTACTTGCAACTATGTATTCTGTCTTTTTAAAATACCTCAGGGCTCAAGTCTGCATCAAAAAGAATTGCTTTACTCTGCTCGATTTTACTCCAAATTATTACCCTGCAACATGAAATTGCAAGGCATTTTATTAACAGAACGAAATTACTCTTTTCCTCCTTTAAGACTCAGTACTGTATCAATGTATTTTTACTGCAGATCTACTTATAAAACCCAAGTGCTTAGAACTTGCCCTACTTCAGAACCTGGTATCAGCTCCTGAGTCAGCTTTCTTATTAATTTCTGGCTTGTTAGAAAAATGCTATAGGAGATTTGTGCACAGTAAAGTATAAATGAGTTAATATTGAGAACCAAACAGCATTCTTTCTGACATCGCCAGCTAACATGATGGAAACTGGAAGCGATACCATCATTACGCTGACAATATGGATGCATATAAGCTTGCTGAAATAAATGTATCTTAAATTACAGGCTAAATTCATTAAGGACTTTCCCAACAAACTCTCCAATAGCTCTCTGGAAAGCTTTCTAGTAAACAGACTTGGAGAAGAGACTTCATTTACCTTTGTTTGATATCTTACTGCAAAATTAATATTGACCATTGGCATAATTAAGGACAATAAATGGATTTGAGAACCAGTCCTTCCATGGGGAAGGGGGAGAGAGGCACAATGAATAGCTCTGAATTATAGAATTGAATTCTCATTTCCAAAATCCACACGATACTCCCTTCTATACAATATGACTACAATTTGTGTTATATGTAGCATTTAATAAGTCAAGACTTTACGTTGCTAGCTGCTATTATATTGAATTCCAGGCCTGAACACACACCCATGCTTGTTGCTCAAATGCAGAAATAATGTACAATTCCAGCAAAAAGTACATATTGTATTTCCAACTGTATGCATTCTGGACATTCCACTCAACGTATCCCATACCCAGGTAAAATAAGCAACTTGTCACTCTGATGAAGTCTCAAATAAACTATTGGATAATTAAAAATGACCTAATGTGATGTGATAACAAAAATACATCTTAGGAACTATGTAACAAGTTTGCTCAGGACAAAGGGATCAAAGCAGCTGAAATAGACTTAGTGCCATAAAAAATAGAGAGTTCCATGCCCTCAAGGTCCATGGCTAGTGAGAAAAGACAAGTTCCCTGGCCTTTTTCCATCCCATTTTCTCAGGTTCTGAAAGAAACGCTTAAAAATGCTTACCGTTTTTGTTTTGTTTTGTTTTGTTTTGTTTTTTTTAAGGAACAGGCAGCCTGTTAAGGAGCAGGTAAATCCTGGTCAGATCATTTATGCACTCTTATTGTGCCCTAAATTTTGAGTTGTATTTGCATGGGGGAGGGGGGCAGTGCTCATACAGCGATGCCATGTACTATTAGCTTCCATAAACAACAAAACGTAAGATGGTTCAAGCCTTCTTCTCATATTAAAGTATATAAATGGCTTCAAGTCCCACTCTTCCTTCATGAATAGTGAAGTCATTCTACATGATCCTGTTTGTATTTTTTTCTATTTTTTTTTCAAAATATGGGAGCAGCATATGTTCATAAATAATAAACATTCCAAGAATCACTAAATTAAAATCAGTGGGATACAAACCTTTTGGCACAGTACTATATATCAGTCTTGCAAACTCTCAAGCTCTTGGACAGTTAATCTTGAATTTATCTTCATTTAATTTTTCAACTAGCCCATTGCACTGAATGTTACTTTACTATGAACAAAAGCCCAAAACAAAACAAAACACACCAACATCATATATGTATACTACATTGAAAATACATACAATTACATGAAATTATATATAATATATAAGTAAATCCATACACACATACACACATATTTATTTAGTTTTCAATACTCACTATAAGATTCTGTGTGTCCTAATTTGTTTTATTGGTTTAATTAATAATTATTGAGGATCTAGTAAGGTCAGGCAGTAATACTGGATAAAGATAAATTAAATATGTTACCCTGACTGCAAACCTCACACACTATTAAGAGAGATTTGGGAAAAAAGTAGAAAATAAACTTCACTCATATACAGATAATTACAATGTAGCATGAAAAGTGCCATACTGGCATTTTTTATTCTTCATTGTACTACAGACACTAAGCTAGAGATAGCTCAATTGAGTTTCCCCAAAAGTTTTTGGTCTAGGTCTTTCTCCTCTGCATCCAAGAGTTTCCTCATAACTCATTAACTTGTAATACCATCCCCGTCTACTACACCAAACCACACACTCCAAGTGTTAAATCTAAACGTTCTTTAAAGCTGAACTCAGCTGCTTTGCAAACTCCCATTTCTAGCGCAGTTCATTATTATCAAATGATTTCAAAACTGCACTCTGCCCCCAAACACATTCACCTATCAGCAAAGCAAAATCAGTCCCACCGCTCCTCCAGGCACATCAAAGCAAATGTAAGCATTTTAAGTGCGCCACAAAGTGAGAACTGCTTTAGGAGTCCAGGACTCAAAAGAACAAAAGCGGTGGTACAAATGCCCGAGAAGTTTCCTTTAAAATACAGATTGAATATGCACTCACTAAATGCCTATGGGAGGCTCTGGGCTGGGTACTAAGGATTCAGAAAGAAATGAGACCTGGTGACTGCCGGACAGGATCAGGTAATCTAACAATTGATAATTCAAATAAAGAACTGGGATTAAGACACCTTGTACTGGTAACAGAACAGTTATCAGCAAATTTGACTACACAATATATTTCTATAAAAAATGGGCTCCCTTTGTAGCTACCAATAGTATTGAAGGTTTTTTAACTTCCAAAAATGAACTCTCAAGTTAGTCACCAAATTACCAATTTTAAATATCGAAGATGTGTTTCAATAGTGGGTGGGGGGTAAAGATGCTTCCTAATTAATTGGGTCAAATTTTTCTTTTTTTTAGGAAAGTCAGTAGTATATAGAGCATCTTAGAATGTTAACACATCCTGGGGCACCTGGGTGGTTCAGTCGGTTAAGTGTGGGACTCTTGTCTTTGGCTCAGGTTATGATCTCAGGGTGGGGAGACCGAGTCCCAAGTCCAGCTCCAGGTCGAATGTGGAGCTTACTTAAGCTTCTCTCTCTCTCCCTCTGCCCCTCCCCTGCTCACTCGCACTCAATCTCTCTCTGTCTCTTTCTATCTCCCTCTCACTAAAAAAAAAAAGAGAGAGAGAACGTTTACACATACGTAAAGGAAGTGCTTTCCAACACTGGGCAGAATTCTCTTTGCTTCTCTTTAGCGCCAATTTTGGTCTATCTCCATTTACACATGGTCTCTCTGTCCATAAGATATTTTGACTCTGTAATTCCACCTATTGAGATAGTCTTTTTCCTATCTGAACTGGATGCATTTACCATTTATGTAATACATTTAGGAAGCAGTATTGCACTTCAGCAGTAGGTCTCTAGCAATTCCCCAGTATAATTTTTAGATTGACACTTAATTCATTATGAACTGAGTTAAGTTCGAATTCTGCATAGTCTGCTACTTACAGAAAGGATACATCCATGCCCTAACTGCCATTAATTTACATGAAGTGTCTTTTATTTAACATGGGGGAGGGAGGAAGTTAGTTTAATTTTTTGGCATTTGTGACTTCTTTCCATGCTACGGAACTTGTCAAAGTCATGATCATTTCCCTATTTCTAAAGCCCCATGTTTGTCTTTTGGTTTGGTCATTTGGAAATGTCTCCTAGCTGAGCAATGTGGAGAGCTCTTTGCTATAAGGGATAAGAGAAAAATAACTTTTTTTCTCACCACAAATCCTGACTGTAAACACAGGCCTGCCCCTCCATGACCCTGGATGCTGCCAGTTACACACATGCACGAAGCATGGGAATCCTCTTCTCTGCAGCCCTCACCTGCCACTCCCATCACACTGCAGCCGCAGCTCCAAGCAGACAGTAAATCTGTCAGTGGGGCCTAGCACCAAATGGCACTGGGTTCCTATCTAGCCTTTTAAGACAAGTCTCTGAACACTTTCTTCCCTTTGGATTGACATCAATGCTTCACTCAGAAAAAGACTGATACCAAAATCTTTACTCAAGTTGCTTTTTCTCTTAAAAAATTTTATCAATACAAACTGATAAGAACAAATTTCAAAGAATCGTCTAAATGTATCCATACTTGAAAAATCAAGGACACTCATTTTGTTTTGATTTGCCCGTAAATACTGCCTAGTGCCTGAAGAGCTGAAGATAAACTGAGGGGTATGTTGAGAGTGGATCACTTGGCTGTCAGGTTTGAAGACTGTACCTTCTGAAGCTCTATCAACTACTTCAAGTGAAAGGCCTGTGTTTATCTACCTTTAACTTGGAACAACGAACTTTCAGCTTCTCCGTCTCCCATTAGTTCCAGTCCAGTGCTATTATCAATGATGTATTGAAACAGAAAGAGGGTAACAAAGTAATCGGAGAAGGGGGAAAAAAAAAAACAACAACAAGACTCTGTATTCTAAATAATACAGCCATTTGGAAAGGATGACTAGCACAGAAATCCTCAAGCCTCACAACCAACTATATAGCTACTTTCTCCAAAATTAATTAATTTCTGCTATTTTAGATATATGCTTCATATTTGAAGTAAGTTTAATGGTTTGTTTTCTCCATATATATGTATATATATGTACACGTATATATATACATACACACATACACACACATACACATGCTCACAAATATATTAAAAATGACTCCAACACTATATGAGACAAACAAAAGTTTGGAGTCACACATGGGTTCAAATTCTATTTTGGCCACTTACACCATAGGTGTAAGTAACTCATAGGTTTATGAGGACTAAAGGAGATAGCATATATAAGTATCTAGAATGTGACATGTGATAAAAATATATATATATTAGTCCTTACTTCTTCCTTGTTAACCATGAAATATTAGGGCTAAAAAAAACATTTAAATTACATTTACACGATCAATGTAAACTTGTTGTTTTTAAATCCCCTAATAACTATGACTTGATTTTTTATCATTTTAGTACTGTTCCTTTTGAATTTTTTTCCTCCATATGGACTGACATCATTTTATTTCATGAAAGGATAGTCTTTTCAACAAATAGTTTTGGTAAAATAGGATAACCGCATGCAAAAGAATGAAGTTTGACCTTTACCTTATACCATATACAAAAATAAACTCTAAATGGATAAAAGATCTAAATGTAAAACCTGAACCATAAAACCATTAGAACAAAACAGTGGGAAAACTTCATGACATTGGATCTGGCAAATATTTCTTGGATATGATCCCAAAGCATAGGCAACAGAAGAAAAGCAATAAATTAACTGGACTTTACCAAAATTAAAAACTATCTGCATCAAAGGACATTTTCAACTGAGCAAAAAGGCAACACATTGCATGGAAGAAAATATTTGCAAATCATATATCTGACAAAGCGTTAACACCCAGAATTTATAGTTAACTTCTACAACTCAACTACAACAAAAAACCAACAATTCAATTAAAGAACAAGTGAAGTTCTTGAACAGACATTTCTCCAAAGAAGAAATGATCAACAGGCAAATGAAAAGATGCTCAACATCACTACACATTAGGAAAATGCAAATCAAAACCACAATGATACCATTTCACTCATTAGGATGGCTATTAACCAAAAAGCAAGCAAACAAACAAGAAAACAAACAAACAAACAAAAAACAGGTGTTGGCAAGGAAGTGGAAAAATGTGCACTGCTGGTGGGAATGTAAAATGGTACAGCTGCTATGGAAAACAGTATGGTGGTTCCTCAAAGAATTAAAAATAGAATAACCACATGTTCCAGCAATTCTACTTCCGGGCATATACCCAAAAGAACTGAAAGCAGCTATTTGATATGTCTCCCGAGGCATGGGAAACAAAAGCAAAAATAAATTACTGGAACTACATCAAAATAAAAAGCTTCTGCACAGCAAAGGAAACAATCAACAAAACTAAAAGGCAACCTACAGAATGGAGAAGATATTTGTCAATGACATATCCAATAAAGGGTTAATATACAAAATCTATAAAGAATTTATACAATTCAACACCCAAAAACCAAATAATCCAATCAAAAAATGGGCAGAAGACATGAATAGATATTTCTCCAAAGAAGACATACAGATGGCCAACAGACAAATTTAAAGATGTTTGTCATCAGGGCACCTGGGTGTCTCAGTCACTAGTTAAGCGTTCAGCTCTTGATTTCATCTTAGGTCATAATCTCAGGGTCGTGGGATTGAACCCCACATCGGGCTCCATGTTCAGCAGGGAGTCTGCTTATCTCTCTCCCTCTGCTCCTCCCCTTCACACTCTCTCTCTCAAATGAATGAATGAGTAAATAAATAAATAAATAAATAAATAAATAACTTTAAAAATGAAAAAGGATGTTTGTCATCACTTACTATCAGGGAAATGCAAATCAAAACTACAATGAGATATCAACTCACATGTGTCAGAATGGCCAAAATCAACAACACAAGAAACAACAACTGTTGGGGAGGATGTGGAGGAAAAGGAACCTTATTATACTGTTGGTGGGAATGCAAACTGGTGCAGCTACTATGGGAAACAGTATGAAGCTTCCTCGAAAAGTTAAAAATGGAACTACCTTACCATCCAGGAATTGCACTATTGGGAATTTACTCAAAGAACACAAAAACACTAATTTAAAGGAATACATGCACCCCTATATTTATATCTGCATTATTTGCAATAGCCAAGATATGGAAGTGGCCCAGGTGTCTATCAGTTGATGAATAGATAAAGATGTAGTGTATATACAATGGAATATTATTCAGCCATAAAAAAGAATGAACTCCTGCCATTTGAGACAACATGGATGGAGCTAGAGAGTATAACGCTAAGTGAAATAAGTCAGTCAGAGAAAGACAAATACCATAGGATTTCACTCGTATGTGGAATTTAAGAAACCAAACAAACAAGCAAAGGGAAAAAAGAGAGAGAGGCAAATCAAGAAAGAGCCTCTTAATTACAGAGAGCAAATTGATGGTTACTAGAGGGAAGGGGGATGGGAGAATGGGTGAATTAGGTGATGGCGATTAAGGAGTACATTTGTCTTGATGAGCACAGGGTGATGAATGGAAGTGTTGAATCACCTTTTATACACCTGAAACTAATATAACACTGTATGTTAATTAAGTGGAATTAAAATTTAAAAAAAGAAAGACAGCAGCTACTTGAGCAGGTTTTGTAATACCCATGTTCATAGTAGCATTATTTACAATAGCCAAAAGATGGAAGCAACCCAAGTGTCAACTGATGGATGAATGGAGAAACAAAATGTGGTATGTTCATGCAATGGAATATTACGCAAATGTAAAAAGGAAGGAAATTCTGACACATGCTACAAATGGATAGACCTTGAGGACCTACTTTAAGCCAGTCACAAAAGGACACATACTCTATGATACCACATAGATGAAGTACATAGAGCAGTCAAAATTTATAGAGACAGAAATTAGAATGGTGGTTGCCAGGGGTTGGAGAAGAGAAGTGGGTAAGGAGTTTCATTTTGGGAAGACAAAAAGAATTCTGGAGATGGATGGGGAAATGGTTGCACAACAACATAAATGTACTTAACACCAATGAACGGTACACTGAAAAATGGTTAAGATGGTCACTTCTATGCTATGTATATTTTACCACAATAAACAAAACCATTTACAAAGATCTAGCTGATTCTACCCAGATTCTACCCAGAAGATAGTTTCAATCAACACAGGGGAGCTTGATAAGAAAATCCATTCACAGCTGCAGGATAGCACTCCACTTTAAAAAGGTGATCCCAGTACACTAACAAATTTCCCAATGAGTGTTACTAATAGCAAATTAAATATAAAAAGAGTCTTTGCTCACTTGAAATGCCATAGGTAGCCTATTTTAATGTGGCAATTACTTAAGAGTCAGAAAGAACTAATTCAAATTCTAGATCTACTATTTAGCTATGGAAAACTATGCAATACTTTATCCCATAGTTTCTTCCATCTATAAAACTTTTTCCTTTTAGGACCACTATAAAGATAGCTATAAGATAAAAATAGATAAATTAATAAAATAAATTTTAAAAAGAAAGATTGCTATAAGGTAATATAAATATATACATATATACATATACAGATATAATATAAATATATACATATACACATATACATATTTACATATCTATGTATATCTTTATTAAATATTCGCATAATCTGACTATTACATGCTAGATATATAGCAACTTACACTATCATTATACCCAAACTGCCTTCTCACATGTTCAGCTGAAAACACCCATCATCCAAATACTACTATGTCTGCAATGTCATCTAACTGTTAAGAGCAGTTCTCTCTTCCAAGTATTCAAAGACAGGCAGGCAGGTAGAGAGCTGCTATAAGATAAAGTATAGGCGTGCCAAGTAGCTAGTTCAAATTTGTGTTTGTCAACATTTCAGAAGAGGCAGTTTCTTGTCTGGACTTCCAGACCTAAGACATTTGTTTATTTGTACCATAGAGAAAGGTTTATTTTTTCATTTCACATTTTGTTATTTTGTCTTAGAAAAGAAATTCATGTTAATGGTATATAATGAAACAAGCTAAAATGCATGAAGAAAAAGTTAGTGATTTCCCTCCCTCTTTTTCCAACCCCTACCCTGGGTAATCAATGTTAGCATTTTTCTCCTTGACCACACAAATATATACAAGCAGACATGTACACAGAATTTTAAAGATTATTTATTTTTACAAAAGTGGAACTGTACCAAATACAATGCATCACTCACTTAGCATAAATCCAGTTCATAAATTTGAATCTAACTCATTTTAAATTATAGAATTATATTCTCTAGTATGATATACCACAACTGATTCAGCTTTGACATTCATGGGTTTGTTTGTTTGTTTCTTTTGCCTGTATAAGTGTTTGTAAACCATTACAAAAAATTCTGAGATAAACAGACTTATATAAATATCTTTCCATAATACAGCTTTTAAGCTAGAGTTTCAAAGAGCCAACGAATATATTTATTTTTAACTTTGAAACTGACTACTTCATATGCATTGATCTATATCCTATTTGCCTGATCTAGTTCTCTTTTTCTAGGGTGGTAACATATTGTTTTGATTACAGGTTGTGATAGAGATGACAACTGCTCATCAGTATCTGTGTTTTCCTCAACTTCCTGGGTACACCATTAGAATACATTTCTCATCCCTCTTGCATTTAGGTGAGGCCGCATGATTAGGGACTACTCCCCAAGGACGTTAAAGAAAAGTGAGACTTCTCCATCTTTTTGCCAATCCTGGATGAATGAAGACTTTCAGAAGGAAGGAAAAGCCACAAGACAAAAGGAATACAGGTGTGCTGATCTACAATGTTTTGCCTCTCAGCGCCAAATCTACCCTTCTTTGCCCTGCTTTGTTACACTGAAATCAGATCCTATAAATAAACACAGCTCTTCTGCCAAATGGCACAAGGCTCAGCCTGTCAGCAGAAGATGTTAGAGGGACTCTTTAAGAGGAATGGGCTTCTCATCCTGATTCTGGGGTGGTTTTTCCTATTGATTCTTGCCACACATGGCAACCATGTGCCAGACACCTAGTGGAGCTCACCCACCCAGCAAGCTTGCCCTGGCACCCAAGCGGGCAGCTTCTTACTGAGTCTCACCAGCACAGAGGGTGGTTTTCTACTTGCCAGCCCCAGCCTCTGGCACCTCAGCAAACCTGCCTACCTTCCAACTGGCCACAGCCACATCCTCTCCAAAGAGCTCTGACTCCCAGCTTTTGGGGGCTGAAGAGGAGGCTCTTCCAAGTCTATTCCTTCCTTGAGTACTTTGCCTCGGCCTTAGAGGTAAACACTACTTCCCATATCTGCTATTCAATCTCTATTCTTTAGGGTTCTCTCTATAACTTAGTAGTTAATTCCCCTAGTTCATAAATCTCCAATTTACAATTTCCCTGTTCAAATTACCGAT
Source organism: Ursus maritimus (assembly GCF_017311325.1). Taxonomy (NCBI): domain Eukaryota; kingdom Metazoa; phylum Chordata; class Mammalia; order Carnivora; family Ursidae; genus Ursus; species Ursus maritimus. Next base: position 7,017,209 of record NW_024423453.1, read on the forward strand.
ATAGTTTCTGTCTCCTGAGTGATACAGCATAGCCCTGACTGGCTGTTGGAAAACAGCCTCCCACCTCACACCACCTATTATAAGAATATGAAATAGCATTTAGCCACTAAAATTTGAGGGTTGCTGGTTAAAGCAATTAGACTTCCTTGAACAAGCAATTGAATTACAGGATTACTGTAGCAGTTACAATCCAGTAAATCGAGTACTCTAGGCCCTTTTCCAAACTGGCATAACTATTCTCAGACAATAATACTTTGATATGAAATTTGACTTCATATATCTCATTCTAGCAATGAATATTTCACTCCACTGAAATTCCAACTGAAATAATATTTTTATGAAATTTTATATTTTTATAGTGTTAACTGTTTCCCCTGGGAAATATATTATGACTCTGTAGTTGTTTAGACTTTAAATAAAAGTCCTCTAATACTGTAATTTTTTCCCATATAGAAGTACCTTGCTTATTAAATTTCTTTTATTGTTACTTCAAATAAGATATATTTCTGTTTCAATTTTTAAATTGTTCTAATTCAAAGCATTTTTATAGATTTTTACATGTTGACTTTTTAATCTAGCTAAATTATAGTCTATAAATTTTATCTGTAGTTAGAAGAAACTACTTTGCCTTTGACTGTTACAAATAATGCTTCTTTGAATATTCTTGCACATCTTTTTTGGGTTGACATATACATTCAACTTAATTGAACATGTCTAAGGAGTGGAACAGAGATCTACTGAGCCAGAATCTTGTTGGCACAGTTTCATGAACAAGACTTTGATATACTCTGAAAAAGTTAAATGGTCTTTTTTTTTACATTTACAAGTATATGGCCCAGAAAAATATAACTGAACTAGTAAAATCATATGCTATGAAAGCAAGTGATAAAATTGTTGCTAAACAGTTCCCAATATTTAAACAGAAATGTCACTATATTTGAAAAGGTAATTAACCAGATATCACAATTTGATAGGCCCAAATTATAGAAGACCCTGACAGGCTATGATGTTTGCATTAAACAATGGATAATGGACACTGAACAGCAGAGGGACCTGGTCTAAATAATACTTTAGGGAGACACTCCAGCAAAATGGATGGCATAGAACAAAGTGTGAATTTAAGGTAGTGAGCTATTTACAAGCAGCTTGGAACTGATATTTTTTGGAGATATCAGAAAATGGGGAGACACAAGGAAAGCTTCAGACAATTGTACCAAAAGGGATCCAGAAACTTGTCTTCCTTTGTAGTAGTTACGCATATTAAATGTAACAAGAATGTTAACATTGAACTCTTCACAGGTTAAATTTATCTCACAACTTCCAGCCCAAATTTCAAGTTTGGTTCCAACGCTGCATGAATATCTAGAAATATACTGACTGAGTTAAAAGGAAAAAAATGTTTTACGATGACAATTACCAGAAGGCTTAGGAGAAAAATTTACCCTTCAAAAGCACAGTAGACATGCACAGAATTGTTGTAATGATTTTAGTCATGCTAATAAAGTCACTGGATTTCTACTTTATGAAGGAGTTTCTCAAATTACTTAAAATCTTGCTTTGGGTATTTTTGCTTTTAGAAACACAGGAGGTACAAGTGGAGGATAATTAATACCTTCCTGCACAGACAAAAACAGAATCCTCAAGAGAATCAAATGAAAAGCAGGAACAGGGAGGGTTCAGTGCAACGTGCACTGGAAAATCTGCCTGTCGGTGTGATGCCAGTTCATCCATGACATATCCATACCCTCTTTGAAACAGAAACTTTTAAAAAAAATCACTTTCTGTCACAGCCAGGAAAAGAAAGATTTGAAAACTACTGTCATCAGAGTAGGCAGTATCCCATTAGCACAATTTCTCCTACTGCTTTTGTTATTTTCCACACATAGAGACATCATGCAGAAATGCACATTCACAAGCATCTGTGTGTGGTATTATAGGAAGGGTTTGTGTTTCTATGTGTCATTCTTCACCAACACCCAGATAGCCTTAGGGACCCCTGAAACTGTACCAGAATTTCAAGGTGTCAAGTTAGTGCCCCCAAAAGGTTATCTCACAGTTAGGTTTTTGGACATGCTAAATTCAGGGTCCAGAGGCCCCACTTGGAGCTGCGTCATTCCTGTCAGGTAGATGAAGAGACAAACATATAACAAGCCAGGAGACTCCTTGGAGTTCTTTCTGTCAAAAATCACTCAGACATGATGTTTATTTGTAGTAGCATTTTTGCCTGGACTAAGAGAAGATGGATGAAGCAAAACCTAGTTGGACTTGTCATTAATGGCCCAAATCAATCATTACAAAAGGCCACTGCATTACCTCAAAAAGAGGACTAAAACCAAAAGTATTATGAAAAAATGAGAGATGACAACTTTACTTTGCTGACGCTTCTTTTAATGATAAATAACTTGTTAATGCATTCTATTAGTGATAGGCAGATTATCGATTTATTTGTATTAGTGTAGCAACATTGAATCAATTAACTTTACAGGAAAATTAGAGAAATTTAACCATATAAAAAGGTAGTATACAAACAAATGTATTCTGTTTCATGTGGTAATGCAAGAGATCAACAGACAGGAAGTTTGTACCAAATTTTCTATAACACTACTTTCAAAGCAGAGGATTAATACCTTTGTGAATTGTATTTAACACACAGATATTCAATTAGACCATGAATTTAAGGTAAAGTGGAACTAATGAAATGTTCTTCAAGAGACCACATTTACAGTTCAGAACAGCCTCAACTCAGAATTGCCCTTCATTTATACGAGGAAGTAAACAAAAGAAGCTTCATGAATGTAGAATTAGTGGGTATCATCTCTGTATTACTTGGTTTCCTAGCCTTTGGGGCCCATTGGAAATTGGCATTAGCAAAAACCACAACCTAAGCAATGGTTAAAACATTGTTGTGTGCACATTCCCCTCTTGTGCTAAATAAAAGAGCTATTCACAATTATATTGAATGCATGTAAAGAATGTAGGCCAAAGAGAGTGATGGATTATTTACCTTTGGGAAAATTCCAACATTCAGAGTATAAACACAACCATCTCCCCTAGCATATGCCTACTTTCAACAATGCAAGTAAGCATTATTGTAAACAGGGCCTAATTGTTTTCTACACTATTGACTCAAATATGTTACAACCAAGATACTGAAATAACTTGCAAATAAGATGGTAATATGTCTATCACTGAACACTAGAGACTGAGAAATGTCTCAATTTACAAAAATAAACAAAAAAACAGAGGAAAATAGGAAACATGAATTGAAACTGGCCAGCTTTGTATTGATCCTATTTAAGTGTGTAAAACCAGCCATCTGTGGGTAGTTTCTGAGTATTGTAAAGGAGGTGGTCACAAGAAGCCAAGTGAATTCAATAAAAGGAATTCATGGTGTCCTCCCATTTCTTTTGCTTTTAGGGTTATAAGAGCAGTTTCTTTTCTTTGGGAAAAGCATCCCATAAAAATCAAACGCTAATGCTAATTAAGGAAAGAAAACTAAAGGTGTTCATTCTTTGACAGGAAATAGAAGTTTGGAATTAGTTAAGAGTAAAAAGATAAATTTGATGATAGTTCAGAACAGGACAAAAACTTCACCATGTGCTCTAGGCAAAAAAAAAAAGAAAGAAAGAAAGAAAGAAAGAAAGAAAGAAAGAAAGAAAGAAAGAAAGAAAGAAAGAAAGAAAGAAAGAAGAAAGAAAGAAAAAGAAAAGAAAGAAAGAAAGAAAGAAAGAAAGAAAGAAAGAAGAAAGAAAGAAAAAGAAAAAGAATAATACTTGATTAGAGATAGTATTTGTTACAGTGATATTTGTAAATTTGATTTTTACAAGTCTCAAAACATAACATTATCTAGACCATTAATTATAAATTTGATTTTTCATAGAATCAAAATGATTAAATCTGAAGTTTTTCTGAATTGGTTTTATTATACAACCATCAGTCTTCAAATTTAGAAAATGTTCTGTCTTTACTTGCAGGTAAGGCAAATGAGACCTATGCATTTTCAATGGAAATAAATAAAAGGGGGAACTTAAAGTCTAGATATTATATAGATCTATGTGCCGCACTGTTAAATATCTAAACTTTAGACTTTATTTCTATTTCCATTATGCTTCCTCATGCACTAACTTCAACTGTTTATCTGTCTGCCCCTTACTAAGCTACCTAAGAAGGTTACAAAAGGAGAAAATAATGCATAAATTGCAAATTCAAAACTTTAGGTAAAGATTGCTTATAATGATTGGAAGGGAAAAAAAAGGAAAAGTATTGGTATTTTGATATCAACTGCTGAGCCAAAGCTTTAAGATCTTTAAAAATTTCTACAAATTTTTGTGCAGTGAATATCTCAGATTTGATTTAAATTTCTGAAATGAAGAAATAATATATATAATATGCCCTTATCTCTGTTAGTCATTCTTTATTCCCTTACTCTGATGTTTCTTCTCAGCATTTGTGATTTTCTAAAATTATACTATTTGTACATTTATTTATTATCTGTCTTCCCATTTGAAACAATTTTGTCTGGTTTGTTCACATCTAATACCCATGCAGTGTCTGAAACACAGTAAGATTTCAATAACTATTTGCTAAAAGAATCAATTAATTTAAAATATCAAAACATGCACATATAACACGTGATACATATATTCATTAGGTGAACTGCATTAATTTAACATAGGTGCATATTTGCTAAAATCCTAACTAAATATTTCTTTCGTATTTCTATTTTCTCTAAGAAGAATGAGCAAGTCAAACATTCTCTGATTTGCAAGCTCTCTCTGTTTTCTAGGCCAATAGAGAACTTTAAACCTCAAAGTGATAAAATGATGCCCTAGGTAATGTTTGAATATATCAATGTTTCTCATGATACTCTTAGAAAAAGCATGCATTTTGTTAATTAGTAAACTTGGAAGCAAATATTTATTTAAATATGTGTCCTGATTATCTTACTGAGGTCCATACATTAATTTTTAGGACAGTGGGGCTAATTTAGAAATAACAGGAACCTTAGCCTTCTAACATGACTAGACCTATAAGATAAAGTATGATTTGGTGAGAAAATGGGAGCAAAAGTAGAGATTTGATGGAAAGAAAACAAACATTAAGTACAAAGACTAAACTGAAATTCAACAGATTATTGATACAAGGGTAGAATTATTGATACAAGGGTAAAAAATAAAATAAAACTTTAGTAACTTCTTCAGATGCTTCCACAGAAGCAAAATGCTCACCTTAGTGTTTGTCTAGTCACTATATATATCATTATCATTTCCAGTTGGGTCCACATTAAACATCAAGTCAAACTCATTTTCTGAAAATTAGTTCCAGATTATGGCAGATGTTTGGGGTTGCATATTTTAAAAATAAACTACAAAATACAATAGTAGCCATCTGTTCCAGAATTTTCTGTTTATTGTTTTCTATGGAGTAATGGGCAAAAATAGAAACAAATAAATGAAAACAGCTGTCACGGAAAACTTTGAAAGGCCAAAAAATTGTGTGCTTAAACTAGTATTGAAATTAACAGATTGGTCAATTAAATAACCAGATTTGTTTTTAAAAAATGGTTTTGAATTTTTTTATTAAATTGTCCAGTTACATTGGCATCACTTTGTCTAAGCATTAATAGCTGAAGAACATTATAAAATCTTAACATTTATATAAACTGAATATGGCTTCCCATTGACATATATATAATGTACTGACATATATAATAAAGATTTTATTTAAACTTCCATTTAAAATGGCAGTGGGTTGGCAGTTCCATGAATTGGCCTCTCATAACTTTACATTTGAAATGTGTTCATATTGACAGAAATGATATTGCTGGAATTTTGAAGTAATTTCTACAAACAATAAAATTGATCTAACTGGATGGAGAAAAAAAAATATTTTCCTATCCAAAAGAACACAGGAAGAAAATATTTTCTCTTCCACTATACTTCTATGGATTTAGAACTCAAAGGAATGCACCTTTGTTTTCAGACAATTCCTACTTCCATTCCTGTCATATAAAACCTGCCCTTTAAGATTCATGCAATTTTATTACACTCTCCACTCCATTCTTCTTACCGTCATCAAACGAAATGAAGGTCTTTGTCATCCGGCCCGGTTTTCCTTCCATGTTAAATCCTCTCATCTGCCTGAAGGACTTTCCAGTTCCAACAAACCCAGCCCTTCAGTTTCCTGGCCTACTGGTTCCGTGTAACCTTCTCTTCCACTTCCAACTCAGACACCCAAAACCAGATTGGTACCCAGTCCTTGCCACAATCCACAACTGCTTCATCTTCAAAAATATTCAATCAAGTATCCTGCTTTCTCTCCACAACCGCTTCTCCTTCCACCTCACTTATTCAACCTCTTCCCTCAAATAGTGCTTTGGCTCCATTAGACTACCAACCTATTAATGTATCCACCACAGCTCTTTCAATTCATAAGTAATCTCTTTTCTTCACTTTCCTATCATCCAAGTATAGCACTCCTTGCAAATTCCAACCATGATGAACACCTCACTCCAAAACCTAAGATCTAGATTCCAAAACAAAAACCAAATAACACACCTAAAAAAAAGTTTGATGGAAAGAAAAGAAAAAATGAAAGGCAAAACTTGCCCTTACTCAGCTCTATATTCTGCCCCTCCTAGTTGAGCATCTTCAAGGTCCATCCCCATACATGTTTTTTGTTTGTTTTTGTTCTGATTCCTGCAGATAAATATGAGCCATAGCCTATAGTACATGTCTCCTGAAGAGGTAGTAGTTCCCTAGGAAGACCATGCTGAGGCTTAGCTCTATTGGCTTAGAGGGAAAAAAAAAAGTGTAAGTAGCAAAAGATCCTGAGGAGAATGAACATCTTTTTCAAGTAATCTATTTCAGGGGGCGCCTGGGTGGCACAGCGGTTGGGCATCTGCCTTTGGCTCAGGGCGTGATCCCAGCTATGTGGGATCGAGCCCCGCATCAGGCTCCTCTGCTATGAGCCTGCTTCTTCCTCTACCACTCCCCCTGCTTGTATTCCCTCTCTCACTGGCTGTCTCTATCTCTGTCAAATAAATAAATAAAATCTTAAAAAAAAAAAAGTAATCTATTTCAGGTAAGGTCTTTGCCTCCATGCAGTGGGACATCACTGTCCTCTAGCAAGAGGGAGATGAACTAGTCTCCCTTCTGGGGCATTCATGGGAATTTGTGGGTTTGTGGGTTCTCAAGAGCATCTACCCAAACATCCCCATTCCACGTCTGTCTTTAAGAAGACATAGACATAGAAGACTAGCTGGGCCTATGAATTCAATCTCTTATAACTCTGCCAGTTTCATAATCAAACTTCATGCCTAATTTTCAGTACAGGTGGCTCTCTTTAAATGCTGCTCTGTAAGCTTTTTGGTCTTCATAATATACCTTGGAAGGTGACTGTCCTGAGCCTGTCATTCTTGTCCTGTGAACTTTTGTATCAGTTAACAAATGAAAATCATCTCCACTATTGTTATAAGAAACATTGCCCCCCCCAATACCTTTTAAGTGGTAAAGCTATCACATAAGCCAGTACCTCTCCTTTCTTCTGTATTCCATCCTTGTTCCCTAACAAACAATGTGAAAATTCAGTCACACAGTAAGGTGTCCAAAGTGAATATATCAATACACTTTATATGTAAAAAATAACAAATCAGAAGATCTAATGGGAAAAATATTGCATTTACAATACCAATAAAGATTTTTTTAATGATTAGTAAATAAATTAACCATTAAGTTCAGCTACGTGCAACAAAAGCCCAAATAAACAGTGGCTTAGATACATTAGTGGTTATTGTTTCATGTGGAAAGTCCAGTAGTCAGGGGTCCAAGACGAGAACAGCTGTTCTACAGATCCCTATGAGTCCTGGGCTCCTTCCTGGTTTCTGCTCTAGCCATACTGTTCCATTCTCACCACAAGTAAGAGAAAAGAGAACATACCTTCTCCCTTAAAGAACACTCCTCAAAATTGCATATACCACTTCCACTTATATCCCTTTGTCCCAAACTTAGTCAATGGCTAAGCTTACCTGCAATGGAGGCTATGAAATGAAGCCTTTATTCTGGTTGGACATGTTCCAGCTGAAATTCAGGGCTTTCACTGCAGAGAAAGAAGGGGAGAAATAATATTAGGGGACACCTAGGAATGTTTAAGAAGAAATTTGTAAGATCTACAAAGAAAGATTTTCAAATTGCCTGAGAGATACAAAAGATCTGAACAAATGAAAGAGCACACTATGTTCTTGGGTAAACAACAATAAAATCACCTTAATAACCCACAAATAAGTTGTAACAGCCATGAATTTTAGTGCCTCAAAAACTATAACAAAAATATATATAAAACAAGACTGTTAAATACATGAGTAAATAACAGAAACACATTATAGTAACAAATAACAACCTTTGGCAGATCAAATAAATAAAAATAAGGCCATAGTTATTTTTAACAGTAGAATAAATAATATCCAGATGTCTGTAAAGGTCATCTTTCTGTCAAAAATAAAATTGGTAAACACCCCCATTACACATCAGGCAAAGGTTCAATGGCCCCCCCCAACACTTCTCGGAATTCCCATGTCTCCTTCTCAAAAGTCCTTCTAGCTTTATTCTTGCCCTCTGAACCTCATTAGATTCTTGCCTTTTGTTTCATTCTACTTTATCCACTGTGCATTGGCCCAGCATGGGAAACAGACCCTTTTCTTCATTGACCTAACAGTAGTTCACAAAGGCTATTTTTGTGTGTAGTCAACTTAAATGGAAGTTTGAGTCAGTAAAGTAGGTAGAATTATAGCCCTGATGAGCAAACTACTTACACATACTAGGCGGCCTATTCCTAAAAGTCATTAGTGTTTGGCTATCCCCCCACTGTGAATTTCACCCATTTTTCTAGTAAATCTAGCTTCTTGCCTTGTTATGTATCTCTGCTTCCCCCAGGAAAACTGCCCTAACACTTCCCTGTTACTCTGTTTTCAGGTCTACTTCATTTTGCCTCATCTCAGAAAAGAATTCTCTCTCTCTCTCTTTCACTCTCTCTCTCTCTCCCAGAGATAGCTCCAACAAATAGCTGGGTACAAAATATCAGAAGGGTTACAACATCACCATAATTTACTGGCTCACAATTGACAATTATGTGGACTTCTTTCCTACTCCCCACTCAGTGACTTCACATAAGTAGGTTGAAATCCACATGGTGAAAGTATTTACACCTTGGAAGCTGGAAAACACTACACGTATCAGTATTTTTGTTTTGGTCTGGGGAGGGGGTTTGAGGGTTTTTTGTGTGGTTTTCTGGGGTTTTTTCGGATTCTTTTGTTTACTTATTTGGAGAGAAGTTTATTAGCACCACACAACGTACACTCTAGAAAGCTCTGTATTTAATCTGCAAATAAAGATTCAAGTTTTTTGACTACTTCCCACAAGAACCAGCTTAACACTCCAGGGCAGAAATAAGATCAGGGCAACGACACTACGTAACAAAATGATTCTTTTACTCGGATTCCACACAGACCACAGGAATATGATATTCTGCCTTATTCTAGTCTATGATTTTCTCCATGCAACCATATTGAGTAGACTTGTTCAGGCAATGTGGGTATGCAACTGTATAATTTATTAATTTAATTTGTTAAGTACACTAACCTTACTAGAGTTCAAACTTGAGGACAAAGATAAGCTATTATACCATATTCTAAAGAGAGGTTCTGGGCATCAATATCTCTCACAAGATCTAATGAAAAGTAGAAGAATCAGCCTACTACCCTCATCCAGGCCCCATTCCCACCACACCCCACCCCAACCACCTATATAAAGAGTTGACTGGAGGGATAACAGGAAAGGTTGTTGAAGCCAGTGGACTTGTAGTGTATGTAGTATTCATAGGAAAATGTACTTTTCCAGCCCTCAAGCCAAGATGGCAGGAGGGGATTCTCTCAGAGATTGTTGAACAGAATTTTTTTTTAGTTCCTCCATAATGAGACAAATGGCCTTGCATTGGGGAATGGCTAACTGCTAAGACTTGATGACTTGTCCCTACGATGACAGTAGAGCAGCCATGACATCATTTGCTGTTCCAAGGTTGTATGAATTTCTTATAGGTCCAGGGGACACCAGAAAAGGAACTAATTTTGAGATCTTTTTGCCAATACCTCATCCAAGAAGTCTACCCTCCAGACTGAGGGACTCCAGCATGGGGAGGCTATGGTATATACCACTGTGGATGGGAAATGAGTAGGAGAAATCAGAAATGTTTGTGCCAGAGAAGATGCCCCATGCCAGAGAAATGAGCCACAGGAAGATCTCACAGGATGGTGCAAAGAACTCGCACAAACCCCTCCATGAGAGATCCGTTCTTTCGATGCCTTTCACACAAAAAAAGCCACCATCAGCAGCCTGTCAGGATTAGCCAGAGAAGCAGCATAAACCAGCACAAGCCAATGAAGAAAGAAGGACAACATGCCTAGTTAAAACAGATTAACTTTTCAGTCCATTTTCCTCTTGTCTAGAGGTAAGGGGGTGCATGAACTGCCCACGTTACTCTCCCACTCAAAGACACTTGAATCATGATTTTAAGAAGTGATTTGGCAAAGCAAAACTTGAGATCAAGTATGAAGGTAATTTTAAACTTGATTGGATTGAGTTTTTAAATCTGAGAGAGTCCAAAGTTTCTGGAATCTATCTATACACTTTTAAAGAATGAAGTGGAAGATTCGATAAAGCTGAAACCACTGATTAGAGAAAAATAAAACTTCACGTTTAACTCCACCCAGCTGAGATCCACCCCTTAATAAACAGTGCTTATTTGGATTTGCACAAAACAAAAACAAACTAAAACCTTCTTCCTTTATTGCCTTTTTTCTCTCCACCCAAAAATCCCCTTCAGTGTTCTCCCACTGCGACAGACCCCCTGTTGGTTTATTCCAGTTGCTGCTACTCTTCTGGCGGCTGATAATGGCCTCTTCGCATGAAACACATTGAAAAGAGTTGATTTCTCATGGACCTTCCTCACGTGTGAGTTCTCCACCCTATCCTGTGGCTGTTCTCTGGCATGGAAGATCAAGCCAGCACTTCCAGGTCCTTTCCCTAGCATGTCTTTTTATATTATGGTAAGTGGTTTGCTGTCCTAGGTTATCTCATCTCACACCAATGGAATTTTTTCCCTTTAGATAGCAGTCTATTTATTTGTAAAGTATTATTTAAGCCTAAATACATATTGGCACAAACTTCTTATCATTTTACTTCTCAATAAAGACAAGGTGTCTAAGTTCTCCCTCCACTCCCCTAAGTGCCAGCCCCCAGCCTCACCACCATTTATTTGCACGGTAATTTAGCTTTCAAAAGTCCAAAGATTAGATCATATGCTCTGATAAGCAAATGACCCAACAGTTTGAGTTAAACATAGAAGAATTAACAGAAGCCTTGGAAGTTCAATCTTTCCTTTCTCCTCCCATTACAATCTCTTTCCCAATAAAATGTACACATCATTCTTGCCTCCTCTCAGAAAGTAAAAGCTGTTACAATTGTTTTGTTTTAAATAAAATTCCCCTTCCCAATAATTAGTCACACTGGAGTATGCAAATGTAGAGACAAGAAGCCAAATTATAAACATACCTGAGGCTGAGGAATTGTATCAGTACAATATATATATATAATTAATATTTGACTTTGTGTCTCTAGGCCAGGTGTGTTCTCCCTGTCAACCTCACTGGCACCATTTCTTAATGAATTACACTTGGCTGTTCAGCACATTCATATCACTCACCTGATTTCTAAAGGTGTTTGAATTTACCTGAAACAAATGTTGAATATATGGATGCATGTATGTACGTTTCCCACTAACAGTGAATATGCCTTCTTTTCAAGCATCCATAAAACATTTGCAAATATTATTTCAAGAATAGGCAAATCAACAGAATATTAGAGACTATCTTAAAACCAACAACATAGGGGCGCCTGGGTGGCGCAGTCGTTGGGCGTCTGCCTTCGGCTCAGGGCGTGATCCCGGCATTATGGGATCGAGCCCCACGTCAGGCTCCTCCGCTGTGAGCCTGCTTCTTCCTCTCCCACACCCCCTGCTTGTGTTCCCTCTCTCGCTGGCTGTCTCTATCTCTGTCAAATAAATAAATAAAATCTTTAAAAAAAAAAACCAACAACATAAAAAAGATCATCATAGATGGGAAAGAAGCATCGTAAACTAATGTATATAGATGAATTACCTAAAGGAATTGGGGAAATCGTACTTTTGAGGAAAACATTAAGTTGGATCACAATTTTAAACTATCATCCATTAGAATAAATTTTATTTAAAAATAAAAGCAGAAAACAGGAATAATGACTAACTGATCTCGGAATAAATACTTCTTAAATTTAGAAACAAATAGATCATTAGAATATGTTGGTTAATTTATCTACATAAGATTTGAAGTTCTCTGAAGACCAAAACCTCGTAAAATTGGAAGACAATCCAAACTGAGAAAATTGTTTATATCAACAATGACACATTTAATAATACTTACTATATTAAAATAGTAATAAAAATAATAATAATAAATTAAAAATTCACTCAAGCTAAAAAAAAAGACACCAAAACTTTTATCGAAAATGGACAAATAATATGAATATAAAAATTACAGAAGGTGGCATATAAATGACCAATAAAAGATGAAATAAATATTTAGGCTATTAAGAGAAATACCAATTAAAACAGAAAGAACCATTTTTTATGTTGTCTAAGCTGTCCTGTTTTAAAGATAGTGCTGCCAGGAGTATGGTGAGAAAGACCTCACACACGTAACTATCAGAAAGGATAAACTGGTGTAAATTCTTAAGAAGATAATTCAACAACATGAACAAAGATTAATAAATGTATCGGTGTTTAACCTAAAGAAAACAGTCACAGGTGAGAATAAAGATTTATATTGAAGGAAGTTCATGACAGATTATACATAAAAGCAAATATTGGAAACAATCCAATTTCCAATAATAGAAAAATAAATAATTTTTAATAATATTAAATAATATGGTAAATATTTTAAATATATTACATATAAAAGTACGTATGCCAACTTACAAAAATTCTAAATCATAAAAAACACAAAGGAAACAAAATATTATATTTAGATAATATAAAGTTTCATTTTCTTCTAAAAACGGTTCAGTATTTTCTGAATTTAGCAATATGTATATATTATAAACATTTTATAAAGAATTGCTTAAGCACGGAGTATGTTTTTTCAATAGTTTGGAAATCTCTAATGAAAACACAGCTTTATATCACAGTGGGTTTGGCACTGCTGTCACACCACAGAGGTCAAAGCATCTATTACAAATCTAAGAGAGACAGACAGATGAGGCACAAACAACTTTCTCACCCTTAAAAAGTGTCCAGTCTAATGAAGAAACAGACAAGAAAGTCAACTACTAGAATACAATTTGCTAAGTGCTGTAACTGAGGCATTCACAGCAGCCTGTGCAAGGTCAGTTGAAAAACAGTGAATTCAGCCTAGAGGAGGGTGTTGGAAAAACCTCCACAAAGAAGGTGAACTTTGATCTGAATCATTCTTCTTCACTCTTTTATTCCTACAGTATATTAAAAATCAAGGAGATACAGTAAAGACAGAGAGCCTTCAGATTTTCCAACAAGGTCACAGTATGAGGGGTTCTTAAAATCAGCTGGAGAAAGGGTTATTTATTTTGACTATCTTAAATCTGAAAAATCTAAGACCTCTTTCTAATAGAGGAGAAAAATGTCCTCTTGATGGAAACAGAAATTGGGGATATTGAGGACTTTGCTGCACCTCGGAAGCGGGACCGGGATCCTGGGAGCAGGGTGTGGCAAAAAGAGATATTCCTCTTCCAGAAACGACAGGATGCTCAGCTACAGGCTATAGAGTGTATGACTGACAGCCTCCAGCCATTAACTCTATCAGGGTCTGCCTCAGCCTTGCAGCTGAGGTCACTCTTATCTGAGAACAGGGGAAGACAATCTAGCCAATGACTGAACAAGACAGTTATATAGAAAGCTGGCTATTTTCATACAATATGGGACCCTCTAAGAGGCGACTGTTGCTCCAGGTTTCTCTGTCAAGCTTCATCAAGTCAGCATCACAGTCTGATGGCTCCTTTCTGCCACCTTCCTCCTTTCCTTCCCTTTTGCACTTCCACGCAGTCTCCTTATCTGCTTCCCAGAGAATCCAACTGTCACAAGGAAAGTGAGCCAAAAAGGCCCATGCAAGTGTGGGTAAAGAAGAGAAAAAGAACAGGACCAGAAAGGAAAAGAAATTTGGCCTCCGTGAGACTAATGGGGCCAACAGCAATGTAATTTTCTTTCTGGTAATGTCCTCTAGACTGTTGCAGATATTAAAAAGTATACAAGGAGCACAGTGAGATGACAACTTGTACATCAATTGGGAGGAATTAGAACATTAGGGAATTGTTGCCAGTCGGTTGGCTTGAATGAATAAAAAGGAAAAAAATGTACACTGATACATGGTAAGAATTAAAATTGGAAAGTTAGGAGCTAGACCATGGAGAATGCTGCACTTTAAGTCAAATAAATGAACATCTTTCCTTTCAACTTTCTTAAATATGTTGTTTTTGGACTTCCATTATTTTTGTAGTCGTATGATCAGATAATGGAATTATAACATGAACCCAAAATGAAATTTATTGATATTATCATGCTTAAAGTGAATACTGGAAATAAAATATCAGAGGGGCGCCTGGGTGGCTCAGTTGGCTAAGTGTCTGACTCTTGATTTTGTCTCAGGTTATGCTCTCAGGGTCGTGGGATTGAGCCCCATGATGGGGTCTGTGCTCAGCCGGGAGTCTGCTGGAGATTCTCTCTCTTCATCTGTCCCTCCCCCACCCCCCCACATGCTCTCTCTTTTCTCAAATTAAAAAAAAAAAAAATCAAGGGTGCCCGGGTGGCTCATCAGTTAAGTGTCTGCTTTTGGCTCAGGTCATGATCCCAGGGTTCTGGGATCAAGCTCTGATTCAGGCTTCCTGATAGGTGGGGAGTCTGCTTCTCCCTCTCCCCCACTTGTGCTCTCTCACGTGCATGCTCTTTCTCTCTCTCTCTCTCTCTCTCAAATAAATAAATAAAATCTTCAAAAAAAATTAAATATCAGAGAAGTATGAACCTTGCCAGGACTTCTAAATATCTACTTACCCTTATGTCTGCCATAATATTTCATAGGCACACAATTAGACTATTAATTCCAGTGATCACAAAAAATAAGTGGCAATTTGAGCACAAATAAGATATGTATTGAAAGGTTTTTATCACCAGTGTTCTTTCAGATAATAACATTTTCTCTGTGATGTGGCCTTTTCCAGATCAAAGTTTCCAAATATCTTTACAAAATTATAGGTAACCACCTATTCAGAAAGCTGTTCTTTTCTGTGACATAGTTTGCCTTTCAGACATGTCACAACCACTTGAACCATGACTCACAACCACTTTGTATGGACAGCTACATCAAATTGATTGTGGTTTACAAGGCTTAGGAACTAGGCTATTTCCTCATGGCATTTCCTTCACTGTTATCTATCACACAATGACAAAATAGTAAGGACATAAATTCATTTTGTTTCAAGTGTTACAAAGAACAGGAGAGCTAAAATAGTCCACAAGGTTTTCTCCTAAGTGGGTATTTTCCAGTGGTCCTCATTGGTTGACACTGCTCAATAAAACATTCCTAATACAAATGTCTGTGTCCATGGTAATGACTCAAATGGGCTTAAGCTGAGAATTGCTTGAAAGCAGGAGTTTTGTCTTATCTTATTCTCTGTATCTGTAGTGCCTAGGGTTACTTGTAGATAGCAATTTCTGACTTTTGTTTTAGTTTTGAAAATCAGAAATAACTTCTCTGAAACTAGAATAACATGCATCGTTCCAATGACTATGCCATTGGCCCAGCATGAACTTCATAAAGTGAGATGGCTATCATTTGTAAATACACTGCACTTAACTAGAATTAATTTTCTCTGATACTAATGAAAGTTTTTCAGTTGTATGTTTATTAACAAATAGGTTTAAAATGTCAGCCTTGATTTATTTCCTACCAAAGTCATTTTGTAGCATATTTTCTGCCTCTATCAGGATTATCATCAGTTTGATCAATATAAATGACAAAATAAATAAAAGAAAAACAATATAGATAAGCTTAAACAAAATTACCAAAGACAACAAAAGATAAAAATGTAAATGCCACTTGAGTTGCCTTCCTTTTCTGTCTTTCCACCACTCTTCTCCCTTCTCCAAAGATTTCTATGAATTATACTGAACAGATCGTTGCACTAATGCCCTGACTCTTGCTCTTTGGGAACATGAGCATGAGTTACACTTCTACAGATTTCTTAAAGGTTTTATCTGAGAATTTAGCTAGAGATGCAAAATTTAAAATAACAATAATATTTTTAGAAAGATAAATATAGCCTTAATCACCTTAGCAATTGTTCAATATTTATTTTCATACTTTTTAATTAACCACATGACAGTTGACTATAAATATGCATGCTACTATTGACCAAAATGCAGAATAAAAATCTACAGACATCTCCACTTAAAATGGTTTGACTTATAATTTTCTGACTTTGGGATGGTATGAAAGCTGTATGTATACAGTAGAAACCATACTTTGAATCTTGAATTTTGATCTTTTCCCAAGCTAATGACACACAATACGATACTTTCAAGTGATGCTAAGCAGAAACAGCAAGCCAGAGCTCCCAATCAGTCACATGATCATGAGGATAGACAACTGATACACTTAAAATCATTCTGCACTCATACAACCATTCTGCTTTTCACTTTCAGCATAGTATCCAATAAATTACATGAGATATTCAACACTTTATTATAAAATAGACTTTGTGTTAGATGATTTTGTCCAACTGTAGGCAAATATAAGTATCCTGAGCATGTTTAAGGTAGTCTAGGCTCAACTGTAATGTTTAGTAGGTTAAGTGTATTACATGCATTTTCAGGTCATGATATTTTCAACTTCAATGGGTTTATCAAGACATAACCCCATTCTACATCAGGAAGATCTGTAGTTATATTTGAAGCAGGGAGGTTAACAAGGAAAACATTATTTGAGAAACCCTCTTGTTAAATTCATCAAAGTTTAATGAAAATTGTGAAATTAACTAGTTTTGCCTTTGATATTTTTCCCAATTCAAGGGAAGAATGAAGGAGGGGTAAACAGAAGGGGGATTGAACCACGAGAGACTATGGACTCTGGGAAACAAACTGAGTGCTTTAGAGGGGAGGGGGGTGGGGGATTGGGATATGCTGGTGATGGGTTTTAAGGAGGGCATGTATTGCATGGAGCACTGGGTGTTATATGCAAACAATGAATCATGGAACACTACATCAAAAATTAATGATATACTGTACGGTGACTAACATAACATAATAAAAAATTTTAAAAAAATCATTTCCCTTTGATATATCCTTTGTTCCTTTAAAACAAATTATTATATTTTTCTACTACTAAAATGTCAACATTTAACATGAGAAAGTGCTCTGTATCTCTATGTTGTCACTTAATTATATTAACTATATTGATACATTTACATGACTTCCTCCCCAGAATATAAATTCTTCTAATCAGAAATAGAAGCTTTTGAGACTCTGGTGCCTTAAACAGCAAACGGCACATATTAAAGCACAACATGCTTTCTATTAAACAAATAATTAGAAAAACAAAAACACAAGTTCACCACAAAGTTATTTACTTATATTTTTGGTATTTCTTCCCAATTTTTAAATTCTCTTCTTTCTGGATCATTTTTCTAAGTTGGAAAATAATTCTAAAAATTTTTGATAAGAAAACTAAACATTTGGAAAGCCCTCAAGAATCAAACAAATAAATCTCATCTGGTGGAAATGAAGACACTATAAAAGGAAGATATTCCAGAAAGCCAGAGAATTTACTGTCATCACTAAACTGTGACAATCCCTACTCCACTTCCTTGTAATGTTAACCCTCTACTGTTAGGAAAGAGAGATCTTTACTATAAGAGGAAAGAGATAAAATATGTAATTAAAGATGGCAAAGAAGAGCCATGCAATATTAAATGACAATTGGTAATATTAGTATGAGCTCAAGATTTTTTGTATGTGTTTTCTAACTCTGTTCACTGGATGGATGTAGAAACAATGACATCCCTAAAACAATGAGCACATTTTATGACCAGATCTTGTATTCTAAACACCATTCTCCACTGAAAGAAAACAGAGAAATTTGGAGAAATTCTTCTTGCAGCAATAAGTTGGGAAAAAACAAAGTTAATCTAAGAAATCATGTTGCACTAGAAAGAAAGAAAAGTGCTTCAAGACTAGTGAGGTTGTATTAGTTATCTGTCATTATAAAATAAATTACTCCCAAACTTAGGACCTAAAAACAATAAATATTTATTATCTCACAGTTCTGTGATTCTAAAATATGAGGACAGCTTAGCTGGGTCTTCTAGCTTAGGGTCTCTCAAAAGGCTGCAATGAAGTTGTCAGTCAGGCTGCAGTCGTCCCAGGCTTATGTGAGAGAAGATATACTTTTAAACTCATTCATGCAGCTGTTGACAATTGACAATAAGTGTTTTCTCATTGCCTGTTATACTGAAAGCTTAAGTTTTTTGCTGGCTGTTGATCAGAAAGCATTCTCAATTTCTAGCCATGTGAGCTTCCTCACAGGAAAGCTGACAGCATTTGTGTCTGGTCTGGTTTCCATTAGCCTAAGCAAATAAGAACGAAAGAGATGAATAGCAGGACAGAAGCCACGGGCTTTTCATAACCTAATTTCAGCCATGACATACCATCACTTTTACCCTGTCCTGTCTGTTAGAAGTGAATCTCTCTGTCCAACACACATTCAAGGGAAAGGATTATATAAGGGCATGAATTGAGGAAGCAGGGATCACTGGGAGACATTCTAGTGGCTATCAATCACACAGATCACATGTGCAAAGGAACAAGCTTGAATGAGCTCCAATTGAATTGGCTATTCAGGACAATTTGATCATCAATAAAAATAACTGTGATAATTGCTTAGATGCAATGAATTTTAAAAAGCAGTCTATAGCTATTAGAAAAGGTAGAGGAGAAAAATAATTTTTTAAAAGATTTTATTTATTTTAGAGAGAGAGAGGAAAAAAAAGAGTGAGTGGGGGAGGGGCAGAGGGAGAGAGAATCTGAAGCAGACCACAATGAGCATGACAGCAGCTTCATCCCATGCCCATAAGATCATGACTGTGAGATCACGACCTGAGTCAAAATGGAGAGTCAGATCTTTAACCAAATGAGTCACCCAGGAGCCCCCAATAAAGAATTTTAAAGTGAGGGAAATGTACTATTTGAACTAAGATTGTCATTTTAAATAGGAAATCTAGACTTCTTTTTTGAAAATTCACACATTATCTTCAATAATTCTATATCTCACCCAGTTTCTATGGAAAGTTTACACATATATTTGATCCAATAAAAATTTTGGTCTCTCTCTTTAAATAGAAGGAAAAAAGAAAAGGAAAGAAAATAAAGGAAGAAAAACATGGGAAGTACAGAGGAAGAACAGTCTTATCTATAAAAGAATGCTGGCTAATAAACATAGAAGAAATTAGAGATTTAGAAAAATCATCATCTTGTAACCCCTCAATATAACAAATGATTCAGTTAAGGATTATTAAAAAGAGCTAAAGGCATCGTGTGAAATGTAGCTGCATAACAGGATAGTTACAGAGTGCCAAAATATCATCTAATATATTAAATATTAATTTAAAAAACCAAAAAGTATATTTTTTATTATGTTACTCACCATACAGTACATCCCTAGTTTTTGATGTAAAGTTCCATGATTCATTAGTTGCATATAACACCCAGTGCACCATGAAATACATGCCCTCCTTAATTCCCATCACCAGTCTATCACATTCCCCAACCCCTCCCCTCTGAAGCCCTCAGTTTGTTTCCCAGAGTCCATAGTCTCTCATGCTTCATTCCCCCTTTTGATTACCCCCCTTATCCCTTTCTTCTCCTAACGATCTCCCTAATTCTTATGTTCCATAAATGAGTGAAACCTTATGATAATTGTCTTTCTCTGCTTGACTTGTTTCACTTAGCATTATCTCCTCCAGTGCCGTCCATGTTGCAGCAAATGTTAAGAAATCATTCTTTTTGATAGGTGAGTAATATTCCATTGTATATATGGACCACGTCTTCTTAATCCAGTCACCTGTTGAAGGGCATCTTGGCTCCTCCCATGATTTCGCTATTGTGGACAGTGCTGCTATGAACATTGGGGTGCATATGGCCCTTTTCTTCACTACATCTGTATCTTTGGGGTAAATACCCAGTAGTGCAATGGCTGGATCATAGGGTAGCTCAATTTTTAACTTTTTAAGGGACCTCCACACTGTTTTCCAGAGTGGCTGTACCAACTTGCACTCCACCAACAATGTAGGAGGGATACCCTTTCTCCACATCCTCTCCAACAATTGTTGTTTCTTGCCTTGTCAATTTTTCCCATTCTAACTGCCGTAAGGTGGTATCTCAGTGTAGTTTTGATTTGAATTTCCCTGATGGCTAATGATTTTGAACATTTTTTCATGTGTCTGTTAGCCATATGTATGTCATCATTGGAAAAGTGTCTGTTCATATCCTCTGCCCATTTTATGATTTTATTTGTTTCTTGTGTATTGAGTTTGAGAAGTTCTTTGTAGATATTGGATACCAGTCTTTTGTCTGTAGCATCATTTGCAAATATATTCGCCCATTCCATAGGCTGCCTCTTAGTTTTTTTGACTGTTTCCTTGGCTGTGCAGAAGCTTTTTATCTTGATGAAGTCCCACAAGTTCATTTTTTTCTTTTGTTTCTCTTGCCTTTGGAGATGTGTCATGAAAAAAGTTGCTGTGGCCAATGTTGTAGAGGTTGTTGCCTATGTTCGATGGATTCCTGTCTCACATTGAGGTCTTTCATCCATTTGGAGTTTATCTTTGTGTACGGTGTGAGAGAGTGGTCAAGTTTCATTCTTCTGCATGTAGCTGTCCAATTTTCCCGGCACCATTTATTGAAGAGACTCTCGTTTTTCCACCAGATGTTTTTTCCTGCTTTATCAAGGATTAGTTGCCCAAAGAGCCGAGGGTCCATTTCTGGGTTCTCTGTTCTGTTCCATTGGTCTATGTGTCTGTTTTTGTGCTAGTACCATGCTGTCTTTGTGATCACAGCTTTGTAGTATAGCTTGAAATCCAGCAATGTTATGCCCCCAGGTTTGTTTTTCCTTTTCAACAATTCCTTGGTGATTCAGGGCCTTTTCTGGTTCCACACAAATTTAAGTGCTGTTTGTTCCAGTTCTTTGAAAAATGTCATTGGTATTTTGATCAGGATAGCATTGAAAGTATAGATTGCTCTGGGTAGCATGGACATTTTAACTATGTTAGTTCTTCTGATCCATGAGCATGGAATATTTTTCCATCTTTGTCTGTCTTCTTCAATGTCTTTCAAGAGTGATTTGTAGTTTCTAGACTATAGATGCTTTACGTCTCTGGTTAAGTTAATTCTGAGATAACGTATGGTTTTTGGTGCTATTGTAAATGGAATGGATTCCCCAATTTCTCTTTCTTCAGTCTCATTGATCATGTACAGAAATGCAACTGATTTCTGAGCATTGATTTTGTATCCCGCCACATTACTGAATTGCTCTGTAACTTCTAGTAGTTTGGGGGTGGATTTTTTTGGGTTTTCCATATAGAGTTATCATGTCATCTGCGAAGAGAGACAGTTTGACTTCTTCTTTGCCGATCTGGATACCTTTTATCCTTTTTGTTGTCTGATTGCTGTTGCAAGGACATCTAGTACTATGTTGAATAATAATGGCGAGAATGGGCATCCTTGTCGTGTTCCTGATCTTAAGGGAAAGGCTTCCAGCTTTTCCCCATTGAGAATGATATTTGCTGTAGGCTTTTCATAGATGGTTTTTATGAGATTGAGGAATGTACCCTCTATCCCTACACTCTGAAGTGCTTTAATTAGGAAAGGATGCTGTATTTTGTCAAATGCTTTTTCTGCATCTATTGAGAGGATCATATGATTCTTGACTCTTTTCTTGTTGATATAATCTATCACACTGATAGATTTGTGAATGTTGAACCACCCTTGCATCCCATGGATGAATCCCACTTAGTCGTGATGGATAATCCCTTTAATGTACTGTTGGATCCTATTACCTAGGATCTTGTTGAGGATTTTGGCATCCATATTCATCAGGGATATCGGTCTGTAATTCTCCTTTTTGATGGGGTCTTTGCCTGATTTGGGGATCAAGGTAATATTGGCCTCATAGAATGAATTTGGTAGTTTTCCTTCTGTTTCTATTTTTTGAAACAGCTTCAGGAGAATAGGTATTATTTCTTCTTTGAATGTTTGGTAGAATTCCCCGGGGAATCCATCAGGCCCTGGAGTTTTGTTTTTCAGAAGGTTTTTAATCACTGCTTCAATCTCTTCATAATTAATTGGTCTGTTTAAAAAATCAATCTTCCTGTTTCAGTCTTGGTAGTTTATAGGTTTCCAGGAAGGCATCCATCTCTTCCAGGTTGCTTAGTTTACTGGCATAAAGCTGTTGATAAAAGTTTCTAATGATCCTTCCAATTTCATTGGTGTTGGTTGTGATCTCTCCCTTTTCATTCATAATTTTATTAATTTGGGTCCTTTCTCTATTCTTTTGGATAAGTCTTGCCAGTGGCTTATCTATTTTATTTATTCTTTCAAAGAACCAGCTTCTAGTTCTGTTGATCTGCTCTACTGTGCTCCTGGTTTCTAACTCATTGATCTCTGCTTTAATCTTGATCAACTACTTTCTATGCATGGATTAGGCCTGTTCTTCTGTTGCTGTTCCAGCTTCTTGAGGTGAGAATATAAAAACTGCATTTTAGATTTTTCTGTTCTCTTGAGTGAGGCTTGGATGGCTATGTATTTTCCCCTTAGGACTGCCTTTGCAGTATCCCATAGGTTTTGGACCATTGTGTTTTCATTCTTGTTGGTCTCCATAAATTGTTTAAATTGATTTTTGATTTCTTGGTTTATCCAATCATTCTTGAGCAAGGATGGTTCTTAGTTTCCAAGTGTTTGAGTTTCTTCTGAATTTTTCCTTGTGATTGAGTTCCAATTTCAAAGCACTGTGGTCTGAGGATATGCAGGGAATAATTTCAGTCTTTTGGTATCGGTTGAGACCTGTTTTGTGACCCAGCACATGATCTATTCTGGAGAATGTTCCATGTGCATTCAAATAGAATGAGTATTCTTTTGTTCTGGGGTGTAGTGTTCTGTATATATCTATGAGGTCCATCTGGTCTAATATGGCATTCAAAGCTCTTGTTTCTTTGTTGATTTTCTGGTTAGGTGATCTATCTATTGCTGACAGTGGAGTGTGAGGTCCCCTACTATTAACATATTTTTATCTATATGTCTCTTTATTCTGGTTAAGAGTTGGCTTGTGTATCTTGCTGCTCCCCTGCTTGGGGCATAGATATTTATAAGTGGCACATCCAATTGTTGGATACAGCCTTTAAGAATAATATAGTGTCCCTTCGTATCTCTAACTACAGTCTTTAGTTTAAAATCCAATCTGTCTGATATGAGAATTGCTACCCCAGCTTTCTTTTGAGGTCCATTGGCATGAAAGATGGTTTTCCATCCCTTTACTTTCAGTCTGGATGTATCTTTAGGTTCAAAATGAGTCTTTTGTAGACAGCAAATGGATGAATCATGTCTTTTTATCCAGTCTGCAACCCTGTGGCATTTATGGGAGCATTTAGGCCATTCACATTGAGAGTGATTATTGAGAGGTATGATTTTAATGATGTCATGTTGCCAGTAAAGTCTTTGTTTCTACAGATTGTAACTTTTTTTTTTTTAGATTTTATTTATTTATTTGACAGAGATAGAGACAGCCAGCGAGAGAGGGAACACAAGCAGGGGGAATGGGAGAGGAAGAAGCAGGCTCCTAGTGGAGGAACCCGCTGTGGGGCTAGATCCCAGAACGCTGGGATCACGCCCTGAGCCGAAGGCAGATGCTCAATGACTACACCACCCAGGCACCCGTACAGATTGTAACTTTCTGTTCTGTATCACTCTTGGGGCCTTTTTACCTTTATAGAACCCCCTTTAATATCTCCTGTAGGGCTGGTTTCATGGTTACGAAATTGATCAGTGACTGGTGATTCTGGAAGGTCCTTATCTCTCCATCAATTCTGAAAGACAGCCTTGCTGGATAAAGGATCCTTGGCTGCATGTTCTTCTCTGAAAGAGCTTTAAAAATGCCCCCCCCCAAACCCTTTCTCTCATTCCAGGTCTGTGTAGACAGGTCTGACATAATCCTGATACTTTTGCCTTGGTATGTGAGAAATTTCTTTGCCCTGGCCACTTTCAATACTGTATCTAATATTTGCAAAATTGCACTATGACATTATGTGGCATAGGTTTGTCATGGTTGAATTTGGGAGGGGTCCTCTCTGCCTTTTGGACACAAATGCTAGTTTCCTTTGCTAGATTAGGGACGTTTTCAGCTACAATTTGTTCAAATATCTCTTCTAGACCTCTCTTTTTCTCCACCCCCTTGGGGATGCCGATGATTCTGACATTGGAATGTTTCATTGAGTCAGTAATCTCCCGTAACCTACTTTCTTGAGATTGGATTTTTTTGAGCCAAGTTTCTATTTTAGCTTTCTCTTCTACCATCCCATCCTCCAATTCGCTAATTCGTTCTTCTGCCTCATTCACCCTGGCCGTCAGAGCATCTAGTTTTGACTGCATTTGATTCATAGCATTTTTAATTTCTGCCAGATTCGCTCTCATTTCCGCCCTTAGAGATTCTATATTCTTATTAATATTTTTTTCATGTCTACACATCATCTTGACCATTGTTACTCTGAACTCCATTTCTGATAATTTGGTTATATCCATATCCATCAGTTCTGTGGCAGAGGCCACAGACTCATTGTCTTTTCTTTGCTGGGGGGGATTTCTCCTTCTCGCCATTCTGATGGGGAGAGGTTGCAGGGCTGTCCAGAGCCCAAATTATTGATCAGGACCCAGGCAGTGTGCTCTTGTTTTATAGGGACCTTAGGGATGTGGGCTTCTTGATTTTTCAGCCTGCCTTCTGGGGGAGGGGCCTGCCACGCTGATACTCAGGCAACCCTGTTTGGGTAAAGCCTCCCTGTCCCCTGCAAGGGGGAATGGGGATGGGCACAATGTGAGCAGGTATTTCCGGGCTTTTGTTCTCTGGCGGCTTTCCCTGGTGGTTTGCTGTGGCTCTTCTGAGGTTCAGAGCAGCAGTGGCTGAATCCCAGCCTCTGTCTCAGAACAGAGAGATCGCAGTCCACTCTTCACTGAGCTCTTCTGGCTTCTTTAACTATGTTTCTGTTGGTGCTGCTAAACCCTTCAGCATCCCGGGATGTGCACCCCACAGCCGGCATCCCAGCCTTCACTTCCAGGGCCGGCACGTCTCTGTCCTTTGTGTTTCTAATACCACCAGCCGCCAGCCACCCCCATGCGTTCCGGAGCTCCATTTCAGTGTGGTTTGTGCGCACTATGGAGCTCCGGTTTTCAGACTGGTCGCACACGGTCTCAATCTGCTCTCTCGTGGGTGCCAGTCTGCGGGTCTGCCCACTCCCAGTGCAGGTGGCTACCGCTTCCCTGCACCCAAATGCGGAGGCCTCCTCCCCCTTCCATTTATCTTCTGATATCTGAGCATGGATTCACAGCTCCCCTCTTCGTACCTCAATACTCAGTGCTAGAGATGTTCATTTGTACAGGTCCAGGTGTATCTTCCTACGTCTCAGGCTGATTCTGTGGGTGTTCAGGATAGTCTGGTACCTATCCAGCTCGACTCAGGGGACCAGCTGAAAAAGGGGACCCTTACTCCTCCGCCATCTTAACTCCAATCCTCAAAAAGTATGGTTTTTTTCAATACTAATTCTGGTGGTCTGTACCTTAGCTAATCACTAACAGTGAGACAATTTTATTATATGCTTTCTGATAAAATGTAATACATAATATGGATCATCACCTATGAAATAGTCTTGCCATAAAGTTTTGAACTTAATCTAGTGAAACTTCTAGACCACAAATTCAAAGTACAGTAAATACAGGGGATAGAGAAACAAATTAAGTGATACTATGAGCAAGCAGTCAGACAAATCTAGAATGTATGACAACTATAAGAAAATTACCCTGAGTTCAAAAGTCATTGTCATTGGGTAAAAATTTAAAAGAGATGAGTCTTGTTTCAGATAAGACTAAAGAGAGATAAAAACCAGATGCAATGTATGAACCCTGACTAGATCGTGGATAGGAAAAAATATATTGCTTAAGTCTCTGGGGGATGCCATCCATAGTGGTCACAGACAGGTACTAGGTTATACAACAGGGTTTATTGAGTGAGAGGTTTTAAAACAGAAACATTAGCAGAGTGCATGTAGTCCCTATGATTCCTATAATGTCACAATTTATGTTGGGCATAGATAACTTTTAAGTTCTTAGCCAATGTGAAGTAGAGAGGGGCCCCTCTCTACTGATGAAGCACTTACACTAGAGTGTAGGTTGGGCAGAAAGGATCTATGCAACTAGGTAACACTGGAAGCTCCGAGGTTAAGGAAACAGCCTCATTAGAAATATGGAGCTTCCAGAATTCAAGGTCTGTCTGCTATCAACCTCATCTTCCATGGAACTAACCTAGACTTAGACTGAGTTTTCTTTTATTTTTTTTTAAAGACTTTATTTGAGAGGGAGACTGAGCAAGTGAGAGAGAGAGAGAGAGAGAACGAGCAGAGGAAGAGGGAGAAGCAGACTCCTCGCTGAGCAGAAAGCCCAATGTGGGGCTCAGTCCCAGGACCCTGAGATCATGACCAGAGCCGAAGACAGACACTTAACCGACTGAGCCACCCAGGCACACCTTTGCTGAGTTTTCTGCTAGGCTAATGAAAAGAACCTCCAAGAGCAGTGGGGGATCACATTGGGAGACAATTGGAAAAATTTTTAAATAAATTTGATATAAAATAAAATTGTTGAATTACTATAAAATTCCTAAAGTGTGATAACAGTTTTGTAGTTAAGTATGAGAAAGTTCTTTATTCTTAGAAAGTGCATGCTGAAGTATCCAGAGGTAAAATGTCATGATGTCTGCAATTAATTTTCAATAGTAGATGTGTGGAGAGACACAAACAGAGACAGAGAAAAATACAGAAAAATAAAATGTGGCAAAATGTTAGCAATTACAGAATCTAGGTGAAGGGTATGTGAGTGTTCATTGTGCCAGCATTTATACTTCTCTGAAGTTTTGAAATTTTCAAGATTAAATTATTCAAGACAAGTTTGTACCTAGAACACTGAAATGAGGACATGGCAAATAATGCGTCCACAGGAAAATTTTATCTAGGTCATTTTTAATTTCTTCTTGTTATTTCTAATTTACAATTTATTTATTATACATTGCTTGCATACTAGCTATTTGTTTGCCTAAACTTTGATATTAGTACAGCAAAATCTGAAACAAAATCCACTGTCATTTAAAAATATTTCTCTTAATGATCATAATGTTTATTGTTCTAATAAAGTATCCCTTTCTTTCTACTTATTTCTAAGACTTCATTTGTTAAACTAAGGCTTTTTGTTAAATAACATAAGATCAAAGAAACAAATTAAAGGAATAAAAGAATAATCTTTCACTTGCTGCTCTTCTGTTGCTCTCTATAAATATTTCTTCAGTACCTGTGATTAAAGCAGATGTTATTGTCCTACTTAACTTCTCCAATGACCTTCTTTTCCCTATTATCCAATAAACACCTACTTCATTTAATATTTGAGCTACTTAAGAAATAGAAATCACATTTCCCCTCATTCTTTTTCTGATACTCATATGTCATTTCCATCTACCTTTAAATGATAAGACAGTACCCAAAACCGAAACTGGAAGAAGAGACTCCTTAGAATCAAATCTAGTTACACATCTGAAGCTTGGCTAGGTAGTATTAATTAGATACTAGAGTAAGACACCTACATTTATTTCTTCACTGTGAGAATTTTAATAATTCTAAAAATTGATTTCTAGGAAAAGAGAACTACCTAACCTGTTAATCATTATAGCCTTTAGAGAATAGCAATGCAAATTTCTCTACATAAAGTGACACAAGCATAAAACATGGATTTGTTTTAGACTATTTTGACATATCACTCTAAACTTAAGAAAACATGAATTATGTAAACTAACATATATAACAATTTAAATTAAATGGTACAAAAATAAAAAAAGAAAAATGAGAGTGACATCATCAATATGGTGACATAGGTCATTCCTCATTTGACTCCCCCCTCACAAAAACAACTAAGATCTATTGAAGAGGAAGACACTGAGAGAATCCTAGAACATGGGGGATGAGTCTAAAGTACCACCCCTGCACCACAGAGACCAAGACAAACTGCATTAGAAGGGTAAGAGAAGCAGCTACATGTTGACCACATTACCCCTCCCCCAGGACAGCATAGCATCATGCAAGAGGTCTCCCCTGACCCTTCAGTTCCTTCAGTGGGAAGAAAATCCAGGCAGGAAAACCAGCATTGTGGGTCACTTTGTGGGAGCCCCTACTCTGATCTTGCACCATGGGGACTGGTAGGACATAGGAGAATCTGTAGCATCCAACTACTGGGAATCTGACTGTGACAGAGAAGGGCGGAGGGTCTTGCAACAACCTGCAAAGAATCTTGGCAGATCAAGTTCATACCTGCAGTGCCCACGTAGTAATCCCAATCAGCAGCTTTGCTCATCTGCAAAACCGAGTTGCGGTTACTCTGACCAGGAAACTCACTGGGGTTCAGATCTGCCTGAACTCAAGTGGGTTTTGCCAGCTCAGCCAGGCAAGATGTTGAGTCACAGCCTCACATGCTATGGAGAGTGTTGTGCAGCCCCATCTGACTAGAAGGACTAGTGACAACTCCTGAAAGCTCTGTAGCCCAGTGATGTTCAAGCTGAGAGGCAGGTGAGCAGAGCTGATTATTCTCAAAGCAAAGCCAGTACTGGACAGGGAAGCTTTGCATACTATGCACAGGCAGGGTATTAATTCACTGCCACGGCTAAGGGTAGCTCAGGGCCCCTCCCAATCAGAGAGCTTGTTTGGGAAATTGACAGTAGCCTGAAGATGCCCTCCAGCTACTACATAGAAAAGGGAGTTGAGACATTGTCCCACCTTTGTAGAGGGTGTCTTCCAGCCCCATCTAACCAGAAGGGCTAGTGAAAATGCCTTAAAGCTATGCAGCTCAGCAGTATTCAAGTGAAAGGGATAGACAGAGCTAATAGTTTGCAAAGCAATGCCAGTGGCCTTGTTCAGAGGGAACTCGGGGTGCGGGTTGGCTTGAGTTAAGACAACAGACAAAGAACTTTACCAATTTTGGAGATGCTTCTTCTGCTGCACCCAGGAAGGGAATCTAATTAGTAGCCCCACTCAATCCTGAGTCTAGCCTTCAGCCTGTCCCACCAGGAAACCTAACCAGAGCACATGGGAAGTTGTGTAGCCAATTCAACAGCCCTCAGCACAGTGGCACTTGAACAGACAGCATAGCCCATGGCTTCCCCAGTCTACAGAGCAAAACTAGTGGCCTCACATGACCAGAGAATTCAGTGCATACTCAGGCCTGATTTGGGCCCCCAGTGAACTCTAGAGGTCCTGGGCCCTGTCCTATAGCTCTTTCAGGGCAGGGATGATAATTCATAACCCAATCTATTATTGAATATGGTACCCGGTCTCAACCATCTAGTGAGCCTGACAAAAGAATTCAGGCAACCACAGAGCTCATCCTATAGCCTCACTTGGTAGGAAACAAATCCAGCAATCATATCTAGCAGTCCTCACAGCTTGAGCAGTTGCCTCACCCAAATATAGACCATAATAGGAGGCCCTACTTGTCTAAGGACATTACCAGCAGACACCCTCAAAAACCCAAACTGAGCAGACTGTTGAAGAACTATCTCTGCCAAAGCAAGCTATAAAGCCTAGAAAAAAAGCCCCATTATTCAAATGTGCAGATAGCAGTGTAAGGAATCAAAGAAAAATAGGTAAACATGGAACCACCAAAGGAAACTAACCAAGTTCCAATAACCGACCTTAAAGAAATGGACATCTAATAAACTGTCAGAGAATTCAGAATAATCCTCTTAAGGAAGTATAGCAAACTACAAGAAAACACATAACTGAACAAAATTTTTTTTAAGTGCATAAAAAAATGAAAAGTTGACAAGACAATAGCAACCATAAAAAAATCCATAAAATTAGAGTTGAAAAATGCAAAAACTGAACGGAAGAATTCCATAGTTTCAAAAGCAGGCATGCAGAAGAAAGAAGTGACTTGGAGGATAGAATATTGGAAATTACACAGTCAGAGGAGCAAAAAGAAAAAAAAATGAAAACATATGAAGAATGGCTATGGGAATTATAAGACACAAGGAAAAAACAACATATGCATTATGGAAATTCTAGAGAAAAAAAAGAGTGAGAGAAAGAGACAGAAAGTTTATTTAAAGCAATGATGGCTGAAAACTTCCCAAACCTGAAGAACAATGAGCATCCAGATCCAGAAAGCCCAAATGATCCCAAATAACTTGAACTCAAATAGGGCTACACTGAGACATGTTATAATTAAATTATCAAAAGTCAAAGACAAAAAACTTTAAGAGCAGCAAGATAAAATAGAGAAGTTACATACAAGGGAATCCCCACAAGACTACCAGTGGATTTCTCAACAGAAACTTTTCAGGCCAGGAGAGAAATGAATGACATATTCAAAATATTGAAAGAAAATAGCTGTCAACCAAGAATTTTATACCTGACAAATTGGTCCTTCAGAAACAAAGGAGGGATAATAAAGACTTTCCCGAACAAACAAAAGCTGAGAAAGTTCATTACCACTAGATCTGCCTTAAAGAAATGTTAAAGGGAGTTCTTTAAGTTGAAGTAAAATAATGCTAATTAACATAATCAAAACAGGGGTGCCTAGGTGGTTCAGTCAGTTTAGTGTCCAACTCTTGATTTTGGCTCAGGTCATAATCCCAGGGTCCTGGGATCAAGTTCCACCTTGGGCTTCTTGCTCAACAGGGAGCCTGCTTCCCCCTCTGACTGCTGTTCCCCCTGCTTGTGCTCTTTCTCTCTCTCTGACAAATAAATAAAGTATTTTTTAAAAATGTAAATTGTAACAGCAATAACCTAAAATGTGAGAGGAAGAAGTAAAAGTGTAAAGTATGATAATTCTATTGAAGTTAGGATGTTATCATTTTAAAATAGTGTTATAGGTGTTTAAGATTTTTTTTTTTTTCAGTTTAAAGATCACAGTTTATCTTTCTATAATTAGATTAGGAGAAAAAAATGAAGAACCCACTGGTAGCAGGAAGAAGCAAAAGTCTTTTAGGGTCTGGCATCTGATGAGACAGATATTCAGTTATTGTGCATTTCCATTTTTTTTCAATGGCAGAACATACAGTAGAGACTTGGGAATGCACATTCCTGAAGCCACATTACTCTTGTGTCCCATGATTATGTTGCTTGCAGGGCTGTTGTTGCCACAGTAGTTGTCTGTGCCCCAGACCAATGGGGTGCTAGTCTGTTACCAAAGATTTTTATCTGTCTTCATCACAAGGAGCGCACTGCCATGTGCGCTCAGCCAGAGTCTCTTGTCCAAGTTTCCTGGTTTGTTGACAACATCCTGCTCAATACAACTTTTATCATCACAGCTTGAGATATGATGACTGATTTTGGCCCAAGGAACCTGATGGCAAGCATTAAAGGGACAGGTCGCCAATCTGTCACATCAAGATGATTCTTTCTATACTTGATAAGATGATAAGGAAACCTGCAGACCCTGATCTGGTGATTTTTATTATAGGAGCATTATAATAGCCTTTAGGGTCCAGGGAATTGTTGTAAGTTTCTTCCATGTTGGAAATGAAGGAGCTGAATCCAAGTGCTCAGTGGAGACGTGATCTCCCCACAGTCACCTCCTCCTGACATCTGCACCCCAGGAATGCTCACGTCCAGCCTAAGATATTTTATATAACCCTCATGATAACCCAAGAAAAATCTTGTGGTAATTATTCAAAAGACCATGATAAACTAGTCAAAGCACACTGATATCAAAATATATTAAAACACATAAAAAAAACAGCAGTATAAGAAGCAAGGAAAAATGGATCTACAAAACAAGCAGAAAACAATGAAAAAAAAAGGCAACAGTAAATCTTACTTACCAACAATTGCTTTAAATGTAAACAGATGTAATTATCAATTCAAAGGACACAGAATGGCTGAATGAATAAAAAAAAGCAAGATGATCTAACAATATTCTGCCTATAAGAGACTCACTTTAGCCTTAAAACACATAGACTGAAAGTGAAGGAATAGAAAAAGAAATTGCAAGCAAATAGTAACCAACAAAAAGCAGGAGTAACTGTATGTGATCAGAGAAAATAGACTTTAAACTAAAAATGATAGAAACAGAAAAGGAAGGTGATTATGCAATGATAAAGGGATCAATACATCAAGAAGATATAATGTTTACAAATACTTATGTGCCCAACATCAGAGCACCTAAATATATAAAACAAAAACTAAAAGAGCCAAAGGAAAGATAAACAATGATATAATAATAGTTGGAGACTTTAATACTCCACTCTCAATAATTATCAAGAGATAATCAATAAGCAAACAACAGATTTGAACAATACCTTAGACCAAATGGACCTAACGGACTCACAGAACATGTTATCCAACAACAGCATAATACACATTTTTTTCAAGCATACATGGAACATTTTCTAGGGTAGACCATATGTTAGCCCACAAAACAAATCTTAGAAAATTGAAGAAGACTGAAATCATGCCAAGTACCTTCTTTGACCATAATAGCATGAAACTAAAAATCAATAAGAGGAGGAAAACTGGAAAATTTATAAACTCATGAGAATTAAACATCATTCTCCTGTACAACCAATGGATCAAAGATGAAATTTAAAAAGTTTCTTGAAACAAACAAATATGGAAACACAACTTGCTAGAATTTATGGGATGCAGTAAAAGCTGTTCTAAGGAGGAAGTTGATAATAATAAATTTCTACACTAAGAAGCAGGAAAGATCCCAAATAAGCAACCTAATGATGCCTTAGCGACCAGGAAAAGGACAAAGTGAACCCAAATTTAACAGGAGAAAGGAAATGATAAATATTATAAAAGAAACAAATGAAATAGTGAACAGAAAAACAATAGAAATGATTGACCAAATAAAAGGTTTGTTCTTTGAGAATATAAAATTGACAAACCCGTAGCTAGAGTAACCAAGCAAAACAAAACAAAAACAAAGAAGGACCCAATCAACAAAATTATAAATAAGAGACATGCAACTGATACCATGGAAATTCAAGATCAAAATATGTCAACAATCTCGATAGCCTAGAAGAAATGGAAAAATTCTTAGAAACATACAACTTACCATGACTAAAGCAGGAAGAAATAGAAAATCTGAATATACCAATTACTAGGAAGGAGATTGAATCAATAATCAAAAACGTCCCAATGAAGAAAAACCAGGACCAAATGGCTTCCCTGGTAACTTTTACCATTTAAAGAATAACAAACATCAATCCTTCTCAAACTCCTCCAAAAAATAAAAGAGCAAGAACACTTCCAAACTCATTTTACAAGAAGAGCATTATTCTATCCAAGACCAGAAAAGGACACTACTAAAAAAAAACCAAAAACAACAAAAACAACAGTAATAACAACAACAAAACAAACCTGAAGGCCATTCATTATTCCTGATGAATAAAAATGAAAAAATTCTTAATGAAATATGAGCAAATCAAATTCAGTAGGAAATTAAAAGGATTATTCACCATGACCAAGTGGGATTTATCCCTGTGATGCAAAGACAGTTTAACATATGCAAACCCATCAATGTGATATTAATAGAATGAAAGAAAATAATCATATGACTATCTCAAAAGACTCAGAAAAAGCATTCAATGAAATTCAACATCCATTCATGATAAAAAAAACTCTTAAAAAATTGGCCATAGAAGGAACATATGTCAACATAATAAAGGCCATATATGACAAGCTGACAGCTAGCATCATACTTAAGAGTGAAAGAATGAAAATTTTTCTTTTATGATCAGGGACAAGACAAGGGTTCCTGTGCTTACCACTCCTGCTCAACATAGCACTGGAAGTCCTAGCTAGAGCAGTCAGGCAAGGTAAAGAAATAAGAGGTATCAGAATTGTAAAGGAAGAAGTAAAATTGCTTGCATTTGAAGATGACATGATTTTATATATAGAAAATCCTGAAGTCTCAAGTCAAAAACTTTTAGATCTAATCAATGAATTCAGTAAATTTGCAAGATACAAAATTAGCATGCAAAAATCACTGGCATTTCTAGACACTAACACCAAAATTTCTGAAAAAGAAATGAAGAAATCAATCCCATTTACAACAGCATCAAAAAGGATAAAATACTTAGGAATAATTTTAAGTAAGGAGGTACAAGATCTCTATGCTTAAAACTATAAGACGCTGATGTAAGAAACTGAAGATGCAAATAAATGAAAAGGTGCCCCATGTTCATGAATTGAAAGAATTAATGTTGCTAAAATGTGAATACTTCCAAAAGCCATCTATAGATTCAATGCAATCTCTATCAAGATTCCAATGGCATTTAATTGGATATCCACATGTAAAAGAATGAAGCTGGACCCATACATTACACCACTCACAAAAAATAACTTGAAATGGAAAAAAAAACTTAAATATAAGACCTGAAACCATTAAACTCCTAGAAGAAACTCCTAAAAGAAAACATGAACAAAGCTCCCTGGCATGGGTCTTGGTAATAATTTTTTGTATAAAATACCAAAAGCACAAGCAATAAAAAATAAACTAAGTGGGACTGCATCAAACTAAAACGCTTCTACACAGCAAGATATTATCAACGAAGTGAAAAGACAATATACAAAATAGGAAACATCATTTGCAAACCATGTATCTGGTAAGGGTTAATATCCAAAAAATATAATGAACTCATGCCAACTCAATACCAAACAGAACAAAACAAAACAATAAAAACAATTTAAAATACAGGCAAATGACTCAAAGAAACATTTTTCCAAATAAAATACATGTAAGACCAACAGTTACGAAAAGACGCTCAACATCACTAGTCACTAGAGAAATGCAAATTAAAACCACAATGGCTCTTAGAATGGTTATCATCAAAAAAACAAGAGATAACAAATGCTGGTGTGGCTGTGGAGAAAAGAGAACCCTGGTACACTGCTGGTGGGATTGTAAATTGGTACAGCCACTATGGAAGACAGTATGGAGGACCCTCAAAAAGATTAAAAATTAGAACTGCCATATGATTCAGCAATTTAATTTTGGAAATATACCCAAACGTATCAAAAACACTGACTTGAAAAGGTATCTGTGCCTCCATGTTCATAGAGCATTATTTATAATAGCCAAGACATGGAAACAACCAACTTAAGTGTTTATCAATGAATGAATGGATAAAAAAGTTGTGGTAAATATATTCAATGGGATATTATTCAGCTATAAGAAATGAGGAAATCCTACCATTTGTGACAACATGAACAGACCTTGAAGGTGTTATGGTAAGTGAAATAAGTTAGAGAAAGATAAATAATTGTATAATCTTACTTCTATTTAAAATCTAAGAAACAAAAACAAAAACCAAAGGAAAAAAACCCAAATTCATAGAAAAAGAGATCAGACTTGTGGTCACCAAAAGCAGGGAGCAGAGGGAGGTAGAATCAGAGGAAGGTGATCAAAAGGTGCAAGCTTGCAGTTGCGAGATAAATAAGTACTGGGATATAACGCACAACATAATGATTATAGTTAATACCACTGCGTAATATACAGGAAAGTTGTTAACAGGGTAAGTCATCAGAAGGAGATGAATCATCACCTAAGAATTATCATAAGGAGAATTTTTTTTCCTTTATTCTTCTTTCTTTTATTTATATTTTATCTATATAAGAAAATGGATGTTAGCTGAGCCTATTGTGATAATCATTTACAATATATGCAAATCAATGCTGAATACAGTAAACTTATACAGTGATGTATGTCAATTATTTCTCAAGAAAATTGAGGCAAAAGAGAAAAATTGTTCTTAAGAGAATAGATGTTGGTATCACAGAGACCTGTTTTGACTATGTCTTTGACATTAACTGTTCAAAGCTGTATATATTATTTAACATCTGCACTTGAGTTTCCTAATCTGTAAAATATATAGTATTTTTATTGTGTTATTGGGAATAGTAAATGAACAAATACATATAAAATGTCTGGAACAGAGCAAACCCTCAACAAAGGCTCATTTTCTACAAAATAACTCCCTCAAAATAATCTGCCAATACTGTATCTTTCTTTACAAAACAGTATCTTAATAATGGTGGTGAAAAATAATTTTCCAGTCATATCTATAACTAAATTTTCTTCCAAAATAGTCTGGTCACAAACATGGGTATGATTCTTCTTTTTAGTCATGAAAAAACGACAGGTTTGATTGAGATGATCTTTTATGGTCACAAAATTCTATTGTTTAATTTTAATTTTTTTTCCTAAAGAAGAGCCTGTCCGTTCAAATATAATGAGCATTAATATATAGTTCACATAAATCTGGCACAGCATTAATCCACTTAAAATTTTAGGATTTTTTTTGTTATTATTCTTCAAAGAGATAGCTGATTATATTGCAGTTTAATGGAAACAGGACAAGATTATGACTCTCTAAAATGCCTGGTGAGAAAATAAAGAGACTACTAATATAGTCTCATCAAATGAGGGATCCTCCTTACAGATAAGCTAAGCAAAGGGTGTCAGAGGCACTGGTCCCTTTGTTTGCAACACATTAATTAAGGTTTGAAGTCACTGGGTTTACAACCTTCTTAAATCCCACATCCAAGATTTCTCAATATACATTTGACCCCATTCCTCCAAAAAAAGATTTAAAATAAATCCCAGTTTCTGAGGTGAAACGCCATTCTTTATTTAATTTCATTACTCTTTCTCAGTTTTTTTTTGTATGGCTGTGTTCAAACAGTACACAAAAGAGCCACTGGTATAAACTGATGCAGGAGTAGTAGCCCCAGTATCTCTGCTACTTTATCTTTCTGCTTCCCACAGTATGGAGAATCTCTTGACATTATGATTTAAGATTATTTCTAGATATTGTTAAAAAATAGATTCCATTTAGAGACAGTTGAGAGATGCAAAACAAAAAGAATGAAATTTTAAAAAAAATTATATATATATATATATATATATCTCCTTAAATGCTGTTTGTCTGATTTTTCTAGACAATCTGGGAGCTGTAACAGCTCAACATGACCTTATAACCTAAACAAGACAAGTATATTTGGAGTTTTAACCACCTCACAGCTACCAACCTGAGAAGAGCATGCCAAAGGAAGATAGGAAAGCAGTGCTTTGCAAGTATGCATTTCTCCTTCAAGATACATTCCCTTTTTCATTAGTTTCCATATCCTCTAGAGAAGAAACGGGAGAAATTCAAATACAATATTTGATTCAAATTTAAACCCATAAATTTGTCAGTTTGAATTGCTGTTTTCTTTCCAAAGACATTTAAAACAATTTACTTTTCATATTGGCCACAAGCTAAATATGATCTCAGCTTCCTTAAAAAGGGACTTTGTTACAAAGTCTGAGAGAATATGGGTATGTGGCTCCCCCCAGCGGCCACTGGGAATGTCAGAACAGTTCAGAGAGACGGGGAGAAAGTGGTGCTTTGAATTATCGCCAGCCAAGGCCCACTGTCCAATCTTCTTCACCACCTGGTAACAGCTGGTGTGTATGTAAAGATGACATGAAAAACGGATAGAGGTCAAATCCAGGAGGACTTGCTTCCCTTGTATAGAAAATCAATTTAAAGTAACAAAAGTACCAAGATAAAATTTCCAAGAACTTCTGAATCTTTAAATAACGCGGCTAAACTTTAGGGAGAAGAGAGGGCCAAAGCGAAGATGGGAGCAAGGCTTTATTCCACATAGCATTTCATTTAATAGTTTAATAGTTTCAGATTTACAAAAGTAGAAGAAAAACCGTAACACTGGGGGACAAGCTAATACCAGAATATTCCCAAGCTGACAAGCAATTTGGAGTGAAAACTGACACAATAAAAAATTTTAATGTACTGAATATATTCCAGCTGAGAGCCCACAATATCAGCAACTCCCAGAGGTTCCAGGAAGACACTAAGATTCGCTGCATCAGAATTTCTGGGCCTTGGCCCAGGTTTTAACCATATCCCACATACAACATTGCCTTGATTCTCTTGAGGGTTCGACCTTCAGAACAGCCTCTAAATTCAAAGTGCAGCTTCTGAGAAGGGAAAATGCTTTAGAATCAAGATAGGAAGATATATCTGCCTTTCAAATTTATAAGCCTCTATATTCGGCAGCGCCTGTGAGCCCACAAGCACTGTGCACAGACAATGCACAACCATGGTGACTGCTCAGATAAGAACTGGGAGGGAGGCTAGGCTAACCCCTCCTACCAACAAGCCTGACTCCCGAATTCTGAGAGCTCATCCCACCTCTTAAATGTGTCTCCTTTGCTAATTCATGCATAGAAGCCCTCCTTACCCTTGTCCCTTTTCTGGTTTCCTTTCTTCTTCTATTTTTTACCTCCACCTGGCCTCTCTCCCTAACACAGCCACCTCTACCCGGTCACTTTCCTCTACCTCCAAATACCGTTCTTTTCTGGGTTCAGAGCTTGACTTCTCTCTCTTGATTTTTATTTCCCTTAATCTTTATCTAATGAACTTTCCTCAGCCTCCTGTTATTACTAACATGTGAAGCAATCTGTTAAGGGATAAATTACTGAAGAGGTTCTGCTACAAAGCATTACAGAGTCATAGAGCTTAGAGCCCCAAAGGGTCTCAAAATATAATGTGGCAGAGCCTTCAGCTTACAGGCTGTTAAGGCACCTCTTTGAATTTTTCAGATACTGAAATTGAGGCTTAAAGCAAGTAAGTGTCTTGCCCAGTGATAATTACCTGGAATTTGCAGCTTCATAAGACGTAATATTTCCCATTATAAATACCACCTCTTACACATAACAACATGGAAAAAAGTTTTGAGAAAAGGGTTAGGTTTTTTGTACTCGTTGAGCATTGTCACTTAAATAAAAAGCCACCTGACAACACTCACACTTGAATCCCAGTATTAGAAACGATCTACTTTTTAATTATAACTATTTTGTCTTTTACATTCTTCCTTTTTTTTTTCTTCACGTCAGTATGAATAATTAGCCCTTTTTTAGATAAATGTCTCTTCTCTGGTTATTGTGTATGAACACAAATATGTTCTCATTTTAAGGTATATTGTTTTCACCTGCCAGCTGTCATTAAAAATTGCATCTGCAAAACGCAAGCCTACCTCATGGTTTTTTATGTTTTGTTTTGCCCATGAAGGTTAATTGCAGTTCTGCTCCCATAGCTTCCTCACTGCTGTGGCGTTAACCATGGGTTTGCTGTGCTGGGAAAGGTTTATCAAAGGTCTGGAATGCAAAACAATGGCAACAATAAATACCAATTAGACCCAAGTCTTCTGCTCCCACTGCCTCCACAGGTTGAAGAGGCAGACCCAGCTTTTGACTTCAGTGAGACTGGACTCTCCTGAAGCCACGGAAGAGGCCGAAGACCTGTTTCCAAGACAACTTTTAGAACTCAGGTTTTCCTGCTGATTAATATGATAACGTGGAGGCACAAGTGAGCAGCTTCTCGGCCCTCTACCTTCTCAAAACAGCTTCTCTTGAGGGCTTGCAATTGTATCCAGCCTTAATTAACCCATTAGGAGTGTAAGTGACATGTGCATGTGTCACCTGAAGTTTACTTTGTCACAGGCTAATAGTATGAGAAATTGAAATTGGGACTTGGTTGTAGAACAAAGAACATCTAAAGCAAAGTAAAAACATACACTTTCCAATTTTGACAGACATGCCCATTTCTCACCTGTCTTGTATATTTCCCTTTTTTTAAATTATTTGCTTTCTAAAATAGAATAAAGAAATATAGGTAGAGTTATTTAAGAATATAAATATATAGAGATATATAAGCTATTCTATCACATCAGGAAGATGGGATTCCCTTTAAAACAGTTATTTAAACAGAAAATTGCTAGTAATTTAACAAAATCATTGAAATCGTGACACAAATACTAGCTACAGTGACCTCTAGTGTTCTAATGGCTAAACAATCAACAGTCATAATAGCTGCTTGCCCCATTCATTGTTGATTAACAAGTATCAAATCAAGTTATAATTTCTGAAAAAGAAAGAGATCCCACCAGTCAGTCTTACTTTACTGGTTACCATCTCCATGAAAAGAATATAACAATAAAATCTGGAGCACCTGGGTGGCTCAGTCAGTTAAGTGTCTGCCTTCAGCTCAGGTCATGATCCCAGGGTCCTGGGATCAAGCCCCATGTCAGGCTTCCTGCTCAATGGGGAGTCTGCTTCTCCCTCTCCTTGCCCCTGCTCATGCACTCTATCTTTCTCTTACTCCTTCTCTCTCTCAAATAAATAAATAAAATATGTTTTTAAAAAAGAATATAACAATAAAATTAAATAATTTTTAATTATTAACATCTCACCATCCTAATGATATCTTTCTCATTGTCGTCAACTTTCCAAGCATTGTTCACATGAAAACGTATCAATATATTTAACATTATATTTTTGTCCCATTTAGTGTGGCTATCAATTTTTTGTAATTTTAGAAAATATTTCAGTTTCTTGACTCTCAACTTGGAAATTAGAAGTTATAAACAGAGACATCAAAGGATTTCTCACTGGAAAAGTGTTAAGTGCTGACATTATGCTAATTGCTTTCAGTGGCATGGGTTTAGCCCTATCTTCCAAAACGCAGGCCCTATTAGCCAATAAAGGACATCACTAAACATAAAAATTAGGTAAAAGAATTTAGAGAATAAATACCAAAGCTACAGAATGCCTGGAATTGTTCAGATTTTAGTCACCTGCAAGAGTGACAAATCTGTCTGAACCTGGTATGCAAAACAGGAATTGTTTAACTATGGGATATGCTATTACGTTAGTTCTGATAACCTGGTAAAAATCTTGCAATTATGATTTTTCAGAAAAAACAAGTTCTATCCACTCAGGTCCTACAAATTGATGAGCAAATGTTCAAAATATGGAAATTAGCGATTTACATTTCTCTTCTAATGAATCCTATCCTCCACAAAGAAACAGTGACTGAAAACAAACATTTCTATAATGTCCTCATTTGCGTCTTTCATTTGGTCTGATGGCAGGATGGTCCTCTCATCTCATCTATCCAGTATAGCAGGAGGCATGGTGATCTCAGAATAAGATGGTTAAGTGATAATGATGTATGGGCTAAGCTCTTGGAAACTATGGATAGGCCATACCTCATCTTTTTAAGACGACACTGAAATCATTAGCTCATATTTCATGAAACTACATTTTTCATCCTTTCATCCTTTTCATTTATGTTACTGTTATGAATGGAGTCATACAGACAGAGAAATGAAAGATTAGGAGTAATTAACTTTAAACTAGGACTG
This sequence comes from Ursus maritimus, assembly GCF_017311325.1. Lineage (NCBI taxonomy): Eukaryota > Metazoa > Chordata > Mammalia > Carnivora > Ursidae > Ursus > Ursus maritimus. The sequence continues at coordinate 7,058,875 of NW_024423453.1, forward strand.
CTTTTTACACATAGTACTTATAACTATGTTTCTCACTTAGCTGTTAAGTCACTGAACCAAGTTTGATTTTTATTATTTAGGTATATTGGTATTTTAAGAAAAAAGGGGAGAAATATGTATGTGGATAGATGGGGGAGCTTTTAAAAGGTACATAAACTAAGATGAGTTCGACACTCTCTAAGAAAGAAACATAGAAACTGAGACATTAAATCACAAGGAAAATTAAAGCCAAAAGTTGAAGAGAGGTTGACAAGTAAAGATCAGAATAATGCAAGAACTAAGCAAAAAAAAAAAAAAAAAAAAATGAGGGTTATATGGGGACAGTATAGTTACCAGTGATTCCCCAAAAAGCTAACATGATCTATATAGCCTAGAGTGGTAGATCACTGAACTCATGATGATATCAGAGACTCCAGAAACTGGATCAAAGACATTTCCCATATCTTTAGCAACTCGAGTGTAAGTAAGAGCTTCAAAATATTGTGATATTGGGGTCTCTGGGAATTGTCTGCTTCTATATTATCTACTAGTTTGATGCTTGTTATATTAAACCTCTTTTTAAAGATTTATTTATTTATTCAGAGAGAAAGAGAGAGTGCATTGTGCATTGGGAGAGGCAGAGGGAGAAAGAGAATTCTCAAGAAGACTCCCCACTGAACACAGAGCTGATGTGTGGCTCAATGCAGGGCTCAATCCCAGGACCCTGAGATCATGACCTGAGCCGAAATCAAGAGTTGACCACTTAACCAACTGAGTCACTCAGGTGCCCCTATATTAAACCTCTTTTTAAATAAACTTGTAACAAGAATTCAAAAAAAAATAGAAAGGTAAAAAAAGGCCGGTCACTTATACTTCAAGACAAATCTGTGCCAAGAAGATGGTATTTCTTAACTAAGAGACCTTGAAGTCTTCATGGGTCTGGTAAAAGAGTAACAAGTTTACACAGGTTTACCTTTTTTCCCCAAAAGATGAGAAATCTTTAAGTTGTTTTAATTTGTAAATTAATTCTATTACCTTGAGATCTCACTTACTGTATAGTCATTTTAGTTAATATTATAAAATATACCCTGAATATAACAAAGCATTGATGAAAGAAATTAAACACGCAAATGGAAATACATCTCATGTTCATCATTTGGAAGAGTTAATATTGTTTAAGTGTCCATACTACTTAAAGCAATCTATAGATTCAATGCAGTCCCTATCAAAATTTCAGCAGCATTTTTTTTACAGAAATAGAAATTTTTTAAAAAATTCCACAATTTATATGGAACCACAAAAGACAACAAAAAGCTAAATCAATCCTGAGCAAGAACAAAGCTGGAGGCATCACGCTTCCTGATTTCAAAATACGTCATACAGCCACAGTAATCAAAACAGTGTAGTACTGGCATAAAGACAGATCAATGGACAGCGAGCCCAGAAATAAATTCATACATATACCACTGACTGATCTAGGATAAGAGTGCCAAGAATCAGCAATGAAGAAAGAACAGTCTTTTCAACAAACAGTGTTGGGAAACTGGATAACCATATGCAAAAGAACGAAACTGGACCCTTACCTAACACCAAATACCCACACACCTGCACAAAACTCAAAATGGATTAAAGACTCCAATACAAGACTTAAACACTTCAATATAAGACTAGCAGAAAACATAAAAGAAAAGCTTCATGACATTGGTCTTAGCAATGATTTCATAGATACACCAAAAATGCAAAATGGTGCAGCTGCTGTGGAATGAATACATAAATTTTTTTTTTCAATTTAAAAATAAAACTACCATATGATCCAGCAATTCCAGTTCTGGGTATTTATCCAAACAAACTGAAATCTGGATATCAAAGAGATAGTAACACTCCCATGCTCATTGTAGCACTATTCACAATAGCCAAGATGTAGAAACAACTTCTCTATCAGAAGATAAATGGATAAAGAAAATGTAGTACATACATACAATAGACTACTATTCTGTCTTTTAAAAAAAGGAAATTCTGTAATATGCAACAATTTAGATGAACCTTAAAGACATTGTGCTAAGTAAAATAAAGCAGATACAGAAACAAATACTGCATGATTCCACTTACATAAAGTATCTACAATAGTCAAATTCAGTGAACCAAAGAGTGGAATGGTGGTTGCCAGGGTTGATGGAGCAGAAAATGGAGAGTTACTAATCAATAGGCATAAAGTTTCAGTTAAGCAAGGTAAATACAGATCTGCTATACAACATTGTACCAATAGTCAACAATAATGTATAACACAAAGATTTGTTAAGAGGATAAAACTCATAATTAATTAAGTTTTTACCATAATAAAATAATTTTTAAAAAATGATTCTTGAAAACATTAGAAAATATAAAGAATGTGCTAAATCCCTATCTATAAAAAATATTAGTCAAATTATAACAATAAAAACACTAAATATTTTGCTATAGCATTATTCTTATAATCAGATGTGAATGATATTACTGAAGAATATAAATTATTTGTTCAAGGTGTTTCATCAGTCATTTTTCTGTTTATATGGAAAATAGAAGAATGCACTAGTTATTGTACGGACATATAATATCAGGCCTTCTGTGCTCCAGTTATATTCTGCGTCTAAACAAATCCTCAAAATACCTATTCCTCCTGAAATGTACTCTCTTTTAAATGAGGCTAATAATATCCACTTCACTGGGATATTTTGAACATTAAACATGACAGTAGTCACACAGTGCTTGAATAATTCCTAACACAAACTAGGCATATAAGGAATGATATTGATTCAAAGACAACATGCTTTGATTACAATACTGCCTAGTTTATGGTACATATGACATCTTTGTAAACTGCCCCAAATTCCTACAACTTCTTAACTAAGGTTTTTCTTTGGGGTAAAACTCAGTTTTACCACTGACTTTTATTTAATTTTTAATCAACTTTATTGAGGCATGGTTTACACACAATAAAATGCCCCATTTTAAGTGTACATTTTGATGAGTTTTGGCAAACATGCACACCCATGTAGCCACCACCACAGTCAAGATATGAACATTAACTAGGAGTGGAATTGTGGATTCCACAGTAACTATACATTTAACTTTATATGAAATTGTCAAACTGATTTCCAAATGATTATATCATGTTATTCGCCAGCAATGTATGACAGTTTTGTGTGCTTTCCATCCTTGCTAGTACTCTGTATTGTCAGTCTTTTTATTTAGCCATTCTAATAGGTATAGAGTGGTATCTCATTGTGGTTTTATTTTTGTATTTTCCTGTTGACTATTCATGTTGAGCATCGTTTCATGTGTTTATTGCTTATTCATATATCTTCTTTTTTGAAGTGTCTGTTAAAATATTTTGCCAACCTTTTAAACTCTTAATTAAGGTTTTTAAATGATCTGATTCCTTCTGAATATCTAGGACAAGACCCATGAAACCATCTTCCTTTATGGTGGTTCCAATGTAAAAAGCTCCTGAGTCAAATTTAATTAAGATTCAATATCTGAGGTGACTGATGGAACAGTGGGGTAAAGAACAAGAGCACAAAGAAAATATTGAGAATTGAATCCAAAGAAAAGCTTTAGGCAGAAAAGATAAAACACAGCATATTTGGTGGTCAGGGGCATCAGGGAAGAATTAGGCTTTAAAAATTGGCTAAGGAGAAATTTCAGAACAAAGACCAAACAGTGAGTGTAAGGTAAAGTTCTTTTATGAGATACTGAGTGTTTTTGTGGAGTCAGGCATGGAAACCCAAAGAAGTCAAAGAAGATGGGACAAATATGAAACTGTCACCTTCATAACCATCCATCTTGCTGTTGTTTCAGGTTTAGTACTTTTAATATGCCAAGTTGACACTGACTCTGTTCTGAGAAAGCAGCCTTTAGTTAATAGAGCAAGAAAGAGATGGAGTTTAGGAGATATGACTTTTTCTCTGTGATATGTTTATAATTAACAGCTGTAATCTTGCCAAAATGCTTCATCTTTCCCAATTTCCCCCCAACAATTATATATAGACACCTTGAATTACAGAAGGTATATCCTTAATCTTGTACAAGTAAGAGCAAACAAACAACAAAACAATTTGTGCTAATACCAATGAGCCCCGGAAATCTTCACAGAAACTCAAATGAATGCTAAAGATTATTCATAGTCATGTTGGATGCGTGGCCTCACCACAGAGACTATGCAAAACAGTTTCTTTATAAAAATTTAATAATATGTATAAAGTGAAAGATGCAATCTTCAAGAATCCCATCCAAACATGCGTGCCTTTGGCCCTGCCACATAAGGAAAACAGAGGTGTGATCACAACGCGCTAGCTTCCTGATTCCTTTTTTTCTTCTACATCTTTGGATCCCATTCCTGTTAGCCTCCCCTAGTAAAAAAAACAACAACAACCAAAAAAACCACAATGACTTGGGGAAGGTGGAGGAGATGTCCTTAGAGCCTATTTGCACATGTCTCTCAGCTGCCTTGAAGAAATACATCAACATTCATCTCTGAAGAAAGGGGTTTCATAGGGTCTTTTTTCCAACAGGTGCATTTGGAATGCTCACTCTGGATACTGCAACAGCAAACAAGCCTTGTCTTGGTTTTCTATCACATTATTTTCCTTTTAGGGTAAACATGTTAGTACTATTAGCTGGCAGAAGAGTGAAGAGACAGCAATAACTCTACAATGTATCTCTCATGATATTTTCATTTATATTGTGTCTGTAGTGAATTTTTATACCATATATATTTAATTACAGATTAGGGAAAAAGGAAAGACCTAAATTACTATCATTTCTATATGAAGTAGACCACAAACATATATATCTTAAAATTTAAGGTTAAAAAAGTCATTTGCTTGCGCAGTAAAAAATAAAACTGAAATAAAAGTGGATAAGATGTAATGATAACATTAAAAATTAAGGAAACATAAAAGAATTAATTTTTGCTACAGCTGTCTTCAAATCTGATCAACTTCACCCTACAGAAAAAGGATAAAGAGCTATCATAGGCAATTTAGAAAAGAGGAAACCTAAAAGTTAACAAGAAATTGAAGAGATGCTCAAGCTCATTATTAATCAGAGAAATGCAAATTAAAACCACAGCGAAATTTCAGTCTACACCCTATAGACTAGCAAAAAATTATAAAGCAATAGAAAGCCACATGTTGATGAGAATGTGGTGATACCCGAATAGTGGACACTGTTGACGGAAGCTGTCAGCCACCCTGAAGAAGAGCGCACTGGCAGTATTCAATCAAGTTAAGTATTTACCTGGGTATGTAGCCCACTGAAATTTCAACAGAGGTATAAATGGGAAAATATGACAATATTCATTATAGTGTTGCTGGTGGTGACAGGAAGGGAAGGCCACTTGCACAGCCTTCCTTGGGTAAGTATTGGATTGATACAGTATGGTGAACATTACAAAGTATGATGCAAAGTATGAACATTACAAAGTTAAAAGGAACACACCAGACAGAGTGCTGGTGGGGCTGGGGGAACAGGGGCAAGTGGGGCAGGGAATGTGCAAGGAAAAATGATAGCAATAGCACAATACCATGAATGTGAATTTTTAAAAAATGTGAACATTGGGGCGTCTGAGTGGCTCAGTCAGTTAAGTGGCTAGCTTTGACTCAGGTCATGATCTCAGGGTCCTGGGATTGAGCCCTGTGTCTGGCTTCCTGTCAGCAAGGAATCTGCTTCTCCTTCTCCCTCTCCCTCTCCCTCTGCCCCTCCCTTCCACTCATGTTCTCTCTCTCTCTCTCTCTCTCTCTCTCAAATAAATAAAGAAAAAATCTTTAAAATAATGTACACATTAACAATACACATTTAAAAGAGTCCGTATGTTCAAGAGGATAGATTCTAAATATACTAAAATGATTGCCCATAAGGAACAGGGATGAAAATATAAATCAATGGGAGGGGGATTTACAGGAACAACACTGGTAGATAAAACAAAACAAAAAAAAAAGATAACCAAAAAAAGAGAGATAGAGACAAAATGCCCTTATTAGGAAACTACCAAAATAATTAAGTACTGCCTCATTTTTGTTTCTGTACTCTTTTCTGTAAAAGTAATAGTCTTCTAGAACACAGATAAACTAGAAATACCTTTCGTAGGGAGAGAAACAAGCTTTATCTGAATTATAAACATAGAGAATGGAAGCATTTGGAACATATTACTCCTATTACTTCTTGCCTCACTTGTGATGACCAATAGACAGGAATAGAAGCCATGGTGATAGCTGAATTAAGCCACTTTTAAAATATGCCCCATATGTGACTGTTTCCAAACAAACTTACAAGGAGTAAGGCTAGCCTAGAGCACATATTAAACACAATATATTTATGTTAATTGGTAAAGGATAGCATCCCCAATATCCTAACAACATGCCAATTCTCTGGAGCTATCATTAGAAATATATTTTGAAAACTGTGAAGACTTACTCATACCTCTTTCTTTTAAAAAGTTGAAACAATCTCTGGAAATCTTCAAGAAAAATAATACTAATTAAACTTCACCTTAGAGAGTACATAGATGAACTTGGGTTTGGAGGAGGCATTGAAATATTTCAAAATTTCTGTCCTCTCTAAAGAATAACCTATCTTTTTATTTAAGAACAGCCTGATGCATTTCAGTTGTCTAACAAAGACAGGAAATATGAAAGCAGCATGCCAGCTCCCACATTTTAAGGGGTGTTAACAGCTGCTGTGGGGGAAGTTGGGATTTCATGATTAAGTAGTTTGATAAACTATGGGTTAAACAAAGTTTTATGTTTCATAAACCACAAGACTTGTTGAAGCCTATACTATGTCAATGTGCACTGTGAATATTCCAGATGTATAGGGCCCAGCATTTCCTAATCTTGTCTAACTGTGGACACTGTTCATTACCGAGAACTTCGGGAGATTAGTGTTCTTTGATATATACTTCAAGAAATGCTACTCTAGGTCAGGTGTGATCATATCCAGTTGATCATTAAAATCATCTAGATTAGATAGATAGAGATAGAAAGAAAGAAAGAAAGAAAGAAAGAAAGAAAGAAAGAAAGAAAGAAAGAAAGAAAGAAAGAAAGACACAAATATATACTGCAGGTACCATCCATACCGTCAGACCCAGAATTTCTGATGGAAATGAGGAAATGGCATAGGGATCCCAGAAATTTGTGTTTTTAATAAACCCCAGGAATTTTGTTAATTAACTTAAGTACCATGCACAGATACAGACTCAGATACATAGGGTGTTCCAAAAGTCTTTGCAAAGTTTTAAGCTTTAATAAGCTCAGAAGTATGACATTACACACACACACACACACACACACACACACAACTGTTCAAAATGTTATTTAAATTTGTTACATGTTGATACATTTCTTATTAAAATTTAACATAACCACTGTCTTGTACTATATATTGTCATAGCTAATTTTCAAACTTGTAAACACATACATACACACATACACACATTACAGGGACTGTATTTGTAATCCTAGCCTTAATATCATTCAAAGAATGAGGTGTTAAAACATACACAACAGTTTTGATGTGACCTCACAGGAGTGTAAGGGAGAAAGATCAGGTTACTGGACAGAGAAAAAGACTTTCTCTACCAGAATCTATGGCATGAAAGAAGTTATAACTAAAAATTTACTTTTTATTATTATTTACATGCACTATCACTTCAACTATCTGTTATTGTATCTGAATATAGTAATATTAGATGTTTATGATGAATATTGTGAGGAATAAGATTGCCTGAGTTATTTTCTAAATTATCAAAGTAAATCTACATTCAATGTAATTGTGATGCACATTATACTTTTAAGAAAAGTGGTAATCTGTGATCTAATTGATTATAATTCTATGTTTTTTTTTAAAGATTTTATTTATTTATGTGACAGAGAGACAGCCAGCGAGAGAGGGAACACAAGCAGGGGGAGTGGGAGAGGAAGAAGAAGCAGGCTCTCAGCAGAGGAGCCCGATGTGGGACTCGATCCCAGAACGCCGGGATCATGCCCTGAGCCGAAGGCAGACGCCTAACGACTGTGCTACCCAGGCACCCCCAATTGATTATAATTCTATGTTAACAAGATAGTCAATTAACAAAAATCTCTAATCCCCATTCATTGTAGGTAAGTGGGAAATTACAATTTTAATTTAAATAAACTTACAGAAAGAAATATGTATAGAGAGTTAAAGAAAACTCTTTAAACATGGTAATGAAATAATTTTAAATAATTAAACTTTCAAATTATGCTTTTTTAAAGTTTGTAGCATTTATATTTCTCATGTTATAAAGTTGCATTTTAATTTTTAATTTTAATTTTAACTTTGGGACTCTGTATGAGTCATATATATAAATCTTATATAAATGCGGGGGACACCTAGGTGGTTCAGTTGGTTAAGAAGCTGCCTTCAGCTCGGATCATGATCCCAGGGTCCTCAGATGGAGTACCGCATAGGGCTCCTTGCTCAGCGGGGCATCTGTTTCTCCCTCTTCCTCTGCCTGCCACTCCCCCACTTGTTCTCTCTCTATCTCTCTCTCTCTCTCAATCTCTCTCTGACAAATAAATAAATAAAATTTTTTTGAAAAAAAAAATAAATAGCAGTATAGGTACACAATTCAAAGCCACCTACTATTAATTAATTCAGTGAGATACCATTATTCAAACAAATGTTTACTGAGTGCCAACTCTATGATTGGTACCATTTGAAATGTAGTTTATTAACTAAAGAAGCAGATAAAGTCTATGTCCTTATGCTGTTTATATTCTACTTAGGGGAGCCACATAATAAACAGATCAATAGTTATAACATACTGTATGCTAGATATGATGAGTAACATGGAAGACACTAAAGTAGGGAAGAAGAATAGAAAATTTCAAAGGGAGGAGGAGGGAAAAGTTCCTGTCTTATGTAAGATAATTAAGGAAGGTTTTCTTGTTAAGTGACACTGGAACAGAGGTATGAGGGAAGAGAGGAAGCACATTACATTATTAGCAAGAAAGGACAGTTTGAAACAGAGGAAATAGTAAGTGCAAAGGTCCTTAGGGAGTGTGCTTGGCAGGAGGAAGGAACTCCAAGGAGCCAACATTGCTAGAACACAGTAAGGGATGGAGAGAAGTGCTGGAGACCCACAAGAGGGTTTGAGCAGTGACACGACCTGATTTACAGTTTAAAAGGAGAGACTAGGGGCGCCTGGGTGGCACAGCGGTTAAGCGTCTGCCTTCGGCTCAGGGCGTGATCCCAGCGTTATGGGATCGAGCCCCACATCAGGCTCCTTCGCTGGGAGCCTGCCTCTTCCTCTCCCACTCCCCCTGCTTGTGTTCCCTCTCTCGCTGGCTGTCTCTATCTCTGTCGAATAAATAAATTAAAATCTTTAAAAAAAATAAAAATAAAAGGAGAGACTACTGCAATAATCTCAGCACAAGATGGCGGTCACATGGACTAGTTTGGTAATGGTGGCAGTGGTCAAAAGTGAAGGAACAAGATGCGTACTAGACTAGATTTGGGCTATGAAAGAAAAAAAAAACACTGGAAGGTGATTTGGGGCCTGAGCAACTGAAAAGACAGAGCTATCATTTACAGAAACAGGAAAAATCACTAGAGGATTAGATGTAGGGGAGTGGAGGTGAGAAATCAGGAGTTCAGTTTAAATTTGGAAATACTTAAGAAACTTTGACATTGATTTGTAGTATACGTGGCTGAAGTTTTCAATTTAGACTAGAGGGCACAGATAAAGATATAAGATCAGGCATTGTCAGCAAAACTAGAATTATAAGAGATTACCTATGGAGTTAGTGTATATAAAAAAGGGAAGACGATCAGAGGCACCCCAACGTTAGAGGCTGAGGAGAGAGGTGAAACCCTCCAAGATGCAGAGAAGGAGTGGCCAGAGTGATATATGGGAACTAAGAGGTGGAGACACTCATATTCTCCATGTATATGGGTTTCCTGATGCCTTCCCCCAACACCTGACTGAGATACCAAGATTAATTATAAAATAATGACATGATTCAAATTTTTCCAAAATCCAAAGGAATATAAAAAATACAATTATATCGTTCTATCTGATGAACGAGGAGGTAAATGAAAAATAAATTAAGATGAATGACTTTTTTAAAAAATCCAGATTAGTTCATAAACTCAATCTTGGTTTCTGTCAGCTTTATCTCCTATACCTTCTATGTCTGAAGGACAAAAGTATTTGATGTTTATCATGTGTATTCTATGGTACAAGAGAACCAAATTATCAAAGCAAATTTACATTCACTATAATTGCAACGTTCATTATACTTTTATGAAAAGTAGCAATCCATGAACCGTATAATTGTATCTTTCACATCAATAAGATATTCATGTAACAAAAATGCCCATTCTTCAATCTTTACAGGTAAGTCATAAATTAATATTCTCATTTAAATAAATTTATAGACAGTAATATATGTAGAGAGATAGTTGAGTAAAACTGTTTAGTAACAAAAATTGTAGAGATGATTTTTTAAAAAGACCTGACTACATCTTTACAATACACATGCATGATTGCCTTCCTATGTTATCACTGACTAATGAATGGAATTATCAAACAGAAATACTTAAAGATTAAAACACATTTCAATCCAAAGTGTATGGATTAAGTATCTACCTACAAGGAGGGACTTGAAGAGCATCAAAATCTGCAGAGGATGCAAGCAGAAAGAGGAGGAATTGAGAAAGACCTTGGTTTGATGGAGACTTATGAGCTGTGCTACCATAGATGGGTGGGCTTACCAGAGGCCTTACTTGTAAAAGTAAGGTGAACCTCTCTATCTGAGCTATTGTAGAATTATATGAGACCACTCATTCATTTACTCATTAATAACTATGTTTAGATACTGTTAGACCCTGGCGTCAATAAGAGGATGAGATCGAGTCATGTGAGAGAGTGATTTTCTCTGTGTGTGTGTGTGTGTGTGTGTGTGTGTGTGTGTGTGTGTGTAGATATGGTTGACTAGACAATGAAGCCCAAGATACATGAGCTGAAATAATACATGAGAAATTAGTTGGCACATATTAGGTACTCAACGCATTTGTATTTTATCTTCACAAATGTCCCAATTTTGTTGTCAAATATTTTTCACAAATAGCTAGACATGGTGATAAAAAAAAATCTCATCCAATTTTGGCATGCAGACCTGGTTTCAAAAAAACCTCACTAAAATTCAGATGAAAAAATACTGTGAAGGGGAAAGTAAAGGAAGGAACCAACAGTTTCAAGAAGCATTATTACTTTCAATGCTCAAAACAATCTACTGAGGTTGATACTGTTAATATTCCCATTTTAGGATTGAGGAAGATGAAGCCCAAAGAAGTTAAATGACTTCCCTAAAGTCACATAGCTAAAATGTAATGAAGGTGAAGTTTGAGCTAACTCCAAAGTCTTTTCTTTGCCAATAGTATTACCAGACATGGAGTTACCATGCAGAATGATGTTTAAAATTAGGGCCCCTTAACCACATGAGAGTCTCCCAATGCCCTCAAAAGGGCCCTTAGCAATTTGGGTAAAGAATGTCATCCACTCAAAAAGATTTAAGATTGGTAACTGCACAAGAAAATTTACACATCTGAAAACTTACTGCTTACTCATGAAAGAAATTTGATAGAGGATTTCTCAAATGTAACAAGAACCTTAAACATTTACATAAGATTACCAATAAGAAGTGAAGGGAAAACTTCTAAACTGTCAGTAATAAAAAATTTGATTCATTATGCCAAAGAAAAGACAAAATTATCTTTCCATTTTCTCTATAGAAATTGATATTACAGTATTACTGTAGCAAATGAAGAAGCAATCAAAAAATATACTGCTGAACGTGGAGGGAAAAGATATTCTTGTGCGGTGGTCTATTAAAATAATTGTTATTTTTCTAGCTTTTGTGGTGTTTGTCATGTTCATCACCTTCTGAAATCTTAAAATTTGTTAGACGCTTGCTCATTTTAAATAACATTTCCCTTTTTACTTAATTTTGTATTATTTTTGCAAAAGAAGTCCTCCTAGGTTGTATGAATTTCCAGTCCTACAAAACTTGGACCTATTACATCCACAGTTTCCTGACAAAGAATAGGTCCACACTGAAACAGCCCAGGGAACGGCCAGGTATGTGGCAAAGGGAAAGATGCTCTCATTCTCGGAGATTGCAAGCCTGAGAGGAGCTGGGTAATGAACAATTTCCATAAGCCAGAGAAGAGCAGGAGAAAAAAAAAAAAGCCACCTTGGGAGGAAACACCTACCAGGGGAAAATGGGTCAGTGACCAAATGCAAAAAACTATACTGCACAGTCTTTTTCTATGGTACGGTGTCTATTACGTGGCCTTCACTGTTTTGGCCATGTTCCAGAAAACTTCAGTGCCTCATGTTAGGTTAGGAAAATGCTCCATTTATATACTTCTCAAGAAACTGGTTTAGACTAACATGAATATTTAATTTAGGGTTGATCACAGAGAATCTAAGAATAGGAAAAGAATCTTAGGAATGCTAGAGACCTAGGTTCATTTGACAAAGAAACTTGACTTTCTCAAAACCATAGAGATCATTGGAAATGAAGTTTCAATCAATCAGTCAAGTTATCAAATATAACTGAGTATCTCTTCTGTCTTTGACAGAATGAGAAAAAATAGAAAGAACCAGTCTTATATGCTTAACATTTACGGTTAAAAGATAGTGTTTAGTGCCACTAATAATATACACAAATACTAGATATATATTTGTATTTTATATTGTATAGTGTATAGTCAGTTATTTCAGAGCAATGAAATGAAAATGCTATATAATCATGAGAAAATTTTATTAAATATCAATATAAGAATATTTTATCATGCATGAGAGAATTCTAGGGTATCAATGTACTCGGTAATTGTTAACATTGGTATTAACAGGAAAAGTGAAAAATATTTTTACTACTGCTTATAAAAAAGTACACAAAATTCAAAAATGATAGAATTGAATAATCTATTACTTGTTCATATTTTCTAGTTTTAAAATGTTATACTTTTTATTTTTTATTTTATTTTTTATTTTTTTAAGATTTTATTTATTCACTTGACAGAGATAGAGACAGCCAGCGAGACAGGGAACACAAGCAGGGGGAGTGGGAGAGGAAGAAGCAGGCTCATAGCGGAGGAGCCTGATGTGGGGCTCGATCCCATAACGCTGGGATCACGCCCTGAGCCGAAGGCAGACGCTTAACCTCTGTGCCAGCCAGGCGCCCCTTATACATCTTTTTAAAATCAAATTATTTTTAAGTAAATGTCAACTAGATTACATATATATCTGAGTCCTCAGACATATGAGATAAATAAAATATGGGTCTTGGCAGTGAGGAAGTCAAAGGCAAGATTACTTTGTAAATTGCCTCTGTCCTTGAAACAACCCAAATTAGTTTTGTCTTTAGCTGGACTCATGAGAGCAATGTTCCATCAAGTTAATCCCTCAAAAACCAAACTTCAAAACTCTAAAGAGATTTGTTCTTTCCTAATCTAAATTAAAACACTGAAAGGGACAGATTAAAATACAAAAGAGGTCATGGAAATTTCAAAATTATTCCATTCCCCACCACCTTCTGTCCCCTACCCCCATACTACTCTATTCCCCAAAAAAGCTTAAAAATGAATCCAGAGTACATTAGCCTTCTAGTAATATCGCAGCTGTCTAAAAGCTGGGGGGAAACTCAGAGCAGGATTATGGTTTCTTCCCTTTTTGTTGTTGTTGTGTTTTATGCTGTTCATTTGGGGGTTTTTGAAAACCAACGAAAGAATAGGCAGCTGGATGGACAGACAGACAATTGCTTGAAGCCAGATTATTAGTAGCTTAAGTAGTAATCTTTTAAGTGTATTGCCAAACATACCGCAAAGAGGTCTGAACTAGCTCTTGACTGAAAAAAGCTGAGGAGATGTGGTAACGGCACACCTCAAACTGTTTTTCTGACTGCCTGAGACTTTAAAATGTTACTTTCATCTTGCTAAAAGGTGCATAAAGTATAGTAAGGTTTGGAGCTCTCCTTTATTGAATGTGTCCCCATTGTTTTGTTCAACTGTCACTTGAATTACTTGAATTTTTTGGTAATAATGGAAAATTATTACTGCCACAATTCAAGTTGTGTCAACATAAAAAATAGAATAATCCACTGGAATTAGGGGGAAAAAAACTATTTCAGCTCTACTTTTCCTTGCTTTACAAACCATACGACGAACAAACTGCTAACTGTGTAAACTATTGCAATCAGGCATATTAGCCCATGCCATTAGGATTTCAGGGCAAGAAACCTTCAACAAAATAAAATTCAGTTCAAAACTGGACTAATAAAAATTTCCATATGAGCATCAAAAACATTAGTAAAGCAAAACAAAAACTTTTGCCGAAATCTCATTCGGGACATAGACATGATGATTGTATTAGTATAAAAATAGAAACAGTAACTGAAAATAGATGATTTAGATGTTTGAAAGCATAAAAAACTCTCATGTATGTTTCTTTTGACAGATAAGGGGAAATACACACTATTATTTACATAATGCACTCTCTTATCTTTATTCCTTTCATTGAATTTTTTTTCCTGCATTTAGGGGGCTGAGTGAGGAGAACATTGCAAAAATGAAACTTGAAGTACTTAATATACATTTTTTGTAAAAAAATTCAAATACAAATGCATGCATTAAAAAATAACAGTCCCACTCTACCCCCTACCCCATTCCCTAAATGTTGACATATATATTTTTATTTTCTATGCTTTTACAATATATATGCAATTAGATAATGCATATGTAATTAAACACATATATACCCTTTCAAGTACTTTTAAACTAACTCAAGAAATTATAAGAAAGCCACAACACCAGAGAGACTAAATATTTTTTAGTTCAAAATAAATACATTTTTGTTAGCTCCAATGCAAGCTATAAAACTGTGTACAAGTGTACAATTCTACATTCTTCTAGGCAATTTTTATGGAAATGAGATTAGAATACATTGCCAAGTAAAAGCAATCATAGTAAAAGCCATGGAAACCACTAAACCAGAAAATCTTAAAATAAGAGAATCAAGGAAGGTAAAGTATATAAATATCCGTATTCATTAAAAACTCAGATAAGCTAATATCGTGAATTTTCAGAAACAATGCCAGAAATACCCCTATTTTCAGTTTGTCACATAAGCGTATTATCAATTCCAGCATACATTTTCCTGATTTCTTTTATTTCTTGTTTTAAGAATGTTTCTCCTTTAAGATCTTAGCACCACTTTAATGTGAAACAAGTTCCTCGAATATTGATGCTTTGTGAACAATAGTGTTTTGCCTAATGTTACCAGTCCTAAACTATTTGTGGTTTTATCTCCATTTATACCCAAAACTTGAGTGTGACACAAATTAACAATTGTCATATTATTTGTTATGTATCATCGATGAAGCAGCTGCAGCAGCTGGTTTCCCAGTGTCTTTGAGTGATTTAGATTGGATTTATATTGTATCGGTAGCTAAGTGCTAATTGCTGGAACTCGTCGTCGTCATGTGGTTATATGTGGTTGAATGATTCACTGAGATCCTAAATCTCCTACAGTCAGTAGTGTGCTGGCAAATGGTTAACAATCAGCTTTCTGGGATGGGGAGAAACCCAGCCCTGATTTATAGCATTTGCCAATTTCCATGGAGTAAATATTCCTACCACAGCCAATTTCGAGATAACTAAAAAGGTCCCTCACTTCAGAGTTAGGAAGAGCTACACACAACAAGCTCTTGAGAGCCTCCCCTACCACACCACACCACTTCATAGCAATCTTGAAAAATATAACTTTGAAATTCAGTGACATCCCAACTTTTCATTCCAAATAGCCACACTCATGATTACCAGAAAAATTAAAGGCACCCCAGTCATCACCCTTCCCTTCCCTTTTCCCATCTCATCTATCCCTTCTCTGAAAAATGAAGTCTAATTCTCTGCTAAACTTTTGATATTAAACCTTTTCCCTTGCCCCCCTGAGAGTAAAGATTCAAATCCTCCCTCTCCACTTTGCCCATCTGAATAATACCATGGTCTGAAAAAATAAAGTAAAAAGGAAAGGAAAAGACAACTTCCATGGTTATTCTTTAGGTCCAGAGAAGTAACTGCTTTTATTTCCTAGCACCCCAAATAAAGTCAAACTGAAGGTGAATAGCTGTAACCCTTCCCTAAGTTACATTTCAACATCAAGGTTGTATTGATTTCAGAGCCTCCTACCAAAGCTCTGTCCCGCCTCCTTATGTCTAGGGTCACCAGGAATGGTTCCACATGGGACGTCCATACCCAGGTGCCTGGCACAGGACTTGTGTTTGCTGAATAACCAAATGAATATTTATCCCCTCTCTCAATTTTGTGATACCTTTTTTTGGACAGTGCCTTAAAAGAAAATATCCATAATATAGTTGCACCTCCATAATATATCCTCAGTTATTTTACAATGTACGTCATACAAATGCTATTGATGGAAAGGAATACTATAGAAGCATTTCTGAATTTGGCAGTGGAAGAATTAAGTTGCTAAACTGCAGGTATGGGAAAATGCTATGTTCCTAAAGTTTTCCAAAATCAAAATCATTGTCCTCTATACTATCACAATTGCGCCAAACTTCCCAGCCCAGAATTATTGAGGATAACCTGCCTGTACTACAGGAGGCCAGGTGAGCATCTGAAAATGATGGTGATAAATGAAAGCACCTGGCTCAGAATCGCACCCTACAAATACTTTTTCTTAAAATAACTTTCTACCCTCCCAATACTTCCCTTTCCTTTTTTCTCTTCACTGACACTGTAATCACATGTTACCACTGAAATAATCTCTATCAGGAACCTTGTCCCAAGTAGGAAGCTAGGCAACAACCAGCTTTATATTTTCATGTATTTTGATAAATACAGATCTGTTCTTCCTTGAGCTGATGTGGAAAATAAGGGAATTGTTGAGGAGGGGGTATTTCATAATTTTGTGTGTTTTATTAAAAATGCACAAAAATGGGGCTCCTGGGTGGCTCAGTGGGTTAAGCATCTGCCTTCAGCTAAGGTCATGATCCCAGGGTCCTGGGATCTATTGAGCCCCTCATCCAGCTCCCTGCTCAGTGGGGAGTCTGCCTCTCCCTCTCCATCTGCCTCTTCCCCCACTCATGCTCTGTCTCTCTCTCAAATAAACAAACTCTTTTTGAAAATGCACAAAAGGATTCCAAATTGTATTCTTTTATTCTGTAAGCAGCATTATAATTATTTTGTAACACTTTCTTTGGAAATATTATGATTTCATCTACAAGTTGATGGTGTCTGATTAGCTAATCTGACCTTTAGCTCAGAGATTTATATGATAAATACACACTAAAGAAATTGTGCTGAATTAATAAGTGAATGAATGAATGGATATTGTAAGATCAAATCACTATTCTGGAATCTAAATGCATTTTGATGCCCAATCTATTTGAAAAATGTTCCCTTAGAACACATCTCACTGCCACCTTGGAAATTATCTTTTTTTTCCTCTTAAAGATTTTATTTATTTATTTATTTGTTTGTTTGTTTATTTATTTATTTATTTAATGAGAGAGAGAGAGAGAGAGAGAGAGAAAGAGCAGGGGAAAGAGCAGGAGAGGGACAAGCAGACTCCGCACTGAGCTCGGTGCCTGACCCGAGGCTCAATCTCACAACTCTGAGATCATGACCTGCACCGAAACCAGGAGTCCTACGTTTAACCTACTGAGCCACCCAGGCTCCCCAGAAATTGACTACCTGTGATATAATTTCATTCAACTCTGCATCTGACTAAGGAAAAAAAACATAATGCTGTTTCTCAACTGCCAGACCAAATCTTCATGAACTTTGTGGTTATAGCTGTTGTTACAGCAGAATCAAATTTTGTCTTCCCTGATGAGCTTTCCCAAGGAAATTTTAAAAGCCGTGGTTAAATCTGTTTTTATCACTGTGCCTTATTTTAATTCAGTAACTTCCTTCGGAATTAAAAGTTTCAAACAGCTCATCTTTATTAAGAAGCAGTGGAATCCTTAACAATTTACAAGGATAGAGAAAACTACAGCCTTCCCAGATAATGGCTGTATTTCAAAACTCTTCCTTTCTATTGGTTCCAGGAATTAGTTTCTTAATTTAAAAAAGACAAATGCAGGCAAAGTCAATTTACTTTTCACGTGTTTGGTCATATATGAATCTACACTAGTACTTTCAAGACTCCTTCCTTCCCTCCTTTCTTCACTAGACACTTACTGACCTGCTGTCCTATCCAGCAATTAAAAATCAAGATCTAGGCTAGATAAAATTCTATTTATTACTTTGAAATAACATTTTGTTGCATTCAAAAATAATACCAACCACAGAAACTTGTATTTTTCAGTAGCAAACACTTATTCAGTATCCACTATTGAGTTTTTTGGTTTTGTCTTCAATTTTAGATATTCTTTAATAGTACTGGTGCTCACAGAAAACTGGTTTGTTTGCAATTCAACCTGCCTGCAAAATCCTCAGTGGAGCAACAGTAGAGCTTAAGTCACTTTACTCAACTAGTGTCAGCTATTCCTGATGACAAGAGTGCCAGCAGGGTGCGGCAAGCTTACAGTCAGATTAATAAGAAGTTTAATCCTCTACTTCCCCCATATTAATATAATGCAGCAGTTTCTCTTTCCACAGGGTACAATTAATAATCATTTCTCATTCCAGCAGCTGAGACACAACACTACCATTAGGCAGTGTTTCTGCAACAGCTGAGTCATCCCTTTCAATTTGGTGTCAATTAGGCTAATTAGCGGTTAGCAACTCAGACTGCCCTTCAATCATTTGGAAATAGCTATCCACACAAGTGTCAGGCACTCGCTGTCAGATTTTCTCACATACTGATGATATATTTTCTTGGCTGAGAGGACAGAAGCTACAGGCTAAAAAGACAGAATTTGATTGGCCACAATGCTTGTCTGCCCACTGTCACAAAATAGAGCTTTTGTTGGCTACGCACCAGCTCTATGGTTTCTCGTCAGCCAGAGTGGTGGGGGCACAATTTATTGGCCAACGATCCAAACTGAATCCTGGTATCTTTCATCTCACCAGCTAGGTGGTCGGGGTGTGCTTCCCCCGGAGGGCATATGTACCTGTTAAAACACTATTTCTTTTGGCTCTGGTTCTAAAACCAGGCAAAGGGGATTAGAAACCTGGCTTTTAATTGTGCTTGCCTTTTTCTTTTGTGAATGGCAATCATTCTGTTGCACCTTTTGTGATATGAAAATGAACACTGGATTAAAGCATATTTTTGATTCCTCACCAACCATTCTAGTCAGTCAGGCACCTTGCTTAAGCCGATGGGTGTGCTTATGGGGCAGCTCAGCTTTGGCAGCGGGCAAACGTTGAGCAGTTTCAAAGCAAACCTGGTTTCTACTCCTAAAGCAGACACTGGGAACACGTTTACAGAGATAATTCAAAGAATTATTTAGCATTGTTCCTTTGGTTATCAAATAAAGTCTTGAAAGTTTGACAGATTGATTTCCTTCATGAGATTTTAATAGTCATAATACATCAACAAAGAGCCTATGTAAATTGTACAAAAACATGAATTAGGTTGTTCTACAAATTAAATCTTCTTTTGAAAAATATCTTTTCAAAATTAAGGCTGTGTTATGACTTTTAAAAAATGTTATGTATACTGACATAGCTTTTAGTATGCCTCATAATATTAAAAATTTTTAATTTAAGTAAGCCCATATGCATGTCCTATCTGAATAGTTTAGATGTTTAACAAAAGTTACCTTATTCTATTAAATTAGTTATGTTATCCACCTTTTGATTCTAAGAAATTGAATTCTAGCAATAAGATTATATGGGAATATAATTTGAATATGGTAATTCAAAAGAGATTTCCAAGAGTCAATATAAAATTAGAGAATATGTCAGTTAAATATTTATAATGACATAATAAAATGTCTAAGTAACGAAACATGGCAGATTTTATGTAAAAAATCTTCAAAATACATCACTGGCATGAAAAGTATACAGATAGTTTAAGCTTCTCTGTGATGTAAGTTAAATATAATCTATACTTTCACAATATAAATGATACATTTTTATTTTATACATGCGTAGAGTCTATATAATATGTAAAATGTATTTATATATAAAAACTGTCCAGTTATATATGAAGCTTTTAAATATACATTTAAATTTACACTACATGAACAAATGAAAAACAAAAGAATTTAAAGCACTCAGATATTTAAAAATGTGGCATCAATTATAGCCATAGGGAAATGTGACCAGCAAACCTAATCAATGAAAAGATCCATTTGGCTAAACATTGACTCAGCAAATTAAATAATATAATAATTTGAATCATGATATAATTTTGAAACATTTTTAAAAATGTATTTGGGGTAATTTTCATTTTTAAATTAATCATTTAAAGACATAAATATTGCCTGATTTTTTTATATTAGCACTATAAACACTTTAAAATATTCAAATATTAGTGGTCTGTAAGTTGAACTCATATAAAACAGGTATAAACAGAATAGGTCTAGAATTGAACAGGTAGTGCTAGATGGAAATATCTTTGTATATATAGCAAGTTACAGATCAGAAACTTAAAAGTTTTCTTTTCATTTGCCTACTTATTGACTACTGGGAATACTCAATTTTAGATTTTTTTCCCTTAAATATAAAATGATGCCTTAATGACATTTTTCTTAAGCAGTAAGAATTATATAAAAATCATAGAGCCTCAGTATCTGGAGCAAATTTTTAAAATACATTATATATAGAAAGCAAATTTACTTCTAAAACATGGAAATTAAGGAGATTAAGGAGAAAATAATTTCTAGTACTCTGTTTTACTAACAAATTTTAAAGCTCCAACATTTTCTCTTTCACAGTGTTTCAATAGCAGGCAATGAATGCTCCCAAACTGAGGACTTCACCAACAAAAACAATCCAAAAACAGTATAATATTGAAAAACATAGTCTCTTTTTGATACTTGAAAGATAATCTTTTCCACATTAACATTTTTAATTACTTGTTAAGAAAATAAGTTTTATACCAATAATATTGCAATGTGCCGTCATAAACATCACTGTGAAAAATGACAGTCCTAAATGCATATTACCCAAATAGTTTTCAAAATAAACCAATGAGAGCAAATAATGAAATAACATCAGAATCTGAGAAAAGAGATAGAATAAAATAGGAAAGTTACAATTTAAAAATAAGACCAGGAATTTCAGTCACAGAAAGAGTAATGCTTTAGTAAATGTATAAATAATAAGGAATATGAATTTTTGTGGATTAAAAACAAAATCAACCCAGTTCTTTTTTTCAACCATCCATTTATTTCTTCAGTATGAAAATGTGTAACCTGCACTGTCCGATATGGTAGCCTCTGGCCACATATGGCTACTGAGCATTTCAAAATGTAGCTAGCCCAAAATGAGATGTGCTTTAAGTGCAAAATACACACTGGATTTCAGAGACATTTTATATTGATTACATGTTGAAATGATAATATGTTAGATATATTGTGTCAAATAATATATAAGTAGGGGCGCCTGGGTGGCTCAGTCGGTTAAGTGTCCGAGTCTTGATTTTGGCTCAGGTCATGATCTCAGGGTTGTGAGATTAAGTCCCATGTCGGGCTCCGCTCTGGGCCTGGAGCCTGCTCAAGATTCTCCCTCTCCCTCTCCCTCTACTCCTCCCCTGCACTCTCTCGCTCTAAATGTGTATATATATATAATTTATGCCACCTGTTTCTTTTTACTCTTTTTAATATAGCCACCAGAAAATGCAAAATTATATTTCTTGTATTATATTTCTAATGGGCAGTACTTGTACAGACTGAATACGCATGGCACTAAATAATCAGTGACTTCGATCAAAACTTTGATATGATTTCTTTTTTTCTGAAGTGCCTAAAAGATAACCCTAACTAGTTTGCCTATTTTGACCAACACGACCAAAATTAGCCAAAAGAAAAAGAAAGGTGAAGTAAGCCCAAATGCGGGAAAAAAAATAAAGCTTGGAAAGTTTTATTAGAATAGATATGGCACTAAGTGAAATAAGTCAGAGCAAGGCAAATACCATATTTCACTAATATTATCCTATTTTCTACTGATCAAATCACTCAAATAGCTAGGTCAATCAGATTCATCCAACTAGGGAATACTTCTCATTCCTGTTACCCTCCCATATATATTGGTCATGTATTATTCTAAGCAATTGCTAGAATATGAAATTCAAAAGGGTAAGAGTGATCATGTTCCCTAGGCTTCTTCATACAAACTATCTCTACAAAACTTAGAATTTTAACTACAAATTAATTATTTTAAAATGTAACACATGCATTCTATCAACAGTCAGTAGAATAGTTATTTTATTGGCAAGTATGTCTGAGTGTAATTACATCAAAATAGATATTCGGAAGCTGAGGATTTTAATCAATCAACCAGCTGTCCTGTTGTATAATCATAGTCAACAGAGTGGCCGTATCCAAAGAATAGAATGAAACTGACTTTTTGATATTAAATAATATGGGAAAAGAAATGGCAACTAGAACTGAAAAATCTCACAGCTACATCAGAAATAAAGCAAAGTTATACTGCCTATACTAGGCTTCCATTCTACAGCATGCCTCCTCTCGCATTCTGTTTCCAGTAGATTTGTCACTTAAAGTTCTGTTCACATGGAATTTGATGAAATCCCCAGCAGACCACAAGATTGGTAAACCTGTTCTAACTGCTCTTACAATATCATGGAACAGAGCTTGAATTACCAATCCACCAGAGAATGCTAATGCAATTATGAGTGTTTACTTACACCATGTGTTTCTCACTGAGCCTCCCCCGCTGTGTCAGGATAAACCAAAGGGAGCTAATGTTTTATAGATGGTAAGACTCTGTTTGTTTTCAGTAGGGCTAAGTCTCCCAAAGCACTCAGACACACTAATTAAAGTAAACTGCAGAGGCCCATAATAAAATATATGTGTTTGGAGACTGTGAGATGAACCCTACTGGCTTATTAAAAGTCAAAAGAAAAATATACATTATTTATGACTTCAAAGGGACACATTGTGAGCTCCAGTTTATTTAAAGGATTAACAAAGCAGTGGTTATTGGTGACCATCTGAACGGTTCTTCTTTCACAGTTCATTAGTTCTGTCATATATGTGAGAAGTCATCATTTGGGTTCAAATCAAATATTATTAATCAAATAAATTACAGAGGGTACACCAACATTATTAAATGGAATCTTTGTGAAAATAGCTGCTAATAAATCTGGTACTTACTTTTCAACAGTTGCCTAGTTGCAACAATGTGATTTAGGTTTTCAAAATGTGTTATAAGTATTAAATAATCCATTCTTCATAAATTTAGCCATCCCAGAAATAGGAAGCTAGGGAATGAGCTTCCTAAGTCTATTTTTTTGTAATGCTAAATTTAAAAGCTTCTCTGGGCCTTCACAATTCTGGAACTATGGTGCTTTCATGCATTTTTTTTTCTTAAAAAATGCTCTATAGATCTCTACCATTTCAGAAACTATCATATGATGATTCCGTAAACAAAATTAAACAAAAAGACTATCATTAAAAGAACCTACATCTTCTTTAAAATTCATGCTCTTCTGAGCAGTGCCAAGCAATGTGGATGTAACTCGACCATGTATGTGTAAACTCTTACGAGTGCCTTAAGTTTTCTCTCTCTGGCCAAAACTATCCTCTGCTCTGTGGCCCATCTTAACTATCTCTGTGTCACTGAATCAAGGTGTGCTTATTTCAGCATTAGACTGAAAGTATTTACAAGTACAATAAATGTCCTCCGTTTTCAAATTAAATTCTAGTTGAAAAGATATAGAATAGCTACACTTCTTTAACACTTACTGTGAGGTAGTTTATTTATTGCTGTCATTTCATAGATAAGAACATTGAGATTTAGACAGACATGGGGTTTTGGCATCATACTACTAGTAAGCAGTAAAGCCTTGTTTTTTTTTTAAAGATTTTATTTATTTATTTGAAAGAGAGTGAGTAAGAGAAAGAGCAGGGGGAGGGGAAGGGTCAGAGGGAGAGGGAGAAGCAGACTCCCGCTGAGCAGGGAGCCTGATGTGGGGCTTGATCCCAAGACTCACATGACCTCAGCTGAAGGCAGATGCTTAACCAACTGAGCCACAAGGCACCCCAGTAAAGCCTTGATTTTGGTACTAGCACAAACCTATTTGAATCTAGAGTTAAAAGCTTAACCAATCTGATAAATTCCCTCTCCAGTAATGGGAAACCAGGCATCAGTCTAAAGGTGAGATTTCTAGGCCTGTGATTATGGGCGATTGTACTCAAAAATATTTAGCCGAAAATATTCATAGTAGCTCAAATTATTTTCTTAAAGTACTTCTATTCCCTCTAATAACAACAACAGCAACAAAAGTAATAATAATAAATTATCTCAGAAACCAGAAACCTGACACAATGGAATGAATCTCTGGTCATAGCATTCCCTAGAATTTTCATTGTTTTTACATTGTGTGGCCCTTAATTCTGTCTTCTTAAGAACATTGCTGTTGGAATTTATATGAATTTATATCCATTAAATACCCATGTTCAGATCCAAAATTTTGCCATTATTAGTATTTGTTTCTGCTCCCTCCAAAACTACAGCTTTCAGATGACATAAATTGTTCCTGATTCATGCTCAAAGCCCACTCCACTATGCAATTCTGGCATGCATTCAACAAATGTTTCTTGAACTAACTCATATTATTTGGAGCATCCACAACTAGTTTCACAGTCCATATATATATATACAGAGACAGTGTTTAATAAATATATTTTAGAAAAATGATGACCTCTTTATGAAATAAAGATGGACATCTTACTCAAAAATATAAGAATAAAAACAATTACTTTAAGATTGAAACTCTTAAAACACAGGGTGGCCAAAATAAATCTCTTAGACTCCAAATTAAATGCACGGTTTTTATTAATGCACTTAATCCAATATAACTTCTTTTTAACTTTGAAAACAGTGGAGGAGAGGAAAATGTCCAATTATTCTCTGGTCTGGGACAATCTCAGAGACCATTTTTAATTTATAACCCCAAATCTAAAAGTTCAAGCATTTCCTTTATTCTATAAATATTTATTCTGAAATGAATTTATATTGTCAGGGAATTATAAAAACCACTTCTTTTTCAAGTTTACAATTTAGTATAGGAGCTGTATAGGAGCTGAGATTCAAATAGTGAAAAGGTAAATGAAAGTGAAGTAAGACTTCTTCTTTCAGATAAATTACTCCAATTTATATAACTATGATTAATATCTATCTCGCCTATGAAACAATAAGGTTCATTAGGACAGTGATCATATCCATTTTTCCTCTATATTATCCCCAGTACTAAAGAAGTGACGAGAACACATGTGCATTTTTAAAAATGTACTAAATGTTTATTATTGCATTGTAAATTTATTAAGCCTTATAGGATTACAGAGAGGAAAAGATTGCTTCCAGTTGGTGTAATTATAGAAGACTATCTAAAGGAAATAGCTCTCCAGTTCGCTAGAAAATAAATTAGAATTTCCGGAGGTGGAGTTAAAAATGTATCCTTGAGTGATGGGGGGAAGGGAATAGGGTTGGAGAAGAAAGGATAGCATAAGTAAAGATGTGGAGGATAAAATATAAACATATTCAATTATAACAAACTGGCTGAAATGTGGGGTTTTGTAAGAAGAATTTTGTAGAGAATAAGGGAAAAGGAAGCTAATATCAGATCAAAATTCAGAAAGCCTTGAAATTCAGATTTAATTTAGAGAGTTTTTCAACAGGGAATGAAGTAGCATTTTATAAACCTAAATTGGCAATGGACTATAGAATAGTTATTGCTTTAAAATCGTGGTAGCAGGAAAGCCAGCTAAAAGACAATTGCAAAAATCTAAGTAAGATGCAAATAACACTATGAGAATGTATTTCCTCATCAATTTCTGCAAGATATTTCCTTTAAATAAACAAATTGTTTAATTTGGGACCTAAAGTGACTTTACAGATCATATTGTCCAAAGCCTATATTTTATAATTTGGGAAACTAAAGGCCAAAGAGACTCAATGACCTGCCCAAAATTGCAAAGCCAAGAGTGGATATGGATATCCTCACTTGTAGTCCAATTGTTCTTTCCATTATAAATGTGTATCTCCCTCAAGGTGATTCTTTAAATTAAAAGGAATTAACAAAGCAACAAATGCAGAATTAGGACCTTTATTGCTATTTCACTAACCGAATAGTAACCTTATTTAATAGATCTTCCTTGCCACACAGACATCCTACTGAAGCATTGTAATAAATGTAATAAAAGGGGAGATTAGGGCAAACATCAGTGGGAAGACATTAATTAGAGGAGGACCTCACCAATTCTCAGTTGACTAATCCTCAAACCCTGTAATTCTCATAAGAAAACTGGCAATCTTGCTTTACTTCTTATCAAAGAGTTTCCAGCCAAAGAGAGTGGCAGGCTCAAGTAATCAGAATCTCATTAATTTTATTAAATATACTATAAAGTCCCATAATAAATAATTAAGCCCTATTAAACAGATATTTGATAGTACGTTTTATCCCTTCTTATTTATAGACATAAATAAAATGACAGTGCTTAAAATGAAAATCATAAAACATAACTGTTGTTATTGATGATAATAATACCTTATGTTTGTTTTAGAGATTTTAAAGCTTTTCAAGCATGACTGTTGCATCATAATTGGCATACAAAGCATTTATGTCTTAATCTATATAAATAAAGTTTTCATCTGCTAGCTATTACAACATCACTTGAAAATGGTTAGACAGATTTTCACCAAATTTGGCATGCATGTTTGTGATGACCTGACTTAGGAAAGTAATAATTGTTTAATATGTCCAATGCGGAGGGCCCTGGCAGGGTGCTCTCAAAGGGAGAAGCCATCATTATCTAGAAACTGCCAACAGTGTCTGAAGCTACACTAGGCAACGTCAACTGTAATACATAAATGTAGTATCTTACTAGAGTACAAGCTAAGGCATTTTTCTCTCTACTGTTGAAAATGTTAAAGGCTTTTGAAATTATTTTTTCTTCTCCCTATATCACTCAGTTCTGCTCATATAGATAAATGTTTCTCACCATTAGTAAAATTTATAGGACTGTAATTTTCTTTGTTTTGACTGGTTACAAATGCAAGAATCCATCGTTTTCAGCTGAATCACAATACTTTGCATATAGCCATTAAGTCATTGACATGGTAGGCAGAATAGCCCCCCAAAGATGTCCATGTCCTAATTCCTGAAACCCGTGACTATGCTAACTTGCATGGCAAAAGGAACTTTGCAAACATAATTAAAATTATGGATATTAAAATAGAGAGATTATCATGATTTTCCAAATGGACCCAATCTAATCAAATGAGCTGTTATAAGCAGATAACTTTCTCTGACTATGTAAAGGAGATGCTGCAGAAGAAATCAGAGAGATTTGAGAGAAAAAGTCAGATGGATTTGAAACATAATATGGAATCAGCTCCCCACAGTTAAAGGGGGCTTCACAGAAGACATAAGAAAGGATGCAGGCAGTCCCTAAAAGCAAAGACTGGCCCCAGCTGACAGCTAACAAAGGAAATGGGGACCTCAGTCCTACAATCACAAGGAACTAAATTCAGCCAATAGCCTGAATGAGCCTGGAGGTAGATCCTTCCCCAGAGCCTCTAGTAAGGTAAGCAGCCCAGCCAAAACCTTGACTTCACCCTTCTGAGACCCTATACAAAGAATCCAGTCAAGTCCATGAGGACTTCTGACCTACAGAAATTGAGAAATAATACATTTGTGTTGTTTAAAGCTGTTAAGTATGTGGTGATTTGTTACAGCATCAATGAAAAACATATGCCTATGTATTCTGGTTGATTTAATTAATTAAGAACATGCCATATGTAAAGTACTGTTAGAGCAAATTCTTCCTTATCTTGCACGACATATAATCTGGTTAAAAAGGTAAGACACATAGATGAAAAGAGGATTAGTAAGTAAAACCAGTAGCAAATGATGTGATAATAATGATGTTATAAATAATAAATATATACAGGTATCAAAAAAAAAAAAGCAATGCCTATCTGGTAGATTTCTCTACATGGGGGACTGTTTCTCAAATTATTGCATAGATCAGGGTCACCTGGAATCTGCTGGAAATCTTATTAAACAGATCTCACTCAGAAATTCTCACTCTCTTGGGGCGCCTGGGTGGCACAACGGTTAAGCATCTGCCTTCAGCTCAGGGCGTGATCCCGGCGTTACGGGATCGAGCCCCACATCAGGCTCCTCCGCTATGAGCCTGCTTCTTCCTCTCCCACTCCCCCTGCTTGTGTTCCCTCTCTCGCTGGCTGTCTCTATCTCTATCGAATAAATAAATAAAATCTTAAAAAAAAAAAAAAGAAATTCTCACTCTCAGAATTTCTAATTTAATAAATCAGATAATCCCAGGGATGGGATTTGATAAATTACAAATTAATGGCAAGTTTCCAGATAATGATGATGCAGCTGATGTAAGAACCAAAAATTGAGAACCACTGTGTAGAAGAAAAGGAAAATAATTTAAGTAAATATTTAAAGATTAAAAGTTCAAAATTATTTAGGAATCATAAGTAATCTAATATGAAAATAGTGCTTTGGGAAGATTAATGAGGCCTAAACATTAAGAAAATATTTGGAGTCAGGAGATCTAAAGCAGAAAAAAAAATTTTAAATTAAGAAAGCCATTGCAATAATCTGAGCATGAGACTCCTAAACCAATCAAGAAAGAGCAGAAACAGAAAAGGAAAAAAATGCTTGACAATTAGCAAAAGCCTATGAGATAAGCATTTAATAGTTAATAATAAACAGAGTTATCTTGCATGTTATACTAAAAGTAATAGAATCTTCAAGCTTTTAAACATTTATATTTTATTTTTTGTTCTGTCAATTTTATTTGTTTTTAAAGGAATTTATCCATTTCATCCAATCATCAAAGTTATTAGTGTAAAAGTTTTCCTAAAGTGTTCTTATTACCTTTTTAATGTCTGCAATAATATTGCCTTTTTTATTACTGATAGTGATAATTGTGTTCTCTCTTTTTCTACATCAGTCTTACAAGGAGCTTTTCAATTACATTCATCTTTTCAAAATACCAAATTTTGACTGTTGCTTTTCTTTAAGTTTAACTTCTCTTTTATTTATTTTGGTCTGTTTCCATCTTACATTTCTGTTCATTTGGATTTGTTGTAATTCTTTCTAATTTATTGAGATGGAAGCATTAGAACACTGATTTTCAGCTTTTTCTCTTTTCTATCATATGCGTTTAATGCTATAAATTTCCATCTAAGCTCTGCTTTAGCTGCATTCCATAAATTTTGATATGCTGTATTTTCATCATTTCATTTGGAGCTATTTTTAAAAGCCTATTATGATTTCTTCCTCGACCTACAGACCTTTATAAATATTTTGTTTAATTAAAAGACAATTGTGGATTTTCTTTTATCTTTGCATTACTGATTTCATTAACTTTAGAAAAACATATTCTGAATTATTTCAATCCTTTTAAATTTATTGAGGCTTTTTATGGCCCAAATTATACTAAATTCCATAAATATTTCACATGCTTTAAAAAAAAAAGGTGACTTCTCTCATTGTTGGGTACAGTGTTCTATATATGTTAAGTAGGTCAAATTCATTAATTGTACTATTTATATCTTCTATGTTCCCACTAAGATTTTCATCTTTTTTTTACCCTAGGCTATTGGGATAGGTCCATTTAAGTCACCCACTCTGATTATGGATTTGTGTATTTTTCTTTCAGTTAATTTGTGCTTTATGTTTTCTAATGTCATAAAACTATGTTATATACATAAATCTAAGGTTATGATATTGTCCTGGTTTATCATTTATCATTTAAAATGTCCTTGTTTATCTTCACTTCTTGACTTAAAGTATAATTTCTCTGGAATTATTTATTTTCAGTTAGGCATACATCATACATCTTCTTTCATCCTTTTACTTTCAATCTTTGTCTTATATTTGAGATATGTCTCTTAAAGCACCACATAGTGTGTTTTCCCCACATCTGACAACATTAGTATTTTTCTTGGTAAATTAGGCCAGTTACATTAATTTAAATACTGATAAAATGAAGTTTATGCCTTTCAGGTTTTTTTTTTTTTCTATTTGATCTGTTTTACATTTGCTTCTTATCATTGCTTGTCTTCTTATGGACAAAACAAACTTCTTTTGTATTATTCTATTTTCTGACTCGTAAACTTGTCAGATACAAACTCTTTTAGCTATTACTGTAGATATAACAACATGCATCCTTTATTTATGATATTTTCATGTAAATTATTAGGTCTTCCCCAAAAAATGCTAAAATCTCAAGGCATGTTAAATCTAACATTACCTCTTCCTGTCTTTTAAGATTTCTTTTTAATTTTTATTTTACAAATATTAAACTCTAAGACATTATTTTGGGTAGTCAATATTTATTTATTTATTTATTTATTTATTTATTTATTTATTTGACAAAGAGACAGCGAGAGAGGGAATGCAAGCAAGGGGAGTGGGAGAGGAAGAAGCAGTCTTCCTGCCAAGCAGGGAGCCCAAAGCGGGCTCGATCCCAGGATCCTGGGACCATGACCTGAGCTGAAGGCAGATGCTTAATGGCTGAGCCACCCAGGTGCCGGGTTAGTCAATATTTATACAGACAATTACCTTTTCCAATATTCTTTCTTCCTACACTTCTGTTGTCTTATCTCAGATCATTTCCCTGTTCTTTAAGAACACTCTTCAGTATTTATTTCAATTCAGGTTTTTATGACAAATTCTTTGTTTTTATTTGCTTAAAGTATTTTAAAATTACACTTCATTTTTGAAGGATATTTTCTACGGGCATAAATTCTAGACTCACAGTCATTTTCTTTGAACTCTTTCAATATTGTCTCCAGTTTTCATTATTTCTGCTGTGAAGTCAGCTGTCAGTCTTAAAGTTATTGCTTTAAATTTTTTCTCTTTGTCCTTGGTCTGCAGCGGTTTGAGTATGATGTGTGTGTGTGTGCTGGTTTTGTTTGTCTGATATCTATCTTTTTTGGGGTTGGCTGAGATTTTAAAATCTGTGGGTTTGTGTCTTTTACCAGTTTTGGAATGTACTTAGCCATTATTTCTGCAAATATACTTCTTACAAATTTTCTGTCTTCTCTATTACTCCAATTAACATAGATTCATTTATTCACAGTGTGCCACATTTCTTACTTTGTTCTATATTTCCCATGTTTAATTTTTTGTTTTGATTTGGATTTTTTCTGCTGACCTATATTATATATAGTTCATTAATCCTGTCTTCTGGTATGACCAATTCATGGCTAAACCCATACATTTTATTCTTAATTTCAGATGTGTTTTTCAGTTTTATGTGTCCAATTTGTTTTCTTTTCCCAAATTATAATTGTTTTTAAAGTAGGCTCCACAGCCAGCATGAAGCCTAACACAGGGCTTAAACTCACAACCCTGAGATCCAGACCTGAGCTGTGAACAAGAGTCAGATGCTTAACTGACTGAGCCACCCAGGCACCCCTCACAAATTATATTTTTATTTTTAAATTCTCCTTATCTTCATCTTAGTTGCCTACCTTCTCTTCTCTTTACCTTAACATACGCATAGTAAATTCTTGTCTACTAACTTGAATATCTGGATCCACCTATGGTCTCCTTTTAGTATTAACTTATTTTCTTTAACTTTTTGGTCATATGGTCCTGTCTTTTCACATGCCTAGTAATTTTTAAATTAATTCTGAGAATTATATATTTAAAAATGAAGATGTATGTCATGATGCTATCTTCCAACTTTTGAGGTTCAGTCTTTCCTTAGCTAGGCAAATACAGTGGAAGGCAGAGTAGAAAGCTAATCATCTAGTCCAATCAGGGACTGAGATGGGTTGGCTCTGGTCTTTAATATACCTCTAATTCACTTCTATTCATAGAGCATGACCTTCCAGGACTTTCAGTTGAGAACATGTTTTCGTCCCCTTGACGCTAAAAGTTTGCTATAATTTCTGCTCTTCCTTTTCAAGGCCTAGGTTTAAGAGGTCTTGGTTCTTTAGTCTTCCATCTTACATAGCTTTAAATTTTGCAGAATGTTTTGAAGAGGAGACCAGCTATATATTTGAGACCCTTCTAGTCACCAATCTTGTTTTTCCAGTCCTGTGTAACTGGCATTGGGTTGTGAGCATTTGAGCTGAAAGCTTCTGCAAGTCATCTTGCTGTAATGAGAAAAGTCTGCCTGAAAATGGAACTAATAGAAAGGAAATGTAGAAATGTAAAAATGTAGAAAGACTGGGAATAATGACATTGAGTCCCTAGACTCAGTGAAGCTTGAAACAAGTATTAACCATCATCTTTTCAATAATGTGAGTCAATAAATCTCATTTTTACCAGCTGGAATTCAACTTTCAATCACTTGAAACTGAAATAATCCTGACAGGTATAATCACTAAATTAGCACTGACCATATACCAGTTTTCAGTCCGTTTTGTCTTTTGTTATTTTCCCCAAGTGGAAGTCTCTATTACCTTTTTTCTCTTCCACCAGTTTGGGTTAAAACATATTTGTATATAGCCAGTCAGTCCCAACAGAAAAAGACTTATTTGAGTCTTACAGACCCCTGAAGGAAAAGCAAATCTATCCAAAAGGAAAGAAAATAAGCAAGCATGGTCCAGAAACAGAACTTCAGAGTTGTAAGAAAGGAGTAATTCTGGGTAATTGACTAGACTGTTTCAGGAGCTCATGTAGGACACCATTTGGTCATTTTCAGCAACAGCCAATGGTGGGATCTCCTGGTGGTCAGAACTTATTAGGCTGGAGCAGCTACCAATGAAACAAAGATGATTGTTAGTAAAAAATGACCTCAGTTTGGACCTCAGCCTAGGATACTGGAGGAATACTGGTTTCCTGCATGCTACTAATGGTTTACTACCGTCCTGTTGCACCAGGAAGATGTATCTTGTAGCATCCTCAGAACCTGACATTATCTTGCACATAACAGGTTTATGAATGTTTTTGGAAAGATACACATGTAGAGAGAAAAAGCATTAGATTGGGAATGGGAAAATAAAAATTCTATTTCCAAGTTCACCAAATGCATCTTTAGGACTCTGGCCAAGCGACATAACTTCTATTACGTCTCCATTTTCAATAATATCTACTGTGAGTAGTCGGGTTGCAAGAAAGATTAAATGAAAATGAGCATGACAAAGCACTCTCTTTGTAAACTGTAAAATGCTTTACAAATAGAAAGGGTTAATCATATTATTAACGCTGATAATGTTCAAACCTGCAGATTTATGTTGTGTAATTTGTAATTTAAAAAGTCAAGTTGATTGAAACTGCAGGTGCATTCAAAGGTTAAAAACCTTATTTATATGATTTTTAAGAACCCATAAGGTATGAATGAATAGGACTTATTTGGTCATGTGCTCCTTTATGAAGTTTACTATGAACTTACCAACTCTCCCTATGAAGTTACCAATTTTCCCTGTTTTCATCTATTTTGCCCACCTTTTTCTTCTCTTTACCTTCCTAGCAATGGATGTATTCACTAACTCAAAAGCTCCCCAAAGCCCATCATTTAGAGATTTTTGTGGAGGTTTCATTATGTAGGCATGATCAATTAAATCATTGACCATTGGTGATTGAACTCAATCTCTAGCCCCTTTCCTCTCCCCAGAGGTTAGACAGCAGAGCTGAAAGTTCTAACCCTCTCATCATCTGATTGGTTTTTTTGATGACCACATTCCATCCTGAAGATACCCAGCCCCTACCCCATGAGTCATCTCACTAACAAATGACAGTAAATTCCAAGGGTTTTAGGAGCTCTGTGCCAGGAACCTGGGAAAAAGACCATATATTTATTTTTTTATTATATCACATTAAGAAATGCACATCACTTCTGATATGTGCACTCTGCAGTTATCCCTTACTTAATAATAATTCATGTAGCAGAGAAATTATAATACATCCTAAAAAGAAAATCTCAAAATACTATATCACCTTGTCTTACTAATACTCTAGCTAAAATTTTAGCACTTATACCCATGGCTAAAGTGCATTTATCAGCTACTATCTGAAGCAGATTAGTACTGAGAGACTTAATGAAATAAACTATGGGCTGATTTTTTTAATGTATTAATTAGAAAACCAGATCAAGGACAATATAATCAACATTGGTAGAGATGTGTTTATTTGCTGATCATTTCTCGATGTTACCAAATATTCAACAACTGAACTGTATGGATATATAATTTTTATCAATCACATTGATACAAGTTAAACTTAGTGTTAGTAAAGGTATGGGGAAATAAATATTCTCATATACTTTAATGTGGTAGGGTAAAATAGTAAAGAATTTTGGGATTTGATCTGCCAATATCCAACAAAATTTAAAATGCAAATATACTTTAATCCAGTAATTCCTTCTAGGTATATATTCTAGAGATATATTTACACATGTGCAAAAAAATCTCCCATAATAATATTGTTTTTATTAATTGCAGTGGTGAATACGTGAAAACACTCTAAGCATCCACCAATAAGAGAATGGTTTAAATAAATGCTAGTACCATTTGGTATATACTTATCAGTTAAAAAGGAACATGATAGATATTTCCTTGTCAATATCTAAAAGACATGCAGCCAAATGAAAATTCAAGCTGCAAATATTGTTTAGAATATGATCCTCATAGATGTTAACAAGAAAAGAGAGAAATCCACATGAGTATGTGCAGAAATGGATTTTATAAATGTGTGTATATTGTGTGTATATATATATATATAATATACACATATGGTTGTTAAAAATGATTATCTCTTGGAAAAATATCACTCTGAGGAATAAAAGAAAAGACTCACTTTTTATTGTGTCAAAGTCTTTTTTTGTTAAGTTTAAACAATGAAATTACATTCATATGTTGCTTATGTGAGACATACATACCTCTGACAAAGTAATCCTCAGATCCATTCAACCTATTCACATTTAGGCAGTGCCCCTGAAGTCCTGTGAACATAACTTTCCAGTAGGAACTGTCTGGACTCTGTCCATGCAAATGCATCAACAAATCCTGGGGCACCAACAAATTTAAGAAGCCTGATATCCTGATATCCTGTCTATAGCCTCTGAGACCACCCCACCACCCTCAACCTGCACAGTTAAATTGTTTATTATTTGGATCTGTCTCTCCCATCCACAGTATCTCTTCTCCTACCCATTTCTCTGTCCATTTTCATCCTACCTATACATGCATCCATCTCTGCTTGTCCTGTGGAGTTCGATTTGCACTATTTGTGTAGCATTAGGCAAGTTACTTAAATTCTATGAAGTCTAGTTCTTTCAACTGTGAAATTATGAAGATAATATCTGCCTTCCAAGATTATTGCTAGGGTACTGGATGTGAAGCATAGTTCTGGGCTCCTATTTACATCATAATAAATAATAGCTATGATTATTATCTCTGTTTCTCTGATAAGCCAATTTCTTCCCTAGTTCAGGGACCCTGTGATCTGTCATTCTAAATTTCTTAAACACTTCATACCTACCTCATGCCTACTTTTTAGGAACTCTGCTGACCCCAACTTCCATCAATAGGAAATAATGACAGATACTTTCTAAAGGGACCTCATTACTCAGTCATAACTGCTCAAATTCTCTGGCAGCAGTATCATTTCATACAGTGTGTTCCAGAATCTAAAAGAAAAATATTTCCTTATAATCAAAATAACACTGGATCATGAGAATGTCTTGTTTTTATCCTGAGTAGCAAGAGAGAGACATATGAAAGAGTGAGCAGAAAAGTAGACAAAATCTTTCTTACAAGCATAAAAGAGGAAATGATAGTAGGATAGAGTGAACAAGTATTAAGAGCTACTAAGATGAATCAAGCTTTCACTCTAGATCACTTCATATGAAGGCATATAAAATTCTTTTTGAAAGACTATTTACCTAAAACCACATTATATGTATGGTTACCGTGGTCCATGACATTTTTGGTGACACATAGAAACACATTTGAATTTGATTCTATAAAGCATGTAATTTAAACATTGGCACAATGCTCTGAGTGGGTCCATAAAATCCATCCTGCAGGATCTAATATATAGGAAAATCATGTCATAATGGAATTTAATTAATCAGGTAATTTTACCCCAAACTATGCTATGCTCATTATAATATTAAAGTGCTACTATCCAGCAAAGTGCTATTTCTCACAGCTTTTTGTTATTTTCATGTAAATAAATTCAAGAGCACAACCACATATAAATCAGTACATTTTAATGCTTTCTGTAAAAATCTATACTTAAAGTAATGTTGACTTTGTTACTGCCACTGTAAAAAAAAATTTTATAACTATGTAAATGGCCACATATTTAACAAGGGAGGCATGGTTCATAAATACTTTAAAGCCTTACTAATAACACAGAACCAAACATGAATTCTATGGGCTAAGTGTATGCCATCCTTCATAATGCCTGCTCTCTATGCTAGCATTCCTTATAATGCTATTATAAGAGTTCTTATTAGTCAAAGACATCTTCATCTGAAGCTTTCTTCTAGAAAACATATCCTATATAATAAATTAAATTTAAAGCTCTTTAAAGTGCTTTGGATTTTACTCAACTTAAATAAATTTTGCATAAAAATCTAAATCAGAAGTATTTTACCCAGGTAAAGACATAGAAATAAAATGGTCTTTCTCTCATTTTATGCCTTCATATTTCCCCATACCCCTCCTAGGTATAATAACCTATTTCTGAGGTAATACATATAATTCTGTGACAAATCCACTTCAGCCTTGGTAATGCCCTTCGTTTTGACTTCAAAACATTCACTGGCTCTCATGGATTTGTACTATTTAACACCCAGATAAAGGTAAGCTGCCTTTTTTAATAACGATGGATTACATTTTCTCGTTACATGCTCTTATTCAATTGGATTTTTTCAATTTAAGCACATCTATTCTAGGGGAAAAATGTAATGTCAGTCTGAGAATAATTGTAGTTATTAGAAAAGTAAACATGATGAAACACAAAGTAACATAAACTGAAATTATCTGATTAAATTGCTATGAAAAAGTAATATTTCCATGGAAAAATGAAGTATTTAAGTCCTCTACATGTTACGCCTCCTTTTTTTGTTAGAGAACACTGTTGTAACTTTCACCTTCTCATAATCAAATATATATGAAGGATGTGGGGATATTTTAAATAGAAATGGAAGTTTGGGGCACATGCAATTAGAGATATTATGGCATTATATGTTTAGATCCTGATCTGACAGTTCCTAGGCTAACAAACGTCTTCTTTTATAGATGTCCTTTCGGAATACCAAGTCCAGATTAAACCTCAAGGTTTTCAAAGGTACTACTCCTTATATTCTGATAATATGGCTAAGTCCATTAAACTTATTTTGATTGTATAGAGCTCATGTAAATGTAAATAAAAACCATTTTATTGAGACTTTTGAATTTGAAACCATTAAAAATTTGTTCCTATGTCACTGATAAATGAAATTCTAAGTTGCTTACTTAAAATAATTAATTAATTTTCTTAAAACTGGAATAAATCTATACCAACAGCAATATTAAAATTATCTATGTTTCCAGCATCTAAATGACATACATAATACTAATCATTTCACCTAAGTTTTATATAAACTTCATGAGTATTCTGCAGGATAGGTATGCTGACCCTTTTTCCAGGGGGAGACTGAGGAAACTAAGACTCTCATATCTGAAGTATCTTACCTCAAACTGCTCAACCAGCCAGATGTTTAAGTACTTTGAGTCATAGTTAACCCAATTCTAAAGCATATCATCAGCCTATACACCACTTAGCTTCTCACATTCCTGGTATCCAATTCTGAGACATAAACCCTAGTATTATCCCTGCTCACCACCTAGCACAGTGTCTGACATCTAGTGGGTGCTTTGTAAATGTTCAATAAATGAATGAATGAATGAATGTATGACTGCATATATAAAATATTAGGCTCATTAGAGTATAGAACATGACCCACAAGTTTGAAATGTGCCAATTTATCATAATTTCTTAAAGCCAACATGCAAAATTGTGAAAGTATGTATCATTGGTATAAATTTCATTAAAATCTCATTTACAGCAGCATCTTTCTATTGAAAGAACTGATGCATTACCCACACTTTAAAGTACCAGAACATATGGTCTTTCATATTTATTATAATCTGAGGAATTGGGAATATCAATGTCTTCCACTATTTTCACTCAAGTTCAAATTTAATTATGACTTATTAATGGAACATTCTTTTTTTTGCTGCGTCAGAATTAAAACAATCCATGTTATCCTCATTCTTTTTTCAGAAATACCAATGTTTAAATCTGATATTTGGGTTTTAAATCATGTTTTTCTGGCCAAAACTCCTTTAAAGAGCAGACTGAAATATTCGTTATTTCCTGTTTGGGGGCAGATCCTACAGCAATGAATCTGGAAGTCCAGCAGAATGCAAGAGTAAGAGCTCAGAAGAGACAAACCAAGATAGAAAAAGAGGAGAGAGGGAGAAGGAGAAGGTCAGGGATAGGGGTGGGGTGGGGGGGTGTTGAGAGAGACAGAGAGAGAGAGAGAGTCTTGTATTTGTCTTAGTGCCTCATGACAGCCATATAGAATGACATAATCCTGTTTTTGTAGAACTATTTTGTTAAAATAATAAGAATATTGTGTTTGTCTTCTTTAAAACATTTCATAACAGTACATCAAAAGAAAGATATGGAGACCCTCCTGTTTCATTTCCTGTCTTCATAGAATGTTGTGTTACTAAAATATTTTTATTAGAGCAGAACCTGAAGCAATATAAAATGTTTGCTTGAGGATTTACTTTAGTCCTTTAAGCTGAACTTCTGTAATGAAATCTATTTACAGACATTCCACAGTGCCCTTTGGTTACTAGCTTATGCAAATGAAGTGTGACCCTGGGAATAAACCTCTTGCCCCCACATCATCTTCCCTGGCTTCAAAGGTCTCTAGGCAATCACTTTTTTAAGTGAAGAGATTTTTAAGCTGAATTGAAATAGAAAGAGAGGGAACATAACTTGATGTCCAATACTCATACAACCCAACCATTTACTATCTACTATTTTCACATAAATATTTAGACACTAATTTATAAATCCATTTGGGATAAATGTATTAGTGTGTAATGATTTTTTTCAGCCTCTTCTTTTACTTTGAATCCTAGAAACTAGAGACCAATATCAATCAATAGTCATTTAGTCTAACGTCATTTCTTACTTGTTACTTAAACTAAGGGTCACTAGATTGGGACAGAATTGGTTTAGTGACAATAAAATCTTCTCTGCTGATTATATTTTCACTGAAAATACATTTGTGCTGAGAATCAGAATAATCAAAGTAATCAGAATGATTTATATGATTCTATAAGGACAATAACTACATGTATGTCTAATATGTTACTCAACTATATTAGTATTAAGATTAGACTATATTGAATTAGAAGCAATTAAGAAGGAAAATAATGGGTCTAATTTTTAGAGAAGGGTAAAGAAACTAGATAATTGAATGTATCTTCAGATCTATTAATGGGAGGGTCTGTCCAAAATTTTTGAATGACAATCATCATAACAAACTATAATTTAGGGAGTTCCTTCCTACTGGACAATATCATGAAAAAAAAAGTAATTTTAATGTGTGATAAACTGTTTAAAGGTATGATGGCCAGTGGGTTCAAATCAGCTCTTGTAAGGCTTCAGGGATCTCAAGGTCAAGGTGTCACCTCAGGATACTGCCAAAATTTTGAAATAAATCAAGAGGACTCTGGAATTTGTAGGCTAAAGGTCTTCTCTGCAACAATTCAAGAGATGGCAAACCACAGATGGACTAACTATATAACCTGGCCAAACTGCGTAGTGAAGACATTGGAAATTATATATATAGATATATATAGATATATATATATGACATTAATTCCCTATTTAAGTCTGCCAAATCTTTATCATTTTTAATGAAATATAGAGCTTTATTAAAATTAAATGTTACCATTTAAATTGTTTTTTATATTCTGCTTTTTGTAAAAAATCATCAAATTTATGTCATGGGATATCATTTTAAGTCTTTTTATGTTGAATAGTTAGTATTTTGCATAGGTGACTACTGAGGTCTTGCAATGTATACATCTCTGTAAAGCTCTTACTTTCAAAGGGGTAGGATGTCAACACCAGAGCCATCCGCCTGGAAAGAATCTGAACGGGATCCAGAATAGAACTAACAGTCCTGAATGCCTTGCCGGAAACAAATAACTGAAAGGCAGGGGACTAATAAATGACACCCCCAAAACAGGTGCCAGAAATGGAGGCTAAAACTCAGGAGGTCACAGTGAGTGATGAATCAAAATAAGTTTGTTGAACTTGTAAATACTATTGATATTGAAAAGGACACATACATGAAGACTAGAGAAAGGAAGAATGGTGTAAGAGAACTAAGAATCAATAATTTAAAAGAAAACATAGCATAGCAAACCAGAACCATAACTAAGATGAACTAAAAATTGTAATGCTAGAGAAACTAAAAACCCAATAGAAAAAAACAAAACAAACAAATCAGGAGCCCCAATCTGTAAAAAGTAGGAAACCAGTAAAAATACGCAATAATTAAAGAAAACATTCCTGAAAAAATATTTCAAAATATATAATTCCAACTTAATATTCATACAGACCAGATTTCTTTCAGAAGTATTTCCCTAAATAGACACTTAACTGTTAAGCTTTTAAACATCAAGGACTAAGACAGATTTGAGAATAATTTCAATTGTGAACATTGGTCTTCAGACTAAAAAGGAGGTGGGAGGATGCTCAAAGATTAAGAGCTACTCCTACAGGTGCAGCAAAGAAAGTAAAGAACAGAATAAGAAATGGCAATATCCTTTGGAAAGATGACAGAAAGTCCAAGTTCCATAAAATAGTCATGGTGCCTAATTTTTTAAGTTCCTGACCATCACCACAGAAAACACATCACATTTCTCACATAGTTTCAGAAATGCCTGCTCTGGACCAGACTGAGAAGTCAAGTAGCAATACAGGATCCCCAGCACCAAAACCCTCGAATGTGTCAGCCTTACCAATTGTATGTACTACTCATCACCACATTATTCACCAGAAAATAATAACCTGGGCTAGTTTTCCTCAGTGGATTAAAGATCTCAAAGAACAAAGTCAGAGGAAACAGTA
Organism: Ursus maritimus; assembly: GCF_017311325.1. Taxonomy (NCBI): domain Eukaryota; kingdom Metazoa; phylum Chordata; class Mammalia; order Carnivora; family Ursidae; genus Ursus; species Ursus maritimus. Next base: position 7,100,168 of record NW_024423453.1, read on the forward strand.
AAAATTCACTGAAATGTATCATCAATGCAGATGGCTGAAATATAATGGCAGTAAACAGAGGAAGGTATTTGAGAAAAGGGTTTAACTCTTTTGACCAAACTATGTATAGAGAGGCCAGTATGCCTGGGCATTTCAGCCCAATCCCTTTAGCAAGCCAAGTGTATTCTGACAATTTAGGTCAAGAGGCATCACTTCAAAGATCACAAGAAACCTAATGTTTTCTTCTCTACAAATACAAAGATCCAATATGGCTACCCTCTGGGCAGCTGAATCCTGGTTAGTTTGGGTATGATATAGGATGCAAATAGAAAATAAGGAGGCACCCGAGGTCCAAAGAGATTGATATAAAAAATAGCTTCTGCTTTTTGACTACATTAATGAAACATGCCCCATTCTTTTAAAGCTATTACTAAAGAGATGGTAGATCATTTTTATAGGAAGTCCAGGACCATGGTGGCTCTAATTAGGGTCTGCAGAGTAAAGAGCAATGAGTCCTTAAGTGAAGGGGAAGTCTAGGTGTTAGCTCAAGTTTGAACAAAAACTGACGCATTCCTGAGCGTGATATGTTGGACGCCTTGTGTGATTGACATAGGAAGTCTTCAGACTCAGTCACCCTGGCCCAGTGATTGTGCTATAGTGACAGTGACTGGTATAAAAGTATATATATATATATATATATATATATATATATATANNNNTATGGCCTGACATGGCAACTGTTTGGCCAAGGGAGTCAAAGGCATTAGTGAACTGAAAGAACTTTCATGATTCCTCTATGCCTAGTATTGGAAGTAAAACTAGCCTCCCCCTTAGCCTTAATGATTTTCAGGGCTTTGGGGGCAATTAAGAAGAAGGTGTACTTACAGGGCAGGTAAGTACTTGATTGATTAAAATATATCTTGGGTTTGTGGAACAGGACATACTACTTAAAAAGAATATCAGTTTCAGGCACCCGGATGACTCAGTCGGTTAAGGGTCTGACTTTTGATTTTGGCCCAAGTCATGATTTCAGGGTTGTGAGATCAATCTCAGCATTGGGTTCCACACTGGGTGTGGAGCCTGCTTGAGATTATTAAGATTCTCTCTCTCCCTCTCCATCTGCCCCTCCCCCCACATTTCTCTCTCTTTCCCTCTCAAAAAAAAAAAAAAAAAAAGTATCAGTCTCTCTTCCAGTCTTTTATCATATTCATCAGAAAGTTGCATCCTCATTCTCACATCTTTCTGTTTCCAAGGTTGTGTTATATTCTATTATGTGAGGTATCTTTACTTAATTGTACTCATTTTTTATCTCCACACATACTCAAATACCCAATTTTTTTTTAAGATTTTATTTATTTATTTGACAGCGAGAGACAGCCAGTGAGAGAGAGAACGCAAGCAGGGGGAGTAGGAGAGGGAGAAGCAGGCTCATAGCAGAAGAGCCTGATGTGGGGCTCGATCCCATAACGCCGGGATCACGCCCTGAGCCGAAGGCAGATGCTTAACCGCTGTGCCACCCAGGCGCCCCTCAAATACCCAATTTCTAACAAGAAACTACTGGTACGAACTTTCATTAACAGTCGTCCTATCTGTTTATTAAAGTATCTAATTCCAATTGATAGATTATTTTCATTTGGTTACATTTAATTCCAGTTTCCAATGAATAACATCTTTCAAAATCTTGTTTAATCTTCCCATAAAATTAAATTACTTTTACTTTAGCTTTAAACCAGTTGCATTTTCAGGGGATATTAAAACACAAAAGAAATCATATTCAGTTAAGCTATCTCCTTTTTTGGAACAAACTTGTCTTAAAAATTAACTTTAGAAGATATATTTATTTTTTATATTAAGACATTGAGTTCTACTTTGATGTCATTGAAAAAAAGAATTTGTATGTACTTTTATTTACATCTATTGTCATTTCATTGTTAAAATTTTCATCTGTTTTGGCCATCTTAGACTTAGGCATGCTACACTAACAAATGACCCCAAGTCATATGGATTAAACAATAAAAGTTCATTTTTTGCTCACATTTATGCCTATCCCAGATGAGCTGCATCTCTGCTCAATGTCCTCATCATTTTGGATGCAAGTCTGAAAAAGCAGCCTTTTGTGGCACATGCAGATCTTGTGGCAGAGGGAAAAGAAAGATGAGAATGAAGCAATGGTTTCTAAAACTTCAGCATGGAAGTGGCGTGTATCTCTTGTACCCTTACTTACTTCACCGTAACTTATTTCATTGTTGAAATAAATAACTTGGCTAAGTTTGACATTGTCAAGGCCCCTGGTAGAAATGGGCCAAGTAACGAATAGTCCAGGAGAGAAAAGTACCAAATATTTTGACAATCATATCATCTACCACAAATTTCTTCTTGGTCTGCTATTCAGTGGTTGGTAATTAAATAGGATCAAAATAGAAGAAAAATTTTTGAATTTTGTAGATTCCATAAAAACAAATGCAAAGATTAGAAATCTATATCAAGATTATTTTCAATTCAAAGCTTAATTTTATAGCAACACCATGACATCTATTTTTTACATTAATAATTTGAAGCAGTGCCTATTAAATGCATTCAGTTCTTCAGAAATATATCATCTACATTATGGTTATTATTCACATGGTTACTAATACATTTAATACAATTCTTTCTAAATGAAAATCATGGTTTAGTAAATAATTTTTATCTTTAAAAAATAAAGAATAATACGATCTGCCCTAATTTTCATCTTTTAGATTTTACTATTTTTATCTGTTTTTATCTTTATTTCTTCCCACTCATTTGATTTTAATTGTTACATTAAAATGTATAACAAGCATGGAGTTTATATATGGAGGAGGGAGAAAAAGAAAGAATTTATTCAATTTATAAGTGGTATCCAGGAAAGACTATTTAAAATGTTCCTATAGATCCTGGAGAAAGAAATTCCAAGACTTTATTTGACATAGCACAGTGTCTCTATAACACAATTATATTATACACATATTATAACCCATCCACCAAAAAAAAACAATTTTTTCAAAGACTATGGCTCATCTAAAACAAAAATCTATCATGCCTATACAGGTCTAAATATCCATTGTTCTAAAAACAATTAAGTACATGATCATTAGATACTACAACTAAATATTACATATATTAGATTTATGCAAAACACATACCATTATACAAGATTCTTTTGCATAAAGTAATCTGAGTAAGAAAAAAAAAGGATTATAGAAAAGGAAGCCAATCACAATTCAAGAAACATAACTTAAAGCAGGTCTCCACAAAAATAAAATAAAGAACAGTAACCACATTACATTCAAAAAGTCCATAATATTTTACATGTATTTATTAATCTTTCCAGTTCTTTGCTAATGGTACTGGTCATCTTCAAAGCAACTATTTTTCATTAATATGTACGTTGATAAACATATACATACAACATCCATTCTTGATAAAAACCCTCAACAAAGTAGGGATAGAATGAACACACTTCAACATCATAAAGGCCAAATACAAAAGACCCACGGCTAATATCATCCCCAGTGGGGAAAAACTGAGAGAGCTTTTCCTTTATGGTCAGGAACAAGACAAGGATGTCCCGTCATCATTGTTACTTAACACAGCACTGAAACCGAAAAGTCCTAGCCTCAGCAATCAGAAAACAAAAAGAAATAAAAGGCATCCAATTCAGCAAAGAAGAAGTCAAACTTTCACTCTTTGCAGATGATATGATACTCTATGTAGAAAACCTTAAAGACTCCACCAAAAGATGACTAGAAATGATACATGAATTCAGCAAAATTGCTGGATATAAAATCGATGTACAGAAATCTGTTGCTTTTCCAAATGCTAATAATGAAGCAGCAGAAAGACAAATATTTACAGTATTTCTTACAAATAGTTATATTTACTGATCCCATTTACAATTGCACCAGAAACCATAAGATACCTAGGAATAAACCTAACCAAAGGGTAAAAAATTTGTACTCTGAAAACTACAGGATACTTATGAAAGAAATTGAAGATGACACAAAGAAATGGAAAAACATTCCATGCTCATGACTTGAAGAACATTATTGTTAAAATGTCTATACTACCCTAAGCAATCTACATATTTAATGCAATCCCTATCAAAATACCACCAGGATTTTTCATAAAGCTAGAACAAACAATCCTAAAATTTGTATGGAACAACAAAAGACCCTGAATAGCCAAAGCAATCTTGAAAAAGAAAACCAAAGCTGAAGGCATCACAATTCTAGACTTCAAGTTATATTACAAAGCTGTAGTCATCAAGACAGTATGGTATTGACACAAATATAGACACACAGATCAATGGAACAGAATAGAAAACCCAGAACAGATATAAAATCGATGTACAGAAATCTGTTGCCTTTCTACACACTAATAACAAAGCAGCAGAAAGATAAATATTTACAGTATTTCTTACAAATATTTATATTTACTGGTCCCATTTACAATTGCACCAGAAACATGAGATACCTAGGAATAAACCTAACCAAAGAAGTAAAAGATTTTTACTCTGAAAACTATAGAATACTTATGAAAGAAACTGAAATCAATTGTAATGTATGTGGGGGTTTTTTTGTTTCAAATTTTTATTTTAAATTCTAATTAGTTAACATATAGCGTAATTTTGGCTGCAGGAGTAGAATTTAGTGACTCATCACTTACATATAATACCCAGTGTTCAACACAAGTGCTCTCCTTAATACTCATCACCCTATATGGTCAATTAATCTTCGAAAAGCAGGAAAGAATATCCAATGGGTAAAAAAAACCAACAACAACAACAGTCTCCTCAACAAATGGTGCTGGGAAAACTGGGCAGCAACATGCAGAAGAATGACACTGGACTTCCTACACCATACGCAAAAATAAATTCAAAATGGATGAAAGATCTAAATGCGAGACAGGAAACCATAAAAATCATATAGGAGAACAACCTCCTTGACCTTGGCCGTAGCAACTTCTTACTAGACATGTCTCGGGAGACAAGGGAAACAAAAGCAAAAACGAACTATTGAGACTTCACCAAGATAAAAAGCTTCTGCACAGCAAGGTAAAGAATCAGCAAAACTAAAAGGCAGCCTATGGGTGGGAAAAAATGACATATCAAATAAAGGGTTAGTATCCAAAATCTATAAAGAACTTATCAAACCAACATCAAAGAACAAATGATCCAAATAAGAAATGGGCAGAAGACAGGAATAAACATTATTCCAAAGAAGACATCCAGATGGCCAACAGACACATGAAAAGATGTCCAACATCACAAATCATCAAGGAAATAAAAATCAAAACCATGATGAGATATCACCTCACACCTGTCAGAATGGCTAAAATTAACAACACAGGAAACAACTGATGTTGGCAAGGATGTGGAGAGAGGGGAACCCTCTTACACTGTTGTTAGGAATGCAAACTGGTGCAGCCACTCTGGAAAACAGTGTGGAGGCTCCTCAAAAAGTTAAAAATAGAACTACCTTAAGACCCAACAATTGCACTACTAGCATAAAAAATATACAGAGTATACAAAAATTCTGATTTGAAGGGACACAGGCACCCTATTTGTAGCAGCATTTTCAACAACAGCCAAATTATAGGAAAGGCCCAAATGTCCATCAACCGATGAAGAGATAAAGAGGTGGTGGATATATATCTAATGGAATATTATTCAGTCATCAAAAGAATGAAATCGCCATTTGCAATGATGTGGATGGGGCTAGAGTGTATTATACGAAGTGAAATAATTTAGAGAAATAGCATATGATTTCACTCATAGGTGGAATTTAAGAAACAAAATATATGAACATAGGGGAAGGGGAGAAAAAAGAAAAAAGAGAGAGGCAAACCAGAAAACAGACTCTTAACTATAAAGAACAAACTGAGGTTTACTGGAGGGGTGGTGGGCAAGAGTGGGCTAAACAGGTGATGGGTATTAAGGAGAGCACTTGTGTTGAACACTGGTGTTAAATGTAAGTGATGAGTCACTAAATTCTACTCCTGCAACCAAAATTACACTATATGTTAACTAATTAAAATTTAAATAAAAATTTGAAACAAAAAAACCCACATATATTACAATTAATCTACAAAAATTCACTATCTCTAAGGGCATGTTTTAGTCACTTAATTAAATATTTTAAAATAATACTCCCAGTCCTCTTGCATCTGTCTGTAAACTCCATCATATCAATCAATCAATAAAAGACCTTCAAACATTCGTGAATCTATCAATGTCTTAGATTTTATCCAGAAGGAAAAATCCAAAAATCGTATGATTCTCTCAATAGATGCAGAAAAAGCATTTGACAAAATACAGCATCCTTTCCTAATTAAAGCACTTCAGAGTGTAGGGATAGAGGGTACATTCCTCAATCTCATAAAAACCATCTATGAAAAGCCTACCGCAAATATTATTCTCAATGGGGAAAAGCTGAAAGCCTTTCCCTTAAGATCAGGAACATGACAAGGATGCCCACTCTCACCACTATTATTCAACATAGTACTAGAAGTCCTTGCAACAGCAATCAGACAACAAAAAGGGATAAAAGGTATCCAAATCGGTAAAGAAGAAGTCAAAATGTCTCTCTTCGCAGATGACATGATACTTTATATGGAAAACCCAAAAGAATCCACTCCCAAACTTTTAGAAGTTATAGAGCAATTCAGTAATGTGGCGGGATACAAAATCATGCTCAGAAATCAGTTGCATTTCTATACATGAATAATGAGACTGAAGAAAGAGAAATTAGGGAATCCATCCCATTTACAATAGCACCAAAAACCATACGTTACCTTGGAATTAACTTAACCAGAGACGTAAAGGACCTATATTCTAGAAACTATAAATCACTCTTGAAAGAAATTGAGGAAGACATAAAAAGATGGAAAGATATTCCATGCTCATGGATCGGAAGAATTAACATAGTTAAAATGTCCATGCTACCCAGAGCAATCTACACTTTCAATGCTATCCCGATCAAAATACCGAGGACATTTTTCAAAGAACTGGAACAAATAGTCCTTAAATTTGTATGGAAAAAATAAAGGCCCCGAATCTCCAAGGAACTGTTGAAAAGGAAAAACAAAGCTGGGGGCATCACAATGTCGGATTTCGAGCTGTACTACAAAGCTGTGATCACAAAGACAGCATGGTACTGGCACAAAAACAGACACATAGACCAATGGAACAGAATAGAGAGCCCAGAAATGGACCCTCGGCTCTTTGGGCAACTAATCTTTGATAAAGCAGGAAAAAACATCCGGTGGAAAAAAGACAGTCTCTTCAATAAATGGTGCTGGGAAAATTGGACAGCTACATGCAAAAGAATGAAACTTGACCACTCTCTCACACCATACACAAAGATAAACTCCAAATGGATGAAAGACCTCGATGTGAGACAGGAATCCATCAAAATCCTAGAGGAGAACATAGGCAGCAACCTCTACGACATCGGCCAAAGCAACCTTTTTCATGACACATCTCCAAAGGCAAGAGAAACAAAAGATAAAATGAATTTATGGGACTTCATCAAGATTAAAAGTTTCTGCACAGCCAAGGAAACAGTCAGAAAAACTAAGAGGCAGCCCACGGAATGGGAGAATATATTTGCAAATGACACTACAGATAAAGGACTGGTATCCAAGATCTACAAAGAACTTCTCAAACTCAATACACGAGAAACAAATAAACAAATCAAAAAATGGGCAGAAGATATGAACAGACACTTTTCCAATGATGACATACAAATGGCTAACAGACACATGAAGAAATGTTCAAAATCATTAGCCATCAGGGAAATTCAAATCAAAACCACACTAAGATACCACCTTATGCCAGGTAGAATGGCAAAAATTGACAAGGCAAGAAACAACAATGCTGGAGAGGATGTGGAGAAAGGGGATCCCTCCTACATTGTTGGTGGGAATGCAAGTTAGTACAGCCACTCTGGAAAACAGTGTGGAGGTCCCTTAAAAAGTTACAAATTGAGCTACCCTATGACCCAGCCATTGCCCTACTGGGTGTTTACCCCAAAGATACAGACGTAGTGAAAAGAAGGGCCATATGCACCCCAATGTTCATAGCAGCATTGTCCACAATAGCCAAATCGTGGAAGGAACCAAGATGCCCTTCAACAGATGAATGGATTAAGAAGTTGTGGTCCATATATACAATGGAATATTACTCAGCTATCAGAAAGAACGAGTTCTCAACATTTGCTGCAACATGGATGGCACTGGAGGAAATAATGCTAAGTGAAATAAGTCAAGCAGAGAAAAACAATTATCATATGATTTCTCTCATCTATGGAACATAAGAACTAGGAAGATCGGTAGGGAAAGAAAGGGATAAAGAAAGGGGGGGTAATCAGAAGGGGGAATGAAGCATGAGAAACTATGGACTCTGAGAAACAAACTGAGGGCTTCAGAGGGGAGGGGTTTGGGGGAATGGGATAGACTGGTGATGGGTAGTAAGGAGGGCACGTATTAACTAATGAAGCATCGAACTTTACATCAGAATCCGGGGATGTACTGTATGGTGACTAACACAATATAATAAAAAATCATTTAAAAAAAAAAGGAGGGCACGTATTGCATGGTGCACTGGGTTTTATATGCAACTAATGAATCATCGAACTTTACATCAGAAACCAGGGATGTACTGTATGGTGACTAACATAATATAATAAAAAAACATTAAAATAAAAAAAAAAAACCTTCAAGGGTCAAAGTTTCCCAATATCCAAACTCTAGGATTACCTCAAGATTTAACACCAGTTTGAGTTAAATGCGAGTTACATAGATCTCTTCTGTCTTTGGGCATGACCAGAAAGAAACCTTTTCATTTTGATACAAGAGCAAGAAGCAAGAATAAAACAATCCCTACATCCTTTCAATCAACAGACAAATCAACCAACCAACTGAGGTGAAGAACTATGTGTGGCCTAATAGTTTGTATTCCATGACTTTGCCATGATTATTACCCAACAATTATTGAACGTTTTTGTATGCTTAGTGCTGATGATACAATGACAGCAGAGGAGTTCACAGGAAACTTCCCAAAGGAGTTTAAATTTCAAAGAATGGATGTGATTTTGCCAGGTGCGCGATGGAGACTAACAAGAACAGAGAAAGATGGAAAAAGAGAGAAGGTATTCCAGGCAGAAGGAATATCATAGGCAAAAGCATGGAGGCACAAAACAACATAGTAAATTATTGAAGCTTCAATTAGTATCATATAGGTAGATGCACATTGCTAGGGAACAGGCTGTAGATGAGATCATCCAAGGACATGGACAGGAACCACTTAGGAACCACATGTGCCTTGCTAAGGTTTTTTAGATTATTCTGTGGTCAATGGAGAATGAGTGAAGGGTCTTAATGAAAAAAAGTCACATAATACATATACATTTTGGAAAAAGAATTCTGGCCAGGATATGAAGGATGCATTGGAGATTGGGGTGGAAGAAAAATACCAGGAGATATTTTTAAAATCCAGGGGAGAGAGATCTTTTTAAAAAGTCCCAACAAGGGCAACAGTAGTGAGTGTAAAGAGAGAGCCTAAAACAATACATAGAGATAGAACTAACAGGACTCAGATATTTATCAGATTTCATTTTGATGGAAAAGTCAAGCCTCATTAGGAGAGACACAAGCCTAGGAGGATGGGGGAGAAAGCCAACGAATCCAGTTTGGAATTTGTTATTCATGAGGGAACCATTATACATCCAAGCATCTACTGGAAAGAAGTTGGCATTTTTTAGGACCTAAAACATCTCTGTTTAGAAGTTTCTTTTCCCAGAGCACCTGGATGGCTCAGTTAGTTAAGCATCTGACTCAGTTTCGGCTCAGGTCATGATCTCATGGGTTGTGGGATCCAGCCCCATGACAAGCTCCCCACTCAGTGGGGAATCTGCTTGAAGATTCTCTCCCTCTGCCCCTCCCTCAACTCCAGTGTCCTTTCTTTCAAATAAATAAATAAATCTTTTTTAAAAAATAAAATAAAAATTTATTTTCCCCTAACAGACACTTTGAAGGGAATTAATCCTACAAGATAAAATACATTCTTATAAATGTCACCTTGAAGCTGTTTGAATGCCTATGTATAGAATTTGTTTGCTCCTTCAGGAAAATTGCGCAAATCTCTAATTCTTTGAGCTAGGTAGTGTTCACATGCCAGGTTATGACTTCTATTCTTTTAAGTGAAAAATAATTGTACTTTCCCCTTGATTTGGCATCTGATTTCTTCTTTCTACTGACAGCATTTGTCTCCTTCATACTTTTGCTTCCCACCAAGATCGGGCTTGCCCATGACCTATGAAGTAACCTGAACTGTTTTGTATTTTTAAAGACTAGTAGAGGAGACATCAATGATTGGATGTCCTCAAGATTTACCCAGTGGTCTGACATCATCATAGATATTCTCTGGACCCATTTCAACATTTGACCAATTCTTCTTCCCATTAAGTCATGCTAAAACAAAATACATTATCTCAATAATTACTATCTCCAACAACCTAAAATTAAGCGTATTATCATAATCTGTGGTACAATGAGAAAGAAATTATCTCCTTTAACAAAGTTGAGGAGATACCGGTGATAGAGAAGTGTAAGATTTATACTTCTTATACTTTTAAGTATAAGTATAATATTTTTAGAAAATATTTTTTTTGCAATTGCAGGAAAAAGGTCTATCATGCCTCATGAAACAACAAAGCCTTCCTTTATTCCTTTCCTTAAAAAAAAAGCACAAAACAAAACATAGTTCTAAATACTGCCATTAAAAGTTGTACTTAGATTTTAATTTCTGCTTAGTTAACGGTGCATTCATTCTTAAAATATACAAATTGTCAATACCGAAAATACAACATCTCCCTAGAAAGTGATTTTTAACAATGAATAGCTTGTTATAACTAGCTAATGTTGCTTTGTAAACCCAAAACCTTTTAGTAAGTTTACATAAAAACACTGATAAGGTCTTCAAAACATCTGTGATTAAGATCCTGCAATGCAATAATATTCTAGGAGAATTGTCTACAGTAGCTTCTCACTGCCTGCCAAAGTCTGTGACTCTGTTTTAAGATTATGAAAGGCCATTCATTTTGTTTTCATGAACTTAAAGATGACTTAACCAAATCCCCTAACAATAGTTAATGGTTCTTAATTATATGATGTGATAAAAAAGAAGAAAGCCTTATTCACTGAAAGGCAGTATTATTACTAAAATTGTCTAATTTTATATGACAGTAAAATTAAAAGATGACACGGCAAAGATGGAAAAACACCCCATGAAGTGGTTAAACAGCATTCAAGTTTTCACTTCCCTATGCCAAGTTCTACTTCAGAGAATGAGTGTCTGTTGCACACAATTTTAGGGAAACATGAAATTAAGTTTTGGAAGCAGATTACATAGCTAAAGAATTTCACCCAAAATCAATTCTTTATTTATTTATAAAGAAGTATATTTTGTATCATTCCTTGAATTTGCTAACATTTCCATGACTAAAATTTTGACTTCAAAGTTGAATGGCAGTATAGTATATTTTGAGTAATCCTCATTGTTATACCTATATATCCAATAATAGTTTCGATAAAAATAAAAAACAATCCTTGGCTTTTAAGGATTGTAGAGGGTTTAAAACATGAACATGATGAGCATACCTAAGATTGCCTACACCATTTCCTTTGATATATCTGGTGTATTCCTCTACTTTTTTCAAACCTACATAAAGACACTGGCTATTCAAGAGTATCCAGTCCTCATCTGTCTTGTGACCTTATATAATAATAACTCCTATTTACTGAGTGTCAAGTATGTGCTTACCTAAGTTTCTTCATTTGATGTTCCAGAAACCCTATGCAATTGATATTTTACCCTCCACACTAACAATGAAGAATTTGAGGCTTATAGAAATTAAACTACATCCTGAAAACAGGTAGAATCTAAGAACAGAACCAGGATTCAAATGAAGTTCTAGGTGACTCTAAAACTTGGGCTCTTCCACCATACAGTGCTTCTTGCCATATATCCAACTCTCCATTTAACTGTTCCACCTTAAGCTAGAGTGATTATACATCCATCCTATGTAATTTTTACATGGCTTAAATATTAATAGCAGTTATATGGCTTAAATATTATATTCATTTACAAAAGTGTCCCAGTTGGACAATAGTTTATATGGTCAGCCTACCTCTAAGTCAATATACAACTATAAATGCATACCTTCCCGACCATCTCCCCAAAGTGCTCTTATTGTGATATCCCTCACTACTGTGGATGACATCATAACATCCATTCACCTGCAAAAGCCAGAACACAGGAATAACTCTTAACTCCTTTTTCCTCTTTTCTCATATACAATATGTTGCTATGTCTTTTCCTGTCTTCTACTTACTATCTTTCAAATCTAGGTTTTCTCCAGCTTTACTTCCACTATCTTAGTTCTGACCCTCATAATGTCTTCCCTGGACTATTATTAAAGTTCTCTACTGATATTTGAACTTACAGTGTAACCTATCTCTAACCCAGTCTCTGTATCACAATTAGTATGAGCTTTCAAGAAGACACATCTTACCATACACTCATCCCAATTTCAAATCTTTAGGTTCCTTAGAGCCTGCAGGGTAAATTCCAAAGCCTTCTCAGGACTCTTCAAGCCCTTTGTTAATTGTCCCTTGCCTACCTATCCATCCTAATCTCTCACTACTCTTCTCATCACAGATTACATCCAGTCCACTGAATGTTGTATAGTTACCAAAATAGCTGGCTTGTCTTTTGTCTTTATGCTTTGGCACAGACTACTTCCCTACTTCTTCCTCACTCCCCACCTCTCCAAATTGTCACATCCTCAGGATGCAGTTCTAGCATCCCCTCCTCTGATTATTCCCTGAACAAACGTTTGCTTGGCACAACACTAGACCCAAAACACTCAAGGGATATATTGTCCTTATCAAGTTGAGCTTTGAGATCCCTCTAATTCTGTCCATTTCCCATCTCCAAAGTGTCATCTTCATGGGTAAGAGATGATGGAGTGACAATCTGCCTCTTCTCTTTTACAATGTTCCTATGTACTTTTCCCCATTGCCTCCAACATGTCCTCAATTGAAATTAAACTCTAAAACAAAAAACAACAACAACAACAACAATAAAAACCTCCTTGATTATTTCCCAACTCCTACTCAGTTTGGGTTATATGTTCTTCCTTCTAGCTCCTAATATCCAATGCATAACCAGATGCTAGTATAATGTTCTGGTTACTTGTCTGCCTCGTTGAGTAGGCTACAGGCTCTTTGAGGTAGAGCTTTAATCTTTTAATTCCAGTATTTGTGACTGGATCTGGCACAAAATAAATATACAGTAGATTTTTACTGCTAATAATAAGAGAGTATTTATTTATTGAGTAGGATTAAATGAAAGATGATGATGACAGTGCTGAAGAAAGGCAATATATAAGGTTTAAGGTACCTGTGATTTTTTATAATAAATACTGGAAAATCTCTGAAAACTAAAGATATCTTATATAATGAAATTATGGGTTTCTTTTCTTTTTATTATTTTTTTAAGATTTTATTTATTTATTTGACAGAGATAGAGACAGCCAGCGAGAGAGGGAACACAAGCAGGGGGAGTGGGAGAGGAAGAAGCAGGCTTCTAGCGGGGGAACCTGATGTGGGGTTCGATCCCAGAACTGCGGGATCACGCCCAGAGCTGAAGGCAGACGTTTAACGACTGAGCCACCCAGGCGCCCCATGGGTTTCTTTTCTTTTTAAAGCCATGATATGTAGCCTTGATTTAAAGTAATATCTACTAAAGGGGCACCTGGGTGGCTCAGTTGGTTAAGTGTCTGACTTTGGCTCAGGTCATGATCTCAGTGTCCTGGGATTGAGTCCCACCTGGGGCTCCCCACTCAGTGGGGACTCTACTTGTCCCTCTCCCTCCCCTTCTGCTCCTCCCCCTGCTTGTGCTCTCTCTGTCTCGCTCTCACATAAATAAATAAAATCTTTTTAAAAATTAAAAAATAAAACTTTTAAAAAATACTAGTATCTATTCAAATAATAGTGACAGAATTTCAGAACATGAAAGAAACATGGAATCCAGTCTAGTGATTTTCAATCAACCACTTAGCATTAGATCAAAAAAATACTCAGATCCCTAGCACCTAAACAATTTACTCTACAGCTATTACCTGAGAGTTAAAGGGATGGTAACTGCCACAATATGAAGGGTCTTGATGAACTGGACCTCTGGAGGTTCTAAGGCTCCAAAGACAAGAGCTGTACAAACTCTATCCTAGTTCAAAATCTAATCTGACAAAAAGGATGCTGAAACCTTGAGACGGTTGTGATATTTCCAAGAGCATCAAGTGATGTAGGGCTGGACATGAGTCTCTGGCTCCTAGGCCTATACTCCAAACCTGGTTTCACACTGCTTCTAAGAGAAAAACAACTTAGCTCTGGGAGCACAACAAAAATATTCATATTGCCTACGTAAAACAGCAGTACTAGAAAATGTGGACATTAAAGAAATGTTAGAGTGCATTTGTCTTACAAAGCACATAGCCTGTAATGCTGATATTTTACCAGACACTGTACATTGCAGGCTGCCAGGTACAATAACTTTTCCTTCTGTCGAATGTTCAGCATAGTTTCTTATGGATTTATTCCCCATTACAGTCAATAAAACATAATTATAATATTAATTTGATAGAATCCCATAGATGTATGCTCTCTCTGAACCAATGGCATTTTAGAGAAAAACTTATAGTATGAGGCAACAATAGGAGGTATCTCTGTTAAACTGGCCATAAATTGTTTTGGCTTTTGTTACAGGTTGAATTGTGCGCTCCCATAATTTATATGTTGAAGTCCTAACTCCTAATACCTCAGAATAAGGTCTTATTTAGAAACAGAGTCATTACAGAAGTCATTAGTTAAGATGAGGTCATACTGGAATAGAGTGAACCTAAACCAATATAGCTAGTGTTTTTATAAAAAGGGGATATTTGGAGATACACACAGGAAGAATGCTGTGTGAAAATTGGAGTTATGCTCCCACAAACCAAGAAATTGACAGACCCTAGAAAAATTCCTGGAAACGATTCTTCCCTAGTGCATTCAGAGGTAGCATAGCTCTGCTGACATCTCACTCTCAGACTTGCCTCCAGAACTAAGACAAAAATTTCTGTTATTTAAACCACTCCACTTTTGGCACTTTGTTACAGCAGTTCTTGCAAACTAATACAATTCTAGATCTTCGTTGCTCTGAAGGAGAATTTTTCTCAATCATTTAGTTAGTAAGTCACATGCCAAAAATTGGATCTCTTTACTTAAATGTTCCAGTTGCCAGAACTTGATCCAGAAAAAATAAGTAATATAGAATTATAATTAGATAATGTCTATATACGGAGGATGAACTGAATATAGAATACAGAATCATAAAAACACAGACAGTTCAGTGTGCTATAAAAATCAATTGTATCTAGAGCCTAGTCATACTGCTCTATTATGATTAAGCTTTACCTAACTAGACACAAAACTTTATGGCCTTCACATGGTTTTTCACCCCATTTTATCATGATCTAATTGCCACATTTAAAAACTTTCTACCTATAGACTATAATATTTGAAGGAGTGTAAAAATGTTCCAGCATAAGATTTCCTTTATCTCTACCCCCTACTTTATACTATCCTCTGGTCTCTCTTCTTATTGATGATTTTATATAAGAAAATTGGTCCCCACAATAACCCTTGCAAAAACTATGTTAAATACTTTTCAAGGCTTGTTTCAGGTCAAGCAGTGTTCTCAAAGTTAAACACTTTGTCTAATTTCCACAAATTTAGCTGTTAATAGACTACTGTCAAACCAAATGTCAAAACATAATCAAACGCACATTTTATGATTTAACATAACATAAAATCATACAACTGGGGGCGCCTGGGTGGCTCAGTCATTAAGTGGCTGCCTTCGGCTCAGGGCGTGATCCCAGCATTATGGGATCGAGCCCCACATCAGGCTCCTCTGCTGGGAGCCTGCTTCTTCCTCTCCTACTCCCCTAGCTTGTGTTCCCTCTCTCTCTGGCTGTCTCTCTCTCTCTAATAAATAAATAAAATCTTTAAAAAAAAATCATACAACTGGATTTTATCAATGTGAAATTAGTTCTCTGAAAACTATTAAATATATCTTTACCAGTGATTTCTACCTTCTTTCAAAATTAGTAAACACTACTTACTTTATAAACTTCATGCTCAAGAGAAGATATTTGTATTTTAATCAAACAATGAAATTAACTCCTTTATAAACAGAAATGATATTTGAATATTCATTTTTCCTTCTTGTACAAATATATGAATGAGAAAAGAGGACTGTTACCCTTCTAAATATCATCTGAAAGTTGGATCTTTGTATTTTTTCAAGAGACATATCCATTCTCTTTGAAATATTTACTTCTGTCCAATGTTATAAATATGTCAGTGCTACCACCTTCATACCACGAGAAGAAAGCCAGCACTGTGGTCCAGGTGATGATCTTTCCAACTCCTCAAGAATTAGGTTGGTCATTGCTTTCCTACAAGACCCTACCTCAGCAGCACAGGGATTCAGAATCTCCCAATTATTATACAAACAGCTCAGAAATGGAAATGGATGAGTTTAGGCAAATCATTTGATTTAGTTCACTTCAACAAATACGTATTTATTGAGAGCTACTATGTGTCATCAGTGTGTTAAGCATGGCGGTAACAGATATAGAAGAAAACTCTTAAGGAAATTACAGTCTAGAGACAGAAAAATAAACAGATATTGACATAAGGTGGTGAGAAAAGAAATAGCAATTTGCCTAAGGTTCCATAAAACCTAGCGATGGGTGTTATGAAATCACTTGGCCTATCTGAGAGTTGTTCACAGATTTCCTGGAGAAGATGAGCCTGTGCTAACTTTGGAAAAGACGGGTAAGAGTCTAGTCAGCAGGGAAGTTGGGAAGGTTTTCCCAGGCAATGGAGCAAACTGAAGTACACTACAGAAGTATGGTCAAATCTGGTTTCTCTGAAGTAGACACTAAGTACAGGATATTATTAGGATCAATACCTGTGGATGGGAACAGGAAGAAGCAGGATTAGGCAGAGGGGGAAACTGAACTGTGATATAGGATGTTCAAGCCTCTGCCAGCATTATGGGGAACTCTGGAGCCAGACTTTATATCCTTGCCTGGCTCTGTCAAGAGATACAGAATGCCCAGAAGGGTGTGACCTTGGGTGAGGCAGCACTATGAAGCTGAGGTAGTCAGAAAAAATACTAAGAGCTTGAGGCAACTGGGCAACAGATCCTTCCTAAAAGGGATCTCAGCAGACCATGTCCCCCATTCGCCACAAATGTAAATCTAGTGGGTGTCCAGTATTATTAGACAGTAAATTTTCATGTGGATGGTAGGAAGAAAAGCAGCTGAAAAAGTCGATTTTCAAAGACATGTTCTCACAATGATGTGCTACTCACTGGAGAAAGCTGATTGCGCACCTGTTTCCGACTTTGCATTCAGTGACATCACTTTGGTATCTTGAAATCATCATTGGTGAAAGTATTCGCTCCACAGAAATCATCAAAAGTTACAAATCAGTGCTACATTTTTCTGAGAACCTGTTTACCAGCATGAAACTTCACTATTATCCTTCCTATGTCCATAAACACAGGTTTAAATCATAATGAATAAAAGCCTCAGGTAAGACAGCATTCTACAACCTGCTCAAAATAGGAGAGCTCATAGGTCAGTAAGTCCCATCTTTTTATACTGAGAGAAGTAAAGACTCCTCCCTTTTCCTTTTCTTCTCCTGCCACTAACCTCATTTTCGCCTTGGTAAATTGTAGTAGTCTCACAGGATAATTCATTCATTACAAGTATTTTGTTTTCATAAGTATTCAAGAATATGTACTGAAGGCTTACTATGTGTCAAAAACTCAGTGTGAGTATTCAATGGTGAGCAAACAATAGACCTAGTTCCTATTCTAGAGCTTATAGTTGAGATACAAATATTAGTTTAAAAACATCATGAAATAAATGTATAATCACAAATGGTGATAATTTTATGAAGAAAGAATGGAGAATATAAGATACTTAAATAATGTCTTTGATGTATTAACCTTCTATATCATTTAAATAGTATAAAATAAAACATCAATGTCATTAGGCACTAAGAATTAAAGTAATGATAGTTTAATCGAAAGCCAATTATAATTATTTTTAAGAAATTTTATCTTATCTATTATTATGAAAAACCCACTAAATAGTGATTTTTTTTCTAAAAATGTCAATACATGTCCCTTGGCAATCACAGTGTCTGTCTTTTTTCATTTACTATATTATTACATTCATCTGCTGTACCATTACAAAGATATAGACACAGAGAAATTTGAACAGTATTGAAAATTAGAATTTTTTTCCCTCAGGCCACTGCTACTGACATTGTAAAGAATATCTCATATAAGCATAATATTATATTAAAATAAACTCTCAGCTATAGCATTCAGTTTTTCTAAATAACTGTCTTGTTGAACACTAGTAAAATTCTCTGGTTAGAACAAAAGTTTTGGCAAAGAAAATTCAGCATTTCACCCTCAAATTTGTATTTCTGGCCTGATTACATGAAAAAAAAAACCTGAATTCTATTTGCTAGCATTATTTTAGGGGAAAAATAATATTTTATTCTTGGAAAAGGCTGAGACTTATGCCTGATCTATATCTAACAATACATGAAAGAGAAATTTAACATCTGTTCATGATATCACATTTCCTATACGTATTCCTATCCATAATACGCATTCAGTTAAAAGCACATATCAAAATCCTGTTTTAGAGGATTTGGAAAGTAACACTTTCTATTTAGGACACTTCAATTATGTGCTTGTGAGTTCTGATCAGATTAAAAAAATAATTAATCCATGACAATCTGCCTCTACTTTCTATGTTCAAGATTTAGATTGAACAAGATTTTGTCATTTTTAATATCTATTATCTTCACCCAAAGTCATTACAAAATACATCTCTAGAATCAGATAAAAATTTATAAGTGTTACCACTGTGGATTGCACCAAAGAGTTAAAGCACCCCAACACATTATACATATATTCATACATAGGGCCAAAGGGATACCATTCTCATTTTTCATCATCAAGGCATTTATGAGACTCCCATCTTCTTTTGCTTTTGTGACCTCTAGTCAGAAAGGCCAAAGTAAATAAAGGTCAAGATAGATGTCAAATCAAGCAATTACTAAACAGGGAACTTGGCGGTGACCCTCAGATTAGAAATGGTGACCTGTCACAGCAACAGGGGAAAACCTTCCTGCAACTCCTTCTCCTATTTTATGAAATACAATCTAGATTTGCAGCCTAGACTGAAAAAAATTGATATCCTTCATTTGCGTTTTAATCTTTCCCACCCTTCATATTGGGGTTGTCCTCCCATTTTCTCCTTGGTTATATGCTCTGAATTGTAGACATGTGAGAGGAAAAATTAGTAGGAATCTGGAGTGAGGAGGGATGACACACCTATCATAAAAAAATGAGAATGAACCAACACAAGACAAAAATGTTGTAATATCACTTTTATTCATTTAACTTTACTTAAAATCACATAAAATTTAGACAATTTGAGTAATAGCAGTGAACTCAATCAACAATGCTCAAACTTTTTCTGCAAATTGGCCACTTGTAGAAATGAATTTTTGAAATATTCTATGAGAGGTGACTAAAATTTGCAAATTCATTTTTTTTTTTAAAGATTTTATTTATTTATTTGACAGAGATAGAGACAGCCAGCGAGAGAGGGAACACAAGCAGGGGGAGTGGGAGAGGAAGAAGCAGGCTCCTAGCAGAAGAGCCTGATATGGGGCTCGATCCCAGAACGCCGGGATCACACCCTGAGCCGAAGGCAGGCGCTTAACCGCTATGCCACCCAGGAACCCCTGCAAATTCATTTATTTACCTGAACCTCAATTTATCTAAACTTTAGAATCTCACTTTCCTCTCTACACCCAAGAAACTTCCACTCTTCACTCCAGAGGTTATGTTGAAAAATATTGGGTTTCCCATGTTAACCCTACAACCCACATTTACTCCTGAATTCCTCCATTCCTTAAACTTCCCATCCTTAAAAAGACCTATATTAGTCCTTTTGTTGTCAAAAGAGAAAAAGATAAGATTTACCACCTATGAATTTTGAGTTGAGGCAGAAAATAAATGAAGAGAACTGTAAGTTACAGAAATAGTATTGATAATGGAATCTTACAGAGGTTTTTTGCTTTTCCTTTTCCTGCTTGGCTTGTCACATCTCACAAGGGAATATTACCATTTTAAAAAAATCTCAGCCATGTTTCCTAGCAAATTATTATATTTAGTTGAATTAATCGATTTTGGCTGTTAAATATTATTTCCAGTAAATTTCATTAAGTCAAAGAACCTCATTTGAAAATCTGCTGACAGAAATAATATGAGAACGAAAGACTAATTTGAAAACAGACAAATCAGAAAAATGACATAGCCATCCTCCTCTTATTGGAAAACAAGCCTGGAGCTCTGCTAAGGAAGAATTGCCCAGGAGAGGAGAAAAAAAAAAAAACTTTTGAAAATGAAAGGCTTACTTTTAAAAGATTCTTAACATTAGCAAACTTTAAATGTTGACCCTAAAGGAAGGATGTAAGTATATCACTTTAAGATAATTTTCATTTCAAATTCCACTCGAATCCAAATCTTCTGTAGAAAGAAAGAAAGAAAGAAAGAAAGAAAGAAAGAAAGAAAGAAAGAAAGAAAGAAAAGAGAGGGAGAGAGGGAGAGAGGAAGGAAGGAAGGAAGGAAGGAAGGAAGGAAGGAAGGAAGGAAGGAAGGAAGGAAGGAAGGGAGGGAGGGAGGGAAACAATTTAAAAGATTTTCTTCGCTGCATACTTCAGAAAACCAAAACAAAAGGAAACATTTCCATACAAAGATGACAGCCAGGGTGCTTTAAATTCTATGTAAATGAATATTTTAAGTCTAATTATTTTTTGACCTTATGCTGTTTTGTTTCTTTGTTCAAGGACTCTAATCAGAGGTCCTGGTGGAAGTTTGGCCTATTAGTATTGTTATTGCAACTGGTTCTTCTAAATCACCAGAGAAACTAACTTAGCATATGTGCTTTGCATGGTCAGTTTGGAAAGCTTTATAACCTCAAAGTGTTACTTCATAAATTACATTAATTTTGCAATATTTTTTCCAAAAGCATCAACACGTGGTCGGAGGGGGGGGGCGGTGGTAGCAGTGCCAGCAGGGGCAGGAAGGAATTCCTAGAAATTCCAAATTGTCTCCTTGAAAAAAATGATCTTCACTTCTACTGCATGCATTTTTATGTACAAAATTCCCAGTGGGGCACCTGGGTGGCTCAGTAGGTTAAGTGTCCATCTCTTGATTTCTGCTCAGGTCATGATCTCAGGGCTGTGAGATTGAGCCCCACCTCAGTCCATGCTGTCATGGAGCCTCTCCCTATCTCTCTACCCCTCCCCCCAAAAAAAATTTTCCAAAGTTGAAACTAAAAAACAACTCAGCTAACACCACTCTGAATTGTACATCTTTTTTCTTCCTTGTGTTTGCGGTTAACAAAACTGTGAATGAATAAGACTGAAGAAACAACCTGTGATGGCTTGAGGTGTTTTCTGTTTTCCCAAGAGGTGTGGCCAGGTTTGAAAAAAGGGGGGGGTGTTGTGTACTGAAAAATAATTGTCTAGGAGTGAGAACCTGGCATTTAAATAGGAGTGGATTCCCTCTAAATTTTACCCCAGTGGCTCCAAGATATGAATCACAGAAAATGGGCAACTCCCTGTGGCTAGCATTCTTTCTACCCACCTTCAATAATGCCAATTAGCCTGGGTGGGACCAACATGGAGGTAATCTTACATACTGGACCATTTTAGCAATAATTTTCCCTTTGGATAGAAGTCTGTGGGGTTCAGGCAAACTAAAAATAAAACTAAACAGTTTAAGAATAGGTTAAAGTTAGACTTCAAAGTTAGAAAAAAATTAAACTTTACTAAGTAGTGTTTATTTTTAATGTCTTCTTTATTCCTTATGAAAATTTAAAGTAAGTCAAGAAAGCATAAAAATCTTCTCTAGAATTATCACTAAGCACAGAGTATGCCAAAAGTTTGTTAAAATGTTTGTTTTAAACCCTATCCTTTCTAGAAGTGCAGTTCTCAAGGTCCTAGAAAAAAAATTGATTACAAAATAAATTTATAAGACAATTTTTTCATATTGAGTTATTTTAGTATTGTCCTAAACAAATATATTTGTTAAATAGCACCTATAGTAAGTATAATTTTATAGTTATTTTCCCAAAGTTCTATAAATGCTATAGAAATCAATCCTTAACCTTTACCAAATATCCTAACAATCATATATACAATAGACTATTATTCAGCCATGAGAAAGAAGAAAACCCTGCCATTTACAAGAGCATGGATGGACCTTGAGGGCATTATCCTAAGTGAAATAAACTAGACAGAGAAAAAAAAATACCACATAGTATCACTTACATGTGGAATCTTTAAAAAAAAAAAATCAAACTCAGAAACAGAGTAGAAAAGTGGTTGCCAGGGGCTGGGGGGTGGGAGAAATAGGGACAGGGTGGTAAAAGGGTACAAATTTCCAGCTATAAGATAAATAAGGTTTGAGGATCTAATGTATAACATGGTGACTACAGTTGATACTATATTGTATAATTGAAATTTGCTAAGAAAGTAGAATTTAAATGTCCTCACACACACACACAAAAAGGAAAATACCTGAAGTGAATGTATGTATGAATTAACTAGATGGTGGAGATCCCTTCACAATGCATGCATGTATCAAATCATCACGATTTACACTTTAAATATCTTACAATTTTGGGGCACCTGGGTGGCTCAGTTGGTTCAGCCTCTACCTTTGGCTCTGGTCATGATCCTGAGGTCCCAGGATCGAGTCCCACATCAGGCTCCCTGCTCAGTGGAGAGTCTGCTTCTCCCTCTCCTTCTGCCCTGTTCATGCTCTCTCTCTCACTCTTTCTCAAATAAATAAATTTTTTAAAAAATTTAAATATCTTACAATTTTGTCAATTATACCTCAATAAAGCTTTAAAAAATCCTAATAATCAATCGATCAATACACAGTAAAAACATGTACATGTAGGGGCACCTGGGTGGCGCAGTCGTTAAGCGTCTGCCTTCAGCTCAGGGCATGATCCCAGCGTTATGGGATCGAGTCCCACGTCAGGCTCTTCTGTTGGAAGCCTGCTTCTTCCTCTCCCACTCCCCCTGCTTGTGTTCCCTCTCTCGCTGGCTGTCTCTCTGTCAAATGGATAAATAAAATCTTTAAAAAAAAAAAAAAATGTACATGTAATAATCCAGGACAATTTCTGAGGTAAATGCATTTGGTCCTCTAACAACCTTATAAAGTGGGGGAAAAAATAGTAATTTCCTCATTTTTAAGATAAGGAAACTGAGATTCAGAATTATTAGGTCTATGGTCTCAAGCTAATTATTAGAAGAATAGATTAGATTCTAGGCCTCTTGGATCCCCATATATCAGTTAATATTCACCCTCTCCATATGTAATTTAGCCTCCAAATATTTATGTAATCTATCTGTTCTTTAGAAATTCAGAGAAAGTATAAGCAAGTTGGTTAAGGCTTCATAGAGATGAGGGCTTTGAGCAGAACCTTAAAAGTGGATCAGTAAGGGTAGGTGGAGGGATAGAAGAAATAAATATATGCCGGGGGGAGAAAACAATAGCTAAGAAAAATGTAATAACAATACTTATTAAGCACATATTATGGGATACTGTACTGAGCACTTAATCTACATTATCTCATTTACTCCTCATGATACATGATGAATTAAGTACTTCCTATAGGAAACTGAGGCTCAGGAAACTAAGGAATTCACCTGGGATAGAATTCACAGAGATGGGGGGGTGCCTGGGTGGCTCAGCCATTAAGCACCTGCCTTTGGCTCAGGGCGTGATCTCAGAATTCTGGGATCGAGCCCCGCATCGGGCTCCTCTGCTGGAAGCCTGCTTCTTCCTCTCCTACTCCCCCTGCTTGTGTTCCCTCTCTCGCTGGCTGTCTCTCTCTCTGTCAAATAAATAAATAAAATCTTAAAAAAAAAAAAAAAAGAATTCACAGAGATGGGAAAGGATAGAAGCAAGAACTGGTTTCCAGCCCGATCTGTTTGATTCCCAAGACCAAGCTCTTAACCTTTATTCTCTACTACTTCTGGAACAAAGCATGAGAAGGAGCAGAGCATGAGTGAAAGAGCTTGACTAGAAAAGAGTCATGTTGAGAGTGAAAGAAAATAAAATTGAATACAGATCAGGATGGAGTTATAGAGTGCCTAAAAATTCAAGAAAAAGTAGATTTGATGTGACAAGCAATGGGAATTCTTTATAGATTTTTGAACAAGAAGAAAGATCATAAAGGGAAGTATTCAAAGAATGTTTGTCCTATGGCAGGAAGATGGAGGGAGTAAAAGATGAAGTTAAGGGGCCAGTTAGAAAATTAATCAAGTATGAAATGATGAAGGTCTAATCCAGAGTGGTCAGCATGACTGTGAATCAGAAGAAAAGGATATAGAAACAATTAAAGGAAGAATCAATGTAATTTCATGACTAATTAGATGCAAGGACTGAAGCAGAGAAATGATGAGTCAAAGATGACTGGATGGTTTCAAGCCTAGGGGACTGAGGAGATGGCGCCACATGAATAAAGCTGAAGGAGGAAACTGTGGTGGGAGAACATGAATTTGTGTTTAGGCATGTCAGATCTTAATGACTGATGAGTAGGGACTTGGACATGAAGACTCGTTTTCAGATGTTGAAAGGTGATTAGAAGCAAGGGCACAGCATAGTAATGAAAGTTGTAGATTCTGAATTGTTGCTGAAAAACATGGAAAGAGAGATAGTAGGGCTGAGGATTTAGGTGAAGGAGTTTCCATATTAAGGATGCCTAAGACGAATCCCGAGGAGGCATTCAAGAAATAAGGAAGACCAATCAGTTTTTTCCTTGTAAGGGGTTTGTAATTTACCTGGGGAGGCATCATTAACATGCATGAAGCAACATCAGTGGAATTACTTATCTCAACTGGAATAAGCCCCATGAGGGCAGGAACTAGTACCTAAAACAGGAGTTGGCATATTATAAGAATTCCATAATATTTGTTGAATTGATGAATAAATCATTGTACCCCATATCTCAGCAACTACCACAATGCCTAGCAAATAGCTGGTGCTCAATAAAAGTTGTTGAACTGAATTGAATTAATAATTCTATCTTTATTCTAAAGAGCTCTCATCTTAAAGTTGTTAATTATAAGATTCCAAACAAGTTAATTAAGAATTCAAAGAAAAAGGGGGTGCCTAGGTGGCTCAGTCAGTTAAGCGGCTCACTCTCAGTTTTGGCTTAGGTCATGATCTCAGGGTTGTAAAATTGAGCCCTGCGTGGGGCTCCAAGCTCAGCTGGGAGTCTGCATGAGATTCTCTCCCCCTCCCTCTCCCTCCCCCTCTGTTCCTGCCCCGACTCTCACATTCCCTTTTTTCCTCTCTAAAATAAACAAATAAAATAAGAAAAAAAAAGAATTCAAAGAAAAGATACATTAATGAAGCGAAAACATAGAATAGCATTGAAAAACTAAATAAGAAGAAAAAAGACAGGGAAAGAAAGAATCACTAAGGCACAGAGGACAAAATGCATTTGAAATATCTGTACATCAGTTAAAAATTTTGAGGTGAATGAAAGATATGAACTAAAAAATCAAGAGAAATATCACCACTTAGGTTGTGGTGCTAGCAACCAAGAAATAAACCACACACCTTCAGGACTGACTATAGGCAATAAGACAGAACTGAGTTAAAGACTATGCCAGTTCCGTGACCTAACTGACTGTAAGAATGATGGCAATGGGGAGGCTCAAGTGGAGAGGAAGATGTGTGTTTTAATTCCAATATAGTTAACATACGGTGTTATATTAGTCTCAGGAATACTTTATAGTGATTCAGCAACTCCATGCATCACCCAGTGCTCATTGTGATGAGTACCCTCCTTAATCCCCATCACCTATTTCACTCATCCCCCCACCTACTACTCCCCTCTAGTAACCATTAGTTTGTTCTCTATAGTTAAGAGTCTGTTTCTCGGTTTCTCTCTCTCTTTTTTTCCTTTGCTCATTTGGCTTCTTAAATTCCACATATGAGTGAAAGCATATGGTATTTGTCTTTCTCTGACTGACTTATTTTGCTTAGCTTTACACTCTCAAGCTCCATCCGTGTCATTGCAAATGGCAAGATTTCATTCTTTTTACAACTGAATATTTCAATATATATAGTCCACAGAAGGAAGATATGTTTGATTTGAAACACAGATGCTCCAAAATTTCCATTAGAGATCATTCAAATAAAATTCTCTCAAACCAGCTCAAGTGAAAATGAGACTCATTAAAAATAAAATACAAAATTTTGTAGACATCAGAGAAACGAAAAAATGTACAGCTTGGTCACATGAAGGTATGCCACCTGGAAAATCAGAAATAAAGGTAATAGTCCTTTTTTCAATCATTACATTGCATGGCCTCTCATGATTCTGTGTCTCTGGTCCACTTTCCAGCTAGCTCTGTTTTTATAAGGCATTTCTGTCCCTCCAAACTTTTAGCCTGGACATCACTTTGGCTTTCCGTGATGCCAACTCTACACGAACATCCATCTTTTGTGCTTTCATTCTGAAAACAATCTAAAAATCTCTCACATGGTTTCACAAGAAAAGTCCTATCACTGCTCTACTTTTTTTTTTTACAAAACCATATGAAGTCAATAATAAATTGTGTAAGCAAATTTATGTTTACTACCACGTCAAGTATACATACTGATTAATTCTCCCTTCAATTTCATGCTCATTCATTTATTGCCTAAAAAGCCTACTTTCTACACCCTGTATCATCTCGTATCAAAATCAACAAATACTACTCACTGCCTTATTGACCACAATGGCCTAAATTTATTAGAGGAATGTGTGGTCAGTGAAATGTACCCCAAAGAGATGAGAGACAGAAGAAAAGTGACAAAACTGGTTAGCTCACAAACCAGAATATCAGACACTGAATAAAAATATGCTGAGAAGCAAATTTTAATTTATTAAGCTACAAACTGTTTGCAAAAGTATTTTTTGGAACAAAAAGTAGTTTTGTATTATTCTATAATTCGTGGCACACAACACCATCAGACCCAAAATTTAAACTGAGATAAAAAATTCTCCTTTAAAATATATTTTTAAAACTGGGGCACCTGAATGGCTCAGTCAGTTAAGCATCTGACTCTTGATTTCAGCTCAAGTCATGATTTCAGGGTCGTGAGACTGAGCCTCAGGTTGGGCTCCACACTCAGTGAAGTCTGCTTGTCCCTCTCCCTCTGTTCCTCTTCCCCCAACTCATGCTTGCTCACTTGCTCTCTCAAATAAATAAGTAAATAAATAGAATCTTAAAAAATATATATATATATATATTACTAAAATTTTATGGAAAGGCAGCAGTCACTACTAATATTTAATCGCCATCCAAATAACCTTTTTTTCATTCTTCAAATATGTATTTAATAACTCATATAGGAAAGAAAGCAAAAGACCACATTGATGTTTCTTAAATATGAAGAAAATAATTGATAATTAAAATCAGTTAAGTCCATTATCAACCATGGACCAAAATATACATACATAATATATATCCCCGGTAAGACCTGTTTGTTGCTTTATATAGTATTCCACAAACATAACTCTCAACACTTAGTTTGGTTCACTGGTTCATTTATTCCCTTATTTACCTCTTGAAAATTTCTGATAGCCCATCTTAAAGTGTAATTTTTCTGAAGATAAAATTTTATTTGGTTTAATTTAATCTAAGTACAGACAATTCTGTTTATTGGTTTTTTCTAATTGCAACAGTAAGGAACACAGCTATGCATTCCTATTTTTATATAGGTAAGTGTGCAAATATGGACCATGATATAAGATTTTTTATGTAAGATAGTCATTAGGTTGAAAGCAGAGGCTAGCTCTCTATTTCCCACTAATATTCAGATATTACTGGCAATTTTAATGTAACTACTCAATGTGAAAATCTCAATTGTATTACGTGAAATTATTTGAATTACAAAGCATTCTGTGAATTAACTCCGTAAGGCAAGTGTGTATTAGTTTGATAGACTCATTCCACTTCAAGTAAAAAAGTTGACCAAATTATAAATAAGATTTATATCACCATCTATTATATGTCTTCAATTCCATAAAGGTAACTATGAAAAAAATCTTATTAAATCCTTTCATGTAGTTGCAGTACCTGAAAAAGTCTTGTAATAACTTTGACCCTCTCTTTTCTTATCTGTTTATTGGAGACAGTAAATCACAGCCATTTTTCTGTAGATTAAATTAAACAAGATATTAAAGTACCTGGCACATAACAGATTTTCAGTAAATATTTGCCTTTATTACTATAACTGAGAAAATAAAGTATTTCAGGGGAAGAAGAAAAGCAGCATGATAACAGTACTTTTAAATCCAGGCATTGAAATCACATTTATTCTTGGGCTGTCGTCTTCCTTCCTGTCTTCTTAATTATGTATTTGACTCTACAGACAGATACCAAACCAGGAATCTCAGGATTATGCGAAAGAGCCATACTGATGACTTTAATTAATTTAAACTCAGAAAATGAAACTTCTGAATGAATTAACTGAGCCAAGATATTAACTCTTAGAGGTTGATTACTTGCTTTTGACCTGGGACTGCTAGGAAGAGGATTTGGTCCTATTCCAAGACTAGTCCCCAGCTTGTCATCCATTTATATGAAGTAATAAATACTTTATTTCTTTCCAGTCCCCTTCTCCCTCCGCTCTGATTTTATCCTCTGATAAAATGGTAGATGGATTCTACCTCCCTGCCCCTGCTAGCTATCCACTCCCTCCTCCTTCCATACCATACAACAAGGGACCCTCAAGCATTTATTATGCAACTTGGTCGTCTGTTTCTATATTTCAGTAAATTGAAGACCTCACTTCAAAGGATCCTTTTCTTAAAATTCCTCCCCCCGGATCTTCCCATTGACATGTAGTACTGTTCAAGCCATGACCTGGATGGTACCCAGAATAACAAGGCTGATCACTATAATTCTGGTATTTATGGTCAGCCAAGTGAAAATAATATAGGCCAGGATAAACCTTAACAATCCAAAAACAAAAAAACTATTTGTAAACATAATGCAAATGTTCTTAATAATAAAGTTCAGACAAATTGAAAATTAAAATAATTTTTATCCCTTGCAATTTAACACTAGTGCTAGGATTCAGCCGAAAATGTTTTCTTATTTTATAGTTTGGTAGAACTTTGAAGAAATAAGGGGAAATGTTAAATGCAACGTCCCACAAGAGCTAGTTATCCTCAATGGTTTTTTTATATGCCAGAGTATTAACCTAATTAACCCATCTTTCATGAACATTTTGCAGAAATGGGGCCTGTCCAACCACTCCTGCATATGTTCAGTTGCCTGAACACGCTTGCTTTTGTGGTTGAAACTCAAATTCCGCCTCCCACACAATGTAATAGACAATATTTTCATGTCCTTGAAAAGGTTAAGTATCTGCAAAGTTCCATATTTATTTAATGCATGTTTTTCTTTATGTAAGACTTATATTTACTTATTTAATAGATTTCTATCCTAGCAGAATCAGAAGTTTATATTTATGTAATCAGTTTCTCTTAAGTTTGCAGAGTATCTATTACATGTCATTCAGAGCTACTCATTCATTCAAGTTCTCTGGTTTTTGCCTAAATTCTGTAAATATTTTATGAAAATAAACAAACTAAACAAAATATATATTATATTTTGTGATTATAGACTCAGTATAACATATGCTTTGAGAAACAGTTCAGTTTGGTGAGAGTGTTAAGTTTATGTTTCATGCTACATATAGAGAAAGAGGCAACATTTGAACATTTGTTTATTTTAAGCCTCAATATAAAAAAGATTGGAGTAGATTCACAAATGTTGAGCAATGTAATGGCATAATAATACACACACACACTATATTATATATCAGATAACGTGAGAATTCCACATGCATTATCTTATTTCTCATAAGCACCTTACGAAGCAATCTATTGTTACAATCCTCATTTGTTATAGATGAGAAACTGAAACTAAGAGAGGCTAATGAATTTGCCCAAAGTTCCAAAATTGAGGAGCAGTAGGGATTAGGATTTGAACCCAGGTGATCTGATTCTAGATCCATGTTCCTTCTAGTGAGGATAGAGAAAGAAAAGGAACCCAGAGTTGAAGTTAGCCCAAGAAATGTGCATTGAAAATTTTGTTCAATACAAAAAAGGAATCATAAGTTTGGCTCTGATTTTCTGGGCACCAAAGAAAATAACACAATCCAAAACAAAATCCACACGTCCATAAAATAAAAGGCATACTAATAACTCAAAAAACGGTGGCCTTTACTCTGATGGACTTTATGAGAAAGAACAAAGAGAAGTCTAAAAAACAAAAACAAACAAATGAACAACAAAAAATATGGCATCTTCTCATATTTCCCGTAAAGATAAACCTGGGGAATAACACAACCTTGCTCAAAAAAAGCACATTCTTAATGCTCCAAAGCAGTATTATCCATATATATGCCCAATCGTTTGGCTTGATTACAGAATAAAATAGAAAACTCTCAAGGAATGCAAAGACTAAATCTTCCGTGGGCAATATTCCCATATATAACAATGTAATATCTCAGAAATAATTAAACATTTAATGAGAGTCACGAAGCAAATACTAATACTATATTCACTGGTAAGAAGCTGAGATGTATTTGTTTTATCTTGTTGATTTAGAATGTATCTATTTATTTAACTCTTCAGTAAGGTAGAAGATAAAAAAGACACAAATCACTTACAATCTAAGCTTCAGTCTCCTCAGCTGTAAAATAGGGATAATAATAGTACTCCCTCATCTTGTTGCCTTGAAGATCAAATAAAATAACACATAAAAAGTTCTTAGTGCTTGGGGCGCCTGGGTGGCACAGTCGTTTAGTGTCTGCCTTCGGCTCAGGGCGTGATCCCAGCGTTCTGGGATCGAGCCCCACATCAGGCTCCTCCACTAGGAGCCTGCTTCTTCCTCTCCCACTCCCCCTGCTTGTGTTCCCTCTCTCGCTGTCTGTCTCTGTCAAATAAATAAATAAAATCTTTAAAAAAAAAAAAGTTCTTAGTGCTTGCTCGTGCTATACACTGACTAAAATGTTGACTGTTAATAATATTTTTAAAATATTGATAATCCATATTTAGAAGCTCTAAGACAGCCCTTCAAAGCTTTATAGAGCACAGCAAATTGAAAAGAATATTTTGGCTTAAGAAATTAAAAGTGAAATATTCATATTATCCTAGGAATCAATTACTAGTCAAGTCAGGATATGACTGAAAATCTACAGGTTGATTTTGTGATCTTTGCCACTTTTTCAAAATCTTATAAATTAGGTTAAGTTTTTGTGGAAAAAAATTATTGTTTTTTACTTTAGTTGTCTAGACAAAATTAAGCCATTGGATCTATTAATAAAGTGAGGATATATTTCTAACCAAATGATATATTTCTATCTCATTTCATGGAGAATGAAAGGGGGTGCTGAAATAATTAGCTGGTATTAACCAATCTACAACAGGTATAAACCAGGATATTCTAGCACATCTAGGATGTAGGGACATCTTACCTATTCTTCCTTCTCTGTTTCACTAATACAGAGAAGAATTAATGACTATGCACCCTCCTACATGCAATTTTAAAGGCCAGCTAGGCCAGTATTTTTTTTGCAAACCAGAGTTGCATTTCATTTCAATGTATAAATCTCCAAAACAAATCAAGTATTATAAATTGTACTCAAACATATTCTAACACTTTCTGCAAAAGTTGGGACCTTATAATAAATTCCAAAGAATTACGGTGCTCATTAGTTTGATATCATAACTGGTCATTTAATATTATTCAGATTTATTTTGACATATCTTTTCTTTTTATTTGTAGAATTTATGGACAAATAAATACCCAAGAAATCCCCTTCCTTGACAATGTTAACGCATTTAATTGCTCAAACTTGTTCTATTTCTTCCTTTTTTGGTTTGGTTTTGTTGTTTTGTTTTAGAAAGACATGCTGATGAAGGGGGTAAAAAAATGTTTCCAGATCCTTTAAGTCAAATATTTTCCTTCCACAAAAGATTTTTTGTTTGTCTTGACATCCCTCTAGTTTATTCTTCCTAGGGCCTTCAAACTCTTGTTATCACCTAAAAAGAAAGAAAGAAAGAAAGAAAGAAAGAAAGAAAGAAAGAAAGAAAGAAAGAAAGAAAGAAAGAAAGAAAGAAAGAAAGAAAGAAAAAAGAAAGAAAGAAAGAAAGAAAGAAAGAAAGAAAGAAAGAAAGAAAGAAAAACAACAAATATTTACCTAACTTTTCAGATTAGTGATTTTCTTTAAAAAATCATTATGAAATGAAAATAAATGAAGGGTTAGAGAAGAGGACAGTGGAGAAACTACAAGAAATATATGAAACCACTGGGCATGCTGAAATGTTTCTATGCAGAGTCTGAAAATGTAATTCATACTTAAATAGTTAAGAGAGTATCTTGTGCAGAGTATCAATAATAAAAAATAATGGAATACAGTCTCTCATGGTGACTAATATAACAAAATAAAAATTATTAAAAAAATAATGGAATAAATAAAAAATATTCCAATTGAATGAAATTTTACTATGTGACAATATAAATTAATTGATATGGGATTTCTGGAAGAAATTGATATTTCTTTTTTTTTTTAAGATCTTATTTATTTATTTGACAGGGAGGGAGAGAGAGAGAACAAGAAGGGGGAGCAGTAGGTAGAGGAAGAAGCAGACTCCTCACTGAGCAGGGAGCCCAGACGCAGGGCTCGGTCCCAGGACCCTGGGATCATGACCTGAGCCAAAGGCAGATGCTTAACTGACTGAGCCACCCAGGCACCCCAGAAATTGATATTTCAAGGAGAAAAAAATGTATCAAGAGAACAGTTAACATGGAATTATTTTTGTAAACCATGGATGCCTTTCCCCACTTTACTTCCAATCTTCTTTTTTTTAACACTTTTTTTTTGTTTTGTTTTGTTTTTTTAAAGATTTTTTATTTATTTATTTGACAAAGATAGAGGCAGCCAGCAAGAGAGGGAACACAAGCAGGGGGAGTGGGAGAGGAAGAAGTAGGCTCACAGCAGAGGAGCCTGATGTGGGGCTCGATCCCATAACGCCGGGATCACGCCCTGAGCCGAAGGCAGACACCCAACCGCTGTGCCACCCAGGCGCCCCTACTTCCAATCTTTGAACCAAGTAGCATGAATTCCATGCTGATTCCTTATAGTGTTGCTCTTCTCTGAGAATCTAAGTTCTGTGAGAGAAAGAGCTGTTTCTATACCATTGTGCATCCTCAGAACATTATGCAGAACCTGCCACTTAATAGGTGCTCAATAAACATTTATTGATTGATGAATTATTTGTGTTCCACACTTCACTATTTAAAGTCCAGGATTAGAACAGCCAATTAAAAAAATATCCTAATATCCTGAATTAAGAGTAGGTTTACTATGATCCAGAGTGTGAGGTAGTGTCAAATGCCTAATCTCTAATTATGTTGGTACAGATAAAGTGCAGAACAGGGACTAGTAATCCTGCTTTATTCTGTACTCATCAGATCATAAATCCTAAGAAAATTTGACAAAATGGACTCAATGAGAAGGGGAAAAGAGGGTACTGAAGCCTATGAATTAATCATTCATGCATCATTAAAGGAATTAGGGAAAGACAAGATGGGACACAATCACCCTTTATTTAATTTTTTAATCACACTTTAAATATGGATTCCAACTCTGTGGAAGAGGCATAAGATAACAGCAAGGCAAATTATAACTCGATATTAGAATAATTGTTTTAATAATTAGAGATGAGAAAGAGTAGAATGGGTTATCTTCCTTTGAGGTGCTATGCTCTCTAGCTGCATTGATAAAGAGTTCTTCTAAAAAGATAGACTTAAGTCCATGTTACTTTTAAATTGCTATTATTTTATCACATATCTATATATGTAAAATACAAAATAGCTAAATTCCAATGCTTTGTATAGACAGCTTTATATAAGTAGCTTTTAACACATATAAAATAATATTTGGATATATAATGAAATGCTTTTCATTATTCCCATTATAATTTCAGAGATATATACCCACCAAAACAAAAAGAAAAAAATTCTGTGACTGACTTCAAAAAGATGTCTGTACTTCTAGAATGCTTATCACATGTATTTAGTTGTTAACATCTTAAGATAGTGAATAAACAATAATCAGTATAAAGTCACTCTTTCTGAACTACTTCTCAGAGTTTACTTCTATTTCAATGGAGCAATTAAGAATTTGTGATAAGCATACAAAAAGATGCTCCACATCTTATGTCATCAGAGAAATGCAAATTAAAACAATGAGATACCACTACAGACCTATTAGAATAGTTAAGATCCAGAACACTGACAACACCAAATGCTGGCGAGGATGTGAAGCAACAGGAACTCTCATTCATTGTTGGTAGAAATACAAAATGGTACAGCCATTTGGGGAGATAGTTTGGCAGTCTCTTACAAAACTAAACATGATCTTACCATGTAATTCATTAATCATATTCCTTGGTATTTACCCAAAGGAGTTGAAAACTTGTGTCCACACAAAATCCTGCACATGGGTGTTTATAACAGCTTTATTCATAATTGCCAAAACTGGGAAGCAACCAAAACAACTTTCAACAAATTCTGGTACATCCAGACAATGGAATGTTACTTAGCACTAAAAAGAAATGAGCTATCAAACCATGAAAAGACACAGAGGAAACTTAAATGTATATTACTAAGTGAAAGAGGTCAATCTGAAGAGGCTATATACTATATGATTCCAACTAGATGACATTCTGGAAAGGGAGAACTACATTTACAGTGAAAAGGTCAATGGTTGCCAGGGGCTAGGGGGGAGAGAGGGAGAAATAAGTGGAGCACAGAAGACTTTTAGGGTAATGAAAACACTCTGTATCATACTATACTGGTAGATACATGCCATTATAAGTTTGTCCAAACCCACAGAACGCAAACACCAAGAGTGAACACTAATGCAAACTATGGACTTTGGGTGATAATGATCTATCAATGTAGGTTTATCATTGTAACAAATGTACCATTCTGGCGGGAGATTTTAAAGATGGGGAAGGCTATGCAAGTGTGGGAACAGAGGTATATGAGAAATCACTGTACCTTCCTTTCAATTTTGTTGTGAACTTAAAACTGCTCTTTAAAAAATAGTGTTAAACAGGATTTGTGTTGCTTTACCATTATGTCATATTTAGTAGAACTGCCCACCTAAAAGAGCAGAACAAAAACCATGTAGAACAGTTACCAGCAAAGTTTTGTAGTTAAAAAAAAAAAAAAGAAAAAAAAGAGTTTTGTAGAAAAGTTTTGAAGAGGTGCTATGACCAGTGGTTCTGGGCTCCAGTTTTGTAGCCTCAGCTGCCCACTGAGAGTGCATTACAGACCCAGGCCAACAAGCCTAACACAGTGCAGATTAGAACATCTTTTAAAGAATTTGCCAGTCCTGAGTGGAACTGATGAACTATAAACAAATATTTATTCATACAAATGACTTATTAAATAATAAGAAAGTAACTTAATTGCACACTGCCTTCTCCCACCGTCCATGTATTCAAGGAACCAAGTTGTCCTTGGATCATCCATTTTCTCTTTCCTCCTGGTTCCTTTCTTTTTTTCTACTTTTTTTTTTTCTACTGCTTCCTTTCTACCTCTCCAAGATCAGGCACGTGCGCGCGCGCGCACACACACACACACACACACACACACATACACACACACACACACAAATGCTATGCTCATCATTTAATATCCCTTCACTACTGGCAACTCATGTATATGTTATGTGTGTGTGTATATATGTGATCTCATATAAGGCATATTTCCTGTCCATCAACATCCAAATTATAAAAATAATTATTGATGATAGCCATACATTGACAAATTAATAATTCAAGAAGTTACCTTTATAAATCAAATACAACTTTTATTTAATCAGATTCTAAACAGACTACCAACGAAATGTGAAAATATATTTCTGAGGAAGAAAATATGCATTTAAGTTGTCAATAGCTAAATTACCAATAAAAAGTCCATATGTATATATTTTTAAGTATATATATTATATATTTGCATATATGTCCCTTAAAAGTATGTATATTTTAACCTCATTTCACTTCTCTCTTCCTATTCTTGTTCTCTTACCCCAGGAAAATCAATTTCCCATTTTATTTTAGATTTTCTTTGATTTGTAAGTTGTGGGGAAGATTCATTCTTGTTGAAAAGCGTTGGTGAATTAATGGAGAATTGCCACAAGAAAAAGAATCGTTAGTATAGAATTTTGATTTTTAAAAAATACTATCAGTATCTCAAGTGCTCAAAATTGCCTCAAGTTGCCATCACTACCACCATCACCACATTCCTCTTACCAAGCTGCCTCTCCTCACACCCTTGCATTCAAAATAAAGAACCCAAAGAGTTGTGTGATTTCATTGTTTTTCTGTTTTAATTAGTGTGCTGTTTTTCCTTGGCTGACCACAATCCACTGTGAGTTAACTCTGACTTAGATTACCTTAAAAACCCAGCCCTGTTTTCCTGTAAAAATGTGTATAGCCCATTTTAGCAACAAGAGTGTTCACTTAAATTCTAATTATAGCCACTGTTCCCTGCAAACCTTTTTTTCTGCATAACAATACCTAAGTCAATCTTTTTCAGTTTGCATCTTTGTAGTTCATGCTTCACTAATGATGCTTTCTCCTATGTTACCCTAAATCTTATCAAAATAGAGTAAATTTTGTTTTTAACATTTTTTAAAAAAGAAAATACAATGTTCAAAGACATCACAGCTTTCTGGGTGTGTGTATATATATATTATTATATTTTATTATATTATATTATATTATATTATATTATATATATAATTTTTATTCAAAAAACTTCAATTAAGTATTATTCTATTCAGTCTAATTTTTCAGCACTGGAAATACCCAGGGAGACTCTTAATCTGCTGGGTTAGTAAGAGATCTATGAATAGTTCTTATTCATCAGTCTCAAACAAGATGATTGACCGCAGAACTCAAGACAAGGAAGGTTTGGAAGAGGATGTGGCAAGGTGGTAAAGGAAGTAATTTAAGATGTTCATAGGGCTCTTGAATAGCAGATTTTCAGAGGAGGGGAAAAACACCTTTCTAAATTCCTTGGATAATCTCTTAAACATGCAAATAAGTGACTAAGAGAAAATCAATGTAGCAATGGATAGGGCATTTTTCTGTGGCATTTGCGATTATGTTAAAGCTGGTGAGAATTAAACCGAAATCTCAAGGGTCTCATCTACAAAGGTGGGAGTAAATGAAGAAGAAACCAAATGACTGAGAAGACTACTGAGCTGGGATTTTAATCACTGGTACCATGTAAGATTTTCTTTTGCTCCATTATGCCATAAGGGGATTAAATGATTTCTCTGTCTTCTGAATTTCATGGGCTCCAAGTGGATTTTAATGGATTTCAGATGATTTCATTACAGTGCCGAGAAAACAATCCACATTACTTAAAGCATGAAACCAAATGGACAGTTTTACAGTGTATTTCCATTCATTCATAGACTACTATGACAATGCCATTCATTGTATCCTTCCAAATCTCATCTAGATATAATTATCCATGACAATATTATGTTAACAAATTAATAGAAGCTATTTACCTTTTTAAACATTCATGAATATTTAAAACATACTCTAAAAGGAATATCAAAGAAATATAAAAATATACCACTGAAAGAAAATAACTATTCATTTTAACTTGCTAAAAGCCAAATTACTGATAAAAGACTTTCAAACTGATACTACTGCTAGTTTCAGGAGAAAAAAAGATTCAAGTTTCTAAATTCACATACATAAATGGGAGTGTATAGAAATGGTAGTTGCAAGAATAACTTTCTCATTAGTGGGCTTGTTGTTTTGAAGGAGACCGTGTGTATGCAGCCAGATGCTATAAAATCTTGATGTATTCATTAATAATTATCACATGACAAAATATCTAGTCACTGGGTTAATCTTTGTAGGAATATAAGACATACTCTTGCTCTTAATCTATTAGGGAGAAAAGGGAAGAGAGCAATGAATAGGTGATGACAATATAGTGTTATAAGTGTAATGGAGATTGCACTACTGGGTATTTACCCCAAAGATACAGACGTAGTGAAGAGAAGGGCCATATGCACCCCAATGTTCATAGCAGCATTGTCCACAATAGCCAAATAGTGGAAAGAACCGAGATGCCCTTCAACAGATGAATGGATTAAGAAGTTGTGGTCCATATATACAATGGAATATTACTCAGCTATCAGAAAGAACGAGTTCTCAACATTTGCTGCAACGTGGACGGCACTGGAGGAGATAATGCTAAGTGAAATAAGTCAAGCAGAGAAAGACAATTATCATATGATTTCTCTCATCTATGGAACATAAGAACTAGGAAGATCGGTAAGGGAAGAAAGGGATAAAGAAGGGGGGGTAATCAGAAGGGGGAATGAAGCATGAGAGACTATGGACTCTGAGAAACAAACTGAGGGCTTCAGAGGGGTGGGGGACGGGGGAATGGGATGGACTGGTGATGGGTAGTGAGGAGGGCACGTGTTGCATGGTGCACTGGGTGTTATACACAACTAATGAAGCATCGAGCTTTACATCGGAAACCAGGGATGTACTGTATGGTGACTAACATAATATAATAAAAAAAACATTAAAAAAATAAGTGTAATGGAGAAGCTAACTACAGGGTACTGTGGGAGCAATTGAGGGGTGCCTAGTCAAGAGTGGCTAGGGATGGGGAGATACTGGAAGTTCAGCAAGATTTCCTAGAAGCATTCC